>NC_140660.1:17339795-18539795 GCF_978046115.1 Saccoglossus kowalevskii | reverse complement strand
TAGAAAGGAGTTTTTATAAGGAATTCTGAATTAGCAAGGAGTTTTTATAAGGAATTCTGAATTAGGAATGAGTTTTTATAAAGAATTCTGAATTAGCAAGGAGTTTTTATAAGGAATTCTGAATTAGGAAAGAGTTTTATAAGGAATTCTGAATTAGGAATGAGTTTTTATAAGGAATTCTGAATTAGGAAGGAGTTTTTATAAGGAATTCTGAATTAGGAAAGAGTTTTTATAGGGAATTCTGAATTGGAAAGGAGTTTTTGAAAGGAACTCTGAATTAGGAAAGAGTTTTATAAGGAATTCTGAATTAGGAAGGAGTTTTTATAAGGAATTCTGAATTGGAAAGGAGTTTTTAAAAGGAATTCTGAATTAGGAAAGAGTTTTATAAGGAATTCTGAATTAGGAATGAATTTTTATAAGGAATTCTGAATTAGGAAGGAGTTTTTATAAGGAATTCTGAATTAGGAAAGAGTTTTATAAGGAATTCTGAATTAGGAATGAGGTTTTATAAGGAATTCTGAATTAGGAAGGAGTTTTTATAAGGAATTCTGAATTAGGAAAGAGTTTTTATAAGGAATTCTGAATTGGAAAGGAGTTTTTGAAAGGAATTCTGAATTAGGAAAGAGTTTTATAAGGAATTCTGAATTAGGAAGGAGTTTTTATAAGGAATTCTGAATTGGAAAGGAGTTTTTGAAAGGAATTCTGAATTAGGAAAGAGTTTTATAAGGAATTCTGAATTGGAAAAGAGTTTTTATAAGGAATTCTGAATTAGGAATGAGTTTTTATAAAGAATTCTGAATTAGCAAGGAGTTTTTATAAGGAATTGGAAAGGAGTTTTTATAAGGAATTCTGAATTAGAAAGGAGTTTTTATAAGGAATTCTGAATTAGCAAGGAGTTTTTATAAGGAATTCTGAATTAGGAATGTGTTTTTATAAGGAATTCTGAATTAGCAAGAAGTTTTTATAAGGAATTCTGAATTAGCAAGGAGTTTTTATAAGGAATTCTGAATTAGGAAAGAGTTTTATAAGGAATTCTGAATTAGGAATGAGTTTTTATAAGGAATTCTGAATTAGGAATGAGTTTTTATAAGGAATTCTGAATTAGGAATGAGTTTTTATAAAGAATTCTGAATTAGCAAGGAGTTTTTATAAGGAATTCTGAATTAGCAAGGAGTTTTTATAAGGAATTCTGAATTAGGAAAGAGTTTTATAAGGAATTCTGAATTAGGAATGAGTTTTTATAAGGAATTCTGAATTAGGAAGGAGTTTTTATAAGGAATTCTGAATTAGGAAGGAGTTTTTATAAGGAATTCTGAATTGGAAAGGAGTTTTTGAAAGGAATTCTGAATGAGGAAAGAGTTTTATAAGGAATTCTGAATTAGGAAGGAGTTTTTATAAGGAATTCTGAATTAGAAAGGAGTTTTTATAAGGAATTCTGAATTAGCAAGGAGTTTTTATAAGGAATTCTGAATTAGGAAAGAGTTTTTATACGGTATTCTGAATTAGAAAGGAGTTTTTATAAGGAATTCTGAATTAGGAATGAGTTTTTATAAGGAATTCTGAATTAGAAAGGAGTTTTATAAGGAATTCTGAATTAGGAAAGAGTTTTTATAAGGAATTCTGAATTAGGAATGAGTTTTTATAAGGAATTCTGAATTACGAAGGAGTTTTTATAAGGAATTCTGAATTAGGAAAGAGTTTTATAAGGAATTCTGAATTAGAAAGGAGTTTTTATAAGGAATTCTGAATTAGGAATGTGTTTTTATAAGGAATTCTGAATTAGCAAGAAGTTTTTATAAGGAATTCTGAATTAGCAAGAAGTTTTTATAAGGAATTCTGAATTAGCAAGGAGTTTTTATAAGGAATTCTGAATTAGGAATGAGTTTTTATAAGGAATTCTGAATTAGGAATGAGTTTTTATAAAGAATTCTGAATTAGCAAGGAGTTTTTATAAGGAATTCTGAATTAGGAATGAGTTTTTATAAGGAATTCTGAATTAGGAATGAGTTTTTATAAGGAATTCTGAATTAGGAATGAGTTTTTATAAAGAATTCTGAATTAGCAAGGAGTTTTTATAAGGAATTTTGAATTAGCAAGGAGTTTTTATAAGGAATTCTGAATTAGGAATGAGTTTTTATAAAGAATTCTGAATTAGCAAGGAGTTTTTATAAGGAATTCTGAATTAGGAAAGAGTTTTATAAGGAATTCTGAATTAGGAATGAGTTTTTATAAGGAATTCTGAATTAGGAGTGAGTTTTTATAAAGAATTCTGAATTAGCAAGGAGTTTTTATAAGGAATTCTGAATTGGAAAGGAGTTTTTATAAGGAATTCTGAATTAGGAAAGAGTTTTATAAGGAATTCTGAATTAGGAATGAGTTTTTATAAGGAATTCTGAATTAGGAGTGAGTTTTTATAAAGAATTCTGAATTAGCAAGGAGTTTTTATAAGGAATTCTGAATTGGAAAGGAGTTTTTATAAGGAATTCTGAATTAGGAATGAGTTTTTATAAGGAATTCTGAATTAGGAATGAGTTTTTATAAAGAATTCTGAATTAGCAAGGAGTTTTTATAAGGAATTCTGAATTAGAAAGGAGTTTTTATAAGGAATTCTGAATAAAATGATATTAGGAATCCAGAATTAGACTTTGAAGCTGTTACATATAATTTGATAACAAGTTCACACCATCAATTTGATATTGTCGGTTTGTAAATTCGTATGCATCATAATGTGCATCAATTTGGTATAGTTTCTGTTTTTGTCAGTTTTTACATAAAATACACAAGTCATTTCATATTGTCTAAAATATTGGACAGTTGTTGGCAATTGACAACAACAAAAAATTTGACTAAACAGTCATTTAATGTTGAATTGTTTTCATATTCTGATTGTTTCTCTACAACAGACAATTAATAAACCATCGTTAGAAGCCAAACAAAAACTGGTTGAGTTTTCCAAGAAAGTGGCAACCTCAGTCGGAGAATTGGTGCAGTGTGCTGAGGCTCTGAAAGGTAAGCCTAGCAAGTTGATTTTTTTTTTTGATTTTTTTTTTTTTTTCCATGTTGGTTTGTTTGATTAGTCTGAATAATTTGTTTCTGCAAATTTCAAGCTTTGAACTCTACTTGGCCATAATCGATTAATAATTCATCTAACTTGAAGATATCATTGTGATTATACAATATTAATCTATTTTTGATGCACTGTATTAATTTGTCAGGTTCTGACTGGGTGGATCCAGAGGATCCGCATGTGATTGCAGAGAATGAACTTTTGTCCGCTGCGTCATCCATCGAAGCTGCAGCAAGAAAACTGCAACAACTCAGACCAAGGCAGCAGCATAGGGTTAGTATAATGCAGTTCATTTAGTAGCTAACTTTGTTTTTGTGGTTGTGGGAGTAGTAAAATGTTAAAACCAGTTGGATCTAGTTAATTCCAGTTTATAACCACTTGGGATGGGATGCTGTGTGTTTGTATAACCGGAAGAAACCGACTGAATCCAGTTCATTCCACTTGGAATGGGGTGTGATGTGTTTCTATAACCAGTAGAAACCGACTGAATCCAGTTCATTCCACTTGGAATGGGATGTGATGTGTTTCTATAACCAGTAGAAACCGACTGAATCCAGTTCATTCCACTTGGAATGGAATGTGATGTGTTTGTGTAACCAGTAGAAACCCGGCTGAATCCAGTTCATTCCACTTGGGATGGGATGTGATGTGTTTGTGTAACCAGTAGAAACCGGCTGAATCCAGTTCATTCCAGTTTATACCACTTAAGATGTGGTGTGTTTGTATAACCAGTTGAAACCGGCTGAGTCCAGTTCATTCAAGTTTATACCATTCGCCATGTGATATGTTTGTTATTTGGTTGGTGGTTTCACCAAATCAACCAGTATCAGACATATATCCATGGAGTGTGGAAACTCATCAAGTGCTGACAAGAAGAAAGGAAAAAAAAGAAGTCATGTTCTGCAAATATTAATGAAAAATTAGTAATATAGAATGAAGCTTATGATGATAGTGGGTGTGGATAAAATATTGTAGTTAGTCTAAAAATATAGTTTGAATATATGGGAAGAAATGATAATAAATAAGAACAGCATTTTATTGAGCTTTTCTTATAGTGATTTTAGAAGGTAGAGCATCCTTGTAGTGGAATTCCTCCCTGCTCCTGTCCTAACAATCTTCTCATTATCGTTCTCTGACAGGAAGCCGATGAAAACCTCAACTTTAATGAACAGATTTTAGAAGCTGCTAAGGCCATCGCGTCAGCTACAAGCGCATTGGTGAAGGCAGCCTCTGCTGCTCAGAGAGAACTTGTAACTCAAGGAAAAGTGAGTAGTAATCTTTGGGAAAATGACTTCTTCGTTTAAAGGCCCGATTTTTGTATCGACTGGTAGGGTGGGACAAATATGGCTGATTATTCTAGATTACCAGTTATCAATTGTGCAATGTACATTGAAAGTAAACATTTGTATATATACTATGTTTACACAGCAGCATTCTATCAGAGCCAAACTACTGCTCCTCCCTCCGATTAACAGGAGATTATCTCCAATGCGTTTACACGGACGGGGCTGAACGAGAGTCGAGATCCACCCGAGTTCAATTCAGTTCGGTCAGAGTTGAACATAACAGCTTCCTCAATTACTTATAAAAAACAACATGACTGAAAATGCTTTTGGTGTTGTGCTTGTGTTGTTTCTTTACATGACACGATGCATGTCAGAGTATTATCCTGTTGAGCTGAGAAAGAAAAGAAACGGTCATCACGAGTCTAAGACAATACTCGCTTAAGTTATTATCATGCTAAATTACCTTTTTGTCATTGTTCAACTGTTGTGATATGTGTAATAGTTTTCAACCTAAACATGGGAGGAATACGTCATCGTGGGAGGAATACGTCATCGTGGGAGGAATACGTCACCGTACCATGACTACTTTTACGATTTTTATCTTTAATGTCTTTAAAAGGGTTCTTCAATTTCCATTGAATCTGTTAAGTCGTCCTTTTAAGTTTTTGACGCATAATTTTGTACACCATTTTTCTGTTTCCCATTGAGCTATAAATCTATCGCAGTATTTCTTTACCCTGCCAAATAGATATAAGGACCAGTGCCTCTGCCCAAACCAGAAATTACAGTCAGTCGGTTGAGGGCGTGATTTCGACTTGATGGTTAGGCCCCGATGCTTATACATAGTTTTAGGTGTTTGTATTGTGTATTATCAAACAATGTATATGTCGTTGTGTGTTTCATATCAAACACAAAGGGTCATGACCTTTACAGTATGTGATTTTGCTCGTTCATTTCATTTCAGATTGGTGCCATACCAGCAAATGCTTACGATGACGGCCAATGGTCATTCGGACTCATTTCTGCTGTAAGTAATGCTATACATATTATATTTGTTTCCTAGTTACATTTTTGTTTTATTTTTAGAGCTAAATTATTTTTGACTCCCATGTGCGAAGCACAAAATGGGAGTCTTTGCAGTTAGTGTGTCTGTATGTGTGTATGTGTGTATGTGTGTATGTGTGTGTGTATGTGTGTATGTGTGTCCGACTGTTCCACTGCTATCTCAAGAACCATACATCGGTTTTTGATGAAACTTGGTGCATAGATGCTCTGGGCCAATGCGCAGATTTGATTAGGTTTTGGTAAAAATCCATGCTCGTTAATTACCTAATTTGCATGATAATTAGCTAATTTTTAGCTGTTCTATGACTGTTCCACTGATATCTAAAGAACCACTCATTGGATTTTGATGAAACTTGGTACATAGATGCTCTGAACATATGCGCAGATTTGATTAATTTTTGGTAAAAATCCGTGCATATTAATTACCTAATTTGCATGATAATTAGCTATTTTTTAGTGGTTCCATGACTGTTCCACTGATATCTAAACAACCACTCATTGGATTTTGATGAAACTTGGTACATAGATGCTCTGAACTAATGCTAGGTTTTGATTAGTTTTTGGTAATAATCCGTGGATACTAATTACCTAATTTGCATAATGATTAGTCAATTTTCGGTTTTTCCACTGATATCTCAAGTACTAATCATCACATTTCAATGAAACTTGGTACATAGATGTCATACGACACTGCACAGACCTGATAGTTTTTATGGTAATATCAGTACATATTAATTACCTAATTTGCATAATTAATTAATTTTCAGCATTTGATATAAGTAGTTAGCATTACATTTCAATGAAACTTGGTACTTACATACTCAAGGACTATGCAGAGATTGATTGTTTTCGATAAATATTTGTGCATATTAATCACCTAATTTGCATAATTAGTTAATTTTCAGCTTTTCCACGGGTATCTCAAGTACTAATCATCGCATTTCAATGAAACTTGGTACATAGATCCTTTAGGACTATGCAGAGACCTGATTAGTTTTAGGGTAAATAATTGTGCATATTAATTACCTAATTTGCATAATTAATTTTCAGCTTTTCTACTGATATCTAAAGTACTAATCATCATATTTCAATGAATCTAGAATTATGCAGACCCAATTAGTTTCCGGTAAATATTTGTGCATATTAATCACCTAATTTGCATAATTAACCAACTTTCACACTGATATCTCAGGTACTATACATCACATATCAATGAATGTACATGGATGCTGTAGGACAATAGACAGACCTGAATAATTGTGGGTTAAAATCTGTACATATTAATTACCTAATTTGCATAATTAACCAATTTTAATCTTTCACACTGATATCTAAAGTACCGTAAAAACTCCAAAATTTTGACCGGTTTTAAATAATTTGTGTTAGAAATGTGACGTGTTTTTAGAGTCAAAATTAAGGTGCATTTTCGGACGGTCGAATTTTTCAGAATAGAAATCAGCAAAAAAAAATGGGGATGATAGACAGTGTGCTTCATTAGTTTTTAAAAAATGCAATGTCCGTCAATTGACGTAAACTTCCTCATGTTTCACGGTAAAAGCAAAGGTCGTGGCCGAGTTGTAACTCAAAATCTAAACAAAGTCATCAATCAGTGAGTATTATGACAAGCAAAACAAAACATCAAGACGCGGAGAAGAGGTCAGCACAAAACTAATAGGTCAAAAGACAAAGCTGTCTCGCACTACCTAGGAAAACTTGCGAATGTTCGAAGTACAGGTACCCATTGGACAAAAGATACATGGAAGTTTAGCAAACGATCTCCCCGACCCAGTGCAATGTATCCGGTTAGAATCAAAGCTCACGTGTCCCTTATTTGAGCACCGTACCGGTGATTTGAGGGACCAAATTCTGCCGTAAATTCGCCCTTGGATTAAAAAATATAATGGGATTTAAGAAAATAAAATGGGACTTTTAAGGTGTATTTTGGCGTCATTTTTCGGACATTTCAATCAATCCTGCCGGCTAAAATAGAGTCTAAGTTTTACCGTAGTCATTGACGTCTGTCTATTCAAGAGTACACGTGTATGATTTTTATCGTGACTAGCGTGAGCGGGTAAGCTTCCTTTCGAGAATGAGCTGTTATCACTGTGAACAATGTTAAATTATTCTTCAGATGACCAGTTTATTTTTTAAAAACAACTAATTTTTTTATTTAAAAAAAATCATGCCGTTTTCGCATCATCCAGCTTTTTGATTGGTTAATTAGCGATTTGACCTATTTGACCTAAGAGAACATGGCGGATATCCTACAGCATCAAACGTTTATACGAGACCGGAATCATTCGCTTACGATGAAACTAAGTTGACTTTTATTTGTATTTCATAACCATTCAACAAATTTATTTTGTGTACATTATTATAATCACTACTGAGTACAGTAATAATCAACAATTCAGAAACGCAGCATGCCGAGATTTTTGTGTTCGTTTTTATTTGAAACTTCGTTTATTTAGAATATATTTTCGTTACCAATAAAATAAAAATCTCTCAGTCAATCAGAAACCCGGATTCATGCCTTTGAGGAAGGTCCCGTTTGAACGCTCACATCGGTTTTTTTTTCGTTTGGGGGAAAACTAAAACTGGTCGCAATTTTCGAATAAGAATGAGTCGGCAATTTTTAGTGGAGTCGAAAATTTGGAGGTAAATAAAACACCGAAACCCGGCAAATAAATAGGCGTTCAAATTTTTAGAGGGGTCGAAATTTTGGAGTTTTCACGGTGCTAATTATTCCATTTCAATGAAACTTAGTACAAAGATGCTCTAGGACAATGTACAAACCTAATTAGTTTGGGGTAAAAATCTGTTCATATTAATTCCCTAATAAGCATAATAATTCATAATTTTTTGGTTCTAATCACATTTCAATTAAACTTGGAGACATAGATTTTCTGTTACATTGCGCAGACCTCATTAGTTTTACACTCAAATCTGGTCATATTAATTTTCTGATTTGCATAATTAGTTTTCAGCTAAGTAATTTCGAATTATATTTAATGTGTCTCCAATACTCTCAGCACATGGGAGTTCTTTCTAAGCTTTCTTTGATTTTCATTTAAAACTTAATTTGTTGTTTATTTCCCTTTTTTTGTAGGCTCGTAAAGTTGCCGTGGCAACTAATAATTTATGCGAAGCGGCTGATGCGGCAGTCCAAGGGCATGCAAGTGAAGAGAGACTGATTTCTTCCGCTAAAGCTGTAGCTAGTTCCACTGCTCAGCTGTTAGTGGCATGTAAAGTCAAAGCTGATACATTTAGTGAACCAATGAGACGATTACAGGTAAGTTGTAACAGAGTCACTGATTGCCTAACCAAGCTAATCAGACAAGTATATAGTCTCTGATTGGCTAACCAAATCTAATTACCTTACTGCTAGCCAATCAGGAAGATTTATAGTCTCTGATTGGATAACCAAATCTAATTACCTAATTGCTAGCCAATCAGGAAGATTTATAGTCTCTGATTGGCTAACCAAGTCTAATTACCTAACTGCTAGCCAATCAGGAAGATTTATAGTTTCTGATTGGCTAACCAAGTCTAATTACCTAACTGCTTGCCAATCAGGAAGATTTATTGTCTCTGATTGGCTAACCAAATCTAATTACCTAATTGCTAGCCAATCAGGAAGATTTATTGTCTCTGATTGGCTGACCAAGTCTAATTACTTAACTGCTAGCCAATCAGGAAGATTTATTGTCTCTGATTGGCTGACCAAGTCTAATTACCTAACTGCTAGCCAATCAGGAAGATTTATTGTCTCTGATTGGCTGACCAAGTCTAATTACCTAACTGCTAGCCAATCAGGAAGATTTATAGTCTGATTGGCTGACCAAGTCTAATTACCTAACTGCTAGCCAATCAGGAAGATTTATAGTCTGATTGGCTGACCAAGTCTAATTACCTAACTGCTAGCCAATCAGGAAGATTTATTGTCTCTGATTGGCTAACCAAGTCTAATTACCTAACTGCAAGCCAGTAGGGAAGATACATAGTCTCTGATTTGCTAACCGAGTCTAATTATCTAACTGCAAGCCAATCAGGGAGGCCATTGTGTATTGGGTGAATTTCAGATACTAGTAGATATCTATCTATTGATAGATATATACTGTAGAATACTTTATTTTCGCTTGGAATTTATTATCGCTATTTTCGCTGAAGGAATGTTTCTGTGAAAATAAAATCCAGCAAATATACTTTTTTTCCTATATTTCACATTAAACTCATCAAAAATCAGTGAAAATAAATTCCAGGCAAAATGCCCAAAAAGCCTTTTCAGCGAAAATTAATATCAGCGAAAATAAAGTATTCCACAGTATTACAATTTGTCATCCAGGGACAGTATAACAAGTCATTCTGAATTTCACCCAATACACAATATAATGCTTTTCTACTAAAAACTATTCAAATTTTGGCTTGATTTTTGAAAATGAAGTGGTAAGATGTAGTGGTCAAAATGTTTTTCATAAAATAATAATATTGTCATTAAAATATATTCAAATTTTGTTTTTGTATGATATGACATTTTTAGAGAGTGACCTTCTCGAATTGACCGATGGGCGTCAAAAACGGTATGCGAGATCAAAATAAGCGTCGAATTGACTAATAATCAAGCTATGCATATTATTTTTGTAAAACCTTGCATTATTAGTTTTACCTTTTTAATTTATTTAAATAACATTATTACGAAAAAATAAAACAATTGATTATAGCTTACGAAAATGCACCTTGCTGACCCTCAAGAAAAATGTTCACCCCGGCTCTCAGGTTCACAAAAATTTGTCTCCCAGGAAACTAAGCGATTTAAAGAATATCAAACTAGTCTCTATTTTGAAATGTTTGCTGTAAATGTATTATTATTATCGTAAACTCTGTTTTGTTTGTTTTTTCAGTCTGCTGGAAATGCAGTTAAACGTGCGTCAGATCACTTAGTACGGGCAGCGAGTCAGGCGGCTGAGTGGGAGGAGGAAAGATGTGGGGTAGAGCTAAACAAACGAATGGTTGGAAGCATCGCACAGGAAATACAAGCGCAGGAAATTATTCTTAAAAAGGAGAGAGAATTGGAAAAAGCCCGCAAACAGTTAGCAATGATAAGACAAGCAAAATATAAAAACAAACCCCATGATGAAGACTCAGATTAGACAACCACCCCTTTATAGAAATGGTATAGTCTAAACCCCTTCATAAAATTGTCATCTCCCTTCAAAATTTGAATACGGATATGCATAGATTTAATCTTTGGGTATCTGAAAATCAACGACTTTTCACCGTGCTGTTGATAATTCTGAAAGTTCAGCGTTGATTTCAGTTACATCATAATCGCCTCATGAATATTCATGAGGTTATTTGATTATTTATCGAGGCATTAAACTAATTTTTTCAGACAATAAACTTCTTGGGATTATGAAAAAAACAGCAACAAAGTAAGCCAGTACTGAGATAATGCAGCTGACGATGTAAACATTTTTTGTCAATTCATGTTGTCCACACTTGATTTGCCTCGCATGATGAGTAGCCAGACTACTGACCGACTACGCCAACTCAGTAAATCGTCCTTCTCGTGACTAACAATATAGTACATTTGGGATAACCTAATACTTGCCTGTGTCATGTCACCCCATTTACAGAATGGAATGAGCTAACGCTAATATCATTATCAACAGATGATTGCCACAATCATGTTGTCACCCCCATTTACAGAATGGAATGACCTAGAAGTGGATCATTTTACAGAATCCAACAAAATTACTTAAAATCATTTTTTAACAAAATTTGAAAGTTTTGAAGCAGAATTTTTGCAGTAATATGTTGCAGTTATTTTATAAATTTTTTCTCATCAAAAATAATTGTATTGAATAAAAATTATGAGAAATGTTTTGACAAATAAATTTTCAGTGTGACTTATAATAGTCTTCTTAAAAATAAGTTTAAATTTTTCCAGCTTGGAAGGTTGCATCAAGTTCTTTGCTTCCAACGGGGATTGTAGTGGGAAGGAAGTTTAGACAAGTTCAGTCCAGACTATTTTTAACACAAGGGTGGTAGGTTGTATAAAATAGGGTGATCATTATCAACTTTCAGAGAAATCATTTACAAAATCTATTTTTAATGTCTTTATGCACCGGGTTTGAAATTGTGGCTTCCAATTCTTTATCCTGAAAATAGAATTTGAAAAAAAAACGAATTCAACATGTGTGATTTTCAAGCAATCTTCTTATGTGTTTCAATCTGTCTCTGTCTTTCCCGCTGGTACTCTTCTTCGCCTTATTTTGTTGAATTTATTTCTTTTTCAACCTTTTCAAGTTTTCCAAATATGGTATGACTGATCATATAAGGTACTTAATCATACCAACAGTTTCCCCCAAATATGGTACGACTGGCCATATATGGTACTTGCTCCTAATAACAGTTTTCCAAATATGGTATGACTGTCCATATATGGTACATTTGTACCATGTTTTCTAAGTATGACATGAATATTGAAAAGGTTGATTTTAAAAATTATAATTTAGCGAGAAACCTCGAATTATTCTACCTATGATTTATTTGAGTTTTATTCCATTACTAAATCACTGCCACAAAACATCTGTACTTATCTGTGACTTTGAATGTGGGCATCAGCAAAAACTGTACAATCGTTGAATGGCAAATTTCAAATCGTATAATTTTTTCCATATTTTTACAACTAATTTTGTAAAAACTTATAGTCGTTGTGAAATTATATCAGTTTGATTCAAAACTAATGGAAGAATTTGAAAAATGACTGAAAATATTGAAAAATTTCAATCCAACCTGTAGACAGTTCAGTCTAAAATTATGGAAGAAATTATGGAAAAATACATAAGTATGCAAATCAAGATTGTTGATGCCCTAATTCTGGCCACACACAACTTTGAGCTGCTTACAGATTGTTCATGTAAAAGTGCATATCATAAAATAGCGCCCTCTACCATTGGAATAATAAAAACAAGTAGCACAGGGTGTGAAATTTTATTTTCCTGGGTTGAGGGCGCCGTTATGCTAACAGTGTAGTGCACTCTCTAAAAAGTAGCTCCAATAAATAGACCACTTTCCAAGAATTCAAAGTTATATGTTTTGTATGCGGGCACATTTTGGGGTGTAACGTAAACTTGTACATGTGATATTGTGCTTTTGGGTGTGCCAATCATCGGGTCAAAAATAAAATTTCATTCTATCGAGTATCAACAAACCATTGTGCGGCCGACGTATTTCTCAGCTCCAGTCTCACTAGCCCCTTCTGGGAAAGTGGTCTATTGTGAAAGTTTACTTTTCAGTGATAGTGAGGGTGCTGTTGAAAGCATTTCTTGGAATGTAGGATGCATGTGACAAAAAAGAGTATGGCTTTTGAGTTGAAAAATGTTTATTTTGGGAAAAATCTTTTTTCAATCTGTTATATATATGTAAATTTAAAACTTTGCAGTTTGTATTCAATAGTGAGTAATTGGCATACTAGATAAGTTAACATGCTTCAAACATTGCACACAATTGTCTAAAAATAGAAACACCTAAGCGCTTAGTTGCTTACTACAACAATTCCTTGAAAAATACAGTAAAACAAAATGTACTAAAATATTTTTGATTTTCTATTTTTTCCCTTCCAATCTTATTTTATCTAAATTTAATTTTTCATTTATTATAAAGATTTAATATACAAAGATTTTACAATTAAATATGCAAATGAGCCTAGGTCATGTGACTAAAAGACTGCATGTGGTGTGAAAGACATTTTGTAGAAAATTACAAATTTTTTTTCTTTTAGTTTTTAATTATGTATTTCGTGTATCTTGAACTTTTGCAACCCTCCCAGATTGTTGGTTGACCTTTGACCTGTCACTAATATTTCTGAAAACATTCTTTCTTTATATTGAAAAAAAGCATTGTCATATTCTGGCCGTTTGGTCCAAAATTACGAAAAATACAAAATAAAATGTATAAAAATTATAGTTAGGGGGGAAAAAAATCAGGTGAAAGGTCAAATAGTTCACAGAATATGGAAAGTGTTTGTGTTTTGTCACCTCTCTGTGATGAAAGTTTCATCTTTTTTTGTTGTTTTATTTTTTTTTGTTCCAGTAACACATATCATGTAGGGAGAAAGGGGTGACCAAATGGAGGCCCGCTCAGTGATTGTATAGCTTTTTTTATTGGATGACAATCAATTAACATTTCCATATATGTTAAGACTAAACTACCAAATATGGTATGGTTGACCATATATGGTAAAAAGACCATGGAATACAGCAATATTTCATCCAATCAGAAGCAAGCTCTTAATGAATATGTTACAAAAGCCACAGGTCTTCCAGCTGACTTTGATCTCTATTAAAATGACTTTATTTTACGACAGTTACCAATACTAATATTATATCGTTGATTTCTATTTTTTTTATTATTTGTTTTAGATTTTGGAGTATACAGTTAAAAAATGTATTACAGGGCCATGCAGATTTAATGTATTGTTTAACAGTCTTATTACAATAAATTTTGATGGTATGAGAATACATGAAGTTTTGTATTGTTTTGTTATTAAAGGGAAAGTTATATGTGCTGGTTGTTATCGTCGTCGTCATTGTTAATAATTGTTTACTAACTTTACTAATTCTATTCCAAACTGTATCAAACTTGGTCACCTAATTCACCAGTATAATATCTTCCCTTAGTATGAACGACAGCTGTCCTGTGTGAAAATATGTAAAAATTGTGAAAGTACTTGTCAAATCTGAGAAAACATTTTGACTATTTCTACATATTCAGAGGTCACTGGTTCCTGAGCGAATATGCATTGGTGTATGTGTTCAATGAAGTACATCATTTATCTTGTAATAAATATCATTGGTAATTTATCTCCCAAATCCCATGGGGATACTAACGGTCAACTCGTGGAGAGAGCTGTTCCACAGTCGAATACACATTTGCAAATAGTGTGTGAAGTAACCATTCAGTCTTTTGATAAAGTAATCAGTGTGTTGATAAAGTAATCAATTTGTGTGTCAATGAAGCAACCAATCAGTGTGTCGATAAAGTAACCATTCAGTGTTATGATGATAGTGACCAATCAGTGTGTCGAAGTAACCAATTAGTGTGTTGATAAAATAACCAATCAGTGTGTCGATGAAGTAACCAATCAGTGTTATGATGATAGTGACCAATCAGTGTGTCGATGAAGTAACCAATCAGTGTGTCGATGAAGTAACCAATCAGTGTGTCGATAAAGTAACCAATTAGTGTGTTGATAAAGTAACCATTCAGTGTTATGATGATAGTGACCAGTCAGTGTGTCAATGAAGTAACCAATCAGTGTGTTGATGAAGTAACCAATCAGTGTGTCGATGAAGTAACCAATTAGTGTATCGATAAAATAACCAATCAGTGTGTTGATGAAGTAACCAATCAGTGTGTCGATGAAGTAACCAATTAGTGTGTCGATAAAGTAACCATTCAGTGTTATGATGATAGTGACCAGTCAGTGTGTCGATGAAGTAACCAATTAGTGTGTCGATGAAGTAACCAATCAGTGTGTCGATAAAATAACCAATCAGTGTGTCGAAGTAACCAATCAGTGTGTCGATAAAATAACCAATCAGTGTGTCGATGAAGTAACCAATCAGTGTGTCGATGAAGTAACCAATCAGTGTGTCAATGAAGTAACCAATCAGTGTGTTGATGAAGTAACCAATCAGTGTGTCGATGAAGTAACCAATTAGTGTGTCGATAAAATAACCAATCAGTGTGTCGATGAAGTAACCAATCAGTGTGTTGATGAAGTAACCAATTAGTGTGTCGATAAAGTAACCATTCAGTGTTATGATGATAGTGACCAGTCAGTGTGTCGATGAAATAACCAATTAGTGTGTCGATGAAGTAACCAATCAGTGTGTCGATAAAATAACCAATCAGTGTGTCGATGAAGTAACCAATCAGTGTGTCGATGAAGTAACCAATCAGTGTGTCAATGAAGTAACCAATCAATGTGTTGATGAAGTAACCAATCAGTGTGTCGAAGTAACCAATCAGTGTGTCAATGAAGTAACCAATCAGTGTGTTGATGAAGTAACCAATCAGTGTGTCGATGAAGTAACCAATTAGTGTATCGATAAAATAACCAATCAGTGTGTTGATGAAGTAACCAATCAGTGTGTCGATGAAGTAACCAATTAGTGTGTCGATAAAGTAACCATTCAGTGTTATGATGATAGTGACCAGTCAGTGTGTCGATGAAGTAACCAATTAGTGTGTCGATGAAGTAACCAATCAGTGTGTCGATAAAATAACCAATCAGTGTGTCGAAGTAACCAATCAGTGTGTCGATAAAATAACCAATCAGTGTGTCGATGAAGTAACCAATCAGTGTGTCGATGAAGTAACCAATCAGTGTGTTGATGAAGTAACCAATCAGTGTGTCGATGAAGTAACCAATTAGTGTGTCGATAAAATAACCAATCAGTGTGTCGATGAAGTAACCAATCAGTGTGTCGATGAAGTAACCAATTAGTGTGTCGATAAAGTAACCATTCAGTGTTATGATGATAGTGACCAGTCAGTGTGTCGATGAAATAACCAATTAGTGTGTCGATGAAGTAACCAATCAGTGTGTCGATAAAATAACCAATCAGTGTGTCGATGAAGTAACCAATCAGTGTGTCGATGAAGTAACCAATCAGTGTGTCAATGAAGTAACCAATCAGTGTGTTGATGAAGTAACCAATCAGTGTCGATGAAGTAACCAATTAGTGTGTCGATAAAATAACCAATCAGTGTGTCGATGAAGTAACCAATCAGTGTGTCAATGAAGTAACCATTCAGTGTTATGATGATCGAGTGACCAATCACTGTGTCGATGAAGTAACTATCGTTATTACCATGTGGATACATATATTTTTCATGTTATTTAACCATAACTTCACTTCTTTTTATCAGATTTATTTCATTGTTGTATGTAACTATCAGCGTGTATTATCTTCAGTTATGTTATCAAAATTGAGTAGTTGTAGTCAAAGTTTCTATAGATTTATGCTGTTTTCCTGACGCAAAGAAACACACTTTGGCCTGTATTCAGCCATTTCTATCAGTTTACATAAGTGTATTCTCCCTGATTGGCTCAATTAAAACAACCAATCATATTAATTGACGCCAAGGATTAAAATTCCAAGGTGTGAATCCACCCTTGTCTTTAAATAGACAAAGAGTGTTAATTAAGACAGACTTCATCCTTTGTACTCCACGTGATACATTGTTCCAAATCGTCCTAGCGTATGTAGTTTTTCAACTAGTTCTATCTCGTTGCTGTACAACTGAATAAATGCGTGTTCACCATTAGATTATTGCACATTGGTATACCGTCCACTGCTTGATGTATCTACAGTCTATCTGGTGAGATTTAAAGATCCTATACTGCTTGTGGCAGTTTTCCCCCACAGTAACAAATCAGTGTGTCGATGAAGTAACCAATCAGTGTTATGATGATAAAGTGACCAATCAATGTGTCGATAATGTCACAGTAGTTTACTACCTAAATAGTAGGTATACCTACTTGTCAATATCAGGTCAGCTAGGTATACCTACTTGTCAATATCAGGTCAGCTAGGTATACCTACTTGTCAATATCAGGTCAGCTAGGTATACCTACTTGTCAATATCAGGTCAGCTAGGTATACCTACTTGTCAATATCAGGTCAGCTAGGTATACCTACTTAACAATATCTGGTCAGCTCGGTATACTAGTACCCACTTGTCAATATCAGGTCAGCTAGGTATACCTACTTGTCAATATCAGGTCAGCTAGGTATACCTACTTGTCAATATCAGGTCAGCTAGGTATACCTACTTTTCAATATCAGGTCAGCTAGGTAAACCTACTTGTCAATATCAGGTCAGCTAGGTAAACCTACTTGTCAATATCAGGTCAGCTAGGTATACCTACTTGTCAATATCAGGTCAGCTAGGTATACCTACTTGTCAATATCAGGTCAGCTAGGTATACCTACTTGCCAATATCAGGTCAGCTAGGTATACCTACTTGTCAATATCAGGTCAGCTAGGTATACCTACTCGTCAATATCAGGTCAGCTAGGTAAACCTACTCGTCAATATCAGGTCAGCTAGGTAAACCTACTTGTCAATATCAGGTCAGCTAGGTAAACCTACTTGTCAATATCAGGTCAGCTAGGTATACCTACTTGTCAATATCAGGTCAGCTAGGTATACCTACTCGTCAATATTAGGTCAGCTAGGTAAACCTACTCGTCAATATCAGGTCAGCTAGGTATACCTACTTGTCAATATCAGGTCAGCTAGGTATACCTACTTGTCAATACCAGGTCAGCTAGGTATACCTACTTGTCAATATCAGGTTAGCTAGGTATACCTACTTGTCAATATCAGGTCAGCTAGGTATACCTACTTGTCACTATCAGGTCAGTTAGGTATACCTACTTGTCAATATCAGGTCAGCTAGGTATACCTACTTGTCAATATCAGGTCAGCTAGGTATACTTATATCAATATTTGCGTTTCTCTGATTTGAGATAAAACCAAACTATGAGACATGTCACGCGTTGTGATGGCAACACGCAACGTGTATACAAACGCGCCCTTTTCTTCTTTCTTTCCTCCCTCTTCGTCACCCTTCCTTCCTCCCTCTTTACGTACTTAATTACTATTTATTTAGGTATGTATTTGTTATATCATTGTCTCCAGAAAGAGTAGTACAATTTTTAATTAATAAAAGCAACACGGACACAACGGTAGTTGATAAGTATCCTCGGGAGCGGGCATCCGGGCATTTTTACCGTCTGGCAACCATCACTGTGAAAACAAGGGTCGAAAACTCTCAGAAAACGGTACTTTGGAATAGTTGTTCAGACTCCCCTGAACAGTGTAACAAGATTACCCCCCGCGCGTGCAACATATATAAATTTGGTTGTTCGGGATTACTTCAAAGTTGAGTTTGTGTTGTGAATTAATGAACGAATTTACGTTACAATCCCATGCTACCGAACAACCTGGCCTTTATGCCGAACAAAGCACTGTCTACGATATACTGCAAAGTAGAAATAATTTACCCATTTAATCGCTGTTGATTTTTGTACAAAATTCCAAGAACACAAAACAAACAACTGACAACAATCGACAAAACAAAAACTGCCGTGTACACTACACAGTCACTGTAGTGAAAGCATAAACAAAGATACTGTGGAAGTCATGACAAATATTAATACAGAATAAATGTAAGTGAATACAATATTTATAACAAAATCTTTGACAACCCCTAATATTGCAAAACGGTTAGTTGTGGACTGAACTTTAAATCTCATTTGGATTTCCGCATGAAGTTACACAGATCGAAACACAAAAATGCTTTATTAAAGCGGGGAAATCGTCACCTGCGCATGTGCCAGATGGCCATAGCCAATCTCCCAGGCAGAGTTCTATTCCACGTGATCTAACCGCAAGGAACTCTGGGAAGGAGAATGGGCCATAGCGTGCGTTGTGTCGTCACCGGAAGCGCTGTCCCAGCACAAACCTGTGTCATATGACGCCTTACTAGCCGATTTTGGCTAAAATTCCGCTCCGCCGCCTCTTTACAACAGTGTTTATACGCGGAACTTGATATTGCTTTTTACAAT
This sequence comes from Saccoglossus kowalevskii, assembly GCF_978046115.1. Lineage (NCBI taxonomy): Eukaryota > Metazoa > Hemichordata > Enteropneusta > Harrimaniidae > Saccoglossus > Saccoglossus kowalevskii. The sequence continues at coordinate 18,520,728 of NC_140660.1, read as the reverse complement.
TTGGGTTGTCTTTGAATCACATATTTTAGTGAAACATTGTTTATAGAGTGAAATGTTATTGTCATACATAATTCAATCTTTGAAACAACAGAAACTAACACATAATAACGATAATCAAATTTGTGTTTGAAGTTCTAAAGAACTTGCGTAATTTCCGGTTTCAACTAGTTTCAACTCGATAAAATCACGCGTAGAACGTCTTCCGAACCAGACACTAGAAGCGGAAGCTTATTGCAGATTTGCGCAATTTGGGCCCAGTTTGTTCTTACAAGTTTTCTAAGTTTCATTTATCATTATTTAGTAAACAGGCCCATGAAACGATTTAATATATCCGTAAAATACGTGCCAACCAACGACTGACTTTGAAACGTTTGAAGTTTCGAACAAACTCCCGGCACACCTTGCGCGATATGCGTCAGATCGGTGTAGAAGACGCCGACCTGCAGCGTCAATGGTGTCATTGTTTACAAACAAGCGTCTACCCATGAGCCTTTGCGTTTTTAGCGTGTGATGTTATCGTCACTTTGGACTCAATTCCTGCGCGTGCGCAGGTGACGACCCTCCCGCTTTAATCACATGACAGCAATACGGTTTATTTGTTGAGCAACAACGTGCTGTGTTACTCCAATTAAGTCGAAGTGTATATACATGGCAGGATTTGATACGCCGATAAAAAAACTTTCAACAAACAAGCTGCTCTTTGATTGGTTTGACGGTTAAATGTTAGGATTGTGGAGCCAATCACGACCAATCTTGTAAATAGTTTCACGCCAGTAGTTTAGTCATAAATGAAATTAGTAAATACTGGAATAATTCTGCTATGATGACATGGTCGCTGCATCTCCCTCTGGTATTTTTGTTTCAAGAAAGTAGCATTTCAAACTGTTCCCTAAATTGGCTGATGGCTGCATGTGATTGGTTGATGGCTGCATGTGATTAGTTAATGGTTGCATGTGATTGGTTGATGGCTGCGTGTGATTAGTTAATGGTTACATGTGATTGGTTGATGGCTGCATGTGATTAGTTAGTGGTTGCATGTGATTGGTTGATGGCTTCACTTAGTTGGTTGATGGCTGCATGTGATTGGTTAAGCCGTTGTCTGTTAGCGAGATAAGCAAAACTAGTTTTGTTCATTCTGGAACAATATTCAGGCGCATTGATTTTCACGAATGTCTCATTCCTTCGGCCGCCATAATTAACATCAAATTTATCATCGTCTATGCACTCGGAATGCATTTTATTTAACATGCCTCGAAAAGTAGCTAAGTCTTTACTGAAATTTGGACCGTAGGCATCAACTTTAAGCCACAATGTTATATTGAAGTGTTGATAAAGTTTAAAATCAGCCGAATTCAACTTCAATATTGTTTGTCGCTCCAAGTCACCGATGTCGTAACGTAGGGTATCGCTTCTCTTGTTCCTCTGTGTGTAGACGATGTCTTCAAATTCCCAACACAGAAGCTTTTTCAACAGAAGAAGTGATTCGTCAAAGTACTCAAGAATCATTACCAAATCCAACTCTTTAGATATCCTCTGTATAACGTGGTCTACCATCGTTTCGTTGGCGTAGTCTTCAAGTTCAAGTCCAAGATCGAATATTTGTCTATTACTTAGCAACGTTTTGTGATAAGGATCATGAATACGATTAAAATACATACTCGTGTTTGCGAGAAACGTTTTAAATGGATTTTGAGTGGTGTTGTGTTTAATTTTAGCGTGATTAGAGATTTTGAAAAAACCAAACACTGACTCGTATGCAGATACAGGATGACGTATTATTGTCACGTGCCTGGCATTAGGAATGACGTCATCGATAGCTGATTTGTTGAACGGCACGTGACTCAATAGCATACTATAGTTGGATCCTGGCAGAGGTGGCAACATGTTCTTCGCCATTTTACTATTGAAACGTTCTGTTCTCGAAAAAAAGCCCGGATTCTGTGATGGTAGTGCAAAGGACAGGTTGCGACTGAGGCCATAGTTTATGAATATCGAAGAAACTGTCGTACTCCCTGTTTTGTATGTCTTTACGAATGATACCTTTGTTACCGGGGGACCGCATGCTGGCACCTTCCACCTGTGTAAGAAACAAAACCCAAAATTATTCACTTAGCCTAGACTTGTATACAGTCTTTTATTTTTATTTTTTTCAATAAAATAAAATATCATGGGAGTTTGTAAAAAAATAAACAAATCTTGTTTATTTAGCGGTAACCCGGCTTATTTTATTTTATTTTATTAAAAAACACCAAAAATAAACAAGAGACTGTATGTAAATCTACTCTCAGCTAGACTATTAATAGATGATTTACTGTGAGGTCTCGCGTGTGGCGTGGTCGACGCAAAACTCGAATGATTGGAATTTTCACTGAATTTTGAATATGACATTGATATGACGTCACTACGACCGACGCTATGACCTTTGTCTGTATAGTTTCTACATTTAATTTCACCCAAAACGCGGGATCTCGCAGTGAACGGAAAGTTGTCTATTGGATTTAAAACGGGGGAGTCGTCACTTACGCATGCGTCAGGTGGCCATAGCGTGTCATTGTTTACTAACAAACGTCTACCCATGAGCCTTTGCGTTTTTAGCGTGTGTTGTTATCGTCGCTTGGGACTCAATTCTCGCGTATGCGCAGGTAACGACCCTCCCGCTTTAACGTGTCGTTCGTCACATCACGTCATGTTTGTGGGTTGTGATTGGTCCTGGCAATATCCGGGGATTGTGACTTAGGAGAATACAACACCTGTAAAATTCACTGTTTGCATAACATTCGAAGAGAATGGATTTTACATGAACGTGTGAATGGCGACGATATAAACGTGTAAATGGCATATTGTAATTGAAGAAATGAAACGAAACAAAAAGCGATAACACACGTAATGAAAATTAAACTGTAATCAGTGAAAATGGTTTTATACGCACAATATTTACAACATATTTGCCGAGATTGGCAATATTTAATACGTAAATGGTTCGTTTTGCTAATTACATATAATCAAAAATCTGTAATCAGCGAAACAAGGGTCTTACACGTACAATATTCACAACTGTCAGTCGAAACTGCAGTATCCTTGTAATAATCTCATAGTCATATATGGGGAATTTACAAGACCAGCACGAAACAAAAGACTGATAACAAAACAGGGCGGTAGGCTGAATGGCGATCCGCTCCGCTCAAAAAACACACATTTTTTCGGCTGTTGCCATTGTAGTGATGCTGAATTGTTCGAGTTACGGACATCGAGTTACGAAAATGACCACGCCCATATTTCAGAAACCACTCCCACTTTTGCGAAACCACGCCCAAATTGTAACTCGATGTTCAGTTAACAATGGAGGTAATGAGTCAACAGAACTTCGAGTTACGGGCAACCTATATTTTTATTTTTGTTAAACGTCCACATTTAGTAACAGTTAACAGTTAGCCGAACTTCGAGATACGGGCAACATGGAACTTTTTGTTTTGTTTAACGTTGTATATTTCCCGTTATTCGAAGTTCGGTTAACAGATAATGAAAATTCGAGTTACTAAATTTGGACGTTAAACAAACCAAGTAATCTAGTTTGCCAGTAACTCGAAGTTCGATTGACTGTTATTTTAAAGTTCGAGTTTTTTAATGTTACTAGAAAATTGTATGTGACAACCAGACTATTAGTGCCTGACTTCCTTGGAGGCGTAAATACGATCAATTTTAGCACGGATTACGTTGTGCGAGGTAATGTTACTTCTGTGAGATGTCGCACGTCATACACTAAAACTGGGGGAAAACAGGGTTCTGTTTAAAGGGGGAGGGTCGTAACCTGCGCCCGCACGGGAATTTAGTTCCAAGCGACGATAACAACACACGCTAAATACGCAAAGGCTCATGGATATATGCTTGTTTGTTAACAATGATAAGCAATGGCCATCTGACGCATGCGCAGATGACGACACCCCCGCTTTAATGCGTGCATAGTTAGGAAAGAAAGATTCTTAAACACTGATTTCGCTCAAATTGATTCTTAACATCTCAAATTATCTGTTTTCTGGTGAATATTTCAATATAATTTCTGGCTTGAACGGATTCAGCAACAGCCAAAGTTTCCCTCTTTGTTTATATAAGACCCATATATCTCGCGCATGCGTAGCGCGACGACTACCGCCCTTCAAACACATCGGCTTATACACCTGGCTTCTATACTGGAATCCAGCCATTAAGAGTGTCCTCTCCAGTGCACTCAAGAATGGCCGGGTGAATTGCTACGTAAATACGTAGACGGCACATCCTAGTAATTCAGCATCATCACTAATTGGCTGTCTCCATGGCTTCAGTATATTACCATGGGAACTCGCCCGCACAGACTGACCCGTAGGTAACTTTATTATCCGTAAATTGTTTAAACAACAGTTCCTTTAGTCTATAGAGGTACTGTGTTCAAACACACTCCAAGTTGTAACCGACACCACGCGGCCCCACTGTCAAGGTTATCCATGGACGTCAGATTATATTTGTTATTGAATGGTAAACGTGAACTTGAGGTGAACTACTGGCGCGTTGCTGCAAATGTATTGGTATATTGGGGTGTCATGAAACTACCGGTACCGCCCAACCCATTCACAATACATGGGTATTAAAATGTGTTCACTAAGCAGGTGAGACCATAGACCTTAAAAGACTTAAGGTCTATTGTGAGATGAACAACTCTACACATTAAACAAATAGGAAGGAAGAACATACAAAGCTTCTACATGTACTTAGAAGAGGGCACGTGAAGGCTAAGTTTCTCGTCCACCTAAAATGACGCCAATTGAAGATTGTCGTGTATACAAGTAAAAAATATGTTTGATAGTGGGCTAACACATTTTGCAAATACATTTTACAGGTAAACTGTAAAGCCAGTAATTTGGTATGTATTTTAGAATTAGATAGACACCCTATTTTACTGACTAGTATAAAACAAATGATAAAATATTGGCTAAAAATAAAAACAATGAATGAAAACACGCTAGTCCATGAAGCATACAGACTTGGCATAGAGATGGATGATAAAGGTATATTTAATTGGGTATCTGGTATCAAAAATATTTTGCACTATCCGGAAATGGTTAAATCATGGGAAAATAATGATCCAAATTATAACACTAATCTAATCAACAAAATTTGCATTAAATTCAAAAAAGTATTCGAAAACAGAGTCAAGAACAAATGGATGATGATAATAAAAACAAAAAAGAATAAGCTGCGTACATATAGACTGCTAAAGAAAAAAATGCCAGTATGAAAATTATCTAACAACAGTAACAAATGCAAAACATAGAGCAGCATTAACAACATTGAGAATTAGCGCCCATCATAATAATGACGATACAAAAAATTCCTTGCAGTGGTAGAAAGTGCACTGCTTGCGACCAAAATGAGATTGAAGACGAAATGCATTTCTTACTTGAATGCAAGCTGTATGAAAATGAGAGAACTGAAATGTTAAATGAAATAAATTTAATACATTGCAACAACACAAATACCAATTAATTGATTACAATGCTAACAAGCAATTATTATTATTATTATTATTATTATTATTATTATTATTATTATTATATATATATTCGCTGGATTTTATTTTCACTGAATCACTCTTTCAGCAAAAATGAATTCAAAGCGAAAATAAAGTATTTTACTGTGGTTGATTACACCTCATTTGCTTCACCACGGAGTTTGATAAAAAAAAAATATACTGTAACCTCAATATAATGAACACCTACCTTTATAATGAATTTCCTGATATAATGAACACATAACATGTCTCTCTCTCACAACAAATCCATTGTATTATGTGCTTCAATATAGTGAACATTTCACTATAACAAACTAGTTGTATGTCCCCCCAAAGAGTTCGTTATAACGAGGCTACAGTGTTGTATATATAAGTTGTAAGTCCCATTGGTTTTTACGTTAGACGAGACGTCACTATACGTGTTTTAACTAGTAATTTTATATATTTTACCATTCATAGGATACTCCGGTAATATTAGATATAGATCAGTATGCCGAACACTGCCAAGCGCCTTTCTCAAATCATAATCATTCTATCAGGACTGTGCTCAAATCAACGAAGCGTGCATGTTTTTCACCAGTACCTACGTTTGCCAGATATTTTTTGTTAAGATTTAATCATAGTGATTCTTTTTACACGTGAGTCGTCCTGCATATTTCCAGGGTTTTTTTTTTTTTTTTTTTCGTTTCACGTCTCACTGGCGAACACTATTGTGATTGTTCCGTTGACTCGTTTCCACAGCTATGCAAAAAAAGTTGAAATTTCATGGCGCAATCACAGGATTCGGTAACTTATCTCCAGTTTAAACACGCCGGCTAGACTTCAAACAAGAAATTCGGCGCGTTTAGTCGATTCTTGGAAAATAGGGTTACCAATTTACTTCAAGTTATTTTGGTTATAAATAGAACACCGACGATTTTGCCACGTTTTCACGATGTGGGGCGTTTAAATCGGTCAAGACTAAAGTCCAGAGATGTAAATGTCTATATTATAACGAGCCTTGATTGCACAGGAGCAAGGGACTCCATGAAGCATGCTGGGGATAGAAAAGTAAAGGCAATTGTTTGGACAAATTTCATTTGAATTAACGGCATTGCCACTTCTTGTGTTACGTGGTTACTCCGCGGTAGCACAAGTCACTGCCTACTTACCATAGTCTGAACCAACCACTTGTTTGTTTACCCACTGCTTCGCGTAGCAAGACACTTTCCGTCAAAAATACATATTCTAGACCAATCAGCACGACTGTCACAGCGACAATGACCAGAAAAAGATATTTCCTACTCCTATTTCCTACGCGGCAGGCTTGAGTCAACAACATTGCACTTAACCTTCAATAATAGCCCTAACGTCAATAATCAAAGAAAGCATAGAAAGAACTCCCGTGTGCTGAGAGTATTTGGGGCAGATTAAAAAAAATAGGTGGTCGTCGCGCCGCGTCCTGTTCGATATGGAACTCATTGCGACGTATACAACGCGTGTAAAATACATTGTTTATTTACATGAAATTCGAACACGCGCTGTGCGACGACCACCGCACTTTAAGATTAGCCTTTCGAAGAAGAAGCTTGGCAACTAATATTTAATATTTGTCTGCTATTTGAGATGCACAACGTAACAACGTTACAGAGAACACTGGGCAAAATCGTTGATAAACGATTGTATACGTTCAGTATACGCAGATATGATTACGTATACAAATCGTGGAATATACGTACATATGCGATACGTATTTTTATGGTTTCTTTCACACATGCCCGCATTGGGTGGCACGCAGCGTATACGTACGTATTTTACGTGCATTCTCGTAATACAATTTACCTTGTTTTACGAAGTCTGTATATTTACGTATACGTGGAGAATAATGTGCGCGCGGCATTTTCCGGTCTTACCTGTGAGTAGCGATCGGGGCCGCCAGTATTTATTATAAATAATTACCAGAACTGTTGAATCGCATGGCATCTTGAATTGATCTAACAACGTCTCCTGTGTTGCCGAGTACATGTAATTGAGAAATTGCGGTGTACAGGTACAATTTGAAAACGGTTGTTACTAATTTCTAAATTGAAAAAAATATGTTCTGACTGAAGTATAACATCGCTTTGATATAAGCGTGACGTCTTCATTTGTCTCACTATACACTGGTGAATTCGAACACAAGACAGGATATCCTCGGGGGCGGACATCCGGGCATTTTCTACCGCCTGGCAACCCTCGTGGTGAAAACAAAGCCCAAAAACTCGCAAAAAACGGTACTTTGCGATGGTTGTTGAGAGTCCCCTGAACAGTGAAACAAGATTAGCCCTACGTGTGTAACATATATGAATTTGGTTGATCAGGATTACTTCAAAGTTGAGTTTGTGTTGTTTTCTCGAGTTTTCACCGGCTCCACCGGCGTTCCACAGCAGCGTGCACAAAGCCCATAGAAATACGTGGTACAGTGGTGTGCGTCTTAGCAACTATAACCACATTAACTCGGAACACATAACAGTGAACAGCGCTAAACATAGCAATTTCATTTCAAACAACTATGGATATTTCTGGCTAGTACTATTTGCAGTGACGTTTCAGATTTTCGAACACAATTCTCATTGTCTTCGTTGAACCATAGACAGTCTATTATTAGGAACTGTGTAAATGTTTGTGAAAACTAGACTGACGATTTATATTTTAGTGCATTCACGTCACGTGACATAGACTGACATCAGTTAATTATTCTAGTTCAGCAGCGCAACGGTTTACCGGTTCATGTTTCAACGAAATCTTAATTTTAACTTTATTTATTGTCATAAATACAACATTGAATCACTGCAGTGATATTCATAGTCACATACATCTACTGTTTACTGCAGCAAGAATTGCAAAGAAATAATTCATATTGTTTAGAAGCCTATTTATACTTGGGTCACGACGACCCTTTTCCGAATCTGTCTGTAAACGGGTATTTTGTTATCAGGTTTCATTTATAAATGTGAATAAATGTTTATCTCTTACTGTCATTTGAATTCCTAAATAAATTTTACTAGAAATTCACCGTTTTCCATAATCTATGGTGTACGTGAGAAATACTCCAATGGTGCAGTTTCAGCTTTGTGGTAGAGTGTCTCACAATTAAATGCTCGAACTTTTGCGAGCGTCCCGCCGTCCAAAATATTGAGGGCGCAATACACTGGTTGGAACCGTCGATTTGATAGTTACTAACAAATCATTACATTGTGTTTTTAGTACGTACAGAATAGTAAAATAACAAATATCCGCATTACTGGTGAAATAATAAAATAATAATCGAACGTGAAATGTCGAATTTTGCAATCGTATTAGTATTTCACACCCCTACTAACAAAATGGTGTACGCTAACGTGACTTTTAACCACCGAAGTGACGAGCCCTTTTGAAATCAGTTACGTAATTGTTGCATTAACCCAGGAACAAGATGTCCGATTTCCATTGCAGTTGTCGATTGTCTGACGTTCAGCCTGATCTCAATCCCCATCTCATCTTCACCAAGTCGAAGTTTATTTGGAAGTTTTAATAGATCTCGCCCACTGTTTCAAGCACCTCGGGTCACCAAAATATGCAGTAAATCGTTTGTGCAAGAAAATCATGGCTACATCAAAACAGACAGAAGAGGAAAACGTGCTATTTTAGAAACCAAGTCACCACAAGAGAATAATATCAACCCTTTTAGAGGTTGTAGAAGAAATCAGCGTGCCCAGATTGACCCCGCAGTATTTGTAAGTTGTGTTCATGGATGTACATCCATGTTGTGTTTAACTTTCAGTCGATGTAGCGTGTCTAGCTGTGTCATTCCAGGCACACATAGAAAAGTCATTGTTCAATTTTTCACACTTAGTTCATACCATTTCATTGTAACTATTATAACTTGTATTCAGTGGATCGTTTTTGGCAGAGCTCCAGAAGGAGTACCTACACTTTATGCAAATTTTTTTTAAACTATGCTAATTTATTCATGACGTAGCAGTTTCTGTGCTCATGAATATTCATTAATTTGTGGGTCAATACATTTTAAAAGGGGCGATATATTATTTTTGGGGGAAGAGTTAGAAAGGGGGATTAGCAATCCTTAGGGGGTCAATACAAAAGAGGGGACCCATTTGGAGAGCAGCCATGCTTCTCGTGTCTGTTGTTGCACGTGACCTACAGCTGTCAACTGTGTTCGTTCTTCGACGACTTCGACTGGCTTCCATGTGGGGTAGTATTCTTGTGTTCTGTTTGACTTGAGTTTTTGAATCCGCTGTTTATGTTTTTAACGTCTTTCATGTCTTTTGTAGGAATGTCCAATCCGTGATTCGAACTTGCGATCTTTGAGTTCCCAACGCACTGTCTTGTCCTCTGTACCACGAGTGTCTTCACACAGGAGTTAGGATTTAAGTCCTATTCATAGGAGCACTGTCTTCACTAGCATTCAAAAATCTAACTAAACATACTGGATTCGAACCAGCGATCGCTCACTTTGCTGACATAGTACAAATCAACTGAGCTATGTGGGTAGTCATGCAAATTAAATAATTTGTTGTCATATTTAGCTTTATTGCCAAATGGCGTTTGCGAGAAAAAGATGGGCAGGCAAGGGAATTGAACCCAGGTCCTCCTGATCACTATGCAGAGAACTGACCCACAAGACCACATTGGATTGACTGGATGTGTTTGCATTTGATAAGACTATATAGTGTGTATATATATAGAAATACAACATATTTCTATTATTGAGTTACAATTGTCCAAAAAATTGCCAATTTTGTGTTTTTACTTGTGTAAACTATATGCATGCCATAACCCGTTAGTGTACATCTTGCCAATTGGGTGTTTGCCATTTGCGTTGCCCATACCTGACCCGACCCTAACCCTAATGTCAAGACACGTTCTTGTTTATAATTGCTCAATAATGATACTCTGTTGTGCACTGTCTGCGGGTAAGTTGCATTGATGTCAACTGATTAAACAAGTCGCATTTAAGTAATTTCCACTATTAACGAGTGGTTAAATTGTGACAATAAATGTGTGGACAAATATTTGAGATTAATTTTGGTGTAGACAACTCTCGTTTAATTATTTTACACCATTACAAGTTGTTAAATTGAGAGAATAAATGTCTCAACAAATATTAAATACTTAGTTTGATGTAAACAACTCACGTTTGATTAATTCCCACAATTACAGGTTGTTAAATTGAAAGAATAAATGTGCGGACAAATATTTTAGACTTATTTTTGTGTAGACATCTCTCGCTTGATTAATTCCCACAATTACATGTTGTTAAATTGAGAAAATAAATGTGCGGACAAATATTTTAGACTTATTTTGGTGTAGACAGCTCTCGTTTAATTATTTTACACCATTCCAAGTTGTTAAATTGAGAGAATAAATGTATGGACAAATATTTTAGACTTATTTTGGTGTAGACAGCTCTCGTTTAATTATTTTACACCATTACAAGTTGTTAAATTGAGAGAATAAGTGTGCGGACAAATATTTTAGACTTATTTTGGTGTAGACAGCTCTCGTTTGATTAATTCCCACAATTACAAGTTGTTAAATTGAGAGAATAAATGTGCGGACAAATATTTTAGACTTATTTTGGTGTAGACAGCTCTCGTTTAATTATTTTACACCATTACAAGTTGTTAAATTGAGAGAATAAATGTGCGGACAAATATTTTAGACTTATTTTGGTGTAGACAGCTCTCGTTTAATTATTTTACACCATTACAAGTTGTTAAATTGAGAGAATAAATGTGCGGACAAATATTTTAGACTTATTTTGGTGTAGACAACTCTCGTTTAATTATTTTACACCATTACAAGTTGTTAAATTGAGAGAATAAATGTGCGGACAAATATTTTAGACTTATTTTGGTGTAGACAACTCTCGTTTAATTATTTTACACCATTACAAGTTGTTAAATTGAGAGAATAAATGTATGGACAAATATTTTAGACTTATTTTGGTGTAGACAGCTCTCGTTTAATTATTTTACACCATTACAAGTTGTTAAATTGAGAGAATAAGTGTGCGGACAAATATTTTAGACTTATTTTGGTGTAGACAGCTCTCGTTTGATTAATTCCCACAATTACAAGTTGTTAAATTGAGAGAATAAATGTGCGGACAAATATTTTAGACTTATTTTGGTGTAGACAGCTCTCGTTTAATTATTTTACACCATTACAAGTTGTTAAATTGAGAGAATAAATGTGCGGACAAATATTTTAGACTTATTTTGGTGTAGACAGCTCTCGTTTAATTATTTTACACCATTACAAGTTGTTAAATTGAGAGAATAAATGTGCGGACAAATATTTTAGACTTATTTTGGTGTAGACAGCTCTCGTTTAATTATTTTACACCATTACAAGTTGTTAAATTGAGAGAATAAATGTGCGGACAAATATTTTAGACTTATTTTGGTGTAGACAACTCTCGTTTAATTATTTTACACCATTACAAGTTGTTAAATTGAGAGAATAAATGTATGGACAAGTATTTGAAACTTATTTTGGTGTAGACAACTCTCATTTGATTAATTCCAACAATTACAAGTTCTTAAATTGACAGAATGAATGTATGGACAAATATTGACCATCATATTTGTGAGTAAATACCTGTTGTTTAATTAATTTCCACCTCTACAAGGTTGAGAGAATAAATGTGTCGACAAATATTTGATACTTATTTAGGTGTAAGAACTCGTGTTTGACCAACTTCCACCATTGCAAGTTATTAAAATAATGAAATAAATATACTGGTATCATTGGATATTTGATTTAATTGTGAAACTTTCTAACAAAATGTTAACTGCTGGCTTCGAACCCTCAATCAACAATTCCGCAGACACAGTATAAATTCAACAACACCACAGAAGATATTCGTCTGTTGCCTGAATTGTTTTCGTAATATAGGGAACGCCATCGACACTTTAACAAAACTTACCTTGACTTGGGTATCTCTTGTCACAATCTGGAAACTGTTGAACAAATTGCGCGTCGTCCAGTTTAAGACGTTAGTTATTTTATTATTTATTCATTCAGTTTTGTATGGTGGAGTTTTGTGAGGTTTATTATTTTTTTGCGACGTTCTTTGTTTACTTGTTTACGGTTTGAGAGATTTCAGTTTATTTGATTTACGTTTTTACGGTAGCTCTGAGCGGGACTCGAACCCACTGTCTTTTCAAGCTAATTTTGTTTTGATGGCACGCTTGTGTACCACGCCACGACGTTGGTCGTTACGTGGTGTTCATTTTTCTAACTACTCCAGTGTTCCGATGAGTTGAACGGAAAAGCCAAAACGATTGCTGGTTTCTGATTGCTTCGGTTCTGGTGAGTGTGTATCTAGTGTGATTCGAACCCATGTCGTTTGTATTGGGCGTTTTTTTATTTCCCATGTTAGCTACGCCGTAATATGCAACCACTTCCCCGTTTTATTGTGATTTTGAGTGTTTAATGATGTCTTCCTCACGCGTCACGCCATGACCCAGTTTCAACCACACGGCCATTTTGCAACACAGTTCGTGACCCTCGGCGTCACCCGACTGACTAATGAGCGTTCTCTTCAACTGTTAAGCTTATAGTAGGATTTATTACCGTTATTATCATTATATTGTCACGTGATTTGTTTTACCTTATGTGTAATGTCTTAAGTATCTTTATTGTAATTTGTATATACCAATTCGTATCTACCGAGGAAACGACCCCGATTGAAGGTCATGTATTTTATGACGTCACCAATTCGTGTGTAGGTACTGCTTCTAGATCTGTGCCTCGTTTTTGATTATAACCTGTAAATCGCTATATACGCAATTTTCTTTTATGTGTCAGAAAAAAAATGATCAACTTACGTCCCGGTGTTTGAGAACAAAGTTACGGGAAAAATAAATAAATGCATGGTGCGATCAGGCCATGACTGTAATGGCGTAATCATTTCTGAATTTATAAATTGAGTTGTTGTGCGTTCCTTTTTGCAAAATCATTTTAATTTCGTTTGGATTTTCTCAAAGAAAAAGGATTGTCTAAATTTATAAATTAACCTTTGGCTTTTACAAAAATAAACAAACTACATTTCAAAACAAATCTTTTTTTTTTCGTTTAGACTGTTTATGTCTTCTAAAATCCCAACCTCGCGTCCACGTCGTGGGAGGTGGAAGTGGACTTCAGTACCGATCTGGACTTTAGTGCCGACCAAAAGAGGCTCTGGTGTCTAGTGGTGATCTACTACGAGAACAATGATTTCCGATTACGTGCTCAACTACTATGCGGCGACACCTCAAAACAGGGCTTTCCGTATGAGGTGACACCTTTTGAAGGAAACAAAGGGTACTGTAAACAATATGTATACGCACTATTAGGATGAACAAAAAAACTGCTAATTAGAATTAAGTAGGTATATGCATCGCGTCACATCTTTGCGTTTTATCACAGTCCCTCTACCGGCTGCGTACTGATCACGTGACAATGCTTTGCATGAAACTGTTACATATTCTATTTTAAGTACTGTTACCAGAAAATGACAATTTGAAAGAGAAACGAGAGTGTTTTAGACAGCTTGAAAAAACAAAAACAAAGAAAGAACCAAAAGTACTAGACTAAAGAACAAATGAAAATCAAGGAGGAGATGAGTAAGTTTTAATTTATAGTTTTTATAATTTTGACTTCGTTTTATTCAAGCTTGTTAAAATAGCAGTAATATTAAATATAGTGTTAGTTGTAAAAAAGAGATGTGGGAGATGGTGACGAAAGTTATGGACTTTATGATGTCAGATGAGGAAGATGGCGAAGGAGATCGAAAAAGAAAGTTCATTGTGAGGTTTCAGCATTCAGGTCATGGCACTGAACGACTTGATTTTGGATTAAGACAACCGAGTGGCAAGAAGGCAACCGACCCGCATGCTCCAGAAATAAGTAGGACCACCATGTCCCTGTCAAACCCCACATGATTGTCCTAAGTTTTGATGACCAACGTGACTTTATTCTGATTCCTACCCAAATGAACCCTTTCAATAGTTTTAGCTTATTACTGGAATTTTATTTCTTTTGTTTCCTTTCATTTAAATTATAAATTACTTAACATTAAAGGGGAAGTCAATCCAAACAACAAAATGACCCCAAAGAAAAAGCCCCACAAATGTAGGAGAATGCAATTTACATTTTTTTTATATCACTTTTCATTCTCTAGATATTCAACATTTCATCAGTATTATGTAGTCAGCCATCTTGATTCTCAAGCAAAGGATTTTGGGTAAAGTATGACATCATAGAATCTGTTGTCAGAAATTGAGAAAATGATGTGAAAACTGTGTCTATTACGAAATGTTTCATATTTGTTTGGAAAGTAGTATGTAGAAAAACGAAATATTTTTCAATTGATCTTTACTCGAGGTGTTATGTTGTAGTAAATCGCCAGTCTCTACTAATATTCACTAATAAAAATATGTGTTTATGCAAGAATATGTTTCTGTTTTAAAGCGGGGGAGTCGTCACCTACGCATGCGTCAGGTGGCCATAGCGTGTCATTGTTTACTAACAAATGTCTACCCATGAGCCTTTGCATTTTGCGTGTGTTGTTATCGTTGCGTGGGACTCGAAACGACCCTTCCGCTTTAAGCTTATAAAAATGCTCATAACACGAAATCTCAGAGTAAGGAATTCGGGAACAAGAAAAAAAAGTGTATCGTGTACAGGACACATATCACCGTGTACGTTAAAGGGCGGTGGTCGTCGCAGAGCGCGTGTCCGATTTCCTGTAAATAAACACGCGTTGTGTACGTTGCTAAGAGTCCCACCGCCCTTCAACGTAGAAATGAGGACGAATAAAGAAAATACACTGGAACCCTCAACATGACCTCAAAACACCATAATACGATTGGTTAGCAATTAATACTGCTGTCTTTGGTAAAGGTTCAGATTAAATTCGGCGAGAAGACGACCAAACACTGACAAATTCTGAAACCGGTCGACAAATATAAAGCACCGCCGGGGCAACGCCGTCAAATAGAGAGAAAGTGATATTTCACGTACGCCAATGCTGAGGTCAAAATTGCAACGCCCGCTGAGTGTAGCACAAATACATTTATTTTCACTTCAAGTTACGATTTTTGATAAAGATTAAAAAAAAAGCACAAAAAGAAACTACCACGGGAAATTATCGGTACCACAACACTTTCATATGAAAACTAGTCTGGTCCCCTGCCCCAATTCCAACGCTGAGGGCGTTGAAAACATGCGTTCTGGCCGTTGGCGGCGCTACTCAAATACACTTATAACAATCGCGTCAACGAACGTTCAGAATATACCACAATTATGGCCACAATTACACTGTAATGATACCGAATTAGAATATACCACACTGTACCATTCATTACACTGTAATATTACCAAATTAGAATATACCACACTGTACCATTCATTACACTGTAATATTACCGAATTAGAATATACCACACTGTACCATTCATTACACTGTAATATTACCGAATTAGAATACACCACACTATACTATTCATGACACTGTAATGTTACCAAATTACAATATACCACACTATACATTACACTGTAATGTTACCAAATTACAATATACCACACTGTACTATTCATTACACTGTAATGTTACCAAATTAGAACATAACACACTATGTACCAAATTTCATTGAAATGTGATGATTACTACTTGAAATATCAAAAGCTGAAAATTAATTAATTATGCTAATTAGGTAATTAATATGTACTCGTATTACCCTAAAAACTATCAGGTCTGTGCAGTGTCCTATGACATCTATGTACCAAGTGTCATTGAAATGTGATGATTACTACTTGAAATATCAAAAGCTGAATATTAATTAATTATGCAAATTAGGTAATTAATATGTACTCATATTACCCTAAAAACTATCAGGTCTATGCAGTGTCCTATGACATCTATGTACCAAGTGTCATTGAAATGTGATGATTACTACTTGAAATATCAAAAGCTGAAAATTAATTAATTATGCAAATTAGCTAATTAATATATACTGATATCACCCTAAAAACTATCAGGTTTGTGCAGTGTCATATGACATCTATGTACCAAGTTTTATTGAAATGTGATGATTAGTACTTGAGATATCAGTGGAAAAGCCGAAAATTGATTAATCATTATGCAAATTAGACAATTAATATTGCACAGATTTTTACCCAAAACTAATCAAATCTGTGCATTAGTTTGAAGCATCTGTGTGCCAAGTTTCATCAAAATCCAATGGGTGGTTCTTTAGATATCAGTGGAACAGTCATGGAACAGCTAAAAATCAGCTAATTATCATGCAAATTAGGTAATTAATATGCATGGATTTTCACCAAAACCTAATCAAATCTGCGCATTGGCCCAGAGCATCTATGCATCAAGTTTCAACAAAAACTGATGTATGGTTCTTGAGATATCAGTGGAACAGACGGACACACATACACACACACACACACATACAGACACTAACTGCAAAGACTCCCTTTTTGTGCTTCACACACGGGAGTCAAAAATGTGTTCGATTCAGACAAATGAATAAGTAAACAAAAAAACTAGAATCATCAAACATTTCAAGTACACTCAAGAATGGTCTGGAGAATTACTATGTATGTAAGTAGTAGGCACAGAATTGGGTGTCATTATCATCATCTCCATGACTACAGTGCATTATCATGGGAACTTGCATGCAGACCTATATGTGAGGCACATCACCAACAACACTGCAAACCAAATCACTAATCGTTGACTTTTCAAAATCTTGTGTTCAAGAACGACATTTAGTCTAGTTATGATAATAAAATAAATGTGCTTCGTTCAAGCGATCAGCAATTTTGAAAGATATTGTAAAATACTTTATTTTAGTTGTAATTAATTTTCGCTGGAAAGGTGTTTTGTATGAAATTTATTTTCATTAATTTTTTGACAAGTTGATTGTAAAATATAGGAAAAAAGGTTTATTCGCTGGATTTTATTTTCACTGAATCATTCCTTCAGCAAAAATAGCTAAAATTAATTCCAAGCAAAAATAAAGTATTCCACAGTACTTTATTTTAGCTGGAATTAATTTTCGTTGAAAAACTTTTTGGGTGTTTTGTATGGAATTAATTTTTATTAATTTTTTGACGAGTTGAATGTAAAGTATAGGGAAAAAGTTATATTCGCTTGATTTCACTGAATCATTCCTTCAACAAAAATTAATTTCAAGCAAAAATAAAGTATTCTACAGTACTAAAAATCTTGCATTGAATCAAAACCCTTCAAATTATATATTCATATTTATTACATGTTTCAAACTTTTATTTATATATTTGATAGCTCTGAAAATGATAAGGTAGAAGCCTGCTCATCATTTTTGAGAAAGTTGGTCATAAATCGCATGACAATGTTTATTATGTAAAATCGTGGAGCTATTTGCCCATGGCGCCATAAAATAGCATTCTTTTGTGTGTTACAGTGACTTATTTTGAGAAACTTCTAATATTCTTCAAAAAATGCTATTTTTAGAACAATTCCATAGAGTGCAATGTTGAACAAAAAATGCATTTTTCGACACATTTGAAAACCCTGATTTTTGAAAACGTTCAGGAAAACACAAAATAGTACCCCATCAGTAACAATATACTATTTTTTCAGCCTATGTCACCAGGCTACAATTTGAGATGCTGTAGAATACTTTAATTCCACTTGGAATGTATTTTTGCTATTTTCGCCGAAAGGATGATTCCGTGAAAATGAAATCCAGCAAATAAACTTTTTTCCCTATATTTCACATTCAACTCGTCAAAAATCATACAAAACACTCAAAATGCCTTTTCAGCAAAAATTAAGTCAAGCTATAATAAAGTATTTCACAGTATGGCATAATATCTCTGCCATAGTAACCTATGGTAAAAGCACTATAATACTGCCAAAATGACCGCTATCCACTAAAATACAACCATGATTTTCTCGAAAATTAGAAACATTTTTTAAGTCAATATTCTTATATTGCCCAGAAGTACAATTTATTAAAAAATTCTATGTATTTGAAATCATGAGTAGGCTTCTACCTTAAAGCAGGAGGGTGTCACGCGCGGGAATTGAGTCCCAAGCGACGATAACACACGCTAAAACGCAAAGGCTCTTGGGTAGGCGCTTGTTTCTAAACAATGATATGCTATACCCATCTGACGCATGCGCAGGTGGCGACTCCCTCGCTTTAAGTAAAAGTAAATTGCATTTGATACGTTCCTAATTCTTGGTTAGATTTGCGTATGATCTTCAAGTGAGTGTTTGACTGTACGTCAAATATTTCCTCCACTTTGTTGTTTACAGCTAACTTCATTCGTTGTAATTCAAACTGCTCACGACACAACTCATTGTAAGACTTCACAGAGATACGTTGCGGTTGACTCTCTGCGGCATGTGCCTCCATGTGAATTTGAAGCAGGACCACTTCGGCGTATGATACCCCGCACTGTACGCAGCTATATGGTTTCTCGTTAACGTCACATTGCAGACGAACACCGCCAGTGAAGGGAAGTATTTTTGCTTCATGTTTAGCAATCGAATGTTCATGTGTTTTGGTTACGGAAACTTTTTCGCCGCAGTCACATTTATCCTTTTCGTGAATTTTGAGTTTTACATGCGATTCCATGTGCAGCTTAAAAGCTGAAGCCGTAAAAAAACTACAAGAACAGAGAGTACACTGCTGTGATTTCCCGTCCCTTCTTGACCTACACTTACGAGTCTTATGGATTTCACTCAACGATGATGCAAACATCTCGCCGCAATTTTCACAAAATGATCGGTTATCATGCCCTGGTTTACACAACGCCATTCTACACAGATATGATAAATGGTCACTACCGCAACGCTCACAAGGGTGACCTGTGTTCTGTTGATTGCAAACCAACTTGTGTTTCTCAAGTAACAGCAGAGACTTGAACAAGAAGCCGCAATTGTCACAAAGATACATACTCGCCTTTTGCAAACAAATTTTCATATGCGACTTCAGGAATACGAAAGGTATAAAACAATTACATGAAGTACACCATCCTGACCGTTTTAATATTTTTTTCGTTTTTAAACTAGTGTATTGCGACATGACTTTGCATTTATCACAAGTTAACGGCATTGTGTTATCCGGTACTTCACTCGAAACAAATTGTTCTCCACACTCATCGCAATTGTACGTAACAACAAAGCGGGACACTACGTCAGTCATTTTACACAAATGGGATTCCAGCTGCCTCTGCTCAGTAAACGTCTCTTCACAACGTCCGCATACATACGAATTCTCCTCTTCCTCGCTCATATGCGAGGCCATATGCTTGTCTAAACCACACAAAAATACGTATTCATTGCAGCGTAAACATTTACCAAATTTCGAACTATGTTTTGAGGTAATATGAGAGTCAAGAGCGTTTTTGTTCGTAAACAGTTTGTTGCATACTTCGCACTTTATCAGACCCTGCCCGGTGTGCGTCAACATGTGAATTGTCAGGTATTCTTTCTTGTTGAACCTAGCACTGCACTGCTTGCATTTATGAATCAGAAGACCGCCCAGTGGATAGCAGTTGTGATGCGATGCAAGGGAATGCGACACCAATGACGCCTTATCATCGAACAATTGTCTGCAATATAAACACTTAAATTTGTCACCCACAATGTGTCTTTGTTGGTGACTGGCTCTCCGGAATCGACTGGATAATAATTTTCGGCAATACTCGCAGGGATACGACTCCACTTCTGATACAAATTCATCACATTCCACATATTCATAATCTGGTCTGTTAATAACTACCGAACTTATTTCATTTTCTGCAATAACTACAGGACTTATTTCAATTTCTGTAACTACAGGACTTATCGCATTTTCTGTAAAATCTAGGGAACTCATTTTGTTTTCTGTAACGACTACCGGACTTATTTCATTTTCTGCAACAACTACAGGACTTATCGCATTTTCTGTAAAGTCCAGGGGACTCATTTTGTTTTCTGTAACGACTACCGGACTTATTTCATTTTTTGTAACAACTACAGAACTTATCTCGTTTTCTAATTCATTTGTATAAGTAGAAGTGCATTGAATGTCTGTTTTCAGAATACATTCGTTCATCTTTTCTTGAATTTCAGATTCAACTTGGTAGGTTGTACCGCTTGTGGCACCAGTCTGAAAGTCGGGATTCAAGTTTATCATGTGTTTATGAAGTCCCAATTCATATTCATGAGTGGTATTAAATTCAGTGTCTGCCGAATTTGACTGGGGACTTGACTGGTCTCTGCAACTGGAATAAAATGCAGTGACTGGCTTATCCATTTCCAGAGCAGTATCATTACGTTCAACATAATCAGTCGAAACAGAAATCGAACTTTTCTTCGCAGTATGCTTCTTTAAATGTTTACCATGTTGGCGTTCATCCGCATAAGTCGAGCCGCAAAACTTGCAAGCGTAACTATCAGCACTAATGTCGCATATGTGACAATCCTGCATATATTTTTTCAACATGTAGCTGATTCCACAAACTTTACATTCGTATTCGTGACCAATGACCAGAACTCCTGAGTCTTCCAGTCTCTTTTTATGCATCACCATATGTTTATTCACATCACTCCTGTGTGTGTATATCACACCACACAAGTTACATTGGTACGATAATAAAGACGTTTCTTCGTTTGTTTTCGTAGAACTGTCAGCTTCCCCATCATCCTCTTTCGATTCCACCTGAAAAAGACGAGAGGTGAAGTTTACAATGATGATGACATCATCACAGGAAATGTGATTTCTCTTGATGTAACGTTAACCCTTGAATGTCAAGTTCAATCTTTGTTTTTCAAACTTTTCAAAACAGAAGAGTGCCATATTTTTTTGGATATATTTTGCATACTGTGAAATACTTTAATTTAGCTGGAATTAATTTTTCGCTGAAAAAGATTTTTTGGGTGTTTTGTATGGAATTTATTTTCACTGTTTTTTTATGAGTTGAATGTGAGACATAGGAAAAAATTATATTCACTGGATTTTATTTTCACTGAAACATTCCTTCAGCAAAAATAGCGAAAATAAATTCCAAGCGAAAATAAAGTATTCTACAGTACTTATAAGATGCATAGTGCTTAACCTTTTCACCACCAGACTTTCTCGTCCAAATTTGTCAACACTTTTTTCTTACATTCTTCAATATTTTTGGAACTGAACCATAATTTTGGAGCCAAAAGAGAAAATTTGGGTCAACTTTTAGTTTTTACTCAAAAAATTTGGCTATTTTTGTCTCAATCCTCTGAAGAAAAGTGCAGACTATAAACAGGACTATTTGGTGAATTTGTGATGAAAAGAGAGAACTGGTGGTGGTTAAAGGGATAATTAAAAGAAAAATCAAGCCAAACAAAATAATGACACTCAAGAAAAAGCTCAATAGATGTAGGAGTATGCAATTTACAGTTTTTTATCACTTCTCATTCTCTAGATATTCAATTATTCATCAGTATTATGTAGTCAGCCATCTGGATTCTCAAGCAAAGGATTATGGGTAAAGAATGACATCGTAGAATCTGTTGTCAGAAATTGAGAAAATTATTTCATCTATAACATGAGAAATACTGATGCGAATTAGTTCAAATTTTCGTTGTGCATATTACTCATGTATATAATTATAGTAATGAAAATTAAAATGTTACAAATACACCTAAAGTGACGATATTGCCAAAAACACATTTTTTGTTCTCTTTTAGTGGTCAACATGTAATATATCACCTATATAACCTATTCACGTAGGTAAATTGTATACAATATAAGGAAATTTGAGCATTTGGTAGAAAAACATAAAAATAAATACTTTCAGTTCTGTTTCCATGACAACTATTTTAAAAGCAAGTTTGGCACCAGTACACATATGCTACCATATTCTAAACTGTCAGTCAATTTAAAGTTCAACTTTTGAAGTTATAGATGAAATCATTTTCTCAAAATCTGACAACAGATTCTATGATGTCATACTTTACCCATAATTCTTTGCTGAAGAATCAAGATAGCGGACTACAATATCTAGAGAATGAAAAATGATATAAAAGTAAATGTAAATTGCATGTTCTTACATTTACCGAGCGCTTTTATCTGGGAGTATTATATTGTTAGCCTTGACTTTCCCTTTAAGCATTTCCCCCTATTCTTGTATAAAAAAACAATTTGCATTAGAAAAATATATCCAGAAACTTCATTAACATTAAATAAGAATACATGTTTATAGCTTTTCAGGGGTGATGCTACTTTACAGAACATTCTATGTTGCTTAGATACACACCACTGTAGCATGTATTTCTATGAGCTCTGTGTGAGATGCTGTGAAATACAGATGAGTGGGGGGGGGGCAAGGGTTATTTTCGTTCAACGTAATTGCAATATTTTTTTTGTTCGTACAACCTAAATTGAAAAAATAAATTCCGTAATTCTGTAATCACAGGCTAGACGTACAGCGTAATCAATCAAATATTTTTTTCGTACACTGTAAAAATGTGTAATTTTTTTTCGGTACGTACAAGAATTTTCTAGGTTTTCTTTTTTAATCTTTTTTCTTTTTTCCGTAAAATGTAAAATAACCTTTGTTTTCTCTGTAAACTGTAAATATTCAATTTTCATGGTAGACTGTAAAAACGTCTTTTTTTTCTTCTAAATTGTAAAAAGCCCTTTTTATTTCCCGTAAAACTGTACCGGCTACCCGCTTGCTCCCCCTCACAGATTGAAGAGCCGATGAAAACAGCTAAAGTTGAAAAAACAGCTCAAGTCAAAAAAAACATTGAAATGCAAATAGACATACTTTTTTTAATTGGCTAGAAATCTTGTTAAAAATTATCAGAAAAATTCTAAAAAAAATATGTGAATGACTTTAAAAGTTGAGTTGCAGCAAGTGATGGTGATGACATTATAAGACTCGTAGACTTCAGTGGTTCAAAGCAATCAACAAAAGTGGCACTCAAATGATTACACACTTCAATGTCCATTGATAGCTTTATGATTTTAATAATAAACATTGAACATTGTCATTATGAGTAGGCTCCTCCAAAATACACTATCGTCCAGGCGATCTATGACGCTATCATGATTATTACACAAGGCTGATTTCCGACCGAAGTTCCGATCGTGAATCTGTTACCTCAGGTTCTTTTTTCAGTTCACTAACAACGGGGTCTTGAATATCTGCAGACAGCTTTTGATCTGTGAAGATATGAAAACACTATTTCCATAAAACCCGAATACATGTTATTATAAAAAAAAAATGAGACTATATTTAGAATTGTTAAGATAGTATGGTGCGTTTTTTTACGTGTGCGCATATTTATGAGTACGGTATATGGAAATAATAATAAAAATCAGTTTACAATTGTTTTTGTGTTAGTCAAAACATACTGATAATTTACTAAGTGAAATCTGAAATCTATTTTTGTTCTAATAATTCAGTTTTTGTTTTCATGGTTTTGTGACCTTAGAATTAGCCAATGATAGCAAGCTTACAGTGTGTTATCAGTTGCTATCCGACACGCAAATGAGTGTTTCACAGATTCGCATAACATTATGTCTGACACATGGTCGCAATACAGAATTTGAAGTTTTCATCTGTTGTTTTTATCAAATTATAACATATGTACTGCAGTTTATTTTGATTCGTCCCTGAAATCAAAATCGGTATCTCATATGCAAATGAGGCCTGAGAGCAAACAAAGTAGTCCGTTCAGGAGTACCATTTTTCGAAACATGGTAGAAATAAACAATATTTAGAAGTACCATATTTTTCTCTTGGAGTACATGAATATACTTGCTGAGAATATACTCGAGATAAGGTGTATTCTGCCGTACTTTCACTTGCTTCGCTCGTGAAAGTACGGCCGCAGGATACACCGCATCACTCGTGAAAATTACTTCCATACGCAACGGAAGCCACAGGGAGGGTGTGGGGTTCTGTCATAATATTTTATTTTCGCTGGAATTAATTTTCGCTGAAACGACTTTTTTGGTATTTTGTATGGAATTTATTTTCATTGATATTTAACAAGTTCAATGTGAAATATAGGAAAAAAAGTATATTCGCTGGATTTTATTTTCACTGAATCATTCCTTCAGCGAAAATAGCGAAAATTAATTCCAAGCGAAAATAAAGTATTTTACAGTACTAGCTGTTTTCTTTATTTTGTTTGTTTCCAATAGCTTCATACAATTCAATGCCACTACAGATGTTATAACAGATTTCGATGTCACTGTGACAGGCTTGAAATAAATGCTGTAACTTCATCAATATTTTGTAGGAGTTTATGTGTTTCAAAAACGAGGTCTTTAACCAAAAAATTATGCCTGTTTAGCGTCGTTAGGATCAACACCAAGTTTGCACAGCTTGAAAGAAACTTAAACGACGATAGTCATCTTCGCCATGCATGATAAAATATTGGTCTCATTGAAACGATGATGGCTATTTTGGCTGTAGCGCACACCAACTAGTACAAACTGGGAGGTTACCAAGCTTTAATTAAGTATATTGTTTTGGTGTTTGGAAGGAATTGAAAGAGTCGCCGGCGGTAACTAGTGCAAGTGGCGCCCAGGGCAAAACTCATAAAGCGCATTGGATTATGGGAAAACAATGTTTATCAACACATATGTTAAACATGCGCTGCGCGACGACTACCGCCTTTTAAATGTGTGCGAGTGAACTATTTCATAGATTATTTTTCAGTGTTTAAGTGAGGTCAATGCGGCTAAAACTAAAACTGAAACTTGGAATTGAGCAATTAATTTTTAAAACAGAGCGCATGAATACAACTGCTGAGACTTATTCAATTGACTACTGAACTACTATAGTAAACGTGAAAAAAAAACCTCTTTGTTAATTCATTTGTTTTCAAAAAAAGTAAATTTTAACTGTAAGCATGTCATACATCACAGAATGTAGATACAGACAAGAAAAACAGATTCTAAAAATATACACCTTGCTGGGTCTTTTTGTATCAATTAATCTTCTAAAAATAAAAATAATCTTCTCCCTAACTAAAAGCGAAGAGCTTGTCACCTGTGCACACGCAAGAATCTAATCCCAAGCAGCAACAACACATACTAAAAACACAAAGGCTCATGGGTAGATGCTTGTTTGTAAACAACAACATGCCACGGCTGTCTGTCGCATGCGCAGGTGACAACTCCTTCACTTTCATTGAGAACTACCTTACCTTGTAGTTTATGAGCCTTCAAATTCATTTTTTTGTCATAATGGATCTGACTGATATGAAGTGTGCCCTCTAACAGAGCTGATTTTGTCAGAGCGCCCTCTACAGGACTGATTTTGTAGACTGCTCAGAATGTCAGCTGTATACTGTAAAGGGGGTAATTATTCACTGGGTTTTAATTTAGCTTATTTCGCTGACTGGAAAAATGCGCTAAATTAAAACACAGTGAATATGTAAAATTTAGCATAGAACACATTATCTAAATGACGAAACAGTGAATTTAAAACCCACTGAATATGTCTGAAATGGTAAATCAGTGAAATTTAAACCCAGTGAAAATTAGTCATTTTACAGTACTACCGTAGTACATACTGACATTCTGAGCAGTCTACAAATTCAGTCCTGTAGAGGGCGCTCCGACAAAATATTAATGTACAGAACCCTTGAGGCACACAAAAAATGTTGTGGCCCCTGATTTTTTTCATTTTTACACTTATTTTATTTTTTATTACTAAATTTCATTTATATACTGTAAAATACTTAATTTTCGCTGAAGGAATGATTCAGTGAAAATAAAATCCAGGGAAAATATATTCTTTTTTTCTATATTTTACATTCAACTTGTCAAAAATCATTGAAAATAAATTCCATACAAAACACCCAAACAGTCTTTTCAGCGAAAATTAATTCCAGCTAAAATAAAGTATTCTACAGTATATGATATAGTAAGATGTTTTTTTTCACTGCTCAATTTTTTTGTGTCATTGACGCATAGATGTACGAGTCAAAACAAACAACTTACAACAATCATAAAAACACATTCAAGTTTTATATTTGTTTGTTTCTACTTACCTCCAGTTTCCAATTTGCTTGTCAATCTCAATGGTTTTAATAGCACGAAGTCTGGTATTGTGGGGTCTGAAGAAGGCTGTCTTTTAAGACCAATATGGTTATAGCAATAACTTTTAAGTTAAGGAAAGAAACTACCCAAAACGTAGAAATTAAAAATTTTTCGCATGCAAAATTTGACAATAATAAAGAACAAGTTAAAACACTATAATAAAACAAGCAGCCTGTCGGCTGAGATAGCTTCGCTGTTAGCAATGCACATGGCAATTAAAGAACAGAAGATATCATTAGAAAATGAACAAATCTGAGAGAGGTCCACATGTAGTACCTATATGTATAATATATCAAAGCAATTGGATTTGCGGTTTTCAACAAGAAGTCGAAAATATCACTTTTTACCAAAAATATTCATCAAAATTAGAGAATTAAAGATATCATTATGAAATGAACAAATCTGAGAGAGGTCCACATGTAGTACCTATATACGTAATATCAAAGCAATTGGACTTGCGGTTTTCAACAAGAAGTCGAAAATATCACTTTTTACCAAAAATGACAAAAATATTCACCAAAATTAGAGAATTAAAGACATCATTACAAAATGAACAAATCTGAGAGAGGTCCACATGTAGTACCTATATATGTAATATCAAAGCAATTGGACTTGCGGTTTTCAACAAGAAGTCGAAAATATCACTTTTTACCAAAAATTACAAAAATATTCACCAAAATTAGAGAATTGAAGATATCATTACAAAATGAACAAATCTGAGAGAGGTCGACATGTAGTACCTATATATGTAATATCAAAGCAATTGGACTTGCGGTTTTCAACAAGAAGTCGAAAATATCACTTTTTACCAAAAATGACAAAAATATTCACCAAAATTAGAGAATTAAAGATATCATTACAAAATGAACAAATCTGAGAGAGGTTCACATGTAGTACCTATATATGTAATATCAAAGCAATTGCACTTGCGGTTTTCAACAAGAAGTCGAAAATATCACTTTTTACTAAAAATGACAAAAATATTCACCAAAATTAGAGAATTGAAGATATCATCATGGAATGAACAAATCTGAGAGAGGTCTACCCAAGGTACATATACACCAAGTATCAAAGCATTCAGGCTTGTAGTTTTCAAGAAGAAGTCGAAAAAGTAAAACATTGACACGGACGACGGACGACGACGACGACGGACAATCACTCATATGATAAGCTCCGCTCGACAAAGTCGACAGCGGAGCTAAAAAAATTAAATGAGTAAGCTGATTTTTAATCAGAATACTGTATAATACTTTATTTTCGCTTGGAATTTATTTTCACTGAAGGAAGGATTCAGTGAAAATAAAATCCAGTGAATATACTTTTTTTTCTATATTTTACATTCAATGCGTCAAAAATCAGTGAAAATAAATTCCATACAAAACACTCAAAAAGTTTTTCCAGTGAAAATTAATTCCAGCTAATATAAAGCTGGAATTTTACAGTATATGTGGCAGTATGGCCAGGCTTATTCTCCATAGAATTTACTAATGTTACTTATATTACACATTTAGACAGAATAATCTGTACAGTTTAGAAAGCACGCAAAGTTAAGCTCTGAACCGGGACCCAATTGTCCCATACGCCACGTGATGACACCAGAACCTTGACAAACCTGCCGACCATGCTAAGTATTGTAATGAATGACCACGAATTCAAGTCTCATGATCCCTTTATAGACAATGCATGAGGCGCCTTCCTAGCTCAATGGTAAATGTGTTTGCATTCAGAAAAACCAAAACTGAATAGCACTAAACAAAACACAGAAATATGTAACAGTACTACATATGTGAGTTTGATGCAGATCATACCCATTGCACTTGAAAATTAGTCTCAGTCCGCAGAAATTTTTTACTAAGCTTATAAAATTCTCTGACTTCACTGCCAAATCTTCACCATTATTTAAACAAGTTAAAATACTTGACAAGCTTAAAACTTTTAATTTTATGTCATCATCATCTCAGTCATGGCTACCCCAGACGCTTGGACAACAGGGCTATGAGGCAGATAGTACGAGGTTACATTTTACCCGTAGTAATTTTATGTAGGATATCATCAACAAAAATTTGCCACTCTTTAAGTACTTTCAAATTACATGAATTAACACATGCACTTAACACCAGACGGAATATTGAGATGATCTTACTTTACTATGAGTTAAGACAACTATGGGGCAATCAATACATCATTCATAGGTTCTAAAATATGGAACAACTTACCAATGTTCTTAGAAGCTATGTCAAAATAGAAATTTGCATCAACTTATTTTATGTGACATGATTACCAAACCGCCTATGTAAATACTTTGCGGTGATTACCTCATACTATACACTTAAAGGGGTACCGATACTATAAATAGGGGCACGATGGCCACCAATTAGTATGCTAATCCCAACCAAGCCGCTAACATCGTGGCGGGAGCTCCAGAAAATGTGCCATTTACGATGTTTAGAGATCAAGCTATGATTCCGTATACATTTTACGAGGGCATGAATATGTACACTAGTGATTACACTCATCTGGTTGGGCTTTTGATGTATAAATGTTGTTGTTTTTGGTCGAAACATGCCGCGACAAGTAAAAATCCTGAGTTTAAAATGGCGGCCAATGTATGTAAAATGCATGTCAATCATATTTTGAGTAAGTGAGCAAAATTCATTTACTTTTCATTTCATTTACTTAGTGGACAGAGGCAGTGTTAATTACCCATGAGCACGTGGTGCAATCCATGGGATTGAGCGGTTCCCTTTAAGTAGCACAAGGTCGCATCAACCTTTGCTATGCGACACTGCACCGCCTATGTACATACTTTGCGGTGATAACCTCATAGTGTACAGACTGAATCAAGCATATCAAAGGATACAACTTTCGTGTTAAGATGTAACGTCGATTCTTATTCACGTCCGGAAATACCGATCTGATTCTTCTTCCAAAGTCTGCTATGCTTGGAAGACTCACACCTGGAAATGCACTTTTATATGCAGCAAGATATTTCCCATATGCAAAATCTACTACTATGTTGTTGTATGGAGTCCTCTGAAACACCTTTTTTATTAAAGCACTGGGTAGAGAAAAAAATACATTAAAATAAAAGAATTTAGAAAATGGCCATTAGAGGGCACTATAATGCTGGGGGGGGGGGGCTGCTTTTGTTATGCAGCAAGATATTTCCGATATGCAAAATCTACCACTATGTTATTGTATGGAGTCCTCTGAAACACCATCCTTATTAAAGCACTGGGTAGCGAAAAAATATACATTAAACAATTTTTTTTGAAAAATGGCCATAAGAGGGCACTATAATGCACTAGAGGGGGGGTGGTTCTTTTGTTATGCAGCAATGATATTTCCCATGTACAAAATCTTCCACTATGTTATTGTATGGAGTCCTCTGAAACACTTTTTTTATTAAAACACTGGGTAGAGAAAAAAATATACATTAAAAAAAAAAGAATTTAGAAAAATGGCCATAAGAGGGCACTATAATGCATTATAACACATCACTCGTTAATACTGTACTGTAATTAGTCAAAACAGGATCACATGTTATCAGCTAAATTACCATAGTAGCGCCAGGGAAATTACTAGTTCCCTAGGGAGACTAGTACATCTACTAGTGCCCGGGGATGACGTCACTCGTCACCTGATCGTGTGATTTCCAACATGTCATCTGCTAGTTCGATCGCTGATATCGATGGTCCGGCTCAAACAACTAGACGATTTAGAAGAACTTGACACATTAGTAAAAAATAAAGATGCACCAAAGACGAAGAACGCAATCAGGTTTTCTAGAAGCATCTTTACATCGTTTTGTGAAGAAATTGGGATATCGCTAGCACACGTCGAGAAGAAGTCGGCAGACGATCTATGCACGTTCCTAGTATGAACATGTAATGTGTTATAAAACACATATTGCATGGCCTAATTCGGCACTAAGATGTATACTAGTGCCCTCACGGCCATGCAATATGTGCTTACTAGAGGGTGTTTTTTTTGTTATGCAGCAATATATTTCCCCATGTACAAAATCTACTACCGGTACTATGTTGTTGTATGGAGTCATCTGAGAATCCTTTATTATTATAGCACAAGCTAGAAGCAAATATACATTAAAAAAAAATAAAAAAAAAAGATTTTAGAAAACAACTATGAAAAGGCACTATAATACTAGGGTGCTGGTTTTGTTACAGTAATATATTAATGATCAATTTTGTGTTGAGTATTGGAGACATGATGTACATTGTAGCATGTCCAACTGCATATTTAATCAACTAGTTTTGAGTTATCACGTCATCAGTCGGTTTGTGTGCAAGAAGGAGGGTCTATTTCTATCTTCCAGAATTCATATTCTGGTTTCCCTGGTTACAGCATTCCGATTAGCTATCAAACATTTTCGCAGCGTAATTAACCCCCTCTACGTCTTCCACGCAGACGAAATTGGAATGTTTTTACACCTGAGTCAAGTTTCCAAGGTAACGGTGGAACTCAAAACTGTTATGTTAACATATATTTACATGTACCTGCACATTGCGTTGCTTGGTCGGACACCAAACGGGTGAGAGGATGCCATTGTACGTACACTGCATACACTGCGCAGAATAAAAGAATTCTTAGATCAGTGTACTTACCTTAATACTGTGAATGCATTTATTATTCACTAGGTTTTAATTTTGCTATTTTCGATTATAAGACAAATTACCATACTGGACCGTGTTAGCAGCCAATGTCCTCAACTCTGAAAATCATGAATTTTTAGGGGTGGGTGTTTACCCGAGAACCCCCCCCCCCCCCCGGGAAAAAGCGATAATGACAATTTTAATTCAACATGTGACTGACTGAGGGGGATATTACATTATTGAGTAAAATAAAATTACAAAATTAGTTGTGTCATCATTTACTTTTAAAATGAAGAAACAGAAATAGTTACTGTGGTCTTAGCATTCACAACATATTCAATATCCACGCTGTATCATATAACAACAATTACCTGTATTCGTAAAGCAATTATCAAAGACCTATTTTTAAATTATTCGCATTTTGAAGGGGTGGGCGCTTTGCCGAATGTGACCCTGTATATAAAAATTTGTGCAAAAATGGGGGGGGGGGGGGTTGGGTTGACTGGGTATGGGCACTAATACAGTCCAGTTTGGTAAATTTATAACAAAACACAAACTTGTTGGTCGCCAGAATATATTCTGTTTTACAGTACATGATAAGCTATGCAGAAACACCAATTAGCCCTCAAAGTTTTATTTTTTTTTTAGTGGCCATTGGCAATCAAGTTCAAATTGTTAGTGGTGAACTGCAAAATTTAGTTGCGAAGTACAAAATTGTTAGTCAAATTTGTCACCAGTCCAGATTTTTTTAGGTCACACGGCAACCTAGATATTTTTTTTTTATTTTATTTTTTTTACATATTACTAAAGTCTGAGATTATTCCTATAGCTGTATTGGGGCCTTTGGACTACCGGTACTATGTAAAATATTTAATGGTATGAATATGCACTCTGAGAGTGAGGCTAGTCATTGGTAAAATAATTTAAAGGGCCATTACACTGACATGTTTTTGAAGATCATAGTGCAGTTGTAATAGACCATTTTCTGTACACTGCGAGAATCACGTGTTATGCGTGAAATCGAACGTAAAAACAGGACAAACAAAGGTCATAGCGTCGTAGTGGCGTCAAACATCGCGTGGGATTCGACAAACGCGAAAGTATTTTGGGGACATTTCCATGCTTAATAATGTGCTGTCCACATTTGATGATAGGCAATTTCGATTAAGTAAGGGTATTCGGAAGCAATATTCCTCTGTCGAAGATCGGCCGGTCGATGTGAGCTACGAAATAAAGAAATTCGAGTTCAAAATCAAATTGTTCGATTTTTGCGGCAGATGTCCGAAGCGCGTCTTTCATGCATCTCGCGAGATCTCGCAATTGTACGGAAAATCACCTATTGGAGTGCTAAGAAGTTAGAGCTATGACACTGGGTGTTATATTGTAGTGGGAGAAACCCTTAGAGTTAATATAAGATGGAAAACACTCAACAGTGAGGTTAATGATGAAGATCTTGATTTTGACTGTTTTCCCAAACACCCTAATTTTTAAATCATAATGTCTGATAGTACATAAATACCGTAATATGTGCAGACCGTACCTTACCATATAGCTAGCTTTAAACTTTCTGAATAAATGAACTTTAGCTAGCAAAGATGCTATATTATAAGTACTACAACAATATATACACACCTGTTTGAAGTTTTCTGGGTTTGCCTTGTTCGTCTTTTCGATGGTTCTGTTATGGTTCCAATCAGCTTAGCTCGTGGCGATGGCGAAGGACGAAGAACCATAATACTGCTTCTTTCTCTATCTGATTTTTCATCCTTATTCACGACCTGCAAATTATGGTTTTGTTGCTTCTGTTCATTATTATCCTTTTTGCCCATGTTCCTGTCTGTGTTAATGTCAGTAGAGGGAAGGATTTGGTCACTGTAGCTACGCATAGCTAAAACAAAATATATGTAAGTAGATTTAATAGAATTTAGAAAGAAATCATATTGTTATTTTTTTCGGCTGATTTGCATACTGTCTGCAAAGCTCAAACTGCACCGCCAGTCACTGCGCTATGAATTTTCACCTAAAATATCCAATCATAGTAAATGTTCCATTGTCTTGACTGAAAAACAAGCAGAAGAGGAAAATTGCAGTTTATTAAAATGATATGTATTTGTTGAGAATACGCCAACAGGTAAATCTGATATATTTTTAATATTTCTTGAATTACTTACAGTCTAGGCCAAACTTAAATTTCAAGCTGGCTTTGTTTTTTTCATAAAATCTTTTTTAAAACTTAAAAATTGTTCAAGTGAGTATAATTACCATCCATAAATTATTATTATTCTTTGTAGTATTTACCCATGCTACAAATATGAGAAAGATTTCGGCAGATTACACTGCATAATTTAGATATGTGACAGTTTTGAAAGCAAGCTAAGATAGCTAAGCAACACTTTTCGGCTTTTTTGGTAAAAAAAATGTAACTTTGCAACTATGAAATCACTATAACTGATTTTCATCAATTTCGTTTTTGGATCTGTAGATGTTAAGCATGTTTTTGGGTCAAAATGTGTCATTTTGAATGTATGCATAACATAACATAATATATTTTCAGAAATCTTGCATTTAAATTTAGAGAGCGTATATACACCTCGGATAACAGTCTGTTGGTGAGCTTGTTCCAGCATTTGAATAATATTTTGTACTATTAATATTGCCATACGCACACTGACCTATATACATATATTTATTGTTCATTTATTTATTTATTTTTATACTAGTTTTATATGGACTTTCAAATGCTTGACAGTCTGAAATAAAGAAAAATAAATAAATAATAATAAATAATAACTCTGAAAACTCTTACACCGATCCACACAAAATTCACTACAGAGGAGTAATATTATAACAAACAGATGCAAGTCAATCTGGGTTTCAGATCTCACCATGTAAAGCATTGTTCCTTTATGCATATGTTTCAGTTCTCTGTTAACCTTTTCACCACCAGTTCTCTTTTTTCATCACAAATTCACAAAATAATCCTGTTTATAGTCTGCTCTTTCCTTCAGAAGATTGGGCAAAAATAGCCACATTTTTTGAGTAAAACATGAAAATTGACTAAAATTTTGTCTGTTGGCTCCAAAATTAGAGTTCATTGTCAGAAATATTAAGGAATATAAAAAAAAAGTGCAGAAGAATTTTGGAAATAAAGTCTGGTGGTGAAAACATTAATGAAACATCAAAAAAGTTGATTTGCTCAGGCAAGTTTCCTTTCACAATCAATCATGATTATATGTTTTGCATAAAGTTTGATATTAATAATGACGTAAGAATAATCATAATCATGGATATGAAATGCCCCTGGGCCCTCGACTTCTTGAATATACAGCGCCCTCTATACAATGCAGGGGGTCTTGATCTGGCAAATTACTAATTTCTTAAATTTTTGGCAAAATATTGATACATTTTGCTAAGTGAATATAGCAAACTGTAAAATGTACCTATTTAAAAATATTTGAAAGGGAAGAATGAACGAAGATATTTCTCAAGATTTTGTATACAAAAAAAAAACATAGTTGGTCACAGTTTTCCGATCGACAAGTGACAAGCAGCAAGTGATTTTAGAGTTAACACGCTTAACCATACTAAAAGGCGACCAAAATGAGAAAATTATATCTGTAATACTTACACATTAGGAAGGGAACTCGATCGTTCATCAAGGGTTTCTAGACGTTCAGAAATATCTTAACAATTGTCAAACATCGAAGCAATTATTTTTGCGATGCTAGATCTGTCACATAAAACTCGGTCATAGAGGGCGCAGAACATAAAAATAACAAAATGTCGTCTTTGTTGTTCCGCAGTGTAAAGCTATCGGGAACATCTGCAAATTACAGCATAATGGGAATATCTCGGTAAAAGCCAAATACTTTTTTTTGATATATTTTCGTTAAATTGTGCCTGTTGCAAAATTTATTTTTCGACTCGATTTTCCCGTCATTTTTAAATAGAGGTCAAAGGGTCAGAAGGTAAAACGAACGCCGCCATATTGCATCGCGTATTTCCAGGGTCTAACATAATTTGATAAGTATTGTGATTTGGTCAACGTTCTGTTATTTCAAGGTGAGTGTTATCATCTACTGAGATTTAAGGTTATTTTTAGTCCATTGTCATCGTAAACAAGGCCTGTTTTTTTTTGTTTTTTTTGGCGATTGAAATAGTTGCATGTGTCGAAATTCAAATGAAAGTATACGAACAAACATCGCCACCCATATTAGAACAAGGAAACGGCGTGATCGCTTAGACATCTCGCCAACTGTTGTTGTTACACTGTTGTGGACTATACCATTTTTTCATGGGAATGTCTGCGTAAAATCTGGAATTAAATTGACCCTTTACCTCGAGGTCGTACTCGTGCGAATTCTACAGACGTGTTATTAGTTCCCTAGTTAGGGATGGTTCATCACAAATTCTGGGGGGTGGGGTTTACATGTAAAGGAACTTTTAAAAATACTGTAAATGAATTAATTATTCACGGGGTTTTATTTTTTGCTATTGTCACTGATAAGGAAAATACGCCAAATTAAATCTATGTGGACATGTAGAATAACAATAAAACTCTTGTTTTCTTGACAAATTCGTAAAATTAAAATTATGATCATAACATACAGTTTTAGATTTGTTTTTTAAATCATTTTGCGACCGCAAATCCTTTGATGGGATAGCATTAAAACATTTTCAAATGATTGTCACTGTGCTTGTTGATTTTTTTGAATTATTTATAAAAATCTTAGAAATGGGTTTGTGGCATTAAAGTAAGTGTAGGGCTTCATTAAAAGCAGGAAATATTACTATGATCACAATCTTGTTTTTTCTTTTGATTATTTTTAATTTTAAAAATTTCACTATCAGTTAAAGCGAAGGAGTTGTCACCTGCGCATGCGTCAGACGACCATAGCGTGTCATTGTTTACAAACAAGCATCTACCCATGAGCCTCTGCATTTTTTAGCCTGTGTTGTGACTAAGTATTGAAACCTGCAAAATATATGTACCATATATTATAATACTGTAAAACATATCTTTTTCACGAGCATGTCTTTTTAGCGAATTTAGCTATTTTTGTCTATTATTTACCCATAATTCAGTGCATGTTTTCTTCTATCATTTGCCGGTTTCTGTTTTTAAAATATTTTTCATGGCTTTGTGAAATTCACTGTACCATAGTAATTTTAGATTTAAAAAATATTGTCTAAATTTTAGTTACTGTAAATGCATTATTTATTCACACAATTTTAATTTCCCTATTTTTGTTGATAAGCTAAATTAAATCTACATTAATATGAAAAATAACAATAAAACTAAGTGTTTAAGTGTTTCCTTGATAAATTAGTCAACTTAAAACACAGTGAATACCGGTTTGCCCAAAACATAAAAAATAGTGAAATTAAATGTCAGTGAAAATATGGTAACAGAATTAAGTTTCCAGCAAAGTACTGGTACATTCTTGTGACAAATTTTCATTCCCACATAATCTTCTCAGTGCTTTCAAGGATATTATAAAGACACTGCAAAGTATACACGAGGACAGTACAGTGGGAGTATCAACCAACACGCATCGGAGGTCAATGCGACAGATACTGTCTTCGTGCATACTTTGCAGTATCCACGTAATAACCTTATTATTATTACACATCTTTTCCTCCAAGAAATTTATCATGGGAATGACGAAGTCCAACACATTTAGAACAGATTTAGCGAACGTCTTTGTGTGGTGTCAGTCAAATGTTTGTTTTTATTATTAGAGGGCGTTTATATTTGGAATTTTCGTTTTCTAATATGGTAGGATGAACCCAGTGCAATACCCCAAAATTATGGCACGCTGTAAATGGTGTGACAGATGTATAATACTGTCGAATATTTTATTTTAGCTGAAATTAATTTTCTGAAAAGACTTTTTTGGTGTTTTGTATGGAATTTATTTTCACTTATTTTTGACGAGTTGAATGTAAAATATAGGGGAAAGAGTATATTTGCTGGATTTTATTTTCACTGAATCATTCCTGCAGCGAAAATAGTGAAAATAAATTCCAAGCGAAAATAAAGTATTTTACAGTAATACAGCATACATTTATAAGGGGTTGACCATTAAAATTGTAGGGGGGATGCTGGTATTTTCAAAAAAACTAAATCTATTCTGAAAATTTGAAAAAACAAACAGATCATGCACATAAGAATGCAAAAATGATTTTATCCTACATCATTATTATCCTGAAAAAAATATCTAGCTGAAAAGTAAGTAAAAGAGAAAAATTAATTTGCGTAATTTCTCTATCATTTCCCCTCCCAGAGTTACTAATAGTCAGCTCCTAATCGGTAAAATGCTAACATGGCCGTTGTATATTCGTGTCTTTCAGGTTCAAGGGTAGTCATGCCAACCTGTACATGTGCGGTAATTGGATGTACAAACAACACACACCGAATTCGAGCATGGAAAAGACAGCATTGTGAGAAACATGGCTGCAACTACGGTATGGGACGATGTATATGCGACCCACCATTCCAGCTGTATACTTTCCCAAGCAAAGAGAAGTGTCCGGACACATGGACAAGCTGGATCAACTGCATCAACCAAAACGATACATCAAGGCAGACTTGGACTCCAAACCTGTATAGTCGAGTATGCTCTGATCACTTTGTGGACAGTAAGCCAACTGAGGCAAATCCAAATCCGACATTGAATCTATCACAGTCCACAGTGTTGAGAAATAATTCAAAAATTAAGGATCTACTGACTGCCCCAGAGGTGTTGCATGGTGATTTGAGGGGATTTACTGGGAATATCTATGTACCAAAGTCTAACACTGCTGACACCCTTATAGTTCCAACCACATACACCCTTGGTAAGTACAAGTACATGTATATGTTCACCGCAAACATCACAGAGAAAACAAAGGCCGAAAACTTTCAGAAAGAGGTACATTGGGCTGATGGTTATTGAGACTCCCCTGAACAGTGTAACAAGATTAACCCTGCATGTGCAACATATATAAATTTGGCGATTCAGGATTACTTTAAAGTTGAGCTTGTGCTGTTTTCATCGGCTCTTTCCCCGGCGTTCCACAGCAGCTCGCGCAGAGCCCATAGAAATACATGGTACAGTGGTGCGCGTCTTAGCAACGTGGAACGTCTGTGATGTAGCTCCGCCCCAAGAATTGCTTTCGTTTCAGATTTAGATTTTTATTTGATCTGCTGTCCTCTACTGATTGTTCGTCAGCATCCATGGTCAACTTCATCTAGTATACATGTCAACTTTTTACTTTTTCGATTTTCTTCTTGAAAACTACATGTCTGATTACTTTTATACTTGGTACATTTCTATGTGCTATGGGTGGACCTCTCATGGTGATATCTTTAATTCAGTCATTTTGATGAATATTTTTGTAATTTTTGGTAAAAAGTGATATTTTCAATTTCTTGTTCAAAACCGCAAGCCTGATTGCTATGATATATAAAACATATAGGTATCTTGGATGAACTGATTTCAGATTTGTTAATTTCGTGATGATATCTTCAATTCTCTAATTGAAATGTGCATTGCAACATGTAACAGCGGAGTTATCTCATCCGAGAGGCTGTTGTAATTGAGATCACAGATTCATACATTATTCACTAATCAGAGATTGACTAGCAGGCTTAGCATTGTGCGCATGTTGGTTTTGAGAATTACCTGCACCACGCTCAGTGTGATACATGTGTGCACTAAATTTTTTTTTTTAGTCTCCGTTCGGACGATTTGTATTTGGCACATACATCATACATATCAGTGTGTTTCATAATCAGATCAAAGATGGCCGAATAACGGCTGTTTTTATTTTTGGCCATATTACTACTACATGGAACACGTGTTTTGATGTAAATAAACAATCTGTTGTATACGCCACTTGGAACTCAAGTTTCAAGGACACGCTCGCGACAACCCCTCCGCTTTAATATGACGAGCACAAAGAGAACTTTCAAAAATTTAACGGGGACTGTGTCATTTTCAATGACTTGTTTTTAAATGTTGTTGTGCCAGGCGACATTGAGTTGTCACTGTTGTCGTCTCTCCTGAATTTTTTTTTGTAAATGCTTGTGCTGACATATTGCATTTTGCCACAGAAGTTATATTCGTGTTTGGGACTACATGACTGTGCCATGTGGCCATCTCCCTATCAAACGGCAATTTTAATGCGCTATCCTGGCGTCAACCAGGCTCGGTCAAACACAAGCACCTGCAGACCTTAACCATGGTACCCCCAAAGTCGCATGCGTTAGTGAATGAATCTTGGCCAGTGGAATTGGCCTTCCCATTGAGCCTGTGGCACACTCACCCAGGGTAGGGGTTGACCCTTTTGATGTTCAGCCTAAGTTACCACTATGCTACCAGGGACCAGACTAAATTTTTACAATTTATGAATTTTATACACTCATGAAGACTAAATTTCCACCAAAGTCACTGACAACTAAAAGGAGAAGTTTTTCTTTTTCTTCTACGGCTTTATTCCAAGTTGCTGGGGTCGCTGGTGCGGATAATTCTTCCCCACACGTTTCTATCAAGCGCATCTTTCTCCTTTTTTCCCACCACTTTCAGGTCGTCTATGCAATCCTGCCATCTTCTTTTTGGTCTTCCTCTCTACCCTTTTCTAACTACCATGTTACGCATTGTGTTTCCAACATATGTCTCTTCCCTTCTCACCACATGTCCAAGCCACCACAGTCTGGTTTCCCTCAACTTACGTCTCAGTTCTGTAATTCCTAGTTTTCGCGTAACTCCCTCATTTTGGATTCTATCTAATCTAGTCTTTCCCAGGAAGAGAAGTTATCGCACAATATTATACATCTGTCGCCGTAAAGCCAAGTTACATTTATTTTTTTATAATAATTTTAATTTCTGTTTCATTCTAGATACTCAGGCAATAACACTTGAACCTAAAGACCCTATATTACAGACAGATGCTGGAGATGACGTGCACAACACAGCAGCGACACAAGTTGTACTTGACAGGAACAGTGGACTGTTCCAGTGCAATTATTGCGGTGACCTTTACACCGACCAGCAAGCGATGGAGGACCACGTGAGGATTCATGCAGGAGATGACTTCATTATTGTAAAGGAGGATGTTACGAAAGTGAGTCAAAATTTAGACGTCCCCAAATGTGACGATGAATCGAGATGTGATGACCGTGTTGAGAACACATCTTGGGACAATATGGTTCGGCGAATGGTTACGCATAAAGATGAGTATCGGTATCCAGCGTTAAATAGTGGAGTTGTAGATGAGGGTACGGTGCAGGAGGAAGGATTTCAGTTGAGTTTTCCCACACAACATGATAGCAAATGCCGCTGGAATTGTGTACCGGAACTGAAGAACGAATTTCGATGTGAGGAATGCGGGCAGACGTTCGAAAAGAAGATTTATTTAGAAATTCACCGTAAAGCGCACGAATCAGAAGTAATGCATCCGTGTATTAAATGCCCCAAGATTTGCCAAGATGATTATGCGCTTGATTACCACTGGACGACTGAACACGCGGGATGTGTTCAAGAAATCGTAAAATGCGAACACTGCGGTATGGTGTTCAATGATCGTTTACTTTGTGAAAAACACGAACGTGATCATACATGTACTTGTCAAGGAAAAACCGAACCACAAGTTTATTCAAATGGAAAGATCAACCCGGAAATTTATTTTAACGCTGATACGTCTTTTAAAATGCCAGCTGGTTTACAGTTCGCATCCCCCAAAGTTGACTCTGTCCAAGACGTAACATCAGCTCCCATGCAAATAACCAGCCCACTTCTTGCATTGCTACAAAAAGGTAATGAAGATGTTAACACAAAGCGTGACACTAAACTCGTTGGTGACGCAAATGTCCCGTTTTTTGCGATTGATGGACTGCATGGAAATAAGGGAGTAGATAGTAACAAGCATCCGTCTACTAAACCCATGCTTTTGGACGGGATGTCACCCATGCTTATGTCTGATTGGTTGAAAGGAAACGAAGAACGAAAAGCTGACGAGTATGTCGCTAAGCCAACTGGCATATCAAGCATAAATTCAGTCACACCACTGACGTTAGATTGGTTACAAGTACGCGACATGGACGCTGAGAACAAGTGTGGCGAAATATTCTGTTGCTCTAAGTGTCCAAAAATCTTTAAAGACGAAGACGGTCTAAGTGCTCATGCAAGTAGATGTCTTAAAAAGCGATGCCGCAAATGTGGAGACTACTTCACTCGTTCCGATCTGAAACATCATTTGAAATGTTGTGATTCGAAAGACTTGGATGATGTTACGATAAAAAAAGCTAAAGAAACCCTGATTGAGGATAGAAAGTTGGTATTCCTGCCAGAGATGGAGGGTTATTCACAAACAAATGTACGTATAGATATTGATTAAAAGGGTTATTCACAAACAAATGTACGAATAGATATTGATTAAAAGGGTTATTCACAAACAAATGTACGTATAGTTATTAAACAAAATACTGTTACTGTAGTCTCTTCATTACTAGCGGCACCACCAACGATTTTGGTATGTGACCCGTATCTCGAGCAATAGCGGCGGATAAAACACTATGTTGACAAACAAACTTTTTACAGCGCTGTCATGTTGCCATGATTGAACATATCAGCATTTTGAATGCATGATTGTTAGATTGTATAGGTAAACTATGATTAGGTGTGCTAATTAATTCAATTTTATTAAAGAATGAAAAAAATGTCAATTCTCGTCTATCTTTAAAGCGGGAGGGTAGTCACCTGCGTGTGAGTGGGAATTGAGTTCTAAGCGACGATAACCCATGCTAATAATATATGTATGTATGTAATACATCGTTTCTATAAACTCAATAAAACCTACGGGGAAGGAAAAAGAATATTTTTCTTTTTTAACGGGTAGGGGTGGGAAGGGTTCAAATTAGGGTGTGTAGGCGGTTTAATTGCGCTCAAAATAGAAGATTGAATTTTGTTGGAATAATTTTCAATGGCTGGGTGTCAGGGTGGGGGTTCCCATTTTCTGGGTAGTCTTAATTTTGGTCGAGGTGCGGTGGAGATGCTGAAACGCTTACGCCCGTATTGAAGAAGTCGCGCAAATTGCGATATGATCACCAAATCACGAGAGAAATCTACATTTCTTGATATCCTAATGAATATATGACATAATTCATACTCATGTTTTTGGTAGTTACTGTAATAGGATTAATTATTCACTGGGTTTTAATTTTGCTTATTTCGCTGACTGGAAAATGCGCCAAATTAAAACCCAGTGAATATGTAAAATTTAGCATTAAACTGTGAATTTAAAAACTACTGAATATGTCTGAAATGGTAAATCAGTGAAATTTTAACCCAGTGAAAATTAGTCACAATTACACCTATTACTTGTAATACACCCATGTACAAGTATGTGTACACGTATGTGTACACGTATGTGTACACGTATGTGTACACGTATGTGTACACGTATGTGTACAAGTATGTGTACACGTATGTGTACAAGTATGTGTTTAAATACCAGTGTTTTACCCTTGGTTGCCAGAGAGCTAGTATCGGTATTATTATGAAACTTAGTGCGCTGTTTTGTAATAGTATGTTGTCATGTACATTGTATTGTGGTAAATCATTCCATTTCATAGTATATCGTCAAGTTTCATAAAATATTGTCATTTCATAGTGAATTGTACATTGTATTGTATATATGACCTGTTTCATGGTATATTTTCACATTTCATAGTATATTGTCATGTATAATGGTATATTGTCATGTATCCTAGTACTATTATATTGTCATGTATCATTGTATATTGTCATGTTTCATGGTATATTGTCATGTATCATAGTATATTGTCATGTTTCATGGTATATTGTCATGTATCATAGTATATTGTCATGTATTATAGTATATTGTCATGTATCCTAGTACTAGTATATTGTCATGTTTCATGGTATATTGTCACGTATCATAGTATATTGTCATGTATAATAGTATATTGTCATGTATCATAGTATATTGTCA
Organism: Saccoglossus kowalevskii; assembly: GCF_978046115.1. Lineage (NCBI taxonomy): Eukaryota > Metazoa > Hemichordata > Enteropneusta > Harrimaniidae > Saccoglossus > Saccoglossus kowalevskii. The sequence continues at coordinate 18,477,472 of NC_140660.1, read as the reverse complement.
TGTTTCATGGTATATTGTCATGTTTCATGGTATATTGTCATGTTTCATGGTATATTGTCATGTATCATAGTATATTGTCATGTATCCTAGTATATTGTCATGTATCCTAGTACTAGTATATTGTCATGTTTCATGGTATATTGTCACGTATCATAGTATATTGTCATATATCCTAGTATATTGTCACGTATCATAGTATATTGTCATATATCCTAGTATATTGTCACGTATCATAGTATATTGTCATATATCCTAGTATATTGTCACGTATCATAGTATATTGTCATGTATCATAGTATATTGTCATGTTTCATAGTATATTGTCATGTATCATAGTATATTGTCATGTATCATAGTATATTGTCAGGTATCATAGTATATTGTCATGTATAATAGTATATTGTCATGTATTATAGTATATTGTCAGGTATCATAGTATATTGTCATGTATCATAGTATATTGTCATGTTTCATAGTATATTGTCATGTTTCATGGTATATTGTCATGTTTCATGGTATATTGTCATGTATCATAGTATATTGTCATGTATCCTAGTATATTGTCATGTATCCTAGTACTAGTATATTGTCATGTTTCATGGTATATTGTCACGTATCATAGTATATTGTCATGTATAATAGTATATTGTCATGTATCATAGTATATTGTCATGTTTCATGGTATATTGTCATGTTTCATGGTATATTGTCATGTTTCATGGTATATTGTCATGTATCATAGTATATTGTCATGTATCCTAGTATATTGTCATGTATCCTAGTACTAGTATATTGTCATGTTTCATGGTATATTGTCACGTATCATAGTATATTGTCATATATCCTAGTATATTGTCACGTATCATAGTATATTGTCATATATCCTAGTATATTGTCACGTATCATAGTATATTGTCATATATCCTAGTATATTGTCACGTATCATAGTATATTGTCATGTATCATAGTATATTGTCATGTTTCATAGTATATTGTCATGTATCATAGTATATTGTCATGTATCATAGTATATTGTCAGGTATCATAGTATATTGTCATGCATAATAGTATATTGCCATGTATCATAGTATATTGTCATGTATAATAGTATATTGTCATGTATCCTAGTATATTGTCATGTATCCTAGTACTAGTATATTGTCATGTTTCATGGTATATTGTCACGTATCATAGTATATTGTCATATATCCTAGTATATTGTCACGTATCATAGTATATTGTCATATATCCTAGTATATTGTCACGTATCATAGTATATTGTCATATATCCTAGTATATTGTCACGTATCATAGTATATTGTCATGTATCATAGTATATTGTCATGTTTCATAGTATATTGTCATGTATCATAGTATATTGTCATGTATCATAGTATATTGTCAGGTATCATAGTATATTGTCATGTATAATAGTATATTGCCATGTATCATAGTATATTGTCATGTATAATAGTATATTGTCATGTATCATAGTATATTGTCATGTATCATAGTATATTGTCAGGTATCATAGTATATTGTCATGTATAATAGTATATTGCCATGTATCATAGTATATTGTCATGTATAATAGTATATTGTCATGTATCATAGTATATTGTCATGTTTCATGGTATATTGTCATGTTTCATGGTATATTGTCATGTATCCTAGTACTAGTAAATTGTCATGTTTCATGGTATATTGTCACGTATCATAGTATATTGTCATATATCCTAGTATATTGTCACGTATCATAGTATATTGTCATACTGTAGAATACTTTATTTTCGCTTGGAATTTATTTTCGCTGAAGGGATGATTCCGTGAAAATAAAATCCGGTGAATATACATTTTTTCCTATATTTTACATTAATCTCATCAAAAATCAGTGAAAATAAATTCCAAGCAAAACGCCCAAAACACCTTTTCAGCGAAAATAAATTCCAGCGAAAATAAAGTATTCCACAGTATATCCTAGTATATTGTCATGTATCATAGTATATTGTCATATATCATAGTATATTGTCATATATCCTAGTATATTGTCACGTATCATAGTATATTGTCATGTATCATAGTATATTGTCATGTTTCATGGTATATTGTCATGTATCATAGTATATTGTCAGGTATCATAGTATATTGTCATGTATAATAGTATATTGTCATGTATAATAGTATATTGCCATGTATCATAGTATATTGTCATGTATAATAGTATATTGTCATGTATCATAGTATATTGTCATGTATCATAGTATATTGTCAGGTATCCTAGTATATTGTCATGTATCCTAGTACTAGTATATTGTCATGTTTCATGGTATATTGTCACGTATCATAGTATATTGTCATATATCCTAGTATATTGTCACGTATCATAGTATATTGTCATATATCCTAGTATATTGTCACGTATCATAGTATATTGTCATATATCCTACTATATTGTCACGTATCATAGTATATTGTCATGTTTCATAGTAAATTGTCACGTATCATAGTATATTGTCATGTTTCATGGTATATTGTCATGTATCATAGTATATTGTCATGTTTCATAGTATATTGTCATGTTTCATGGTATATTGTCATGTATCCTAGTATATTGTCACGTATCATAGTATATTGTCATGTTTCATGGTATATTGTCATGTATCCTAGTACTAGTATATTGTCATGTTTCATGGTATATTGTCATGTTTCATAGTATATTATCATGTTTCATAGTATATTGTCAAAGATCTTAGTATATTGTCATGTATCTTAGTATATTGTCATGTATCATAGTATATTGTCATGTATCATAGTATATTGTCATGTTTCATAGTATATTGTCAAAGATCTTAGTACATGTATATTGCTATGTACCATAGTATGTTGCCATGTTTCATAGTATATTCTGCATCATATTTCTAATTTACTGCCATGGCCAGGTTTTAACACGTGAGTGATGTCATTACCATTACTATTGGAAAACAGGAAGTGATCTGTTGAGATGCATCATGGGAATTAGCAATGCTGACTCAAGGCCAGATTATAATTTGTTCTTTTGTTTTTTAATTAGTCACTTGTCAGTGAGGAGTGGTTGTCACAGATGATGGCTTTTGTGGTGAGTTGATTAATTTACGTTGAGCTTCACTTTTAATATCACAGTTAGAAACTCATACTTTCTCGCAGTCGGCAAAAATAAATATCGTTTTTACCAATATTGGTAAGAATTGTTATATTCTGCTGTTCTATAGTGAGTAACATAGGTCAGGGATTTTTTTAAACAAGGGAACAGAGGCGCAGCGCCCTCATACCATGGCCATGCGCCCCCTTACCCTGGGGAGCAGATCCTCTGCCAACCATACAATTCTGATTGACCAGGGATCACATGTGGCCATAGTCTTCAACTGTGACCTGTCTTATAGTAATTTTGGCCCCAAGGAAGCCATAGAATGCTCTATTTTAACTTAGAATTATCAAAAACTTCACACTCTTGTAGGGAGAACCCTATCTTCCCCACTTGGTGGCACCACTGAATTGCAGTGCTTCCTCTTGCAGTTTTTTTCCTAGAAAAAACCCTGTAAGTAATAAAGCAAATAATAAGTTGAAATTATAGATGAAAATGATACTCACTTTAACAAAAAAAAGTTTTAGGAAGTTTTTATGAAAAGGCAAAAACAGCAATATTAACAATTTGTTCACACCCACAATAACACGGTGAAATATTTTTCGTCCATAATTGTTTAAAAATTGTTATTTTCAGAAATATCAGACATCAACGACTAGAAAAAAAATTGCCAAGGATGAAGAAAATGATGCGCTTAATGAAGTCAAAGACGCGAATCGCCAGAAAACGCAACATACAAGTCAATGTAGTTGGAATGTACTGCCTGTTGACAAGAATATATCACGCTGTCACAAATGTGGTCAGACGTTTAAAAGAAAGATTTATTTAGAAATTCACATGAAGAGTCACAAAACAGCGGGTGTGCATCCGTGTATCAAATGTCCACAAATTTTTAAAGCGGAGTTAGCGCTAGATTACCACTGGGAAGCCGAACACGGAGGATGTGTTCGCGAGGTCGTTAAATGTCAGCATTGCGGTCTGGCGTTCAATGATCAAGCTCTTTGTGAGGAGCATGAGGGTAGACACGTGTGTACGTGTAAGAACAAACACAGCGATTGGAAATACGACATAGAGGTCGAGAAAACATTGAGGCCGCTCTTGAAGAGTCGTCAAAGTCCGGACAGGAAAAGGAATCAAAGTCCTGATGGAACGAAAACAAGTCCAGTTTGGCGATTCCGATGCGATGTCTGTGGGGATATGTTTAAAGAGCTTGGGCGATTGGAGACTCATATGCAACAACATAGCTCGTTCCCGTGCACGCAGTGTCCGAAGTTGTTCACTAACAAAATATCACTGAAAATCCACTGCAAGAGCTGCCATGTGAAAACAGTGCAATGTAAGTGCTGTGGACAGACGCTACCACAATCACATAACCGCCGAAAGAGTGCATGTATTTCTTGTGAGTCAAATTCTTTTAGGTTTACAAAAAAGCGTGCAAAGCAGCGGAACACCGATGACAGACCTAGACAGAGGAACGAATTCTCTATGAATAACGAGAAAATCATCTTTTTATCAGGGGATGTTTACATAGAGTTAGATAAATTGACTGAAGTCATTGGTGATGAATCAAATGAGGAAATTTTTAGGACAAGATTTATGTTACCATGAGCACCTTGGGGTTTGCATTTTTGGTTCTAGGGTGAAAACACAAAAACAGAATTTATTTTTTTGAATCCATGCTGAGAAAAATTTGCCTTTGTAAGACCAAACGGTAATACACTGTATGTCATGCAACATTGCATATATTTATGTAAGTAACGTGTAAATACAGTCAAACCTGTGTATAGTGACCATACAAGGGACTAATCTGTATATAGTGATCACCCAAGGTGGTCATTATACACAGGTTGTCTATACCTGTATATATGCCTTGGGACTGTCTAAAAGTGGTCACTATAGACAGGTGGTCTTTATACACAGGTTATCAATATCTTTGTATATGCCTTGGACTGTCTAAAAGTGGTCACTATAGACAGGTGGTCTTTATACACAGGTTGTCTATACCTTTATATATGCCTTGGGACTGTCTAAAAGTGGTCACTATAGGCAGGTGGTCTTTATATACAGGTTATCAATACCTTTATATATGCTTTGGATTGTCTAAAAGTGGTCACTATGGGCAGGTGGTCTTTATACACAGGTTGTCTATACCATTATATATTTTAAGGACTGTCTTAAAGTGGTCACTATAGACAGGTGGTCTTTATACACAGGTTGTCTATACCTGTATATATGCCTTGGGACTGTCTAAAAGTGGTCACTATAGGCAGGTGGTCTTTATACATAGGTTGTCTATACCTGTATATATGCCTTGGGACTGTCTAAAAGTGGTCACTATAGGCAGGTGGTCTTTATACACAGGTTGTCTATACCTGTATATATGCCTTGGGACTGTCTAAAAGTGGTCACGATAGGCAGGTGGTCTTTATACACAGGTTGTCTATACCATTATATATTTTAAGGACTGTCTAAAAGTGGTCACTATAGACAGGTGGTCTTTATACACAGGTTGTCTATACCTGTATATATGCCTTGGGACTGTCTAAAAGTGGTCACTATAGGCAGGTGGTCTTTATATACAGGTTATCAATACCTTTATATATGCTTTGGATTGTCTAAAAGTGGTCACTATGGGCAGGTGGTCTTTATACACAGGTTGTCTATACCATTATATATTTTTAGGACTGTCTAAAAGTGGTCACTATAGACAGGTGGTCTTTATACACAGGTTGTCTATACCTGTATATATGCCTTGGGACTGTCTAAAAGTGGTCACTATAGACAGGTGGTTTTTATACACAGGTTGTCTATACCTGTATATATGCCTTGGGACTGTCTAAAAGTGGTCACTATAGACAGGTGGTCTTTATACACAGGTTGTCTATACCTGTATATATGCCTTGGGACTGTCTAAAAGTGGTCACTATAGACAAGTGGTCTTTATATACATGTACAGGTTATCAATACCTTTATATATGCCTTGGATTGTCTAAAAGTGGTCACTATAGACAGGTGGTCTTTATACACAGGTTGTCTATACCTGTATATATGCCTTGGGACTGTCTAAAAGTGGTCACTATAGACAGGTGGTCTTTATATACAGGTTATCAATACCTTTATGTATGCCTTGGACTGTCTAAAAGTGGTCACTATAGGCAGGTTGTCTTTATACACAGGTTGTCTATACCTGTATATATGCCTTGGGACTGTCTAAAAGTGGTCACTATAGGCAGGTGGTCTTTATATACAGGTTATCAATACCTTTATATATGCTTTGGATTGTCTAAAAGTGGTCACTATGGGCAGGTGGTCTTTATACACAGGTTGTCTATACCATTATATATTTTTAGGACTGTCTAAAAGTGGTCACTATAGACAGGTGGTCTTTATACACAGGTTGTCTATACCTGTATATATGCCTTGGGACTGTCTAAAAGTGGTCACTATAGACAGGTGGTTTTTATACACAGGTTGTCTATACCTGTATATATGCCTTGGGACTGTCTAAAAGTGGTCACTATAGACAGGTGGTCTTTATACACAGGTTGTCTATACCTGTATATATGCCTTGGGACTGTCTAAAAGTGGTCACTATAGACAAGTGGTCTTTATATACATGTACAGGTTATCAATACCTTTATATATGCCTTGGATTGTCTAAAAGTGGTCACTATAGACAGGTGGTCTTTATACACAGGTTGTCTATACCTGTATATATGCCTTGGGACTGTCTAAAAGTGGTCACTATAGACAGGTGGTCTTTATATACAGGTTATCAATACCTTTATGTATGCTTTGGATTGTCTAAAAGTGGTCACTATGGACAGGTGGTCTTTATACACAGGTTGTCTATACCATTATATATTTTTAGGACTGTCTAAAAGTGGTCACTATAGACAGGTGGTCTTTATACACAGGTTATCAATATCTTTGTATATGCCTTGGACTGTCTAAAAGTGGTCACTATAGGCAGGTTGTCTTTATATAGAGGTTGTCATACCTTTATATATGCTTTAGGACTGTCTAAATGTGGTCACTATAAGCAGGTGGTTGTTATACACAGGTTGTCTATACCTGTATATATCCCTTGGGACTGTCTAAAAGTGGTCACTATAGACAGGTGGTCATTGTATAGAGGTATATATAAACACAGGTTTAATTGTACTTGAAAAATAAATTTGTTCAGCTTTTTAGGAATTGTATTCATATGGGTAGCTTCATCATCTGAACACTACCCATGTGTATCAGCGTTAAAATAAATTTCCGGGTTGATCTGAGTCGATGTAACACGCACGCACTAAGATTTGTTTTGTCGCAACTAGTTGTACATATTTACTGGTACGTCATTGATGCAACTGAAAATTGTACATTGATATATCTTGAAAAAAATTATGGAATTTTTACATTTTATAAACAAAATAAGTGTAAAAACAAAGAAAGTTACAGACCTCAACCTTTTTGTACATGATTGAAATCACATGCAATTTCAATTTTTCCTGAAGACACACCTTTCCAGCAGTAAACAAAATGATTTTTGATGACTCAATTTTTACTTGAGATCCTTACAAAATCAATTCCGTCAGAAAAAGTTTAATGCATTTACTGCTTCCAAATTTATCCCATACTTGTCCGTCAAATTTTGGCACACCTTTTTTTTTATTTTCCAAAACACTAATAATTCTACTCAATGTATTCAATTTGGCTGCTTGATCGTTGTGATTCGCAACCATTTTCGCTTGTGGTAATGACATTGCATGATGTACTGTAAAACATGTTGAAAAATCGACATACTATTGTAGAATACTTTATTTTCGCTTGGAATTAATTTTCGCTATTTTCGCTTAAGGAATGATTCAGTGAAAATAAAATCGAGCCATTATACCTTTTTTCTTAGATTTTACATTCAACTCATCAAAAATCAGTAAAAATAAATTCCATACAAAACACCCAAAAAGTATTTTCAGCAAAAATTAATTCCAGCTAAAATAAAGTATTTTACAGTTTTAGCGAATTGTGGTAAAATAGCGAAATGTTGATTTAGCGAATCTCTCTTGTCTTTGTTGATTTCCTGTTTTCACAATACTTGTCTGTCGCCTGCCAAAACAAATGCACAGTTATCACCTCCATAAAAACAAAGAAAAACTGTCAAGTGTAATAAGGAAGCGCCCCAGATTATTACATTTTCTGTGTTTACAAAGTGAGTGTATGGAGAAAAACACGTTGTTTGGCCGCCATTTTGAATGTATAATGAAGTCATTAGCGACATCTTAAATTAGCAAATTAGTTCTCTCACTAAAATGCCATGCTCACGAAAAAGACATGTTTTACAATATTCAGTACAACTTTTGGAATTATTTTAATTTTCCAAGCAGCATGATGTTGTGTATATTTTTGAAAAGTATTTGTTTAAATCCAAAGTTATCACAGGGATACACAAAAGCATTAAATTGTAGTGGAGGTCAATGCCATCAAGTACTGCCTGAGTTCATGATTTGCAGTTTTCTTCTTGGGATAACCATGGTGATATACATTTTTTCCTGCTTATTGTCACAATTTATTGAATTATGTGATATTATTTCCGTTGTGTTCTTTTGTAATCCAAGAAGATTGTTCAAGTGAAGAGTGATGTGCATTGTCCGAACGAAGGTGTTTGTAAAAACATGTTATAATGCATTTGTAAAACTGTCTGTAACACTTACAAAAATGTCTGTAAAGGATTCTGTATGGCTGATACATTTCAATTATTAATATACATCTGTATTTCCAAAAATTTTAGTATGTCATAATTTTGTGGTTTGGGCGTGGTAGATGTGTGTGTGTAGGCAGGATATGAATAAATATTATTGTAACCAGATGAGAAAATGTTAATATGCAAATTAGCTTATTAAATATGCAAGTACAATAAACGCCCACTTTGAATAAATATTATTGTAACTAGATGAGCAAGTGTTAATATGCAAATTAACCTATTAAATATGCAAGTACAATAAATGCCCACTTTGAATAAATATTATTGTAACTAGATGAGAAAGTGTTAATATGCAAATTAGCCTATTAAATATGCAAGTACGATAAACGCCCACATTGAATAAATATTATTGTAATCAGATGAGAAAGTGTTAATATGCAAATTAACCTATTAAGCATGCAAGTACAATAAACGCCCACTTTGAATAAATATTATTGTAACCAGATGAGCAAGTGTTAATATGCAAATTAACCTATTAAATATGCAAGTACAATAAACGCCCACTTTGAATAAATATTATTGTAACTAGATGAGAAAGTGTTAATATGCAAATTAGCTTATTAAATATGCAAGTACGATAAACGCCTACTTTGAATAAATATTATTGTACCCAGAAGAAGTTAATATGCAAATTAACCTATTAAAGATGCAAGTACAATAAACGCCTACTTTGAATAAATATTATTGTACCCAGAAGAAGAAGTGTTAATATGCAAATTAACCTATTAAATATGCAAGTACGATAAACGCCCACATTGAATAAATATTATTGTAACCAGATGAGAAAGTGTTAATATGCAAATTAACCTATTAAATATGCAAATACAATAAACGCCTACTTTAAATAAATATTATTGTAACTAGATGAGAAAGTGTTAATATGCAAATTAGCCTATTAAATATGCAAGTACGATAAACGCCTACTTTGAATAAATATTATTGTACCCAGAAGAAGTTAATATGCAAATTAACCTATTAAAGATGCAAGTACAATAAACGCCTACTTTGAATAAATATTATTGTACCCAGAAGAAGAAGTGTTAATATGCAAATTAACCTATTAAATATGCAAGTACGATAAACGCCCACATTGAATAAATATTATTGTAACCAGATGAGAAAGTGTTAATATGCAAATTAACCTATTAAATATGCAAATACAATAAACGCCTACTTTAAATAAATATTATTGTAACTAGATGAGAAAGTGTTAATATGCAAATTAGCCTATTAAATACGCAAGTACAATAAACGCCTATTTTGAATAAATATTATTGTGACCAGATGAGAAAGTGTTAATATGCAAATTAACCTATTAAATATGCAAATACAATAAACGCCTACTTTAAATAAATATTATTGTAACTAGATGAGAAAGTGTTAATATGCAAATTAGCCTATTAAATACGCAAGTACAATAAACGCCTATTTTGAATAAATATTATTGTGACCAGATGAGAAAGTGTTATTATGCAAATTAACCTATTAAATATGCAGGTACAATAAACGCCTACTTTGAATAAATATTATTGTAACCAGATAAGAGTGTTAATATGCAAATTAGCCTATTAAATATGCAGGTACAATAAACGCCTACTTTGAATAAATATTATTGTAACCAGATAAGAGTGTTAATATGCAAATTAGCCTATTAAATATGCAAGTACAATAAACGCCTACTTTGAATAAATATTATTGTGACCAGATGAGAAAGTGTTAATATGCAAATTAACCTATTAAATATGCAAGTACAATAAACGCCTACTTTGAATAAATATTATTGTAACCAGATAAGAGTGTTAATATGCAAATTAGCCTATTAAATATGCAGGTACAATAAACGCCTACTTTGAATAAATATTATTGTAACTAAATGAGAAAGTGTTGATATGCAAATTAGCCTATTAAATATGCAAGTTATTATTATTACATTGTATTACTATCAGACTAATCCACCCCGGCACATTCAAACGCTTAACACAAAATGGGTAGATGAGCACTGTTTTTGATCAAACGAAAAATATTGATGATTAGAAATCCAAATTATGGGGTTCCCATGTAAAACACAATGCACGCAACACGCATGCGTACACCAGTAATAACCTAGCCAAACTGTGTAAGTGCAATTAGAATGTTCACAGATATATCGTGTTTCGACAACAGATGAAACTGATATCGACGTTTTGAACGGACTCCGTAAAACCACTTTATGTTGTAAAAACGCCCCATTACTAGAGGGCGAAATTTATGGGAATGGCGTAATGGGTTGGAGGACTTTTAGAATAAATGGGAAAGGAAAATCAAGTGCACAAATACTTTATAAAATAAAACAGTTAGAACCAATTTCCATTCTTCAAGTCCAGCATCCACTGAGTTTCATGTAAGTTACGTGCTTGCCAAGAACCATGAAGCATACCTTATCACGTTCCCAGTGAACCCTAGAACCCCATAGGGGCCTGTTCGACCCACATCGTGGTGTTATACGGGGCTACTTTGATTATTCACTGGGTTTTAATTTCGCTATTCTCGCTGATAGCTAAAATTCGTTAAAATATAAAAATAACAAAAACCCACTGTTTCCTCTACAATAGATAAATTAAACGTCAGAAAACATAAATTGTTTTACAACTTTTACGTGATGTGGACGACGGACGCCCTCTCCAGGTGTAACCCTCAAGTATACCGTCAGGGAAGTGCAACATCTTGACCATGAACAACCACCAGCTACCAATCAAATCCCGGCTACCAATATGAGTTATTGGCTTTCACATGGATTTATTTGTCAGATAATTTTCGCCTGCTTTGACCAGGTTTTATGTCCGGTTTGTTGCATGGATTTAAAAAATATACTTATACACAGCAAACTTGTCTGGAAATAAAGTCATAATCAAACATCAAGGGTCAAACATTTGAAATCACGGGGGTGGCCGGAAGAGTGTGACCAATGCATTGTCTGCGTTGTCAGTACATTTTTATTTGTCTTGAATGAGCCAACGTATATTCCCTGATTTACTTTACATGCACTTTTTTCTCTAGCTTGCATATTTGAAACAAATATTTCGCCCCTCCAATGTTTTCTTTAAGCCAAATTAGTTTTGTACTACCAGACTAATCCACCCTGGCACGCTCAAACGCTTAACCACAGTCCCTCTATGATGATAGAGGGACTGTGGCTTAAAGCGGGAGGGTCGTCGCCTGCGCACGCGCGGGAATTGAGTCCCACGTGAGATAACAATACACGCTAAAAACGCAAAGACTCATGGGTAGACGCTTGTTTGTAAACAACACGCTATGGCCATCTGCGTAAGTGACGACTCCCCCCCCCCCCCCCGCTTCAACGCAAAATGAGTAGATGCGCACTGTTTTTGAACAAACGAAAAATATTGATGACCAGAAATGTGATTTATCTGTAGAAATCCATCTTGAATTATTTTCAAAGTGAAGCACTCCTCTAGAGGAATGTCCAAACGGAACAACACTGTGCAGGTCTCATGCCATAATTCTATGTATTATTTCTAGAAATTAATTAAAATTACTAATCATGCCAAACGTTGGTCTGTACTTGTTTGTGGTGAATGAGAACATTATACTTTGCAGTACCGAAATTGTCATCTAAGCGTTAGGCCGTCGCTGATTGGCTGCTGGGCTGGAATGCCAATTTTTAGTTTTAAATACCCCGGCTTCGTGTTCTAGGTTCTTCACGTAATTAGGTGTTCGTATGCAAGGGATTTTTCTACACAAAAACGCCGAATTCGGCCGAATTTTTTTATCGGTTGGCTTAATATAACTCAAACGGACCGTATTTTTGTGAAAGATTGGTATTTTTGTCTTGATTTGTAGGAATCTGAAAAACGCGTTTCACAACTTGTCTCTTATTTAGTTTTATGCATCATTCAAGATGGGGCATCGTATTTATTTTATTATCACGTGTGCGCCAGCTGACTGTGCATACAATGTCTGTCCAGCATTCCAGGAGGATCCATGGCGGCGTTTGAGTGAGCCGCGATTACTAACCGTAAATTACTAAATGGCAACCGACGAAAGATCCCTTTAGCTCTAGGGCGAATGTAAATAACGCCCACTCCGCCAACACCATGATCGATTACCTTTCTGACTGCCGGCATAGTTTCTAAACAGGGATTAACTTTTCCCTCCCCAGAGCATTAGTAGTGTGTCCTTCATCGTAGTTTACGTACTTCCGGTTACTAGAATGAAGAGCCTTGCGTCTCTCCACAAATCGATCCTGCAAACCACACGCAATATATACGATCATGTACGGAAAACACCGTTGGATTCGTCGGCTGCACTGAGTGAGATGACCAACGCAAACGTGTACATGAAGTTAGGTACAAAATATATGTATTTTCACTCCGCGTGTTCGAAAGATACCGAGCAGTTTAGGGGCTGGTCATTATAAATTTGCAGGGGGTTTAGAATTACCGTTTTCAGATTTTCTTTTGAGAATAACGTTACTGTGATTAATTTGATTGATTTTTTTCTATGGTGGTCCTTAATTACAGATAATTCGTTTTTGGAGTATTGTGTTTTACATCTTGTTTACACACTAATTTGAAATACTAAGGGTTGACAATTTAAATAATAATAATACCCAGTAATAACTTTATTATGCAACTTAACCATCTGTGGGTTTAGTAAGGTAAAAAAATGATTACAGAGACAAATAAAATAAGACAAACTAAAACACTAAAATTAAAATACACTGAAATTCAACAAAAGAAAATAAATAAAAATTGGTAAATCTCTGAAAAATTGATTAAAAAGGGTGATGACAAAATAAGAAAAAGGGAAACATAAAAAAAAAGCTTTGCCGGTATCAATAACAAATAAAAATCTAAGCATATATTTCTTCAGGAGAATTATACATGCAGCGAAAATAAAAGATTACAGTGAATTCATCATTGAAAAAAAAAATAGCACAAAACTATATAAAAACAAATCCTTTGTATTTCTGCCTTTACTCCACTCAGAGTTTATAATGGTACATCCCTTACATTTTGTTTCTTTTTTTTTCAAATCTTTTATATAATATTAATAGTTTAGTATTTTGACATCACATAATAAAATGATGTAAAAACAGAGATTTTATCAAACACTGAAAAGAAGGTCTGATCTTGAGTGCAATGGTGCAAAGGTCAGCCCATGCATTAGAATGTAGACGAGGTCATCGCCATGGAGAATGGAGAACCATTCTTATAAATCGCACCCTCTAGTGCTAAAAGGCTTCAACGGTAATAAAATGATGTGAATTTTTTTTTTTATATATATGGGCCTTACAATAAAAACATCGTTTTGAGGTACACACTAAAAACTGATATTCTAGAAACTACCGTAATTCTTGTTATGGTTTATTTAAGAGTATTTTCAAAATTGTATTGTTAGTTTACAGTTGCATATGACGGTTTTCATGAGTACAAGTACAATAACAAAAATGGCACAAGCCAAGATGGTCTTGTACTGTCCTGAGAATAAAAGCAAGTCGGGGGTTTTTCTGGTAAAAAATGAACAAGAGGGAGCACACACAGGCGAAGGAGCGGAGCGACCAAGCTAGCACTAAAACAACATGACAGATCAACCTGGAAACGTCATATTGGAAGGTTTCTTTACCGTTTTAACGGTGTATTTATTGGCATTGAAATATATTTGGCGTAATTTTAGTGTATTTGGTGTCCAGATGCATTGTCAGCTGGTGTTGCTGGGAAGTTTTAATGGAGAAAGATTTCATGTTGTACGACAGCGCAGAAGTGCGCGGCTCAAGAAATATAATTATGACTTGCAAGCTCAATCGGGAATTCGGTAAGAGGGCGCCAGCCGTGAGTATCAGGGCGCTGCGCCCCTGTTCCCCGGTTTAGAAAATACCCTGCAAGTTTAACATACAACATGTATTTAAATGAGACCGATTAATCTTTCTCATAACAAACTGCTTACACATTAAAATCACGATCCATCGCATTTTAACCATAACATTCCAGATCAGCTCAGTACAGAGTCCATGTTGTTCATTATAAATAATATTGACATTATTCATTTTTAATAGAGCAAATGTTATTCTTAAAAAATAACAAAAAAAACAATGATTTAAAAAAAAGGGCGTATTACATACTGTAAAAGGGTTGAAGCGCGGTGGTCGTTGCGCAGAGCGTGTTCGAATTTCATGTAAATAAACAATGTATTTTACACGCGTTGTATACGTCGCTATGAGTCCCATATCAAACAAGATTCACTGGGTTTTAATTTGGCTTATTTCGTTGACTGGAAAATGCACTAAATTAAAACCCAGTGAATATGTAAAATTGAGCATAGAACACATTATCTAAATGATAAAACCGTGAATTTAAAACTCATTGAATATGCCTGAAATGGTAAATCAGCGAAATTTTAACCCAGTGAAAATTAGTCATTTTACAGTATAACAATTTCAAAAATACAACTTTTGTGTGAATTGCAGATCCAATACTGTAGAATACTTATTTTAGCTGAAATTCATTTTCGCTGAAAACTCTTTTTGGGTATTTTATATGCAATTTATTTTCACTGATTTTTGGTGACTGAATGTAAAATATAGGAAAAAAGGTATATTCGCTGGATTTTATTTTCACTGAATCATTCCTTCAATGAAAATTAAATCTAAGCGAAAATAAAGTATTTCACAGTATTTTGAAGGTATATCATATCATAGTAATTACGGCGACTGAGATATGATATATATAAAGAACTTAATAATATAAGGTTATTACGAAGATACCTCAAAGTATGCACGAAGACAGTACAGCGGCAGTATTGACCGACACGCAGCGGAGGTCGATGCGACAGCGTACTGTCTGAGTGCATACCTCGAGGTATCTTCGTAATAACCTTATTATTATACATCTTTTCCTACCAAGGATACATCACGGGAATGCCAAAATCTAAAAAGTTTAGAACAGAATCAGCGAACTTCTTTGTATGGAGTCCGGTTAAATGGTGGCAGCCATGTTTGTTTTTATTATTAGAGGACGCTTACACACATAATCATTCCATATTTGGAATTCGCATTTCCTAATATGGTAGGATGAAAATACCCCGTAAAATACCGCAAAATTACGGCACGCTGTAACTTATGGCGTTACTGTGACAGATGTATAATAATGGCAAGTAAAATCAGAATATATTTATAAATAAACTAAAATACCAATAAAAAATATAATATAAAAGAAATGGAGTCTATAACTACCCATCGGATTTTAATCGGATTAGGTGTTATCCATAGATGTCTATATATACACATAGAACCCGCATTGTATATGCTTCAAAAAGGAGAGGTAGATGAGTGAAAATTAGCATAAGTTTAATATTTTTTTTTTTTTTTTTTAATATATTTATGCCAGGCGACAGTTCCGGACATTGAATGTCACTGTTGTCTCTCCTGACTTTTTTTTTGTATGTGCAAATTGCTACCGCTAGTGCTGACACATTTGCATTTTGTTACAGAAATCATTTTCTGTTTGGGACTACATGACAGGGCTGTGCGGCCATCTCCCTATCAAATGGCAATTTAATGCGCTATCCTGGCGTCAACCAGGCTCAGTCGAACACAAGCACCTGCGGACCTTAACCAAGGTTCCCCCAAAGTCGCATACGTTAGAGACGACGTCAAAAGATCGATGTCGGATAAAAAACTTATTTCCTTTAGTTTGGGGGTGGGGGGTTTTGACCTCAAAAAGTTTCCATTCTACAAAAACGATTTATTTTTTAATGAAGTCAAAAAAATCTTGGAGTATTTGTAGTTTTTTTTTTTTCTATCCAATCATGGACAGAAATAACCGAAAAAGGAAAAAAATCAGAAAAAATGGTTTGGTTCGAGTGTAAATCTGTGCGTCAAATGAGGTGCATTTGTAAAATATTTTTACACCCACCCGACAACCAACTGCTATGCAATACTACTGTCGATTATCAATTTGTATTTAATGGTGAATGTAGTCTGACGCCATGAACAATATTTATCAATTAAGTTTCAGTGGGGGGTAGGGGGGTTTGGAAAAAACTAAAGGAAGTTTTTTATCCGACATCGATCTTTTGACGTCGTCCCTTAGTGAATGAATCTCGGCCAGTGGAATTGGCCTTCCCATTGAGTCTGTGGTACACTCACCCGGGGTAGGGGTCGACCCTGTTAAATGTTCAGCCTATGGTAGGATTTGAACTTGGGTCTACCGATCATGAGTCTGATGCGACAACCACTATGCTACCAGTGACCGGTTTAATAAGTTTAATATATCAGTATTAAGGTAGAAGCCTTATACTCATAATTTTTGACAAAATTGGTCATAAATCGTATGATAATGTTCAATAGTTTATTATGTACAATCATAAAGCTAATGTCTCATGGTACAATGAAATAGCATTGTTTTGTGTGTTGCTGTTAAGCTTTTTGGGAAACGTGTTCTAATATTTTTTGAAAATTGCTATTTTTAGAACAATTTTATAGAACACAATGTTAAAAAAAATTGCATTTATTGACATTTTTTAAAACCCAGATTTTTTAAATAATTCATAACAACAAAAAGTACTCCATCATAAACAATATATGACTTTTTTCAGCCTATGTCACTGGGCTAGATTTTGAGATATTGCATAAAATCTCTGCCATAGGAACCTGTGGTAAAAGTATTATAATAATAGTGTCAAAATGGTGACTTTCTACTAAAATACAACGATCAATTTCTTGAAAAACAGACTGGTGACCCCCAACTTGTTTTAGGTCAATATCCTTATATTGCCTTAGAGTACAGTTTTTTGCAAAATTAATAAATTCTGAGTATTTTAATTTATGAGTAGGCTTCTACCTTAAAGGAAATATTATTCTTTGTGGACCTTGAAAGCTTTATCCAGTTCATACAGGTTTTATCCAGTTCATACAGGTTTTATCCAGTTCATACAGGTTTTATCATATATATAGGTATAACACTATCCCTCTAAATAGAGAGACTGTGGGTATATATACTGCAATTTTACCATGGCGTGACCTCAAATACACGACGTAATTTAGAATGTTGCATATTGTTTTGATGAAAGCCGGGCGCGCTGGGCCTGGCATGATACAGGAATTTATTGCTCTAGTGTGAGGGCGCACTTCCTATAGTGTACGAGACCAGGAAATTCTTGGGGTGGACATCCAGGCACCGCATGGCAACCATCATGGTGAAAACAAAGGCCAAAAACACTCAGAAAACAGTACTTTGGGGTGATTGTTGAGACTCCTCTGAACAGTGTAACAAGATTATCCCTGCATGTGTAACATATATAAATTTGATTGTTCTGGATTACTTCAAAGTTGAGTTCCTGTTGTTTTCTCATAATTTTGCCGGCTCTTCGCTCGGCGTTCCACGTTCCTCAGCAAACGTGCGCAGAGCCCATAGAAATACGTGGTACAGTGGTGCGCGTCTTAGCAACGTGGAACGTCTTGTGACGTAGCTCCGCCTTGAGAATACAAGGTATATGATAATATATATTTACATTCATTTTTTCAGACACCCTCCAAACATCGAGTGTTTTGTCGTCCGTTGCGTGCATGCAGTACTGTAAATGCATTAATTATTCACTGGGTTTTAATTTCGCTATTTTCCCTGACAAGTAAAATTCGCTAAATTAAATCTACGTGAATGTGTAAAATAACAATAAAACTCATTATTTCCTTGACAAATTCATGAAATTAAAACACAGTGAATACGCTAAAAACATCAAAATAGTGAAATTAAATGTCTGTGAAAATAAATGGTTTTACAATATCAGGAAACATTTTACACCAACATCCATGGCTTCTCCCTCTTAATATAAGCTATATTATTAATTCTGTTTATAATTTTATATAAAAGGATTATATGAAGTAAAATTCAGCAAATAAAAATTGTGCAAATGTTGTGAGACACAGCGACGTAGGTTCGCTCTAACTGTGGGTCAATAATTCTACTACAATGTCACTTTCTCTGCAAGATTTGGAACTTAAGACTTTAGCAAATTTTCCTAATGTGCCAGCAAAATTGAAAAATCATGAAAAAAGTGATGAAAATTTCCAAATCTCTCTCTCAGACAAAGTGTCACAAGTAGAGAAATGGATTCACAGCAAGGTCCGCTAGGTAGGTATAAAGTCGCCGTAACAACGCTTTTTGTGAAATCGATGAAATGCTCTGTGTGACAAATGGGATTAGCAATAATGTCAAAATGATTCTGATAGATGTCGCTAATGACTTCATTATAAATTCAAAATGGCGGCCAAACAACGTATTTTTCTTCACACACACACTTTGTAAACACAGAAAACGTAATAATCTGGAGTGCTTCCTAATTACACTTGACAGTTTTTTTTTGTTTTTATGGAGGTGTTAATTGCGCATTTGTTTTGGCATGTGACAGACAAGTATTGTGAAAACAGGAAATCAACAACGACAAGAGAGATTCGCTAAATCAACAATTCGCTATTATGTCATTTTAGCACAATTCGTTAAAGTAGTATGTCGCTTTTTCAACATGTTTTACAGTAACCGTTTTCAAATTGAATAGGGTCATTTATTGTTTCACTAATATTGAAGTGTTAAAAATGTATGGAGAATTAAAAAATATTCAAACAACCAAGTTCATCTGTGGAAGGGGGGGAGGGTAAATGGCAAGACAAATTTCAGTGAGCAACATTTTTCTCACCAGCTGAGATAACGTATCCTGATCATAAATGGTAAAAAAATTCTCATGAAACAAACAAGGGTAACCCTTTTCAACCTTTTATCCACCGAACTTTCTCGCCCAAATTTTTTTGCACTTTTTTCACACATTCTTCATTACTTCTTACAAAATGAACTAATTTTCAGTTTTTATCTTAAAAATTTTGCTATTTTTGTTAAAATCTTCTGTCTGAAGGAAAGTGCAGACTAATGGCACTATTTTGTGATGAAAAGTGGGAACCGGTGGTAAAAATAATACAATACACATTACCGGTACTTTGCATTTAGGAATTGTGTTTTTACTTTTTTTGTAGCAAATAATGCGTTTTTTTTCCCGTTTTTTTTTAGAATCGGAGCAAATGACAGGTTCTTTCAAGACAAGGGGAGCTTTCAACAAACTCAGCAAACTGATGTCAAACAATGCAGATAGAGATAGATTGAAAGAGAATGGTGTGATTGTTGCATCTTCTGGCAACCACAGCATCGCCTGCGTAAGTTAATACTGTAAAATACTTTATTTTAGCTGGAATAAATTTTCGCTGAAAAACCTTTTGAGTGTTTTGTATGGAATTTATTTTCACTGATTTTTGACAAGTTGAATGTAAAATATAGGAAAAATGGTATATTCACTGGATTTTATTTTCACTGAATCATTCCTTCAGCGAAAATAGCAAAAATTTATTCCAAGCACAAATAAAGTAATTTACAGTACATTACAAAATACACTTGAGGCTGAGGTGAGGGAACAATTTTAAGAAATATGGAAAAAAAAAATTCTGTGTAGTAATTCAAGTAAAATATTTACTGACAAAAAATAAAAAGTTTACAAAAAATCTAAAATATACTCAGAATGCATCTTTGCGAGCCAAGGTTTAAGTTTATTCGGACAAGCCTCTAAACAGACCTTGGCAGAACGACCGTCAAATATGCGTATTTTAACAGCGCCCCCAGTAGTCAGTTGCGGCTAATCATTGTCCAATCAGTTTGCGTGTTACAAATCCCTCTTTGCCGTTTCATTTTAAACAAAATGACGGCGCCCATGAATCGTGATATTTGTGATGATAAAATTGCGAAAGTTTTTGTTGTTGGTGCCTTCAAGCCTCATCAGGTACAGGCAATCGACGCAGTTTTATGTGGGAAGGATGTCTTCATAGCGACAAAAACAGCAAGTGGGATTTTGTTTTATAATTTGGTACATCCAAGCTGATTGGGCGCCTTGTTTCGATGCGCGCCCAATCAGATCTCACTGCTTAAGATACGCAATTAGCCTATGCGATCCCGCACGGTATTGTGTAGAGGCCTATAGGTCAAAGACATGGGACCGTGCGATTCGGACGATGCTCAGAATAATAAGAGCAATAATACTTTGCTGTCTTCACAAACTTTATTATCGCAGTCCACAATTAAAGTCACAAAACTGTAGCTTAAGGTAGAGATGCAGTTTACCTGACAGGTATTTTAATTAGTTAATTAGGAGGCCAAGATGACCTCTCTTGTCCACATAAATTTATATATTTTCGAAAAGCTTATTGTATGAATTTTAAAATTTTGTTAGTATTTTTTTTTCATGGACACTGCAGTTTGAAATATGCACAAAAATGTACTTTTTTGGTCAAAAGTGATTTAAAAAAAATAGCTTCTAAACCATGGTTCTGTTTCCTGTCAAAATTGGTTTATGGGTACATCTGTTTACTATGAAGAAAGTGAGTCTTGAAAACTGTCTACCAGTTGTCAATTTTGCAGGGCAGCAGCTCAAATTTTACTACTTCAAGTTTATGCATAAATTAACACCCAGGCTAGTTGTCTGTACGATTGTTGTCATTACTTTTTTTCACCATGTTTCTTTTTTATTATTTATGTACAGCCTTGCTAAATCTTGCTAAGCATTCAAAAGAGAGAATGTTTGTACATGTTTTCTATATTTTAAAATCGATTTTTGAGTATGTTCCACTATTCATAATGCTGCGAAATTTTAACAGTCTATAGCCAAGACTGTTTGGATAATAAAAAGCAAAAAAAAAAAAAAATTTCATTCCCAAGTGCCCATGAACCTGCATCTCAACCTTATTTGGCTTATTAACATATTAATAAAAAATTATTAAAGCTGATCATCAGCTTTCATTCAAATTGATATATCCAATAGTGATTGGCTCATAAGCTGAACATTGTCTTCGCGCATAATGTGTGCGCATGCCTGCATGTGACGTAACAACTGCAACTACTCACATATTGAGGTGCTTACTGATTGGATAATGTTGAACTTTCCATTGATATTAACTACGATAGTACATGTATTAGCGTTGATGTCACAGTGCCATATCCGGATTAATCAATTTGATTTCATTTTAATTTTTTTTAAATGTATGGAACGTTTATAATGACCACAGTTTTGTGAACTTTACTGTACCATCAGATTGAACTGCAGTACAAAACTATGGTACTGTAAAATACTTAATTTTGCTTGGAATTAATTGTCACTATTCGCACTATTAGAAGCACATCTCCAATAGAAGTACATGTACTGTATTTGCTCTATTAGAAGGACATCTCCAATAGAAGTACATGTACTGTATTTGCTCTATTAGAAGCACATCTCCAATAGAAGTACATGTACTGTATTTGCTCTATTAGAAGCACATCTCCAATAGAAGTACATGTACTGTATTTGCTCTATTAGAAGGACATCTCCAATAGAAGTACATGTACTGTATTTGCTCTATTAGAAGCACATCTCCAATAGAAGTACATGTACTGTATTTGCTCTATTAGAAGCACATCTCCAATAGAAGTACATGTACTGTATTTGCTCTATTAGAAGCACATCTCCAATAGAAGTACATGTACTGTATTTGCTCTATTAGAAGCACATCTCCAATAGAAGTACATGTACTGTATTTGCTCTATTAGAAGCACATCTCCAATAGAAGTACATGTACTGTATTTGCTCTATTAGAAGCACATCTCCAATAGAGGTACATGTACTGTATTTGCTCTATTAGAAGCACATCTCCAATAGAAGTACATGTACTGTATTTGCTCTATTAGAAGTACATCTCCAATAGAGGTACATGTACTGTATTTGCTCTATTAGAAGCACATCTCCAATAGAAGTACATGTACTGTATTTGCTCTATTAGAAGTACATCTCCAATAGAGGTACATGTACTGTATTTGCTCTATTAGAAGCACATCTCCAATAGAGGTACATGTACTGTATTTGCTCTATTAGAAGCACATCTCCAATAGAAGTACATGTACTGTATTTGCTCTATTAGAAGCACATCTCCAATAGAAGTACATGTACTGTATTTGCTCTATTAGAAGCACATCTCCAATAGAAGTACATGTACTGTATTTGCTCTATTAGAAGCACATCTCCAATAGAGGTACATGTAAACCATTTTATTGCCTTCTTTTGAACATTAACACACCTCTGCCTTTTACGCAAGGATAAGTGTATAGTGCTGTATAGATCGGGTGAACTATAAATGGACAATGCCCCTACACATAGCTATAGATGGGATGGGGGTGGCTTGTCCATATTATGACACTAACCCCCTCCCCTCTATCACAGCAATATTAATAGTAAGAGTAAATACGGCAAATCATTTAAAGTGTCTTGTCATTTAAAGCGACGGTGTTGTCACTTACGCATGCGACAGACGGCCATAGCATGTCACAATTTTACAAACAAACGTCTCGTCCTTCGTTTTTAGCGTGCCTTGTTACGATCACTTGGAAATCAATTCGTGAGTGTGCGCAAGTGATGATACCATCACTTTAAAATATAACTTTTTACTTGTGGATGATCAATATCAACCCTGCTTGTAAATGACATCACTTACATCCATTTAGGGATGGACCAATAGAATCTAGGGAAGCAATGACAGAAAAATTATGCAAAATATTTTTTCCCTTCACTTAGCTTTGTGCCAATTTTTTTTTTATTCTGTGTGTGATATTTTCTCCCTAGCAAATTTTGTTTTCTGTTATTGCTCCATACAGAATTTTTTTCTGTGCATTTTTGACTCCTGTGTGCGAAGCACACAATGGGAGTCTGCAGTTTAATAGTGTGTCTGTGTGTGCGTCCGTCTGTTCCACTGATATCTCAAGTTCTAATCATCATATTTCAATGAAAGCTCATACATGGATGTCATAGGACACTGCACAGAACAGATAGTTTTTAAGGTAATTGATTTTCAAATTTTGATATTTCAAGTAGTAATCATTACATTGCAATGAAACTTGTTACATACTCAAGAACTATGCAGAGATCGATTGTTTTTGGATCAGTATTTGTGCATATTAATCACCTAATTTGCATAATTAGTTTATTTTTAGCTTTTCCACTGATATCTCGAGTACTAATCATCACTTTTCAATGAAATTTTGTATATAGATGCTCTAGCATAATTAATCAGTTTTAAGCTTAACACTGATATCTGAAGTACTAATTATTCCATTTCAATGAAACTTGGTACATAGATGATCTGTTACATTGTGCAGACCTTATTAGTTTTACACTCTTATCTGTTCTTATTAATTACCTGATTTGCATAATTAATATCTCAAGTACAAGTAATTTTGAATTAATTTTTAATGTGTCTCCAATACTCTCAGCACACAGGAGTTCTTTCTAAGCTTTCTTTGATTTTTTTTTCAATTCTGCCATTGAGTTTCTAGGTCTTTTATAGTTTTGTTGTTCTTATTGTTTTTCTAGTTTTTTGTTATATTGTTTTGTTATTATTGTTTTTATAGTTTTTGTAGTTTTTATTATTTTTCTATTTTTTATTATTTTTTATTGTTTTGATGTTTGTATTTTTTTTTTATATTGTGGTTTTGTTGTTTTTATAGTTTTTATTGTTATTATTTTTATTTATTTTTTTTTTATTTTTTTTTGTTATATTGTATTGTTGGTATATTGTTTTGTCCTTATTATTGTTTTTATTGTTTTGTAGGCGTTGGCATGCCAGACATATGGTGTGAAGCTGACTGCTAACGTACCTGAGAGTATCACTGAGGCCAAATCAAGTCGCATTCTGAAATACAATGCTAAGGTCATCAAACATGATTTACCTAATGTGGATATTGAAAAGGCAGCAAGGAAACAAGCTAATGTAAGTGTGTGGATATGTGGTGGCAATGTGTCTTAGATGCGTTGGTCGCGTTCAGAGTGAGAGAACCACAAGACTTAGATAATGTGGATATTGAAAAGGTAGCAAGGAAACAAGCTAATGTAAGTGTGTGGATATGTGGTGGCAATATGTCTTAGATGCGTTGGTCGCGTTCAGAGTGAGAGAACCACAAGACTTAGATAATGTGGATATTGAAAAGGCAGCAAGGAAACAAGCTAATGTAAGTGTGTGGATATGTGGTGGCAATGTGTCTTAGATGTGTTGGTCGCGTTCAGAGTGAGAGAACCACAAGACTTAAATAATGTGGATATTGAAAAGGCAGCAAGGAAACAAACTAATGTAAGTGTGTGGATATGTTGTGGCAGTATGTCTTAGATGCGTTGGTCGCGTTCAGAGTGAGAGAACCACAAGACTTAGATAATGTGGATATTGAAAAGGCAGCAAGGAAACAAGCTAATGTAAGTGTGTGGATATGTTGTGGCAATATGTCTTAGATGCGTTGGTCGCGTTGCGAGTGAGAGAACCACAAGACTTAAATAATGTGGATATTGAAAAGGCAGCAAGGAAACAAGCTAATGCAAGTGTGTGGATATGTGGTGGCAATATGTCTTAGATGCGTTGGTCGCGTTCAGAGTGAGAGAACCACAAGACTTAAATAATGTGGATATTGAAAGGGCAGCAAGGAAACAAGCTAATGTAAGTGTGTGGATATGTTGTGGCAATATGTCTTAGATGCGTTGGTCGCGTTCAGAGTGAGAGAACCACAAGACTTAAATAATGTGGATATTGAAAGGGCAGCAAGGAAACAAACTAATGTAAGTGTGTGGATATGTTGTGGCAATATGTCTTAGATGCGTTGGTCGCGTTGAGAGTGAGAGAACCACAAGACTTAGATAATGTGGATATTGAAAAGGCAGCAAGGAAACAAGCTAATGTAAGTGTGTGGATATGTGGTGGCAATATGTCTTAGATGCGTTGGTCGCGTTCAGAGTGAGAGAACCACAAGACTTAGATAATGTGGATATTGAAAAGGCAGCAAGGAAACAAGCTAATGTAAGTGTGTGCATATATGTGGTGGCAATATGTCTTAGATGCGTTGGTCGTGTTGAGAGTGAGAGAACCACAAGACTTAGATAATGTGGATATTGAAAAGGCAGCAAGGAAACAAACTAATGTAAGTGTGTGGATATGTTGTGGCAATATGTCTTAGATGCGTTGGTCGCGTTCAGAGTGAGAGAACCACAAGACTTAGATAATGTGGATATTGAAAAGGTAGCAAGGAAACAAGCTAATGTAAGTGTGTGGATATGTGGTGGCAATATGTCTTAGATGCGTTGGTCGCGTTCAGAGTGAGAGAACCACAAGACTTAGATAATGTGGATATTGAAAAGGCAGCAAGGAAACAAGCTAATGTAAGTGTGTGGATATGTGGTGGCAATGTGTCTTAGATGTGTTGGTCGCGTTCAGAGTGAGAGAACCACAAGACTTAAATAATGTGGATATTGAAAAGGCAGCAAGGAAACAAACTAATGTAAGTGTGTGGATATGTTGTGGCAGTATGTCTTAGATGCGTTGGTCGCGTTCAGAGTGAGAGAACCACAAGAATTAGATAATGTGGATATTGAAAAGGCAGCAAGGAAACAAGCTAATGTAAGTGTGTGGATATGTTGTGGCAATATGTCTTAGATGCGTTGGTCGCGTTGCGAGTGAGAGAACCACAAGACTTAAATAATGTGGATATTGAAAAGGCAGCAAGGAAACAAGCTAATGCAAGTGTGTGGATATGTGGTGGCAATATGTCTTAGATGCGTTGGTCGCGTTCAGAGTGAGAGAACCACAAGACTTAAATAATGTGGATATTGAAAGGGCAGCAAGGAAACAAGCTAATGTAAGTGTGTGGATATGTTGTGGCAATATGTCTTAGATGCGTTGGTCGCGTTCAGAGTGAGAGAACCACAAGACTTAAATAATGTGGATATTGAAAGGGCAGCAAGGAAACAAACTAATGTAAGTGTGTGGATATGTTGTGGCAATATGTCTTAGATGCGTTGGTCGCGTTGAGAGTGAGAGAACCACAAGACTTAGATAATGTGGATATTGAAAAGGCAGCAAGGAAACAAGCTAATGTAAGTGTGTGGATATGTGGTGGCAATATGTCTTAGATGCGTTGGTCGCGTTCAGAGTGAGAGAACCACAAGACTTAGATAATGTGGATATTGAAAAGGCAGCAAGGAAACAAGCTAATGTAAGTGTGTGCATATATGTGGTGGCAATATGTCTTAGATGCGTTGGTCGTGTTGAGAGTGAGAGAACCACAAGACTTAGATAATGTGGATATTGAAAAGGCAGCGAGGAAACAAACTAATGTAAGTGTGTGGATATGTTGTGGCAATATGTCTTAGATGCGTTGGTCGCGTTGAGAGTGAGAGAACCACAAGAATTAGATAATGTGGATATTGAAAAGGCAGCAAGGAAACAAGCAAATGTAAGTGTGTGGATATGTTGTCGCAATATGTCTTAGATGCGTTGGTCGCGTTCAGAGTGAGACAACCACAAGACTTAGATAATGTGGATATTGAAAAGGCAGCAAGGAAACAAGCTAATGTAAGTGTGTGGATATGTGGTGGCAATGTGTCTTAGATGTGTTGGTCGTGTTCAGAGTGAGAGAACCACAAGACTTAAATAATGTGGATATTGAAAAGGCAGCAAGGAAACAAACTAATGTAAGTGTGTGGATATGTTGTGGCAATATGTCTTAGATGCGTTGGTCGCGTTGAGAGTGAGAGAACCACAAGACTTAAATAATGTGGATATTGAAAAGGCAGCAAGGAAACAAGCTAATGCAAGTGTGTGGATATGTGGTGGCAATATGTCTTAGATGCGTTGGTCGCGTTCAGAGTGAGAGAACCACAAGACTTAAATAATGTGGATATTGAAAGGGCAGCAAGGAAACAAGCTAATGTAAGTGTGTGGATATGTTGTGGCAATATGTCTTAGATGCGTTGGTCGCGTTCAGAGTGAGAGAACCACAAGACTTTAATAATGTGGATATTGAAAGGGCAGCAAGGAAACAAACTAATGTAAGTGTGTGGATATGTTGTGGCAATATGTCTTAGATGCGTTGGTCACGTTGAGAGTGAGAGAACCACAAGACTTAGATAATGTGGATATTGAAAAGGCAGCAAGGAAACAAGCTAATGTAAGTGTGTGGATATGTGGTGGCAATATGTCTTAGATGCGTTGGTCGTGTTGAGAGTGAGAGAACCACAAGACTTAGATAATGTGGATATTGAAAAGGCAGCAAGGAAACAAACTAATGTAAGTGTGTGGATATGTTGTGGCAATATGTCTTAGATGCGTTGGTCGCGTTCAGAGTGAGAGAACCACAAGACTTAGATAATGTGGATATTGAAAAGGTAGCAAGGAAACAAGCTAATGTAAGTGTGTGGATATGTGGTGGCAATATGTCTTAGATGCGTTGGTCGCGTTCAGAGTGAGAGAACCACAAGACTTAGATAATGTGGATATTGAAAAGGCAGCAAGGAAACAAGCTAATGTAAGTGTGTGGATATGTGGTGGCAATGTGTCTTAGATGTGTTGGTCGCGTTCAGAGTGAGAGAACCACAAGACTTAAATAATGTGGATATTGAAAAGGCAGCAAGGAAACAAACTAATGTAAGTGTGTGGATATGTTGTGGCAGTATGTCTTAGATGCGTTGGTCGCGTTCAGAGTGAGAGAACCACAAGACTTAGATAATGTGGATATTGAAAAGGCAGCAAGGAAACAAGCTAATGTAAGTGTGTGGATATGTTGTGGCAATATGTCTTAGATGCGTTGGTCGCGTTGCGAGTGAGAGAACCACAAGACTTAAATAATGTGGATATTGAAAAGGCAGCAAGGAAACAAGCTAATGCAAGTGTGTGGATATGTGGAGGCAATATGTCTTAGATGCGTTGGTCGCGTTCAGAGTGAGAGAACCACAAGACTTAAATAATGTGGATATTGAAAGGGCAGCAAGGAAACAAGCTAATGTAAGTGTGTGGATATGTTGTGGCAATATGTCTTAGATGCGTTGGTCGCGTTCAGAGTGAGAGAACCACAAGACTTAAATAATGTGGATATTGAAAGGGCAGCAAGGAAACAAACTAATGTAAGTGTGTGGATATGTTGTGGCAATATGTCTTAGATGCGTTGGTCGCGTTGAGAGTGAGAGAACCACAAGACTTAGATAATGTGGATATTGAAAAGGCAGCAAGGAAACAAGCTAATGTAAGTGTGTGGATATGTGGTGGCAATATGTCTTAGATGCGTTGGTCGCGTTCAGAGTGAGAGAACCACAAGACTTAGATAATGTGGATATTGAAAAGGCAGCAAGGAAACAAGCTAATGTAAGTGTGTGCATATATGTGGTGGCAATATGTCTTAGATGCGTTGGTCGTGTTGAGAGTGAGAGAACCACAAGACTTAGATAATGTGGATATTGAAAAGGCAGCGAGGAAACAAACTAATGTAAGTGTGTGGATATATTGTGGCAATATGTCTTAGATGCGTTGGTCGCGTTGAGAGTGAGAGAACCACAAGAATTAGATAATGTGGATATTGAAAAGGCAGCAAGGAAACAAGCAAATGTAAGTGTGTGGATATGTTGTCGCAATATGTCTTAGATGCGTTGGTCGCGTTCAGAGTGAGACAACCACAAGACTTAGATAATGTGGATATTGAAAAGGCAGCAAGGAAACAAGCTAATGTAAGTGTGTGGATATGTGGTGGCAATGTGTCTTAGATGTGTTGGTCGTGTTCAGAGTGAGAGAACCACAAGACTTAGATAATGTGGATATTGAAAAGGCAGCAAGGAAACAAGCTAATGTAAGTGTGTGGATATGTGGTGGCAATATGTCTTAGATGCGTTGGTCGCGTTCAGAGTGAGAGAACCACAAGACTTAGATAATGTGGATATTGAAAAGGCAGCAAGGAAACAAGCTAATGTAAGTGTGTGCATATATGTGGTGGCAATATGTCTTAGATGCGTTGGTCGTGTTGAGAGTGAGAGAACCACAAGACTTAGATAATGTGGATATTGAAAAGGCAGCGAGGAAACAAACTAATGTAAGTGTGTGGATATATTGTGGCAATATGTCTTAGATGCGTTGGTCGCGTTGAGAGTGAGAGAACCACAAGAATTAGATAATGTGGATATTGAAAAGGCAGCAAGGAAACAAGCAAATGTAAGTGTGTGGATATGTTGTCGCAATATGTCTTAGATGCGTTGGTCGCGTTCAGAGTGAGACAACCACAAGACTTAGATAATGTGGATATTGAAAAGGCAGCAAGGAAACAAGCTAATGTAAGTGTGTGGATATGTGGTGGCAATGTGTCTTAGATGTGTTGGTCGTGTTCAGAGTGAGAGAACCACAAGACTTAAATAATGTGGATATTGAAAAGGCAGCAAGGAAACAAACTAATGTAAGTGTGTGGATATGTTGTGGCAATATGTCTTAGATGCGTTGGTCGCGTTGAGAGTGAGAGAACCACAAGACTTAAATAATGTGGATATTGAAAAGGCAGCAAGGAAACAAGCTAATGCAAGTGTGTGGATATGTGGTGGCAATATGTCTTAGATGCGTTGGTCGCGTTCAGAGTGAGAGAACCACAAGACTTAAATAATGTGGATATTGAAAGGGCAGCAAGGAAACAAGCTAATGTAAGTGTGTGGATATGTTGTGGCAATATGTCTTAGATGCGTTGGTCGCGTTCAGAGTGAGAGAACCACAAGACTTAAATAATGTGGATATTGAAAGGGCAGCAAGGAAACAAACTAATGTAAGTGTGTGGATATGTTGTGGCAATATGTCTTAGATGCGTTGGTCACGTTGAGAGTGGGAGAACCACAAGACTTAGATAATGTGGATATTGAAAAGGCAGCAAGGAAACAAGCTAATGTAAGTGTGTGGATATGTGGTGGCAATATGTCTTAGATGCGTTGGTCGCGTTCAGAGTGAGAGAACCACAAGACTTAGATAATGTGGATATTGAAAAGGCAGCAAGGAAACAAGCTAATGTAAGTGTGTGCATATATGTGGTGGCAATATGTCTTAGATGCGTTGAGAGTGAGAGAACCACAAGACTTAGATAATGTGGATATTGAAAAGGCAGCAAGGAAACAAACTAATGTAAGTGTGTGGATATGTTGTGGCAATATGTCTTAGATGCGTTGGTCGCGTTGAGAGTGAGAGAACCACAAGAATTAGATAATGTGGATATTGAAAAGGCAGCAAGGAAACAAGCTAATGTAAGTGTGTGGATATGTGGTGGCAATATGTCTTAGATGCATTGGTCGCGTTGAGAGTGAGAGAACCACAAGACTTAGATAATGTGGATATTGAAAAGTCATTAAGGAAACAAGCTAATGTAAGTGTGTGGATATGTGGTGGCAATATGTCTTAGATGCATTGGTCGCGTTGAGAGTGAGAGAACCACAAGACTTAGATAATGTGGATATTGAAAAGGCAGCAAGGAAACAAGCTAATGTAAGTGTGTGGATATGTGGTGGCAATATGTCTTAGATGCATTGGTCGCGTTGAGAGTGAGAGAACCACAAGACTTAGATATTGTGGATATTGAAAAGGCAGCAAGGAAACAAGCTAATGTAAGTGTGGGGATATGTGGTGGCAATATGTCTTAGATGCGTTGGTCGCGTTCAGAGTGAGAGAACCACAAGACTTAGATAATGTGGATATTGAAAAGGTAGCAAGGAAACAAGCTAATGTAAGTGTGTGGATATGTGGTGGCAATGTGTCTTAGATGCGTTGGTCGCGTTGAGAGTGAGAGAACCACAAGACTTAAATAATGTGGATATTGAGAAGGCAGCAAGGAAATAAGCTAATGTAAGTGTGGGGATATGTGGTGGCAATATGTCTTAGATGCGTTGGTCACATTCAGAGTGAGAGAACCACAAGACTTAAATAATGTGGATATTGAGAAGGCAGCAAGGAAATAAGCTAATGTAAGTGTGGGGATATGTGGTGGCAATATGTCTTAGATGCGTTGGTCGCGTTCAGAGTGAGAGAACCACAAGACTTAGATAATGTGGATATTGAAAAGGCAGCAAAGAAACGAGCTAATGTAAGTGTGTGGATATGTTGTGGCAATATGTCTTAGATGCGTTGGACTTAGATAATGTGGATATTGAAAAGGCAGCAAGGAAACAAGCTAATGTAAGTGTGTGGATATGTGGTGGCAATGTGTCTTAGATGCGTTGGTCGCGTTCAGAGTGAGAGAACCACAAGACTTAGATAATGTGGATATTGAAAAGGCAGCAAGGAAACAAGCTAATGTAAGTGTGTGGATATGTGGTGGCAATGTGTCTTAGATGCGTTGGTCGCGTTCAGAGTGAGAGAACCACAAGACTTAGATAATGTGGATATTGAAAAGGCAGCAAGGAAACAAGCTGATGTAAGTGTGTGGATATGTGGTGGCAATGTGTCTTAGATGCGTTGGTCGCGTTCAGAGTGAGAGAACCACAAGACTTAAATAATGTGGATATTGAAAAGGCAGCAAGGAAACAAGCTAATGTAAGTGTGTGGATATGTTGTGGCAATATGTCTTAGATGCGTTGGTCGCATTCAGAGTGAGAGAACCACAAGACTTAGATATTGTGGATATTGAAAAGGCAGCAAGGAAACAAGCTAATGTAAGTGTGGGGATATGTGGTGGCAATATGTCTTAGATGCATTGGTCGCGTTCAGAGTGAGAGAACCACAAGACTTAGATAATGTGGATATTGAAAAGGTAGCAAGGAAACAAGCTAATGTAAGTGTGTGGATATGTGGTGGCAATGTGTCTTAGATGCGTTGGTCGCGTTCAGAGTGAGAGAACCACAAGACTTAAATAATGTGGATATTGAAAAGGCAGCAAGAAACAAGCTAATGTAAGTGTGTGGATATGTGGTGGCAATGTGTCTTAGATGCGTTGGTCGCGTTGAGAGTGAGAGAACCACAAGACTTAAATAATGTGGATATTGAGAAGGCAGCAAGGAAATAAGCTAATGTAAGTGTGGGGATATGTGGTGGCAATATGTCTTAGATGCGTTGGTCACATTCAGAGTGAGAGAACCACAAGACTTAAATAATGTGGATATTGAGAAGGCAGCAAGGAAATAAGCTAATGTAAGTGTGGGGATATGTGGTGGCAATATGTCTTAGATGCGTTGGTCGCGTTGAGAGCGAGAGAACCACAAGACTTGTTAGTCCTACAAAGAGTATTTTGTTTCCTCCTGTCATTGCATCCACTATTCCAAGTACATATACTGTAAAATACTGAAATTAATTTTCGCTGAAAACACTTTTTGGGTGTTTTGTATGGAATTTATTTTCACTGAGTGAAAATAAAGTATTTTACAGTACATGTTGAATATGGAATCATTTTATTCGAGATGTTTGAAGAAAAATGATTCACCGTTGGAGTGGGATGAATGGTCTTGAATATAAACGTGATTATAACTAAATTTACTGATATGTTTTATACAGGAATTTGGAACTGAGTATATTTCACCGTATAATGATATGGACGTAATAATTGGAAGCGAAACCATTGGGTAATTATATTGTACCAACATTTTAATTGCCTGAATGTGTCATTCTAATTGGTCAAGAGCGTGTTTTCAGGGGTTAAATTAGACTGGACTTCTTTTTTGTTTTACAATTTAGCCTTTTTAACATGATTGCAAAAACTAGCTAGACTGCGAAAGAGTCCTGACTGGAAGCATCTGCAGGAGACCCCTTGTATTGGAGTGAAAACCGGAGCGGAATCACTCCGATGATTATGCTAGTTAAAAGTTGTTGACTAGCATTGACAACGAATCAGATTGCAGCTGTAACGTCATATCTTATCTATGTTAATGTACATGACCTTTCACTTCCTATGTCCAGGCGATTTTGAAAGACTACTTATATACATTGGACATTAAAATCGACTCGTTTTCAGTAAACATGGATGAAAGTATCGCCTTTGCACTTAGAAAGTTAAAGCATCCATCTCTGCGATCGAATCGAACCAACCTTTAAAAGGTCATGTTTACTTTCACACACCCACTGATGAATAATCAATGACATCATGAATAATTAATAGCAGTCAAATGCCCGCAGATGCGTCAGTCGGGATTTCTTCAGCAATCAGGTTAGTTTTCGCGATCATGCTATAAAAAGGACTAAAAGAACAATTAATTATTTCTTTTTGTGAAACAAAAAAAAAGTTTGACTTTGCCAGTCTAGGATTAAATAAACGATATATGATAATGGCTTGTTGTGTTAAGAAGAATAGGTCTTGTATGCGAATGACAGTGATCAATCCTGCTGGTGGGTGAAATCAACAAAAATATTGTTTTGTAATATGAACATACATGTAATGAAGAACATTGCAATGCTCAGGTATTTTGGGTTTCAAAATGAGGAAAATATGATTTTTGAAATATGATGTTTCATTTTCACCAAAATCAGTGGTAATACATTTTCCAATATACTGTAAAATGATAATTTTCACTAGGTTTAAATTTCTCTGATTTACCATTTCAGACATATTCAGTTGGTTTTAAATTCACGGTTTTATCATTTAGATGTCTTCTATGCTCAAGTTTACACATTCACTGGGTTTCAATTTAGCGCATTTAGCGCAGTCTACGAAATAAGCAAAATTATAATCCAGTTAATAATTGATCCTTTTACAGTATTGTTGTTGGTACTTTCTTTAGATATGTTAAATTTGGACAATAAATTTAAATTCATGGTTTTATCATTTAGATAATGTGTTCTATGCTAAATTTTACATATTCACTGGGTTTTAATTTAGCACATTTTCCAGTCAGCGAAATAAGCAAAATTAAAACCCAGTGAATAATTAATCCTTTTACAGTGATGATACAATGTACTTCCTTGAACAATTAACTTTCAAAAGTTCCAAATAGTGTTCATAATCTCTTCGAAAATTCATCCCCCTAGTGTTCAAGATTTTAGTATATTGTTGAGCTCATGCATGGAGGAGTTCACCACTTGCCATCCAAGAATCAACTATTAAAGTATTTTTCTACCATTTTAAAAACATATATTCAGAAATGTTCTAAATTATGAAAAAAAAAAAAGAAATATGGTCACTTAACTAATTCAAAAATTAATCAAAAACGCAAGTTTTG
Source organism: Saccoglossus kowalevskii (assembly GCF_978046115.1). NCBI lineage: Eukaryota > Metazoa > Hemichordata > Enteropneusta > Harrimaniidae > Saccoglossus > Saccoglossus kowalevskii. Next base: position 18,442,574 of record NC_140660.1, on the reverse strand, counting down.
AGTATTTTACAATTGGTTTCTATGTTGGAAACATTCCATCATATCTAAATTTTTTTTTATATGTAGTGTTATAAGGACAACCTATTGTTGTCACAAAAAATTGTAAAATTTTTAATATTAGTGTAGCCAATTTTTAGATTATTTTGCATATGATTTATCAGGGGTTTTTTCTAGAAAAAAACTGCAAGAGCACTGAAATTCAGCGATGCCATCAAGTGGGGGAGATATGGTTCTCCCTACCAGGGTGTGGAGTTTTTGATAATTCTAAGTTAAAATGGAGCATTCTATGGCTTCTTTGGGGCCAAAAATACTATCAGACAGGTCACAGTTGAAGAATGTGGCCACATGTGATCCCTGGTCAATCAGAATTTTTATGGTTGTTTTTATAGCCATGGCATGAGGGCGCTGCACCCCTGTTCAAACAAATTCCTGATTTATTGAAAACACATTCTTCTAACATTTAAATATGAATGGCTTGTCAGCAAGTGAATCATCACATTAAAATTTTTGAATGATTTACTGTTTTGTTTTTTTATTTTAAGTTTTGAGATTTTGGAAAACTTACCTCATGTGGATGCTGTGTTTGTACCAGTCGGGGGAGGTGGTTTAATTTCTGGAATAGCTGCATATATTAAAGCCATTAAACCATCAGTACAGGTAGGACTATAATTTATGCGAATTTATTTCTATTCCTCCAATAGTAAGTCACTTTGACAGTTAACTGCTCTTGTGAAATGATGTCACCATTAACCTTTTCACCACCAGACTTTCTCACCCACATTTTTCTGCACTTTTTTGTTTATATTCTTCAATATTTCTGGAAAAGAACCCTAATTTTGGAGCCAACAGACAAAATTTGTGTCAATTTTCAGTTTTTACTCAAAAAATTTGGTTATTTTTGTCCCAATCTTCTGAAGGAAAATGCAGACTATAAACGGTACTATTTTGTGAATTTATGATGAAAAGAGGAAACTGGTGGTGAAAAGGTTAAAGATGTAGTCATATTCAATGTCTGTTTGCGTGTATTTGTTTATCAACAACATCTAGATGCGATATGAATAACCGAGTATAATGCAATTGTTTTGTTGGATATTACTGTAAAATTTGTATTAAAAATCGCGGCTTCTATTAAAATGGTACAATGTAACAGAGGAGATGTGGCTTCTATTAGAGCATCTACATATATGAGAAATGATGAATTTTTGGTTCTCAATTGTTCAAAAAGAATTGGTGCGACTTATATTAGAGATGCGGCTTCTAATACAGATTTTACGATACGATTTGAAATTTTTTTTGCTATTTAACACTGTCATTAAGTGTTGTTAATTAACTTGAACACACTAACAACATTTCACACTATTTACGATGTGACCGACTGTTTGTGCTAAACAGTCACTGCACATGTACGTGTTGAAAAATGTAAACAATCGCATCTTTCCATACACAGTGAAATATGAAACCAACTTATAGAGCAAAATGACTACCTATCGGCCATTTTAAATTGATTTCTTATTCAAAATAATCATTTTATATTAGAGTGTAATAAAATATGGAAAATTTAAAAAAAAAATAGAAATGCATTTTTTTTTCCAGCAATTTTCACATGGATTGAAATTAAAAATTAATATTGCTTTTATTCATCAGACTGAATAAAATAAATAAAAGTATCTTTCCTAAATGATGATGTACTTTATTTGTCCCTGCTAAAATCTACCTGTCTGGGCCACCACCGGACTTTCTTGCCCACAATTTGTTTGCACTTTCTTCTCATATTCTTCAATATTTCTAATTTTGGAGCCAACAGACAAAATTTAAGTAAAATTTCATTTTTTACTCAAAAAATTGGGCTATTTTTGTCCCAATCTTCTGAAAAAAAATGCAGACTATAAACGATACTATTTTGTGAATTTGTGACGAAAAGAGGAAACTGGTGGTTAAAAGGTTAACGATGTAGTCATATCCATATTGCACTTTTTTCTCATATTTTTTAATATTTCTGGAAATGAACCCTCTTTTTGGAGCCAACAGACAAAATTTAAGTAAAATTTCAGTTTTTACTCAAAAAATTGGGCTTTTTTTGTCCCAATCTTCTGAAAAAAAAATGCAGACTATAAACGACTGACTATTTTGTGAATTTATGATGAAAATATGGAACTGGTGGTAAAAAGGTTACTTCCCACTCCTGTTGCAGAACCGTAGTAAAATGATAATGTTGATTTCAAAAAAAAAGTAAGTCTTAACAACACACAAAAAAATATAGAAACCAAATATACAAATGGAATAGGGGTCAACTAATCAAGTCTGACCCCTGTGCTGTAAATCACAGATTACAAGATATTAAATGGTTGTTCTGTTTACTAAACATAAATAGAAAATAAAAAATAGTAGTGAGACAGTCAAAACAAACTGGAAGTACAATGAATGCAATATTATTATTATTTTTATATATTTTTAAAAATTCCCTTTTAAAAGTAATTCTACATTGTATAGTCTAGATATTAGATGTGCATACGAGTACTGTAAAATGACTAATTTATGAAATATGATGCTTCATTTTCACCTAAATCAGTGGTGATACATTCCCAATATACTGTAAAATGAATTATTTATGAAATATGATGCTTCATTTTCACCTAAATCAGCATCTTGAATTTTCAAGGTGAATGTTCCGGCGAAGCACTCCACTATCACCTTGAAGCATTTCATTAGGACTATGTGTATGTGACAATGGCCTCACAGTTTAGAATCAGTTTACCAACAGCCAATCATATTGCTTCTTTCTACAACGTGCTTGGAAAGCTCTTAAAAATCTTCAAGGCGGGGCAAAGTCACGAGACGCGCACCACTCTGCCATGTATTTCTATGGGCTCTGTGCGAGCCCGTGAAAATAGCTAAAATTGAAGAAACAGCACAAACATAAATTTGAAGAAATCCTAAACAACCAAATTTAAATATGTTGCATATGTAGGGATAATCTTGTTACACTGTTCAGGGGGTGTCAACAACCGTCCCAAAATACCGTTTTCTGCCAGGCGGTGAAAATGCCTGACCTGAGAATGAATGTCGCTGCGCACACTGGAAGCTTTTTTGGCTTGGATGTCGAGGCAATACAGCGACGACATCCATACATCATGCAACTCACAGATATTCAGACCAAAGCTATTCAAACTATACTTAGTGCCGAGTCTGATGTGTTCGTTTTTTGTCGCACTGGAAATAGTAAATCCTTATGTTATTATGGTTTACCGGTCTTTCGACCATCGAGCGTGGTAATAGTGTTGTTGCTACTGCTGAGTATTATAGAAGACTAGGTGCTCAAGCCAAAGACATCGGAAACGCAAAGCTCCAAGCGCTAACTGGCAGTCATTGTAACAAAGCTTTCTATTGGTCGGTAAACTTTCTATCGCGCAACCACGTGACATACACGGTTATGAATAGAATTACCGCACGGTGTTGTAGAGGGAGGAATGTCCGAACAGAGCAACACCGTGCAGGCGGACGATGCTAAATCAGTGGTGATACATTTTCCAATATACTGTAAAATGACTAATTTATGAAATATGATGCTTCATTTTCACCTAAATCAGTGGTGATATGTTTTCCAAAATACTGTAAAATGACTAATTTATGAAATATGATGCTTCATTTTCACCTAAATCAGTGGTGATACGTTTTCCAAAATACTGTAAAATGACTAATTTATGAAATATGATGCTTCATTTTCACCTATTAAAATCAGTGGTGATACGTTTTCCAAAATACTGTAAAATGACTAATTTATGAAATATGATGCTTCATTTTCACCAAAATCAGTGATGATACATTTTCCAATATACTGTAAAATGACTAATTTTCACTGGGTTTAAATTTCGCTGATTCACCATTTCAAGCGTATTCAGTGGGTTTTAAATTCACAGTTTTATCATTTAGATAATGTGTTCTATGCTAAATTTTACATATTCACTGGGTTTTAATTTAGCGCATTTTCCAGTCAGCGAAATAAGCTAAATTAAAACTCGGTGAATAATTAATCCTTTTACAGTATTGTTGTAGGTACATGTACTTTCTTTATATATATTAATTTGGACAATAAATCTAAATCCACATTTAGCATTTCAGGCATATTCAGTGGGTTTTAAATTCACAATTTTATCGTGTGGATAATGTGTTCTATGCAGGATTTCTTTAGCAGTCAGGTTAGTTTTCGCGATCACGCTTATAGGACTAAGGAAACAATTAATTATTTCTTTTTGTGAAACAAAAAAAAAGTCACGACTTTGCCAGTCTAAGATTAAATAACTGATATACATGTATGATAATGTTTTTCAGTCAGCAAAATAAGCAAAATTAAAACAGAGTTAATTCTTTTACAGTATGCAATTATGCAAATAAAGATGTTTGTTTTCAATCTAGATTATTGGTTGTCAATCTGAAGTTAATAATGCTATGCAGATGTGTGTTGATGCTGGGAAGATTGAAGACTTTGAATTACAAGACACAATATGTGATGGTGTAGCTGGAGGTGTCGAGACAAATAGTGTATGTATAAATTAGATTAGATTAGAATAGAATCTAATAGATTATAATAGAGTAGAATAGAATAGAATAGAATTTAATAGAATAGAATAGAATAGAATAGAATAGAATAGAATAGAATAGAATAGAATAGAATAGAATAGAATAGAATTTAATAGATTAGATTAGAATAGAATAGAATAGATTATAATAGAATAGATTATAATAGAATGGAATAGAATAGAATAGATTTCAATAGATTATAATAGAATGGAATAGAATAGAATAGAATAGAATAGAATTTAATAGAATAGAATAGAATAGAATAGAATTTAATAGATTAGAATAGAATAGAATAGAATAGATTTTAATAGATTATAATAGAATGGAATAGAATAGAATAGAATAGCAAATCCCCTGAACAGAACAAAATATGATCAATCAATGATCAATTATACAAATGTATTCATAACATTACATAAAACTGACTTCTACTTTGAGGTTGTTGATAATATAACCGTATTATAGTTATGCATATTAATGAGATCATGTGACCATATATGCTTACAAAAAATGTTAGTCATATCTCTTTCCCTTAAAGGGGCACCTTCCAGTTAAGCCTAATCTCACAACAAATTTACTTTCTGGATTAAAATTACAATGGATAACAAAAGATAGATTAACTTTGTAAATAACATAAATAATAGTGTCCCATGATTCTTTGGTGCAATCCCTGGGCTTGGAAGGTTTCCCTTTAAAGTAATTGATAGGTAAAATAGATTAACCTTCATTGGAGTCATGATTAACATTTACTATGCAAATTAGGCTATTAATATGCACAAATGTACATCACACAATAATCAGATAGCACATTTATTGAAACTAAACTTCAATGTAGAGATGACACAGGATCAACACAACATGGGTTGGAAGGTCTGCCACATTCATTATTTTATCATTAGCTTTTTTCTTTCCAAAGTGACCTTTGACATATGCAAATCACTTTTTTCTCTTGAAGGTGACCTTTGACATATGCAAATCACATTTTTTCTCTTCCAAGGCGACCTTTGACATATGTAAATCATTTTATTTTCTCTTTCAAGGTGACTTTTGACATATGCAAATCAAATTTTTTCCTTTCAAGGTGACCTTTGACATATGCAAATCATATGTAGATAAATGGATCACATGTTCAGAGGAGGCAACAGCAAAAGGTGTAATGTTTATGATGGAGCATCATCATAGAGTAAGTGTTGTACTACAACAGTCTTCAATTCTTGGGGGGAAATCTACTTCACAGATTGTTCTATTAAAGCGAGAAGGTCGTCACCTGCACACACGGAAATTGGGTCCCGAGCGTTGATGACAACACACACTAAGAACGCAAAGGCTCATGGGTAGACGCTTGTTTGTATACAATGACACGCTATGGCCACCTGACACATGTGTAGGTGACGACTAGCTCCCTCGCTTTAAAGCTGCTAAGACCTGCACCACTGTACCATGTATTTCTATGGGTTCTGCACGAGCTGCTGTGGAACGCCGGTTGAAGAGCCGGTGAAAACAGCTAAAGAAAATGGCATAAACACAACTTTGAACTAATTCTGAGGAACCAAATTTAAACATGTTGAAAAAGCGACATGCAATTTTAGCGAATTGTGGTAAAATGACGTAATAGCGAAACGTTGATTTAGCGAATCTCTCTTGTCATTGTTGATTTCCTGTTTTCACAATACTTGTCTGTCGCGCGCCAAAACAAATGCAGTTATCACCTCCATAAAAACAAAAAAAACTGTCAAGTGTAATTAGGAAGCGCCCCAGATTTTTTTATGTTCTGGATTACTGTATACAAATCCCCAAGCCTTGGCCATTTTGAATTTATAATAAAGTCATTAACGACATCTTGAATTAGGGAATCAGTTCTCTCCTTAAATTCTCGAAAAAGTCATGCTCGCGATAAGACATGTTTTACAGTATGTTGCAGTGTCCAGTGTACAATTGCCTGTGAGTTTTCCATCATTGTCATCATGTTTACATAATCAACCATTTTTGTAACTGTAAAGTATATTTAAACAAAATTTTGGCATCAAAAAATATATAAGGAGTCAATCATTCGTATTCATGGGGGGGGGGTGAAATTGGACCCATGGAGCTGGGAACAGCCACTGGTGGCGCTGTATACAATCAAGATCTATCGAGGCTTGCCTTCGCTCATGTAGACTTGAGTGTAAAACGCAGAAATAGTTGTTAAATATGGTGACCAGTTTCGTATGATAGAAAGCGTTTACAGTTTTCAAATAACTACAGTGGGGGGGGGTAAGACTGAATTTATGATTCCGGCGTTTCTTTCAAAAAATATTCATGAGATATGTCTACGTCATAAACTCGTTAAAGGTCATTAGCATATTGTGTACGCAGTGCGCATGCTTCGGGCTCCTTTTCCATATTTCACAACGCATACACATCACAGTGAGGTCAATTGAAGTTTGCGTTTTATGCAACGTAACATTCAGCATCACCAATGCGGTTTCACAACATTGGTGGTGCTGAACGTTGTGTTCGTATTCGAAGCCTACACATATGCATTGCTACCAGATATATACAACAGTTAACAAGCCACACCAACCCAGCGACAACTGAGGATTTGTACACATGCACTCCCACCATGTCATACACTGTAATATGCAATGACAATTCAGGTTTCCCCATAACACTGGATGAGTGTGACCAATGTATTTTTTTATTTACGGTAGTGGCGTCTTATCTGTACATTTTTAGTTTTCTTGTTTGTGCAAACAGTTCCTTTTCTTGTGATTGTAATAATCAACTTTACACAACATTCCCTGTGTGAATATGTCTGTCTGTCTGTGTGTGTGTGTGTGTGTGTGTGTCTGTCTGCGTGTGTTGCTGGTTATTGAAACATCTTGTTTTACCAGTTATTACATTGAAACATATTTTTCTTGTGACTGCATGTAATAATCAACCTTACAACATTCCCTGTGTGTATGTGTCTGTCTGTCTGTGCATGTCTGTCTGCGTGTTTTGCTGTTAATTGAAACATCTTGTGTTTTACCAGTTATTATATTGAAACATATTTTTCTTGTGACAGCATGTAATAATCAACCTTACAATATTCCCTGTGTCTGTCTGTGTATGTGTGTGTCTGCGTTGCTGGTTATTGAAACATCTTGTGTTTTACCAGTTATTACATTGAAACATATTTTTATTGTGACTGTAATAATCAACCTTACAGCATTCCCTATGTGTATGTGTCTGTCTGTCTGTGTGTGTCTGTCTGTGTGTGTGTGTTGCTGGTTATTGAAACATCTGGTGTTTTACCATTGAAACATATTTTTCTTATGACAGCATGTAATTATTAACCATACAATATTCCCTGTGTCTGTCTGTGTATGTCTGTCTGCATTGCTGTTTATTGAAACATCTGGTGTTGTACCAGTTATTACTTTGAAACACATATTTCTTGTGACTGCATGTAATAATCAACCTTACAACATTCCCTGTATATCTGCATTGCAGGTTATTGAAACATCTGGAGCTCTACCCATTGCAGCATTTCTATCTGTGGCAGATGAATACAAAGACAAGAATGTTGTATTGGTGATATCAGGATGTAATATTTCCATAGATAAAATAAAGTACATACTAAATGAGTATCACAATTCCTGAGTTCATTTTTGTTCTCAGGTAAGGTACTGTAAAATACTTTATTCTAGCTGAAGTTAATTTTCACTGAGTCAGGAGAGATAACAGTGACATACAATGTCCGGAACTGTTGCCTGGTACAAAAACATTTAAAAAAAAAAAAAAAACTTTTTGGGTGTTTTGTATGGAATTTATTTTCACCGACTTCTGTCGAGTTGAATCTACAGAAAGAAATGGTATATTTGCTGGATTTTATTTTCGATTGATCATTCCTTCAGGGAAAATAAATTATTTTACAGTATGGAGCTCATTGGTAACCATGGGAACTCGTGTACAACATTTATATGACATTGGTTAGATTACACTTTGAGTGCACTAACAAAGTCTTGTAATTAGTATAACTTAAATGCAAATGGCCGACGATCTTGTTCAAACCGAGAAGTTCTAAGCGGCGTGTTTTTGAATTCACCTTTTTATGGAGTTTTGCACAGATTCAACATTCTGATCAATAGCACAACAGCCGCTCATCTTAAAACCGCTAGTAAATATTCAGAAAATAACAGAAAATGAACTTTCAGTACTTGCTATTTGCATCTTTATATACCAGTAGAACAGAAAACTGTGTGAAGACGGCCTTCTAACGTTTGATTGTGAATAGTGATACTTACCCCGGTACTCTCGCATTATGGCGTCCACTGATGGATTATTAGAATAGACAAAACGTGATTGTCTCACTCTGAACGAGATCTCGGCGGCCATTTTCATCTAAGGGTTACTGAAAAATAACTAATTTTCCCTGCCTTTAAATTTCAATGATTTAGCATTTCAAGCAGTGGGTTTTAAATTGACAGTTTTATCATTTAGATAATGTGTTCTATGCTAAATTTTACATTTTCATTGGGTTTTAATTAATTTATCGCATTTTTCAGTCAGCGAAATAAGCAAAATTAAAACCCAGTGAATAATTAACCCCAACAGTATTGACAATTTATCACTTGCAGCGTCTCATAGAATTCTAAATTATATGTCATATAATCCACTATGTTATTTAGGCATTTCGTGGGTAGTAGATGGGACTTGTATAAACAAAGATGGCAACTTTGACTGTTAGGCAGAACAATAGGGTACAAACTAAGATGTTACCAAGCTTTGAATAAGTAATTGCTTCGGTGATCGGAAGCTATCAAATCGTACAATACGTACGGTAGTGTACGTCCCACCTGCGAGATATGTGACTCATATAAACAAAGATGGCATCTTTGACTGTTGCACAGAACAATAGGGTACAAACTGAGATGTTACCAAGCTTTGAATAAGTAATTTCTTCGGTGATCGGAAGCTATCAAATCGTACAATACGTACGGTAGTGTACGTCCCACCTGCGAGATATGTGACTCATATAAACAAAGATGGCGACTTTGACTGTTACGCAAAACAATAGGGTACAAACAGAGATGTTACAAAGCTTTGAATAAGTAATTTCTTCGGTGATCAGAAGCTATCAAATCGCACAATACTCACGATAGTGTACGTCCCACCTTGGTTAAAACTTGTGCTCATAATTTACATTAGAAGAGCACATTGCATTGTGGGAAATTAATGTTTGTCAACACAAATGTTGTACATGTGCGCTCTAAAGACCACTGCCCTTTAAACCCCATATGCAGTGAACCAGATGTGAATGAGCCAACAAGTTGTCGACCTCACAAGCACAAGAAACACAAATGTTTTTTTCTGATGATACATAATGTTATATTTTACAGAGTTCTGGTTGCTAATTAATATTCATGAGGTCATTAATATTCATGAGCTAATTAATATTCATTTTGCTATCCTACTAGTTATGATTTAACTACTTTAATAATTAATTTTTCTTTTTAAATATTCCAATGTAAAAGTAATCTGTTTTGACAAAAGATGAAACTTTATTTTCACATCTAAAATGCATTATTTGAGACAATGACCTCTGACCTGTCAGCCATTTTTTTTTCAAAGCATGTCAAAGTGGAAAGTGTTTTCTTTTTTAATAGGATGCTGGTATGTGGATTTATAGTATAATATTTAAAATAAATTTAAAATACAACTTTATAATAATAAAGCTTTAGTATCACACCGTAATGAAATTACAAATTCAATTTTGGCTGAAAGTTTTAAAATGTAAGGTAAAAAACAGAACATTAAAATAACATAAGATTAGGCAGTAAAAGTTAATGCAGTTTGTGTTTTTCAAAACACGCTTTCAAATACCGTGTCTAATTAGTTTAGGATGGTTAGTATGAATAAATTAATTAATTGTTTTTAGCCTTGAAAGTGAGATTTCTTCGGTAAATTCAGTGTACACAGTATCGCTTTCATCAGTGTAGTAGCTAGTCTGTAACGATATAAACTTCATCTTCAATATCGTATTGCTTTGTCTTTAATGTGGTTGGTATAAATAATTTCTTGAGGGAGGCAAACAATAATTGGGGATTTTCCGTAAAATTGCGAGATCTCGCGAGATGCATGAAAGACGCGCGTCGAACGTCTGCCGCAAAAATCGAACGATTTGATTTTGAACTAGAATTTCTTTATTTCGTAACTCACATCGACCGGCCGATCTTCGACAGAGGAATATTGCTTCCGAATACCCTTACTTAATCGAAATTGTCTATCATCAAATGTGGACAGCACATTATTAAGCATGGAAATGTCCCCCAAAATACTTTCGCGTTTGTCGAATCCCACGCGATGTTTGACGCCACTACGACGCTATGACCTTTGTTTGTCCTGTTTTTACGTTCAATTTCACGCATAACGCGTGATTCTCGCAGTGAACGAAAAATGGTCTATTGTGTTATATTTGTGTATTATATCTATATTTTTATGTCAATTATTTTTTTTCTTAAATATGGATGTGCTTTATTTTCTCTAGTAAATGTATTGTATTTAAAAAAGGAAGATTACTGAATAAATAAATAAATGTAAAAAAAATATATATATTTCTATTATAAGTGAGATGCTGAATTGATGGAGTTACGAAAAAATTGAGTTACAAAAATGACCACGTCAGAAGCCACACCCGAATTGTAAGTTGAACTTTAACAGTTAATCGAACTTAAAGTTACAGGCAACATATATTTTTATTTTTGTTAAGCATCCACATTTAGTAACTCAAACTTTGAATTTTGTTTAAAGCGCGGTGGTCGTCGCACAACGCGTGTTCGAATTTCATGTAAATAAACAATGTATTTTACACGCGTTGTATACGTTGCTACGAGTCCCATATCGAACAGGATGCGGCATGACAACTGCCGCCCTTTAAAGTTCAAATTTACTAACTCGAATTTTAATTATCAGTTAACCGAACTTCAAATTATGGGAAAAATACAATTTTAAACAAAATAAAAAATATATGTTGCCGTAACTCGAAGTTCGGTTAACTGTTATTTAAAGTTTGCAAAAGTGGGCATGTGAACACTAGTTACGAGTATAACCCTGACTTTGTCTAATAGACCTTAGATGTCAATGGCCGCCAAGATGCCGTTGAGAGTTACACCACCTCAAAAAGTGTTCCATTCCTTCACTTCATCACGTCCACAGTTCAAAATATGATAAATAAGTCAGAGGAACAGTTGTCGAGGGGAAAATGGAACACTATTCAAGAAAAAAACAAGCCTTAAGATTCATTTACTGTCGATGAGATCTCGGCGACCATTATTGTGTCAAAAGTTTATTTGAACACCAATTGCAGTGCCCAATCATTATATTCTCAGTATAGCACACAAACACATACATTCCGATTCAGACACCAAATAGCTTAGCTAAACTAAAACCAAGCTTTATAATGTTGTCAATTATTGAGCATTACAACCATGCCTCCATACACTGTGCATTGCAGTATGAAACAATGACCGTTACAAGTTGGTAACAGGTTAGTTACATAATTAAGAAAACAGTTATTAAAAAATTAAATTGTAAAATATATTGATAAAAGCTAAAAAAAAGTCTGAAATGGTTAATATGAAAAGTTCCTAACACTCAATAGTATAGCAACATTTGGCAAGAAAAGTACTAGCTAACATGTTTTTCAATTAATACATATACTGTATTAATCTCAATGTCCCTTATAGAATAATATTACATGGATTAAATACAATTTCCAAATTAATAGTGCAGTAATATATAAGCAAACTAAACTATCAGCTAGATTTTAAAATGGCAGGAAACAATGCCCTTGTCATAATTTTTCATATTTATGAAATATTACTAACATCTGGTATATCAATTTTTAATATTTAATTTCACCCCATATCTTGAACATAGCACTTGCTAGTTACGCCAAAATTGAAGTTTGGTTGACATTTCATAGCAATTCACAAATATGAAGATGAGCAGATAAAAATTGTTTGACTTTATAACCATCATTTTCATTCACGCAGGATTTCGGCGGCCATTTTGATTCTCACAGGATTTTGACAGCCATTTTTACACACACAGGATTTTGACGGCCATTTTCACACACACACACAGGATTTTGACGACCATTTTCACAAATACAGGATTTTGACAGTCTATTTTCACTCACACAAAATTTCGACGGCCATTTTCACACACACAGGATTTCGACGGCCATTTTCACACACAGGATTTCGACGGCCATTTTCACACACAGGATTTTGGCAGCCATTTTCACACACACACAGGATTTTGGCAGCCATTTTCACTCACACAGAATTTTGGCACCCATTTTCACATACACAGGATTTTGGCAGCCATTTTCACTCACAGGATTTTGGCAGCCATTTTCACACACACAGGATTTTGGCAGCCATTTTCACACACACAGAATTTTGGCAGCTATTTTCACTCACACAGGATTTTGATGGTCATTTTCACACACACAGGATTTTGGTAGCCATTTTCACACACACACAGGATTTTGGCAGCCATTTTCACACACACAGAATTTTGACGCCCATTTTCACACAGGATTTTGGCAGAAATTTCACTCACACAGGATTTTGATGGCCATTTTCACACACACACAGAATTTTGGCAGCCGTTTTCACACACACATAATTTTGGCAGCTATTTTCACTCACACAGGATTTTAACTGTCATTTTCACACACACAGGATTTTGACTGTCATTTTCACACACACAGGATTTTGACTGCCATTTTCACACACAGGATTTCGGCTGCCATTTTTACACACACAGGATTTCGGTTGCCATTTTCACACACAGGATTTTGGCAGCCATTTTCACACACACAGGATTTTGACGGCCATTTTTACACACACAGGATTTCGGCTGCCATTTTCACACACATAGGATTTTGACTGCCATTTTCACACACACAGGATTTCTGCGGCCATTTTCACACACACACAGGATTTTGACAGCCATTTTCACACACACAGGATTTTGACAGTCATTTTCACACACACAGGATTTTGACAGCCATTTTCACTCACACAGGATTTTGGCAGAAATTTTCAAATCTATTGTTTCCTGATACTGATTACAAAGCAAGTCGTACATTTAAAAAGCATGCCAATAAAAATACTGATAGTAATACAGATCAGCTTGAAAAATGCAATTTTTTTTAACAATTCAAAACTTAATCTATGTAAATTGACTGACACGACAATTCCTGAATTACTGTAATTTAATTTGTTTTATACATGCATAACCTAACTAGTAATTTTACAAATTTTACAAGACATGAATGTCAAAGTCCCTGCTACTTAATACATGTAGCTTAGATCATAGAGGACAACAAATTTAAAAATATAAATACATAAAATATATCAAATAAACTATCAACTTAAGAATGATTTTTGAAATTACTGAGAAAAAAGTAAAACTACAAAAAAACAATTCCTGAGTGCAAGTGTCTTGCTAATCTAAATTTGATCATTTTATGGCTGCAAAGATCTTATTGAGAGAGCCATACGACTTTTTCATCCCCTCAAATCGTATCCCATTCTCCCCCGCGATTGTGTTGATTACCATGGTTACACAAGTCAGGGGAACAGTGGACTTAATGACGGGGGAGAATGAGGTACTATTTGAGGGGCAGAAACAAGTCACATGGCTCTCTCACTCTTGATGAGATCTCAGCGGCTATTCAAATACACGACATGTAGAACAGCTCATGAAAAAACAAGACAATTACCATGACTACAGCAAATATTATGGGATAACCTCATTATAAATGAATTCAATTAAAAAAGTGGCAGGTCTCAAGTAATCATAAACACCAGTACTATGTGGGTTTTTGGTCATTCATAAAGTCAACCCGGCATTGACCAGAGGAACAGTGGACTTGATGACGGGGGAGAATAAGACATTATTTGAGTCGTTAAAAACAAGTCACATGACCCTCTCAGTGAGATCTCTGCAACCGATTTAAAAGACAAATTTCAGAGCACATCGACGAAGTAGGACGTAACTACTTCAGAATCATCTTGAATCCCACATTTATGTACTAAAGTCTTGTAACACATTAAAAACAAAACAAAAAAGCAAATGTTCTTGAAATGAATGACCTCCAATCTCTGAACCAGTGGCATAGCAAGCAAAGCATTTGAACTCATCTATACATACATGTATGCACATTTCCATTAACATTTTTTTTTTTTTTAATTTCTTTCTGTAAGACCCTTTTTATCCTTTCCTAAGGATTTTAAGCTTCTAATAAAAAATAAATAAATAAATAAATGCACGTTCAACTTGCATGTACACTGCTCAGCACGTAACGAGCTCCAAACTCATTTGCATAAACCTTCGATGCAATTATTATACGAGAAACATTACTTTAAAACATTCTTTGTTATTATCTTGTTTTTTCAAATTCCCTAACCTCTGCAGTTGAATGCTGTTCGCAACCAGCCTCGGTCGTTGTACCTCAGTACGTCTAGACTGCGGTGGACAGTAGATAAAGCCGTAATCCTGTCGATCAGGATGTCTTTCAGACATATGCTCAGACAAGTGAACTGTCCATGCAAACTGCATGCCACATTCTTCACATTTGTATGGTGTCTCACCAGTATGAGTTTTCATATGGTTGAAATAATTATAATTATCCAAACTTTGCCCGCATTTGTCACAGTGTATGACATGCATCGTGTGGACCTGTGCGATCGTGTGGACCTGTGCATGTTCTTCGAGAGAATGTTGCTGTGGGAACGTAACGTTACACACCGTGCAAGTATATTCAGGCTTGGCATCTCGTTCGTTTCTTTGTGATTGAAAATTAACAGGGACGCAACCTTGGATATCGTGTTGTACATTGGTAGAGACAGGTATATTACTTGCTTGTTGCTTGTCACAGGAAAAATGCTTCATGGTTTTGTCATAGGTACTGTTGCCATGCGTCTTAAACAGTTTCTTCTCGGTTGTTTCATGGATGGTTTGCTGCCTTACTTGTTCTTCGCTCCTAAATGAGTTTATAATATCGCAATCCAATCTCGTTTCTTTTCTTCCATCCGGTATTTGCTCATTTCTATTGTGGTTGACATTAATTTCTTTGCCAATATTATCTTGAATACCCATAGTCTGTTGTGCACTGGAACCACTTGAAGCTATCTGTTCAGGATTTGATTCATTGAAAATTTGGTGTCGCTGATGATGCATCATCACGGTATGTTCATCTGTGAATACTTTATCACATTGTTTACATTTGTACAATTTACCAGTGTGCTTTCTCATATGCAAATCAAGCCCGATTTGCTTACTATACTTCTCCCCACACTCTTTACATTCAAACATTTCAAGCAATTGCGAACTTTCTTCTGGCTTTGTCCACTCCACTTTTCGTTTTAACTTCTTTTCCTGCTGTTGTTGTTTAGTCAGTTTCTTGATGCACCTCTTTTGCTTGATATGCCTTAATGAGTGAATTGCCCGTTGATGGTCCCAGGCAGCACGGATGGTGTCAAATCTTTTCAGACATTTATCACATTTGTACGTTTTCTTCGCAATACAGGTCCTAAGTGATGACAACGATTTGTTATTAATGCGTAAAGTAATTCCGTAATTGGAACCACTTTTTTTGCAGCTTTGTAACTGATTACTGTAATCGTCAACTCTTGACGAACCATCGTCATTTAAAATTTTCCGATTTGCATGTTTGGTATAATTTCTATGACATTTATGGCCTTGTATCGTTGAAGCTTTTTCATTTGTGAATAGTTTACCACATTTCTGACATGCATGTAACTCCCCAGTGTGCTTTTTCATATGCAAATCAAGCCAGATTTGTGTACTGTATATCTCCCCACATTCTGTACATTTGAATGTTCCGAACCGCCAAGAACTTATTGCACGTCTTTTCTGCTGCACAAATCTGTTGGAACTTAAACTAGAGCACTTTTGATTTGTATTCCTGATGCAATTTTTTACGTTTGATTGCTTATTTGTGTTAATTTCCCGATGATTCCAGGCAGCACCAAATTTTCCATGGGATTCATCACTAAGATATGGTTTCCCAGCATTAGGGGTCTTCGCTGACTTGTGATTGGATGAACCCAGTCCATTTTCATTTATCTTTATAGACTCTATGTGTACCTTAACATGTTCATCCAAAGTACTTTCTCGAAGGAACTTCGTAGAACAATTTACTAATTCATTTACACTTGGTCTTGCAGGTTCTCCTGTTTTGTTTCGAAATCTAAATTTTTTATCCTTGACTATCAGATCATCAGCAGAATCTGTTTCCTCATCTGCGGATTTACGTCCTTCAAATGTGAGACGATCCGTTGCATGTTCGTCTGTCATTATTTTCATTTGCTTTCCATGTTCACTTGCGTTTTCTTCAGTAGAACTAGGATTATCCAAGACTTTTTTTTTATTACTACGTTCTGCAATTTTTAGTAATCCATCTGAAGTTCGTTTCGTGTTTCCTTCTTTAGTACTATTTCTACGACAATAATGATTCTGAATAGTTGCTGCGTGTTTATTTGTAAATACTTTGTCACATTTTTTACACTTGTATAATTCACCAGTGTGCCTCTTCATATGCAAATCAAGCCAGCCTTGCTTAAGGTACTTTTCTTCACATTGTGTACATTCTAATAGTTCAAGCAACTGGGGACTTGCATGTTTTTTCAGTTCCACAGATTTATTGCAACTTTTCATTGGTTGTTTTTGACGTTGTTTATCAACATAATTATTTTTCGTATACAGGTCAGTCATGTGAATAGTCCTGTGATTGTAGAGAGCGAGACTGTTAATAAAAGAAACACCACACACATCACATTTAAATGACTTCTCTGCTGTTTGCGCCCTTGGAAGATCTATTTCACGTCTTTTTTTCAGACATCTACTTTTTTCTCTGTGTTCATCCAGTGCACCGGGGTTAGTAAATATTGTTGTACATCTCTCACATTCCCACAGTTCACCCGTATGATTCTTCATATGGAGATGCAGATAGACCTCTGTATCAAATCGTTCTCCACAAAGCTGGCACTGGTGTTCACCCGTTGATGTATCCTGGTTTTGATGCTCTTTACAGTGAATCTCCATCAATGTCTTTGTGGTGAATACTTCTCTACACTGCGTACATATGTATAATTCATCAGTGATTGGTCTCTCTGGGCTTATTAAGTGAGATTTGTCATTTACAGTAGTAGGGAAATTATAGAAATGATGATTTCTTTCATGTTCATTGTCCAAACGATCATCAACATGTTGTTCATTGCTTAAATGGTCATCGACATGTTCATTGCTTGAAAAATCAACATGTTCATTGCCCAAATGATCATCAACATGTTGTTCATTTCTTAAATGGTCATCGACAAGTTCATTGCTTAAAAAATCAACATGTTCATTGCCCAAACGATCATCAACATATTGTTCATTGCTTAAATGATCAACAGGATTTTCATTGCTTAAATGGTCATCAACATGTTGTTCATTGTTTAAATGGTCATCAACATGTTGTTCATTGCCTAAATGGTCATCAACATGTTGTTCATTGTTTAAATGGTCATCAACATGTTGTTCATTGCCTAAATGGTCATCAACATGTTGTTCATTGCCTAAATGGTCATCGACGTGTTGTTCATTGCCTAAATGGTCATCAACATGTTGTTCATTGCCTAAATGGTCATCAACATGTTGTTCATTGCCTAAATGGTCATCGACGTGTTGTTCATTGCCTAAATGGTCATCAACATGTTGTTCATTGTTTAAATGGTCATCAACATGTTGTTCATTGCCTAAATGGTCATCAACATGTTGTTCATTGCCTAAATGGTCATCGACGTGTTGTTCATTGCTTAAATGGTCATTAACATGTTGTTCATTGTTTAAATGGTCATCAACATGTTGTTCATTGCCTAAATGGTCATCGACGTGTTGTTCATTGCCTAAATGGTCATCAACATGTTGTTCATTGCCTAAATGGTCATCGACGTGTTGTTCATTGCCTGAATGGTCATCGACGTGTTGTTCATTGCCTAAATGGTCATCAACATGTTGTTCATTGCCTAAATGGTCAACATGTTGTCCATTGTTTAAATGGTCATCAACATGTTGTTCATTGCCTAAATGGTCATCAACATGCTGTTCATTGCCTAAATGGTCATCAACATGCTGTTCATTGCCTAAATGGTCAACATGTTGTTCATTGTTTAAATGGTCATCAACATATTGTTCATTGCCTAAACGGTCATCAACATGTCGTTCATTGTTTAAACGATCATCAACATGTTGTTCATTGCCTAAATGGTCATCAACATGTTGTTCATTGCCTAAATGATCATCAACATGCTGTTCCTTGCCTAAATGGTCATTGACGTGTTGTTCATTGTTTAAACGATCATCAACATGTTGTGCATTGCTTAAATGGTCATCAATATGTTGTTCATTGCCTAAATGGTCATTGATGTGTTGTTCATTGATTAAACAATTATCAACATGTTGTTCATTGCCTAAATAGTCATCGACATGTTGTTCATTGATTAAATGATCGTTGACATAATGTTCATTGCTTAAATGGTCATCGACATATTGTTCATTGCCTAAATGATCAACAGGTATTTCATTGCTTAAACAATCATCAACATGTTCATTGCTTGAATGGACATTGATGTGTTGTTCATTGTTTAAATGGTCATCAACATGTTGTTCATTGCTTAAATCAACATCAGCATGTTGTTCATTAGATGACTGACCAATGACATGTTGTTCATTAGATGAATGACCGATACCATGTTGTTCATTAGATGAATGACTAATGGCATGTTGTTCACTAGATGAATGACCAATGGCATGTTGTTCATTAGATGAATGACCAATGGCATGTTGTTCATTAGATGAATGACCAATGGCATGTTCATTAGATGAATGATCAATGGTATGTTGTTCATTGGATGAATGACCAATGGCATGTTGTTCATTAGATGAATGACAAATGACATGTTGTTCATTAGATGAATGACCAATCACATGTTGTTCATTAGATGAATGACCAATGGCATGTTGTTCATTGGATGAATGACCAATGGAATGGTATTCATTAGATGAATGACCAATGACATGTTGTTCATTAGATGAATGACCAATGACATGTTGTTCATTAGATGAATGACCAATGACATGTTGTTCATTAGATGAATGACCAATGGCATGTTCATTAGACGAATGATCAATGGCATGTTGTTCATTGGATGAATGACCAATCACATGTTGTTCATTAGATGAATGACCAATGGCATGTTGTTCATTGGATGAATGACCAATGGAATGTTGTTCATTAGATGAATGACCAATGACATGTTGTTCATTAGATGAATGACCAATGACATGTTGTTCATTAGATGAATGACCAATGGCATGTTGTTCATTGGATGAATGACCAATGCCATGTTGTTCATTAGATGAATGACCAATGACATGTTGTTCATTAGATGAATTACCAATCACATGTTGTTCATTAGATGAATGACCAATGGCATGTTGTTTATTGGACGAATGACCAATGGAATGTTGTTCATTAGATGAATGACCAATGACATGTTGTTCATTAGATGATTGACCAATGACATGTTGTTCATTAGATGATTGACCAATGACATGTTGTTCATTAGATGAATGACCAATACCATGTTGTTCAGAATGTAGAATGTGATTACCAGTCTGTGTCTCAGCTTTAGAAAAGTCCCCACTCATTTGATGTCTGCTGTTTACTCTGTCTATTGATTGATGGACGCTTTGTAACGCCATTTTCTCGACATGTAAGTTTTGTGCTTCGTTTGTACCGGAATCATCTTTACTATGAAGAGCATTCGTCTCACCACGGATATCCCCATTCTGCGGATTGTTGTCTTTTCCAATCAACTCGACAGCTATTCTCTTACAAACATGGTTACGTGCCATTGCAATATTTTCATCTTCGAAAATCCTATCACATTTAGATTTACACGGGTAAAATTTAATGCAAAGTTTGTTACAGCGTACATTGTCTAAATCAATTTTGTTTACAAGGACTCTTGTTTGTTGTTGAAGCGTGTGCCATTTGTTGTGCTTTTGTAACTCGACACGATTTTCAAAACGAAGCCCACATGTCATGCATTGCGTATCTAGTCTTCTCATTTGAATTCCCTGATGAATGCCACAACAGATGGAAGCAACAAAACTATTTTCACATTTATATGGTTCATCTGCAATGCGTGGTCTCTTGTCGTCTTTCAGCCGCTTTTTACACCTTGACGTTGTATGTTGAGGTACATCAGTCCTTGCTAATTCTTCCCCATATTTTTCACACTCTCTTACGTCTTTGGTATGACTTTTCATATGGCCTCCAGTCCATCTTTCAGTGTAGTATTTCCCATACTCTTCACACAGAGCCATAGACGGTTTTGAACACACATCTTTAGCGAATTCGCCACATTCAGTAAAACTGTTCTTACATCTTTCACATTTCCACATATTCCCACAGTTACTTTTTACATGCTCCCCAATGGGGCTGCAGAACTGTCCACACTCTTTACACAGAATTGCAGACCGATTACACAGATGTACATGACTATCTAGTTCATTCTGGCTGGTAAAATTGCTCCTACATTTAATGCACTTCCACAGGGGTCTACAATGGGTTTGCATATGATCTTTAACATGGCCTTTACTGTAGAACTTATTGCATACTTTACATAGAAGCTTGATGCACATATCTTTATGAGTATCCAGCGTTTTGCGGTTTGTAAACACCATGTTGCACTTAATACACTCCCACAAAGATCCAGTATGTTTCTTGACATGCAAGTCCAGATAGTTGGCGGTACTGAATCTGTCTCCGCATAAGTGGCAAGGGAACTTGCCAATCAAATTCTTCAGGTTCACATGTACTTTGAGGTGCATTTTAATCTCCCTCATGGATGTAAAGTTCAGTCCACACTGCCCACATATGTAGCTGTCTTTCGGATGTGTCGCCATGTTAGCAGTCACGTCTTCCAAACGTACATTGCCGTGATTGTGATAAACTGAAATAGAAACACATGGCTATTATTATATATCTGTCACCGTAACGCCATAAATTACAGTGTGCCGTAATTTTGCGATATTTTATGGGGTATTTTCGTCCCACCATATTAGGAACCCAGAATTCCAAATATGGAATGATTATGCGCGTAAGCGTTCTCTAATAATAAAAACAAACATGGCTGCAGCCAGGGTTTGACTGGACCCCATACAAAGAAGTTCACTGATTCTGTTCTAAACTTTTTGGATCTGGGCATTCCTATGATGTATCCTTGGAAGGAAAAGATACCTCAAAGTATGCACTCAGACGGTACGTGGTCGCATCGACCTCTGTTGCGCGTCAGTCAATCTTTCTGTTGTACTGTCTTCATGCATACTTTGCAGTATCCTCGTAAAAACCTAATGTTATTGTCTGTGGTGTGTTCAATGGTTCAATGATAAAACACATGTCAGTCATATTTATATTATCACTTGTGGTGTAAGACAGAGCAGATCAAAATCCCATATACCACAGTGCTACAACATACACTGCCAAACATTTTTTCATTGTACACACTGGCCGAACATTGCCCAGAGCTTCCATGACGCGCAATGGAGGTTGATGCGACCATGTACTGTCTGAGTGCATACTTTGCAGTATCCTCGTAAAAACCTAATATTATTGTCTGTGTTATGCTCAATGGTTCAATGATAGAACACATGTCAGTCATATTTCTATATTATCACTTGTGGTGTAAGACAGAGCAGATCAAAATCCCATATACCACAGTGCTACAACATACACTGCCAAACTTTTTTTCATTGTACACACTGGCCGAACATAGCCCAGAGCTTCCATGACGTGCACCAGAGGTCGATGCGACCATGTACTGTCTGAGTGCATACTTTGCGGTATCCTCGTAATAACCTTATTATTATACATGTAGCAGGATAACTACAGATTGTGGTAACAAAGGTTCAATTTGGCATGCTCAAGTATTGACGTGTGTATTTTCAGAATTATTATACAGTCCATTAAAAAAAACGGTTGAAATTTAAAAAAAAAATAATTTGAGCAAACATCCTGAATGAGCATTTGTGTGCAAAATAACACTGTGGTGTCAACAAACTTAACATCCAAGGCACATGCATTAATATATTTTTTTCAGTGTTATTTCAACAATAGTTAACTGTTTCACTGTAAACACTTCGCTGTGGAAATATGCATGTGCTAAATATGATCCATGATTACTGTCTTAGTAGGATTATATATAATAATTTCTATGTATTCTGAGTGAGTGAGTCTATGGCTTGGATTGATACAAAACTATGGTGGTAATATCACTTGTGTCTACTGACGTCAACCTAAGAGAAAATATTGTAGGATTATATATAATAATTTCTATGTATTCTGAGTGAGTGAGTCTATGGCTTGGATTGATACAAAACTATGGTGGTAATATCACTTGTGTCTACTGACGTCAACCTAAGAGAAAATATTGTAGGATTATATAGAATAATTTCTATGTATTCAGAGTGAGTGAGTCTATGGTTTGGATTGATACAAAACTATGGTGGTAATATCACTTGTGTCTACTGACGTCAACCTAAGAGAAAATATTGTAGGATTATATATGATAATTTCTATGTATTCTGAGTGAGTGAGTCTATGGTTTGGATTGATACAAAACTATGGTGGTAATATTACTTGTGTCTACTGACGTCAACCTAAGAGAAAATATTGTAGGATTATATATGATAATTTCTATGTATTCTGAGTGAGTGAATCTATGGTTTGGATTGATACAAAACTATGGTGGTAATATTACTTGTGTCTACTGACGTCAACCTAAGAGAAAATATTGTAGGATTTTATATGATAATTTCTATGTATTCTGAGTGAGTGAGTGAGTCTATGGCTTGGATTGATACAAAACTATGGTGGTAATATCACTTGTGTCTACTGACGTCAACCTAAGAGAAAATATTGTAGGATTATATATAATAATTTCTATGTATTCTGAGTGAGTGAGTCTATGGTTTGGATTGATACAAAACTATGGTGGTAATATCACTTGTGTCTACTGACGTCAACCTAAGAGAAAATATTGTAGGATTATATATAATAATTTCTATGTATTCAGAGTGAGTGAGTCTATGGTTTGGATTGATACAAAACTATGGTGGTAATATCACTTGTGTCTACTGACGTCAACCTAAGAGAAAATATTGTAGGATTATATATGATAATTTCTCTGTATTCAGAGTGAGTGAGTCTATGGTTTGGATTGATACAAAACTATGGTGGTAATATCACTTGTGTCTACTGACGTCAACCTAAGAGAAAATATTGTAGGATTATATATGATAATTTCTATGTATTCTGAGTGAGTGAGTCTATGGTTTGGATTGATACAAAACTATGGTGGTAATATCACTTGTGTCTACTGACGTCAACCTAAGAGAAAATATTGTAGGATTATATATGATAATTTCTATGTATTCTGAGTGAGTGAGTCTGTGGCTTGGATTGATACAAAACTATGGTGGTAATATCACTTGTGTCTACTGACGTCAACCTAAGAGAAAATATTGTAGGATTATATATGATAATTTCTATGTATTCTGAGTGAGTGAGTCTATGGTTTGGATTGATACAAAACTATGGTGGTAATATCACTTGTGTCTACTGACGTCAACCTAAGAGAAAATATTGTAGGATTATATATGATAATTTCTCTGTATTCAGAGTGAGTGAGTCTATGGTTTGGATTGATACAAAACTATGGTGGTAATATCACTTGTGTCTACTGACGTCAACCTAAGAGAAAATATTGTAGGATTATATATATTAATTTCTATGTATTCTGAGTGAGTGAGTCTATGGTTTGGATTGATACAAAACTATGGTGGTAATATCACTTGTGTCTACTGACGTCAACCTAAGAGAAAATATTGTAGGATTATATATAATAATTTCTCTGTATTCTTAATGAGTGCGTCTATGGTTTGGATTGATACAAAACTATGGTGGTAATATTACTTGTGTCTACTGACGTCAACCTAAGAGAAAATATTGTAGGATTATATATAATAATTTCTATGTATTCTGAGTGAGTGAGTCTATGGTTTGGATTGATACAAAACTATGGTGGTAATATCACTTGTGTCTACTGACGTCAACCTAAGAGAAAATATTGTAGGATTATATATAATAATTTCTATGTATTCTGAGTGAGTGAGTCTATGGTTTGGATTGATACAAAACTATGGTAGTAATATCACTTGTGTCTACTGACGTCAACCTAAGAGAAAATATTGTAGGATTATATATGATAATTTCTATGTATTCTGAGTGAGTGAGTCTATGGTTTGGATTGATACAAAACTATGGTGGTAATATCACTTGTGTCTACTGACGTCAACCTAAGAGAAAATATTGTAGGATTATATATGATAATTTCTATGTATTCTGAGTGAGTGAGTCTATGGTTTGGATTGATACAAAACTATGGTGGTAATATCACTTGTGTCTACTGACGTCAACCTAAGAGAAAATATTGTAGGATTATATATGATAATTTCTATGTATTCTGAGTGAGTGAGTCTATGGTTTGGATTGATACAAAACTATGGTGGTAATATCACTTGTGTCTACTGACGTCAACCTAAGAGAAAATATTGTAGGATTATATATGATAATTTCTATGTATTCTGAGTGAGTGAGTCTATGGTTTGGATTGATACAAAACTATGGTGGTAATATCACTTGTGTCTACTGACGTCAACCTAAGAGAAAATATTGTAGGATTATATATGATAATTTCTATGTATTCTGAGTGAGTGAGTCTATGGTTTGGATTGATACAAAACTATGGTGGTAATATCACTTGTGTCTACTGACGTCAACCTAAGAGAATATATTGTAGGATTATATATGATAATTTCTATGTATTCTGAGTGAATGAGTCTATGGTTTGGATTGATACAAAACTATGGTGGTAATATCACTTGTGTCTACTGACGTCAACCTAAGAGAAAATATTGTAGGATTATATATGATAATTTCTATGTATTCTGAGTGAGTGAATCTATGGTTTGGATTGATACAAAACTATGGTGGTAATATCACTTGTGTCTACTGACGTCAACCTAAGAGAAAATATTGTAGGATTATATATGATAATTTCTATGTATTCTGAGTGAGTGAGTCTATGGTTTAGATTGATACAAAACTATGGTGGTAATATTACTTGTGTCTACTGACGTCAACCTAAGAGAAAATATTGTAGGATTCTATATAATAATTTCTATGTATTCTGAGTGAGTGAGTCTATGGTTTAGATTGATACAAAACTATGGTGGTAATATTACTTGTGTCTACTGACGTCAACCTAAGAGAAAATATTGTAGGATTATATATGATAATTTCTCTGTATTCTGAGTGAGTGAGTCTGTGGCTTGGATTGATACAAAACTATGGTGGTAATATCACTTGTGTCTACTGACGTCAACCTAAGAGAAAATATTGTAGGATTATATATGATAATTTCTCTGTATTCTGAGTGAGTGAGTCTGTGGCTTGGATTGATACAAAACTATGGTGGTAATATCACTTGTGTCTACTGACGTCAACCTAAGAGAAAATATTGTAGGATTATATATGATAATTTCTATGTATTCTGAGTGAGTGAGTCTATGGTTTGGATTGATACAAAACTATGGTGGTAATATCACTTGTGTCTACTGACGTCAACCTAAGAGAATATATTGTAGGATTATATATGATAATTTCTATGTATTCTGAGTGAATGAGTCTATGGTTTGGATTGATACAAAACTATGGTGGTAATATCACTTGTGTCTACTGACGTCAACCTAAGAGAAAATATTGTAGGATTATATATGATAATTTCTATGTATTCTGAGTGAGTGAATCTATGGTTTGGATTGATACAAAACTATGGTGGTAATATCACTTGTGTCTACTGACGTCAACCTAAGAGAAAATATTGTAGGATTATATATGAAAATTTCTATGTATTCTGAGTGAGTGAGTCTATGGTTTAGATTGATACAAAACTATGGTGGTAATATTACTTGTGTCTACTGACGTCAACCTAAGAGAAAATATTGTAGGATTCTATATAATAATTTCTATGTATTCTGAGTGAGTGAGTCTATGGTTTAGATTGATACAAAACTATGGTGGTAATATTACTTGTGTCTACTGACGTCAACCTAAGAGAAAATATTGTAGGATTATATATGATAATTTCTCTGTATTCTGAGTGAGTGAGTCTGTGGCTTGGATTGATACAAAACTATGGTGGTAATATCACTTGTGTCTACTGACGTCAACCTAAGAGAAAATATTGTAGGATTATATATGATAATTTCTCTGTATTCTGAGTGAGTGAGTCTGTGGCTTGGATTGATACAAAACTATGGTGGTAATATCACTTGTGTCTACTGACGTCAACCTAAGAGAAAATATTGTAGGATTATATATGATAATTTCTATGTATTCTGAGTGAGTGAGTCTATGGTTTGGATTGATACAAAACTATGGTGGTAATATCACTTGTGTCTACTGACGTCAACCTAAGAGAATATATTGTAGGATTATATATGATAATTTCTATGTATTCTGAGTGAATGAGTCTATGGTTTGGATTGATACAAAACTATGGTGGTAATATCACTTGTGTCTACTGACGTCAACCTAAGAGAAAATATTGTAGGATTATATATGATAATTTCTATGTATTCTGAGTGAGTGAATCTATGGTTTGGATTGATACAAAACTATGGTGGTAATATCACTTGTGTCTACTGACGTCAACCTAAGAGAAAATATTGTAGGATTATATATGATAATTTCTATGTATTCTGAGTGAGTGAGTCTATGGTTTAGATTGATACAAAACTATGGTGGTAATATTACTTGTGTCTACTGACGTCAACCTAAGAGAAAATATTGTAGGATTCTATATAATAATTTCTATGTATTCTGAGTGAGTGAGTCTATGGTTTAGATTGATACAAAACTATGGTGGTAATATTACTTGTGTCTACTGACGTCAACCTAAGAGAAAATATTGTAGGATTATATATGATAATTTCTCTGTATTCTGAGTGAGTGAGTCTGTGGCTTGGATTGATACAAAACTATGGTGGTAATATCACTTGTGTCTACTGACGTCAACCTAAGAGAAAATATTGTAGGATTATATATGATAATTTCTCTGTATTCTGAGTGAGTGAGTCTGTGGCTTGGATTGATACAAAACTATGGTGGTAATATCACTTGTGTCTACTGACGTCAACCTAAGAGAAAATATTGTAGGATTATATATGATAATTTCTCTGTATTCTGAGTGAGTGAGTCTGTGGCTTGGATTGATACAAAACTATGGTGGTAATATCACTTGTGTCTACTGACGTCAACCTAAGAGAAAATATTGTAGGATTATATATGATAATTTCTATGTATTCTGAGTGAGTGAGTCTATGGTTTAGATTGATACAAAACTATGGTGGTAATATTACTTGTGTCTACTGACGTCAACCTAAGAGAAAATATTGTAGGATTATATATATTAATATCTATGTATTCTTAATGAGCGTCTCCTTGTATGCTATAAATTTACATTGTATTCCCTGTGAGTCATAGATAAAAATAGATGTACTGTAGCTATACCGGGAAATTAAATCCAGGTTACGCAAGGGCTGCATACCACAAGGAGGTGAATAACGATGCACAATCACACACAAGTGTCTGGGATCCAATAGGGGTAGGTTTATTCTAAATGACAAAACTAGGGGGCCAGAGTTTGGCCGATAAAGAGACACTGCTGAGTAAATCTGTTGCCATGGAAACCTCAAGGTTGCTGATATATGGCCAAACACTGGCAAACTAAGACTACTACTAAAGCACAACAATGAAAACAAACTAAAACCCTTGGATGAAGAAAATAAGTAAATAAACAGCAGAAAAGCGACTGTAAAGCAGCAAATTGACGTACAAAAAGGAAAAATATAACAAAACTCAAAGCGACTAAAAAAACAAAACAAACAAACAAAG
This sequence comes from Saccoglossus kowalevskii, assembly GCF_978046115.1. NCBI lineage: Eukaryota > Metazoa > Hemichordata > Enteropneusta > Harrimaniidae > Saccoglossus > Saccoglossus kowalevskii. The sequence continues at coordinate 18,413,866 of NC_140660.1, read as the reverse complement.
AGCTACCCGCCATTCCAAATAGGTTTCGGGGGGGGGGGCAGAAAAGTTGGCACTACATAAAAATCAGCTGCTTGCTGCATGCCTTGCTAGATGTGCACTGAGAGGGATTACCAATGTAATGGCAAACATAAGCTATGTTTATTTATTAAAAATGGCCAGCACTGATTGGTTTCAATGAGCAGCTACCCAAGATTTAAACCTAGTTAAATATTAACCTAACCGATGAAACCATAGCGGAAATAGCTTTGTATCGAGAGTTTGCGTACGATCTTGCCTTCGACTGTTTTTCCCAGAGACCCTCCCCATTTTTGCACCATAAATTTGATTGGTTACAATGGGGCACACCCACTCACTGCTTCTGAGGAATGCAAATGAGCAGCTATGTTTACTTATTTAAATTGGCCAGTGCTGATTGGTTACAATGGGGCACACCCACTGACTGCTTCTGAGGAATGCAAATGAGCAGCTATGTTTACTTATTTAAATTGGCCAGCACTGATTGGTTACAATGGGGCACACCCACTCACTGCCTCTGAGGAATACAAATGAGCAGCTATGTTTACTTATTTTAATTGGCCAGTGCTGATTGGTTACAATGGGGCACACCTACTCACTGCTTCTGAGGAATACAAATGAACAGCTATGTTTACTTATTTAAATTGGCCAGTGCTGATTGGTTACAATGGGGCACACCTACTCACTGCTTCTGAGGAATACAAATGAGCAGCTATGTTTACTTATTTAAATTGGCCAGCGCTGATTGGTTACAATGGGGCACACCCACTCACTGCCTCTGAGGAATACAAATGAGCAGCTATGTTTACTTATTTAAATTGGCCAGCACTGATTGGTTACAATGGGGCACACCCACTCACTGCCTCTGAGGAATGCAAATGAGCAGCTATGTTTACTTATTTAAAGTGGCCAGCACTGATTGGTTACAATGGGGCATACCCACTCACTGCCTCTGAGGAATGCAAAAGTAAGATATGTTTACTTATTTAAATTGGCCAGTGCTGATTGGTTACAATGAGGCACACCCACTCACTGCCTCTGAGGAATGCAAAAGTAAGATATGTTTACTTATTTAAATTGGCCAGTGCTGATTGGTTACAATGGGGCACACCCACTCACTGCCTCTGAGGAATGCAAAAGTAAGATATGTTTACTTATTTAAATTGGCCAGTGCTGATTGGTTACAATGAGGCACACCCACTCACTGCCTCTGAGGAATGCAAAAGTAAGATATGTTTACTTATTTAAATTGGCCAGTGCTGATTGGTTACAATGGGGCACACCCACTCACTGCCTCTGAGGAATACAAATGAGCAGCTATGTTTACTTATTTAAAGTAGCCAGCACTGATTGGTTACAATGGGGCACACCCACTCACTGCTTCTGAGGAATGCAAATGAGCAGCTATGTTTACTTATTTAAATTGGCCAGCACTGATTGGTTACAATGGGGCACACCCACTCACTGCTTCTGAGGAATGCAAATGAGCAGCTATGTTTACTTATTTAAATTGGCCACACCCACTCACTGCTTCTGAGGGATACAAATGAGCAGCTATGTTTACTTATTTAAATTGGCCAGCGCTGATTGGTTACAATGGGGCACACCCACTCACTGCTTCTGAGGAATACAAATGAGCAGCTATGTTTACTTATTTAAATTGGCCAGCACTGATTGGTTACAATGGGGCACACCCACTGACTGCTTCTGAGGAATACAAATGAGCAGCTATGTTTACTTATTTAAATTGGCCAGCGCTGATTGGTTACAATGGGGCACACCCACTCACTGCTTCTGAGGAATACAAATGAGCAGCTATGTTTACTTATTTAAATTGGCCAGCACTGATTGGTTACAATGGGGCACACCCACTGACTGCTTCTGAGGAATACAAATGAGCAGCTATGTTTACTTATTTAAATTGGCCAGCACTGATTGGTTACAATGGGGCACACCCACTGACTGCTTCTGAGGAATACAAATGAGCAGCTATGTTTACTTATTTAAATTGGCCAGCACTGATTGGTTACAATGGGGCACACCCACTCACTGCCTCTGAGGAATGCAAATGAGCAGCTATGTTTACTTATTTAAATAGGCCAGTGCTGATTGGTTACAATGGGGCACACCCACTCACTGCCTCTGAGAAATACAAATGAGCAGCTATGTTTACTTATTTAAATTGGCCAGCACTGATTGGTTACAATGGGGCACACCCACTCACTGCCTCTGAGGAATGCAAATGAGCAGCTATGTTTACTTATTTAAATTGGCCAGTGCTGATTGGTTACAATGGGGCACACCCACTCACTGCCTCTGAGGAATGCAAATGAGCAGCTATGTTTACTTATTTAAAGTGGCCAGCACTGATTGGTTACAATGGGGCACACCCACTCACTGCCTCTGAGGAATGCAAATGAGCAGCTATGTTTACTTATTTAAAGTGGCCAGCACTGATTGGTTACAATGGGGCACACCCACTGACTGCTTCTGAGGAATACAAATGAGCAGCTATGTTTACTTATTTAAATTGGCCAGCGCTGATTGGTTACAATGGGGCACACCCACTCACTGCTTCTGAGGAATACAAATGAGCAGCTATGTTTACTTATTTAAATTGGCCAGCACTGATTGGTTACAATGGGGCACACCCACTGACTGCTTCTGAGGAATACAAATGAGCAGCTATGTTTACTTATTTAAATTGGCCAGCACTGATTGGTTACAATGGGGCACACCCACTCACTGCCTCTGAGGAATACAAATGAGCAGCTATGTTTACTTATTTAAATTGGCCAGCACTGATTGGTTACAATGGGGCACACCCACTGACTGCTTCTGAGGAATACAAATGAGCAGCTATGTTTACTTATTTAAATTGGCCAGCACTGATTGGTTACAATGGGGCACACCCACTCACTGCCTCTGAGGAATGCAAATGAGCAGCTATGTTTACTTATTTAAATTGGCCAGTGCTGATTGGTTACAATGGGGCACACCCACTCACTGCCTCTGAGAAATACAAATGAGCAGCTATGTTTACTTATTTAAATTGGCCAGCACTGATTGGTTACAATGGGGCACACCCACTCACTGCCTCTGAGGAATGCAAATGAGCAGCTATGTTTACTTATTTAAATTGGCCAGTGCTGATTGGTTACAATGGGGCACACCCACTCACTGCCTCTGAGGAATACAAATGAGCAGCTATGTTTACTTATTTAAATTGGCCAGCACTGATTGGTTACAATGGGGCACACCCACTCACTGCCTCTGAGGAATGCAAATGAGCAGCTATGTTTACTTATTTAAAGTGGCCAGCACTGATTGGTTACAATCGGGCACACCCACTCACTGCCTCTGAGGAATGCAAATGAGCAGCTATGTTTACTTATTTAAAGTGGCCAGCACTGATTGGTTACAATGGGGCACACCCACTCACTGCCTCTGAGGAATGCAAATGAGCAGCTATGTTTACTTATTTAAAGTGGCCAGCACTGATTGGTTACAATGGGGCACACCCACTCACTGCCTCTGAGGAATGCAAATGAACAGCTATGTTTACTTATTTAAAGTGGCCAGCACTGATTGTTACAATGGGGCACACCCACTCACTGCCTCTGAGGAATACAAATGAGCAGCTATGTTTACTTATTTAAATTGGCCAGCACTGATTGGTTACAATGGGGCACACCCACTCACTGCCTCTGAGGAATGCAAATGAGCAGCTATGTTTACTTATTTAAATTGGCCAGCACTGATTGGTTACAATGGGGCACACCCACTCACTGCCTCTGAGGAATGCAAATGAGCAGCTATGTTTACTTATTTAAATTGGCCAGCACTGATTGGTTACAATGGGGCACACCCACTCACTGCCTCTGAGGAATGCAAATGAGCAGCTATGTTTACTTATTTAAATTGGCCAGCGCTGATTGGTTACAATGGGGCACACCCACTCACTGCCTCTGAGGAATACAAATGAGCAGCTATGTTTACTTATTTAAAGTGGCCAGCACTGATTGGTTACAATGGGGCACACCCACTCACTGCCTCTGAGGAATGCAAATGAGCAGCTATGTTTACTTATTTAAAGTGGCCAGCACTGATTGGTTACAATGGGGCACACCCACTCACTGCCTCTGAGGAATGCAAATGAGCAGCTATGTTTACTTATTTAAAGTGGCCAGCACTGATTGTTACAATGGGGCACACCCACTCACTGCCTCTGAGGAATACAAATGAGCAGCTATGTTTACTTATTTAAATTGGCCAGCACTGATTGGTTACAATGGGGCACACCCACTCACTGCCTCTGAGGAATGCAAATGAGCAGCTATGTTTACTTATTTAAAGTGGCCAGCACTGATTGGTTACAATGGGGCACACCCACTCACTGCCTCTGAGGAATACAAATGAGCAGCTATGTTTACTTATTTAAATTGGCCAGCACTGATTGGTTACAATGGGGCACACCCACTCACTGCCTCTGAGGAATGCAAATGAGCAGCTATGTTTACTTATTTAAATTGGCCAGCACTGATTGGTTACAATGGGGCACACCCACTCACTGCCTCTGAGGAATGCAATGAGCAGCTATGTTTACTTATTTAAATTGGCCAGCAATGATTGGTTACAATGGGGCACACCCACTCACTGCCTCTGAGGGAATGCAAATGAGCAGCTATGTTTACTTATTTAAATTGGCCAGCACTGATTGGTTACAATGGGGCACACCCACTCACTGCCTATGAGGAATGCAAATGAGCAGCTATGTTTACTTATTTAAATTGGCCAGCACTGATTGGTTACAATGGGGCACACCCACTCACTGCCTCTGAGGAATACAAATGAGCAGCTATGTCTACTTATTTAAATTGGCCAGCACTGATTGGTTACAATGGGGCACATCCACTCACTGCTTCTGAGGAATGCAAATGAGCAGCTATGTTTACTTATTTAAAGTAGCCAGCACTGATTCGTTACAATGAGGCACACCCACTCACTGCCTTTAAGGAATGCAAATGAGCAGCTATGTTTACTTATTTAAATTGGCCAGCGCTGATTGGTTACAATGGGGCACACCCACTCACTGCTTCTGAGGAATGCAAATGAGCAGCTATGTTTACTTATTTAAATTGGCCAGCACTGATTGGTTACAATGGGGCACACCCACTCACTGCCTTTGAGGAATGCAAATGAGCAGCTATGTTTACTTATTTTAATTGGCCAGCACTGATTGGTTACAATGGGGCACACCCACTCACTGCCTCTGAGGAATGCAAATGAGCAGCTATGTTTACTTATTTAAATTGGCCAGCACTGATTGGTTACAATGGGGCACACCCACTCACTGCTTCTGAGGAATGCAAATGAGCAGCTATGTTTACTTATACAAAGTGGCCAGCACTGATTGGTTACAATGGGGCACACCCACTCACTGCCTCTGAGGAATGCAAATGAGCAGCTATGTTTACTTATTTAAATTGGCCAGCACTGATTGGTTACAATGGGGCACACCCACTCACTGCTTCTGAGGAATGCAAATGAGCAGCTATGTTTACTTATACAAAGTGGCCAGCACTGATTGGTTACAATGGGGCACACCCACTCACTGCTTCTGAGGAATGCAAATGAGCAGCTATGTTTACTTATTTAAATTGGCCAGCACTGATTGGTTACAATGGGGCACACCCACTCACTGCTTCTGAGGAATGCAAATGAGCAGCTATGTTTACTTATTTAAATTGGCCAGCACTGATTGGTTACAATGGGGCACATCCACTCACTGCTTCTGAGGAATGCAAATGAGCAGCTATGTTTACTTATTTAAAGTAGCCAGCACTGATTCGTTACAATGAGGCACACTCACTCACTGCCTCTGAGGAATGCAAATGAGCAGCTATGTTTACTTATTTAAATTGGCCAGCACTGATTGGTTACAATGGGGCACACTCACTCACTGCTTCTGAGGAATGCAAATGAGCAGCTATGTTTATTTATTTAAATTGGCCAGCACTGATTGGTTACAATGGGGCACACCCACTCACTGCCTCTGAGGAATACAAATGAGCAGCTATGTTTACTTATTTAAAGTGGCCAGCACTGATTGGTTACAATGGGGCACACCCACTCACTGCCTCTGAGGAATGCAAATGAACAGCTATGTTTACTTATTTAAATTGGCCAGCACTGATTGGTTACAATGGGGCACACCCACTCACTGCTTCTGAGGAATACAAATGAGCAGCTATGTTTACTTATTTAAATTGGCCAGCGCTGATTGGTTACAATGGGGCACACCCACTTACTGCCTTTGAGGAATGCAAATGAGCAGCTATGTTTACTTATTTTAATTGGCCAGCACTGATTGGTTACAATGGGGCACACCCACTCACTGCCTCTGAGGAATGCAATGAGCAGCTATGTTTACTTATTTAAATTGGCCAGCAATGATTGGTTACAATGGGGCACACCCACTCACTGCCTCTGAGGGAATGCAAATGAGCAGCTATGTTTACTTCTTTAAATTGGCCAGCACTGATTGGTTACAATGGGGCACACCCACTCACTGCCTCTAAGGAATGCAAAAGTAAGCTATGTTTACTTATTTAAATTGGCCAGCATTGATTGGTTACAATGGGGCACACCCACTCACTGCCTCTAAAGAATGCAAATGAGCAGCTATGTTTACTTATTTAAATTGGCCAGCACTGATTGGTTACAATGGGACACACCCACTCACTGCCTCTGAGGAATGCAAATGAGCAGCTATGTTTACTTATTTAAATTAGCCAGCACTGATTGGTTACAATGGGGCACACCCACTCACTGCTTCTGAGGAATGCAAATGAACAGCTATGTTTACTTATTTAAAGTAGCCAGCACTGATTCGTTACAATGAGGCACACTCACTCACTGCTTCTGAGGAATGCAAATGAGCAGCTATGTTTACTTATTTAAAGTAGCCAGCACTGATTCGTTACAATGAGGCACACTCACTCACTGCCTCTGAGGAATGCAAATGAGCAGCTATGTTTACTTATTTAAATTGGCCAGCACTGATTGGTTACAATGGGGCACACTCACTCACTGCTTCTGAGGAATGCAAATGAGCAGCTATGTTTATTTATTTAAATTGGCCAGCACTGATTGGTTACAATGGGGCACACCCACTCACTGCCTCTGAGGAATACAAATGAGCAGCTATGTTTACTTATTTAAAGTGGCCAGCACTGATTGGTTACAATGGGGCACACATACTCACTGCCTCTGAGGAATACAAATGAGCAGCTATGTTTACTTATTTAAAGTGGCCAGCATTGATTGGTTACAATGGGACACACCCACTCACTGCCTCTGAGGAATGCAAATGAGCAGCCATGTTTACTTATTTAAAGTGGCCAGCACTGATTGGTTACAATGGGGCACACCCACTCACTGCCTCTGAGGAATGCAAATGAGCAGCTATGTTTACTTATTTAAAGTGGCCAGCACTGATTGGTTACAATGGGGCACACCCACTCACTGCCTCTGAGGAATGCAAATGAGCAGCTATGTTTACTTATTTAAATTGGCCAGCACTGATTGGTTACAATGGGGCACACCCACTCACTGCTTCTGAGGAATACAAATGAGCAGCTATGTTTACTTATTTAAATTGGCCAGCGCTGATTGGTTACAATGGGGCACACCCACTTACTGCCTTTGAGGAATACAAATGAGCAGCTATGTTTACTTATTTAAATTGGCCAGCGCTGATTGGTTACAATGGGGCACACCCACTCACTGCCTCTGAGGAATGCAATGAGCAGCTATGTTTACTTATTTAAATTGGCCAGCACTGATTGGTTACAATGGGGCACACCCACTCACTGCCTCTAAGGAATGCAAATGAGCAGCTATGTTTACTTATTTAAATTAGCCAGCACTGATTGGTTACAATGGGGCACACCCACTCACTGCTTCTGAGGAATGCAAATGAGCAGCTATGTTTACTTATTTAAATTGGCCAGCACTGATTGGTTACAATGGGGCAAACCCACTCACTGCTTCTGAGGAATACAAATGAGCAGCTATGTTTACTTATTTAAATTGGCCAGCGCTGATTGGTTACAATGGGGCACACCCACTCACTGCCTTTGAGGAATGCAAATGAGCTGCTATGCTTACTTATTTTAATTGGCCAGCACTGATTGGTTACAATGGGGCACACCCACTCACTGCCTTTGAGGAATGCAAATGAGCAGCTATGTTTACTTATTTTAATTGGCCAGCACTGATTGGTTACAATGGGACACACCCACTCACTGCCTCAGAGGAATGCAAATGAGCAGCTATGTTTACTTATTTTAATTGGCCAGCACTGATTGGTTACAATGGGGCACACCTACTCACTGCCTTTAAGGAATGCAAATGAGCAGCTATGTTTACTTATTTAAATTGGCCAGCACTGATTGGTTACAATGGGGCACACCCACTCACTGCCTCTGAGGAATGCAAATGAGCAGCTATGTTTACTTATTTAAATTGGCCAGCACTGATTGGTTACAATAGGGCACACCCACTCACTGCCTCTGATGAATGCAATGAGCAGCTATGTTTACTTATTTAAATTGGCCAGCACTGATTGGTTACAATGGGGTACACCCACTCACTGCCTCTGAGGAATGCAAATGAGCAGCTATGTTTACTTATTTAAATTGGCCAGCACTGATTGGTTACAATGGGGCACACCCACTCACTGCCTCAGAGGAATGCAAATGAGCAGCTATGTTTACTTATTTAAATTGGCCAGTGCTGATTGGTTACAATGGGGCACACCCACTCACTGCCTCTGAGGAATGCAAATGAGCATCTATGTTTACTTATTTAAATTGGCCAGCACTGATTGGTTACAATAGGGCACACCCACTCACTGCCTCTGAGGAATGCAAATGAGCAGCTATGTTTACTTATTTTAATTGGCCAGCACTGATTGGTTACAATGGGGCACACCCACTCACTGCTTTTGAGGAATGCAAATGAGCAGCTATGTTTACTTATTTAAATTGGCCAGCACTGATTGGTTACAATGGGGTACACCCACTCACTGCCTCTGAGGAATGCAAATGAGCAGCTATGTTTACTTATTTAAATTGGCCAGCACTGATTGGTTACAATGGGGCACACCCACTCACTGCCTCAGAGGAATGCAAATGAGCAGCTATGTTTACTTATTTAAATTGGCCAGTGCTGATTGGTTACAATGGGGCACACCCACTCACTGCCTCTGAGGAATGCAAATGAGCATCTATGTTTACTTATTTAAATTGGCAAGCACTGATTGGTTACAATGGGGCACACCCACTCACTGCTTTTGAGGAATGCAAATGAGCAGCTATGTTTACTTATTTAAATTGGCCAGCACTGATTGGTTACAATGGGGTACACCCACTCACTGCCTCTGAGGAATGCAAATGAGCAGCTATGTTTACTTATTTAAATTGGCCAGCACTGATTGGTTACAATGGGGCACACCCACTCACTGCCTCAGAGGAATGCAAATGAGCAGCTATGTTTACTTATTTAAATTGGCCAGCACTGATTGGTTACAATGGGGCACACCCACTCACTGCTTCTGAGGAATGCAAATGAGCAGCTATGTTTATTTATTTAAATTGGCCAGCACTGATTGGTTACAATAGGGCACACCCACTCACTGCCTCTGAGGAATGCAAATGAGCAGCTATGTTTACTTATTTTAATTGGCCAGCACTGATTGGTTACAATGGGGCACACCCACTCACTGCTTTTGAGGAATGCAAATGAGCAGCTATGTTTACTTATTTAAATTGGCCAGCACTGATTGGTTACAATGGGGTACACCCACTCACTGCCTCTGAGGAATGCAAATGAGCAGCTATGTTTACTTATTTAAATTGGCCAGCACTGATTGGTTACAATGGGGCACACCCACTCACTGCCTCAGAGGAATGCAAATGAGCAGCTATGTTTACTTATTTAAATTGGCCAGTGCTGATTGGTTACAATGGGGCACACCCACTCACTGCCTCTGAGGAATGCAAATGAGCATCTATGTTTACTTATTTAAATTGGCAAGCACTGATTGGTTACAATGGGCACACCCACTCACTGCCTCTGAGGAATGCAAATGAGCAGCTATGTTTATTTATTTAAATTGGCCAGCACTGATTGGTTACAATGGGGCACACCCACTCACTGCCTCTGAGGAATGCAAATGAGCATCTATGTTTACTTATTTAAATTGGCAAGCACTGATTGGTTACAATGGGCACACCCACTCACAGCCTCTGAGGAATGCAAATGAGCAGCTATGTTTACTTATTTAAATTGGCCAGCACTGATTGGTTACAATGGGGCACACCCACTCACTGCTTCTGAGGAATGCAAATGAGCAGCTATGTTTATTTATTTAAATTGGCCAGCACTGATTGGTTACAATAGGGCACACCCACTCACTGCCTCTGAGGAATGCAAATGAGCAGCTATGTTTACTTATTTTAATTGGCCAGCACTGATTGGTTACAATGGGGCACACCCACTCACTGCTTTTGAGGAATGCAAATGAGCAGCTATGTTTACTTATTTAAATTGGCCAGCACTGATTGGTTACAATGGGGTACACCCACTCACTGCCTCTGAGGAATGCAAATGAGCAGCTATGTTTACTTATTTAAATTGGCCAGCACTGATTGGTTACAATGGGGCACACCCACTCACTGCCTCAGAGGAATGCAAATGAGCAGCTATGTTTACTTATTTAAATTGGCCAGTGCTGATTGGTTACAATGGGGCACACCCACTCACTGCCTCTGAGGAATGCAAATGAGCATCTATGTTTACTTATTTAAATTGGCAAGCACTGATTGGTTACAATGGGCACACCCACTCACTGCCTCTGAGGAATGCAAATGAGCAGCTATGTTTATTTATTTAAATTGGCCAGCACTGATTGGTTACAATGGGGCACACCCACTCACTGCCTCTGAGGAATGCAAATGAGCATCTATGTTTACTTATTTAAATTGGCAAGCACTGATTGGTTACAATGGGCACACCCACTCACAGCCTCTGAGGAATGCAAATGAGCAGCTATGTTTATTTATTTAAATTGGCCAGCACTGATTGGTTACAATGGGGCACACCCACTCACTGCTTCTGAGGAATGCAAATGAGCAGCTATGTTTACTTATACAAAGTGGCCAGCACTGATTGGTTACAATGGGGCACACCCACTCACTGCCTCTGAGGAATGCAAATGAGCAGCTATGTTTACTTATTTAAATTGGACAGCACTGATTGGTTACAATGGGACACACCCACTCACTGCCTCTGAGGAATGCAAATGAGCAGCTATGTTTACTTATTTAAATTGGCCAGCACTGATTGGTTACAATGGGGCACACTCACTCACTGCCTCTGAGGAATGCAAATGAGCAGCTATGTTTACTTATTTAAATTGGCCAGCACTGATTGGTTACAATGGGGCACACCCAATCACTGCCTCTGAGGAATGCAAATGAGCAGCTATGTTTACTTATTTAAATTGGCCAGCACTGATTGGTTGCAATGGGGCACACCCACTCACTGCCTCTGAGGAATGCAAATGAGCAGCTATGTTTATTTATTTAAATTGGCCAGCGCTGATTGGTTACAATGGGGCACATTCACTCACTGCCTCTGAGGAATGCAAATGAGCAGCTATGTTTACTTATTTAAATTGGCCAGCACTGATTGGTTACAATGGGGCACAACCACTCACTGCCTCAGAGGAATGCAAATGAGCAGCTATGTTTACTTATTTAAATTGGCCAGCACTGATTGGTTACAATGGGGCACACCCACTCACTGCCTCAGAGGAATGCAAATGAGCAGCTATGTTTACTTATTTAAATTGGCCAGCACTGATTGGTTACAATGGGGCACACCCACTCACTGCCTCAGAGGAATGCAAATGAGCAGCTATGTTTACTTATTTAAATTGGCCAGCACTGATTGGTTACAATGGGGCACACCCACTCACTGCCTCTGAGGAATGCAAATGAGCAGCTACCCCAGATTTAAACCTGGTTAAATATTAACCTAACCCACAAATCCCATGGTGATGTCATACGAGTCAGGAATGTAAGGCTGAGAAAAAAAATATACATCTGTTTCTCATTTGGCTCGCATAAATTTTGAACTATGTGCCTCAGATGTTTTTTTTCCTTCTAAAGCATTCCAAAATGTGCTTGTACTCGTCTCAAATTTCCCCTATTTTAGCTCAGTATTCAAAAAAAAAAAAATTGCCTCACTGCCTTTAAAATTTCCATTAAACAAGAAATAGAGAGGTTTTTTTTTCCTGGCCTAAGGAGACTATTTATATTTCACATGAATAGATCATGATATATTTAGAAATTATATCCTGAATTTGGAAGGGACTATTTTGTGCAAACAGTGCAGTGGAGGTCATGGGGTTACGGCTAATGTCTACATTACATAGTTCTGGGTCAGTTAATAGTTCATACTGAATTTCACTTGATTCAGAGTAGAATGCTACTCACAATATATAGCAGTGACAATATTTTGCGGCAAAATCTGTCTACAATTATCCATTTTAGTATTTGAGAACAGTATGTGAACTTTAAAAAAAAAAAAAATAATGCCATGTTAGCAGTGGACTCCATGTTGTTGTTCAACAATTGCAAATGTTTTAGACCACAATACCCCGATCATCAAAATTATTTGTGTTTCCGCATGTGGCTGATAAAATCACTTGACTTAGGGACGACGTCAAAAGATCGATGTCTGATAAAAAACATAATTCCTTTAGTTTTTCCAAACCCCCCCCCCCCCCCCAACCCCGCTGAAACTTAATTGATCACGGCGTCAGACTACATTCCCCATTAAATAAAAATTGATAATCGGACAGTCATATGGCATAGCAATTGGTTGTAAAAATGAAGGGAATATACGCTTGCACAAACTACTTTTCTGGGTTCTGCGCATGCTCTAAGATCTATGCCCTAAAATTGACCTCAATTGACACACATATCGGACCAAACCATTTTCTCGTCTTGGATGTGTTTTTTTTCATTTTCTGTTATTTCTGTCTATGATTGATTTAAAAAAAAAACGAACTACAAATACTCTAAGGATTGTTTTACTTCATTAGAAAATAAAATCGTTTTTGTAGGATAAAAACTTTTTGAGGTCAACCCCCCCCCCCAAACTAAAGCAAATAAGTTTTGTATCTGACATCGATCTTTTGACGTTGTTCCTTATCCACTTAGGAACAATAAAATGACAGTCCTTGTTCACACCGATTTGTTAGTGTTCGCTGTTAGAAGATTAGCAGAAACTATTGAATAGTCTTTTGAATTCCAGGTTTTCTTTTGACCGGCCTTGTGATAGTGGTTTTGTTCCATTTCTACCGGGGAGCACAGGTTTATGAAACTTATAATTTTATATTTTAACTACAACTTAGCATAAATAAAAAATAATTGTTTTTAACACATTCCCTTCTACAAGGTCAAATTTTCTTTAACGTTGTAATAAAGCAATATTCTATTCTGCCGGTATTCTATGAATCCTTTTTATTTTAAATAAATTATGCAACTTACAAAGTTCATTTCATACATTAAAGTGCGGTGATCGTCGTCGTGTTTGAATTTCATGTAAATAAACAATGTATTTTACACACGTTGTATATGTCACTATGAGTAGAACAGGACGTGGCACGACGACCACTGTGCTTTAATGGGCGGCAGTCGTCGCTCCGTGCCCTGTTCCATATGGGACTCATAGCGACGTATACAACACGTGTAAAATACATTGTTTATTTACATGAAATTCAAACACGCGCTGCGCAACGACTACCGCGTTTTAATGTATCACAATATGTTTATTTACGTATGTTCTCATCCCCCCTCTCAGTTTAATGGTACAGTCCAAATTGTGTACACACCCAAACCATCCTTGTTGCAGTTAGCTACTGTAGAATAATTTATTTTCGCTTGGAATTAATTTTCGCTGAAGGGATGATTCAATGAGAAAATAAAATCCAGCAAATATACATTGTTTTACATTCAACTCATCAAAAAAATCAGTGAAAATTAATTCCATACAAAACACCCAAAAGTCTTTTCAACGAAAATTAATTCCTGCTAAAATAAATTATTTTACAGTAATTAGGTAGCAAATTTAATAGCTATCTTGCAAAATTGTAGTTGCATGTGCATGTGTCCTAGCCCTGCGTACAGTGCTGTGTGTACGGGGATAGATGTCCCCACCACATGTGGTGGGGACATCTATCATATGTGGTGGGAACATCTATCAACCGAACGCGTCCCCGTACACACAGCACTGTACGCAGGGCTATAGCCTGCCAATAACAAATTAGGTCCATTCACTGATTCAGTTCAAAATTATCCAAAAAAAAAAAAATATGAATAAAATGCGTTGCTACATACTGTAAGTTTTTTTTTTTTTCTTGAAAATGGAGATCAACGACCAGAAGAAAAAAACGAGTTCCAATCGTGAGTGAAACACGAGTAGTTATTTTTCTTTACTCTGCGTTAACTTTGAACATTGAAACTTTAAATGAGGACACAGATGTTTAAAGTTTACATCATTTAGGAATGCTGTGGACTGAAACGAACGTGATTTCGGTGAGATTAGCATTGACTTGTTGTTTGGGTGTTCGTCGTACGTTACCCGGATGCCCGCGATCGAGAATGTACGTAGTCCCCAGACGCGTTTTTCAGTTGGTTTGTGCATTTTACATTTAGATTATTTAGGTATCAGTAACAACCTAACAACAAATTATATGTTCACTATTATGATGGGTTCGTAATACCATAGTAGGGGTTTCCACTGATTGAAAAATAAATCTCAATAAATTTGCATCGGTGCTGAAAAAGTTAAGTCTGGGGTCACCGACACCGGTAAAAGTGAAAACGGTTAAAAATGCACGGGATATATGCATCTGTGTCATCGCTAAACTGGCAAACAGACAAACCAGACACATACCTTATATTTTTAAATCCGCCAGTGTAATATTAACCAGCACCAGACATCACTAATATCACTGCGAGACGCACCAATCGTGAAAAACGAACCACGAACCTCCATCAATGTCAGTCGTTGAATTTGATGTTTATCTTTTCGCATATTTGTACCAGACGCCATCAACAGTCTGAGGTCAAACAGTCAACAGTCGCTAGATGGCGCTCTAACATTCACCGCTGTTTTTTTCAGGCCGTGGAGATGACATACCAATAATATAAAAAAAATATATATTTTGATTCTTTTTTTTTACCTAAGTGTCTAGTTTACAATTTTTTTAACAAATAAATACAGTGTATTTTATATATTTATTTTACTTTTACTATTTTTTAAAATTATTTTGTATATTTTTTTTTAGGTTTTTCGTTACATACTGATTCGGTAAACTTTTTAAAAACCGCCAGCAAATAAATAATAAATTGAAATAAAATAAGGTAAAAATAAAAATAAAGTAAACACAAATTAATAACAACACTTCTTCTACATCTGTCACTGTAACACCATAAGTTACAGTGTGCCGTAATTTTGCGGTATTTTACGGGGTATTTTCATACTACCATATTCCAAATATGGAATGAATACACGAGTAAGCGTCCTCTAATAATAAAAACAAACATGGCTGCCACCAGGATTTGACTAGATACCATACAAAGAAGTTCGCTGATTCTGTTCTAAACTTTTTGGATTTTGGCATTCCCCATGATGTATCCTTGGAAGGAAAAGATGTATAATAATACTTTACGTCTTGTACATCCACTGTATATGTGGGAATGATAGCTTGACCAAACTTTGCCAAATTGATTACAGCCTGTGGCAGTGACTTGTCAATCACAAAGCAACGTAAACAACCTTTTAGGACTTTTAATTACATATGCGTGCCCTGGTTCCATATACATTAAAATAATTTGTTTGAATTAAAAAAAAATCTCTGCAAGTGCCAGTGAATGTGAATCTGCATCTATACCTTAAAAATAAATAAAAAAATAAAATAAAAAAAAATTTGAATCTTGATTTATTCAGATTTGTATCTGGTTCTCACACAAATCACATAAAATTATATTAAATTATATATTTATCTGTCATAATTTCAAAAAATATGAAAAAAATATTTAATTTTATTATGAAAAAAAAAAGAAATTAAAAATTGATTTGGAAAAACAGAAACTGTTTTTCTAGTAGCAGATTTTAGCATGCTGTAATTGTCACAGTGTAGTTTATGATTTTTTTCCCCACAGATTCAGTTCTTCAGAATTTGCTAGCTGTTAAATGTTTCAGCCTCATTAGAGTACAGTTGTTTTTCTTTAATTTTGTCACAAAAAAAAAGATAGACACAAAGTTGATGATTGCATCCAATTTTGAAACAAACAAATAATAAAATTTTAACCCCTATTTAAATAGATCAAAGGCTGAATTTCTTGCAAATTGATCCATCATGAGAAATTAAAATCTGAAACATATGGTTCAGTATTCATTTATTCAGTCAGTTTATTCAACAATTAAGAGGAGTTTAAAGAAGAAGTCTAATCATAATTTAATAATATAATAATAATAATAATATTCATTGTTTTATTATGTACAATTATAGAGCTGCTATTCCATGGTATCATGAAATAGCATTCTTTTGTGTTTACAGTGACATATTTTGGGAAATTTGTCTTAATATTTTTCAAAATTGACTATTTTTAGAACAATTTCACAGAACACAATGTTAAAAAAAAGTAACATTTTTTGACTGTTTTTAAAACCCAGATTTTGAAACAATTATGGACAACAAAAAGTACCATATTATTCATAATATATAATTTTTTCAGCCTAATATTTGAGATATGGCATAATATCTGTGCAATAGGAATCTATGGTAAAAAGCATTATAATACTGACAAAATGGTCACTATCCACTAAAATACAACCATCATTTTCTCGAAAATTAGGCTGATGACCCCCCAAGTTTTTTCAGGTCAATATTCTTATATTGCCCAGAAGTACAATTGGTGGCAAAATGAAAAAATTCTGATGGCTATGTAGAAATAAAAAACATTTCTCAATAAAAAAATGAGAAATAATGAGACACACATTTCAGTTTAACTTACTTCAGTTACATACTTTTAAGATGAGCAGTACAATAAATAACAATAAAATATATTCTGAAAAATTACAGCTATTTTTCAAATACAAGTACAAATATGAACTAACTTTAGCAATATTCAAAATGGCTACTCACAGATCAACAGTGACAATAAGTGATACATTTTGCCTACCCATAATGCTTCTCTTTACCAACAGGCTCTCAAAAAAACACGACAGTGATCACTATTGGTTGCGTGTAACTCTCCCAATTCAGGCCAGCCAATTGGAAGCAATTTTTGTCAAAACTAATCCACTAATAACTAGCACTACTGTTTTAAAAAGAACCAATTATAACTACTGTAAAATACTTTATTTTAGCTGGAATTAATTTTCACTGCAAAGACTTTTGGGTGTTTTTTATGGAATTTATTTGCATTGATTTTTGATGAGTAAAATGATGAATGTAAAATATAGGAAAAAATTTGCTGGATCTTATTTTTACTGAATCATTCCTTCAGCAAAAATTAATTCCAAGTGAAAATAAAGTATTAACTAAACAGCCTAATTTAAAACAAACAAACAGAAGACAACGCTTTCCACATCATTTTTGATTGGTGCCTCTATGCAATGTATCCAATGAACATTTGAATTTGTTCTATGACACCGACGCTTCAAAGTAATTTGATGCAAATTGTTGTGGATATGCAAATTGTGGGTATGCAAATTGTAGATATGCAAATTGCAAGTATGCAAATCATGGATATGCAAATCGTGAGTATGCAAATCATGGGCATGCAAATCATGGCTATGCAAATCATGGATAGGCAAATCATGAGTATGCAAATCATGGATATGCAAATCGTGGGTATGCAACTCATGGGCATGCAAATCGTGGGTATGCAAATCGTGAGTATGCAAAACATGGGTATACAAATCATGGGTATGCAAATCATGGATAGGCAAATCATGGGTATGCAAATCATGGGTATGCAAATCATGAGTATGCAAATCATGAGTATGCAAATCATGGGTATGCAAATCATGGATAGGCAAATCGTGGGTATGCAAATCATGGATAGGCAAATCGTGAGTATGCAAATCATGGATAGGCAAATCGTGAGTATGCAAATCATAGGTATGCAAATCATGGGTATGAAAATCATGGATAGGCAAATCGTGAGTATGCAAATCATGGGTATACAAATCGCGAGTATGCAAATCATGAGTGGGTATGCAAATCATGGATAGGCAAATCATGAATAGGCAAATCATGAATAGGCAAATCGTGAGTATGCAAATCATGGGTATGCTAATCATGGATAGGTAAATCAAGAATAGGCAAATCATGAGTATGCAAATCATGGGTATGCAAATCATGGGTATGCTAATCATGGATAGGCAAATCATGAATAGGCAAATCATGAATAGGCAAATCATGAGTATGCAAATCGTGAGTTTGCAAATGCAAATCATGGATAGGCAAATCATGGGTATGCAAATCATGAGTTTGCAAATCATGGGTATGCAAATCATGAGTTTGCAAATCATGGGTATGCAAATCATGAGTATGCAAATCATGGGTATGCAAATCATGGATAGGCAAATCATGAGTATGTAAATCATGGGTATGCAAATCACGGATAGGCAAATCGTGAGTATGCAAATCATGGATAGGCAAATCGTGAGTATGCAAATCATAGATATGCAAATCATGGGTATGCAAATCATGGATATGCAAATCATGGATAGGCAAATCATGAGTATGCAAATCATGGGTATACAAATCGCGAGTATGCAAATCATGGGTGGGTATGCAAATCATGGATAGGCAAATCATGAATAGGCAAATCTTGAGTTTGCAAATCATGGGTATGCAAATCATGGATAGGCAAATCATGGATAGGCAAATCATGGATAGGCAAATCATGGATAGGCAAATCATGGATAGGCAAATCATGGGTATGCAAATCATGAGTATGCAAATCATGGGTATGCAAATCTTGAGTTTGCAAATCATGGGTATGCAAATCATGGATAGGCAAATCATGGATAGGCAAATCATGGATAGGCAAATCATGGATAGGCAAATCATGGGTATGCAAATCATGGGTATGCTAATCATGGATAGGCAAATCATGAATAGGCAAATCATGAGTATGCAAATCATGGGTATGCAAATCATGGATAGGCAAATCATGAATAGGCAAATCATGAGTATGCAAATCATGGGTATGCTAATCATGGATAGGTAAATCAAGAATAGGCAAATCATGAGTATGCAAATCATGGGTATGCTAATCATGGATAGGCAAATCATGGATAGGCAAATCATGGATAGGCAAATCATGGGTATGCTAATCATGGATAGGCAAATCAAGAATAGGCAAATCTTGAGTTTGCAAATCATGGGTATGCAAATCATGGATAGGCAAATCATGGATAGGCAAATCATGGATAGGCAAATCATGGATAGGCAAATCATGGGTATGCAAATCATGGGTAGGCAAATCATGGACAGGCAAATTGTGAGTATGCAAATAATGGGTATGCAAATCGCGAGTATGCAAATCATGGATAGGCAAATCATGAATAGGCAAATCGTGAGTATGCAAAACATAAGTTTGCAAATCATGGGTATGCAAATCATAAGTTTGCCAATCATGGGTATGCAAATCATGAGTTTGCAAATCATTGGTATGCAAATCATAAGTTTGCAAATCATGGGTAGGCAAATCATGGATAGGCAAATCATGGATAGGCAAATCATGGGTATGCAAATCATGGGTATACAAATCATGGGTATGTAAATCATGGGTATGCAAATCATGGGTATGCAAATCATGGGTATGCAAATCATGGGTATGCAAATCATGGGTATGCAAATCATGAGTTTGCAAATCACGGATAGGCAAATCATGGATAGGCAAATCATGGGTATGCAAATCATGAGTATGCAAATCATGGGTATGCAAATTGTGGATATGCAAATGGTGGGTATGCAAATTGTGGATATGCAAATCATTGGTATGCAACATAGATATATAACAAATGGCTAAAATATTTTACTTTAGCTGGAATTAATTTTCACTGAAAAGACTTTTTGTTTTTTTGTATGGAATTTATATTCACTGATTTTTGACGTGTTGAATGTAAAATATGGAAAAAAGGGTTTATTCACTAGATTTTATTTCCACTGAATCACCCCTTCAGCGAAAATAAATTCCAAGAGAAAATATTCTACATTACATATATAAATCAAGTACAAATATAAATAATGACCTTTGACCTTAAGCCAGGCCTACATTCTAGCATCCTATTCTCAAAAGTTATAATGTTATTAAAACACCAGTTATAATCTATAAATTTTGTCAACATACAATACCTAAAAATTTGGACACAAAATTTCCCACATAAATGTGATGAAAAGTGGGAACTGGTAAAGTACATTCCCAGTGAATTTAAGCCTCCTGTGACACACCGCCCTCTACGATGTGACGCAACATGCATGTAGTAATTGTAGCAAAATCATGTGATTGCCATAACTCAATATTACATTTGCATCAGGTCGTTGAGGGCGGTATGCAGTGGGCTTAACCATAAAATTGAAGTGAATATCACCACCGTCAATAATTTCAACTTATTCTTTGCTGCAGTACCAGAATTTTTTGCCCAAATCTTTCTGCACTTTTTCCTTATTGTCCAATAATTCTGAAAATCAACCCTAAATTTGGAGCCAACAGACAAAATTTGAGTCAATTTCAGTTTTTACTGAAAAATTTTGGATATTTTTGTCCGAATCTTCTGACGGAAAGTGCAGACATATAAACAGGACTATTTTGTGAATTTGTGATAAAAAGATGGAACTAGTGGTGAAAAGGTTAATGATTTTTATGTACGACTGCGAAGGTCACACATCTTGTTATGTTATGTTATGTTACAACTGTTGTTAAACTTCAATGACACTGAACTGCTTGCATTTAGGAAAAAAAATATTTCAGAAATTGTCATTGATACCCCCATGACCTTTAGGGGTCACATACATGTGTATATATATATATATATGAGAGACTACGGTACATATAGAATCCAAATCGGAGGCTAACTTCCATTGATTCACAATGTGACTAGAATCCAGATCTGAGGCTGAATCTGAGACTAACTTCAATTGATTCACAATGTGATTAGAATACAGATCTGACGCTGAATCTGACACTAACTTCACTTGATTCACAATGAGACTAGAATCCAGATCTGAGGCTGAATTTGAAACTAACTTCAATTGATTAAGGACTAAATCTATACATTGAGGTTGACACGGAATTTCTCTTCCCCGTTTCGTAGAGAGATATTTTTACCGATTCTTTCTAATGTACAAGTACGGTAAAAAGAGACGACTGTTTCCTTGATACAATGAGCACGTTTGTAATCCTGCCAATCCTTCTCACCACGGTGCATCATTACGTGAGCTGAAAACCGAGACTCCAACGAGAATTTCTGTCCACACATTAAACAATGGTACGGCATAACTGGTGGATGAGTTCTCATATGTGTCTGCAGAGCACCGACCTGTAGAAAAGTTTTATCGCACAAATTGCAGTTAAGTAACTTCCCGGTAAATTCAAGATGCTCACGCAAATGGATATCAAGGAAACTCATTTGAGAGAAGGTCTTGTCACAGAGGTGGCAGGAGACTTTTGTCCATCGGTGGCGATGCGTTTTTAACCCACTTTCGTCTGTGAACAATAAGCCGCACTCCTCACACGGGAATATCCCTTCCCCAGTGTGAGTTCTCAGATGCAGATCTAAATAGTTCTCAGTTTCAAACTCATCCTCGCAGAACTCGCATTGATAAGCTCGCCGTTTTACTTTTATCTGTGCTCGAAGAAAACTGTCATAATAATCATTATCGTCATCGTCAACATCATTGTCTAGTCTTGACGGACTCATCACATGAATTGTCCCGTACTTTGCCGACGGAAGTAACATCGGGACGCTCCTACATATGTGCATGTCTAGTCCCTCTCTGCAGGTAAAAACTTTACCACATTGCTGGCAGGAGAAAAGCCCTTCACCAGTGTGGGTTTTCATGTGCAGCTCAAGATATTCCAAGTTGTTAAAACTCTTCCCACAACTGCAGTGGTACTTCATTGTTCGTGTTTGCATTTTTCAGGCGTGGTTTCTTGTATGATCTTTAATCCATTAGTAGAATTCGCTCACATGGTGATGTTCTCACCACAAAACATTGCTTTCTCACACATTGCCACTCTGGCCTCAAAAGATTATTCTCTCATGCGTTGCTGCTCTGGCCTCAAAACATTGTTTTATCACACGCTGATGTTCTGACCTCAGAATTTTATACTTTAATGATAACTTTCTGTCCATGGAACTTTATTCTGTAATAGCTCAGACACTGCCTGAAAAAAATAATTAAATAATAATAATTAAATTTCAATAGTTACTTCGGTGAGTATTTAATAAATGTACAATCTATCCACCTTTGTTGGGAGTCTTGTTTCACAGGGTATTGCATGATTTTTAATCATTTATTTGCGCAATGGTTTTATTGCGGCATCAACATGGACGGTACTCTATGGCTATCTCCATAGCTCTACTGTGTCAACAATATCACACAAATATCATGTACGTTTAATGTACCATCAGATCAATACAAGTAGAGCTATAAATTAATCAGAAATGCTGTTTATTTATGTGTAATATGAGTATTTTATTTCTAGACCCTTTTCTGGTTGGTATATTTTTATTTTTTTCTAAATCATAAAATTTTTTCATTGAACTACTTTTTTTCACATAAGTTTCGATTAAGCTTTTTATGTAGAGCAAATTCTATGTGTGGCCATGGTAAATCAAACCACTGTTGTGTTCTGGTATATCCAAGGTTGCCCGTCACAGGTCTCCGGCCTAAATGCAGATACCGTGGAATTGTTTTTTTTTTAAATTAATTGGAGAAACAATGAGCTCATGAATTGGGACTTTTGTTTCAATAGAATTTTTTTTTTCATAATTATAGTGATAAACTACTTTTAATTGTCATTATTCTATGTATTATTTCTAGAAATTAATTAAAATTACTAATCATGCCAAACGTTGGTCTGTACTTGTTTGTGGTGAATGAGGACATTATACTTTATAGTACTGCATCTAATAATCAGGCTTATATTCATTGCCTACCATCTAATTTGGTGTTATGCTGAGTGTGTATGTTGCCAATTTCTACAACTGATTGTCTGGGTAGAGGGTGCCACCAAGTGGTAGATTTTGATAAATAACTTCCAGGGTTTAAATTTGGGGATTTTTTTTGCATGGGAAATTACTCGTCTAATGATATTGCATCATATACAAGATCAACAAGAACTTTATTAAACTTTAATTATTAGGTCTCATGCCACTAATGACCATTTGTCAATTTAAATGCTTTGCAAGAACCAATTAATTTTTTTTTTTAATTTTTTGTCTCAGGTGCTCCCTGGATCAAAGGTGAGACTAACATGTGGTCTTTTGTTTACTACTTAGCGGTTGTGTACCTGTGGGTTTATTCTGTGTGTATTTGGATGTTCTAATGTTTTTCCAGTGATTTCTCTACATGCAATCCAAATACAGTAGGTGTGTCTTGTTTACTTGAGATTTGCAAGAGTTTCATCTGGCCAACATGTTAGTTTTTTTCATGTTATTGATAATTGGCATGTTGATTTCCCATTTTTGAGTCATGTTTTCAACTCTGTTGAGTTTCAATTAGTGGTATGAGACTTGAACAAAGTTCGCGAAAGCAACAATGTATTTTACACGTGTTGTAAATGTATATGACACCACAAGTTCCATATCAAACAGGACATGGCATAACGACCAACATTCTTGAATATTTAGATTTATAGTTTACGTAAAGTCTGTAGTTTTTTCTTAAGTAAAACATCGCAGCATTTTTTAGACAAGACAAAGATGCACAATAAGGTCCATGCGCATTTGGGACAAAAAAACAGCAAACTTTGTTTTAATCATGGGTTACCTGATATATTAAAAATATCGTGGATTTGTTGCCATACATGTGAAAATAAATAGGACACAACATGCAAAAATAGGGGTCATTCCAGTTTGTATCCACACCCCCTACATGGATGGTTATAGTAAAAAATGTACCCCTCAGATTAGTTTTTGATAACTCCTCCCTGGAAATATACAACCTATTGGCCATAGATGATGTATTTTCCATGCATTATTTTGTGTCGAATAAAATATACTATACAACGGTGTTTCAGCACCCCGGAAAACATTTTTTGCTAATACCCCCCTGGATGATCATTCCCCCAAATGTACCCCACAGAATTAACAGTACAAAATTTACACCTCGCATTTAACATATAACTGAATGAATCTAAAACAGTGACCCCTAAGGGAGCCTCGGAACCTAAAAAAAAAATTGCAGATACAACCTGCAATAACCCAACTCTTCGGAAGCCCATAGTAAAATCACCACCCTGTGGAATTCATTTACGGGGACCTCTCCTCCTGGAACAGAAAAAGTACATTATTTTATACCTTCCAGAATTATACCATCCATATGGGGGTGCGGATACAAACTGGAATGACCCTAGAGGAAACAGAAAACTAAAAGAACTCGGCCAAGCGATACTGTACAGCGATAATGATTATGAATATATTCGACAACTAGAACCTCAAACTACCTAGGAATTGCAACTATGAAATACAATACTTACTGAAATTTTCCAAATGGCTTACACAGCAGGTCCAAATCGGTGATAAGCTAACAACACAGTAGATTATTATTTTCCGGTCAGCTGAAAGCAATGAAAGCGGCCATCTTTGCTGTTGTGCAGGGCGCCCTCTTGTGCTGACCTACATCATTGTAAGGCACAACCATTTATCGAGGGGGTGAGAGCTACTGATATGCATGGGCACGTAGCCGAGTAGGAATGTGCGTAGACAAATAATTCCGTTCGATAATTTTAACAAGTAATATCAAACGTTATTTTAGCTTCCACTAAATTAAAGATGTTTATTGTTGCAGGCACCATATGTAATCTATCTTTTTACAGAGGGGTATATGAGCACAGGTTAGACGGAACTCAAAATTATTCGCTCCGTCCATTTTCACCGCCTGTCAACCATCAACCAAGTGCAATACTATTAATAATGAAATTAATATTAATGTTATATGACACGAAGAAACTCTTGAATAATTTTTTTCTATAATTGATATGCCATAATTCTTTTACTAAAATATTCTTTATATTTTTCTGATTGATAATTTTTTACTTTTAGCAAAGGCCGCTACAGAAATTATTAGATTCAGTGTTTCTGATTCTAAACCAACAGTGCCTACACCAAATAAAATGCCATATTTCGTTTACTAAAATATTCTTCATATTTTTCTGATTAATAATTTTTGACTTATAGACAGCAAAGGCCGCTACAGACATTATAAGATTTAGTGTTTCTGATTCTGAACCAACAGTGTCTACACTAAAATGAGAATTCTAATGAATTGAATGTTCTGGTTCAAGCAAAATTCAAAGCCCCCTCGCTGCTTCAATATCTGTGCACAAGAGCATTCAAATATATAGTGCTGGCTTTCATCCGTGACTTCACAGGTATCACACAGTGATGTACTAGAAATCTTCCATTTACAAAGATTGTACGCATGTGGAATCATGTCGTACAGTAACATGTAGTTAAATTGGGCGATCTTTTTGCATGGCATTTTCTTAATTTTGATATTCTAAATTTCATTCCAATTTTCAACAACCTTTAATTTATTCCAAATTAACGGGGCATATGATGTTTCCATATATTTTAAAGTAAAGCACCAATAATACTCTTTACATGGCTTTGGCCCCAAAAAATATCAGTTTCAGCATTAAAATCGCTCATGTTTTTCATTATATCATGCCAATGTCTAGGTATTGCCCTCTTTAATGACAAATACTGTGTAATCCACAAAGGTAGTTTTGATCTAAAAACTTGCCTTTTGGGAATAAATCAGCTATACTTATGAAACCAACCTCAAACCATTCCTTGTAATATAAACCCCTCCATTGTCTGTTATCTGGTAATCCCCCCAAATTAGTTGTTCATTTAATGGAGCCGGTTTCATACTTTCAACATGTACAGTAGTTTATATTCATACCAGCTATTAAGTACATTCTTATAGAAATCTGGTAAAAACTTAATTATTCTACTTAACATTACACTATTTATATTTAAGTTGAAGATGATATCACTCCCCCAAACTCACTGAAAAAAAAGCTCAATAATTGTAGTCCAGGCAGAACCTTTTCCTGCAATTATTCTCTGAACCCATGTACCGTACATTGCAATGATTTTATCTTTGCTTCAATATCAATCATTTGTAGCCCCCATTCTCTATCTTATTAATCACAATTCCACGATTGACTTTCACTCTTTTTCCACTCACAAAAAATCGTAAGCCATTTTTTTTTTAACTTTGGCTATGACATGTCTGGGAATAACAATCATAAATGCTGTGTATGAAATTAAAGAGATTATTAATGTGTTTAGAACAGTTATTCTTCCAAAAACTTTTAAAAATTTGTTTTTCAGTTTTGGAGTACAGTTTCGATTTTTTTCTAGTTTGCCACCCCAATTTAGTGTGTTTGTTTCCTTTTTATCATGGCCGAAATATATGCCAAGTGCTTTTATTGGCGAATTTGGCCAGGATATAATACCCAAGTCCCTCCTCTTTTTCCACTTACCGATCTTGAGTCCCTCCGTTTTGTGTTTATTCAATTTTAACCCAGCATATTTGCCAAAGGGCGGCAGTCGTCGTGCCGCGTACTGTTCGATATGGGACTCATAGCGACGTATACAACGCGTGTAAAATACATTGTTTGTTTACATGAAATTCGAACACGCACTGCGCGACGACCACCGCGCTTTAAGCAGCCTCGTTAAAGATTTATCTGTTCTTATGTGAATTTGGGTATCATCCACCAACTGGCTAATCTTTATTTCCTGTTATATTTTCCCATTTTTCACTATAATTCCTTTAACAATCTGAGATAAAACTTCGGGAACGATTAATAACAAGAGAGCTGACAGGGGACATCCCTGACGAATTCCTCGTTTAACCTCGAAAAAGACAGAGATCCGACCGTTGAATGATAGCGCTTCTGCAATTACTATAAATAGTTTTTATCCATCCAATGAAAGACTGTCCAAATCCGAACTTTTTAAGACTTGCTAACAGGAAATTGTGTTCTTACTACCGAATCAAACGCCTTATAAAAGTTAAGGAATAAAATAGCGCCCTCTTTCTTCTTTTTCTCAACAAACTCTATGACATCCTCTACAAGTCGCACATTTTGCCCAATATATCGCCCCTTCATGTAACCAACTTGATCGTTGCTAATTATTAGAGGCAATACCCTTTTAAGTGGACTGGCAAGCACAGTAGATAGTATTTCATAATGCTGATTCAATAAAGATATTGACCTCCAGTTTTGCAGGTCGCTTCTCGGTCCTTTTTTTCTTATGAATAGTTGTAATTAACGCATTGCATTGCGAGTTCGCTATCCTCGGGGGCGGAGCTACGTCACAAGACGTTCCACGTAGCTAAGACGCGCACCACAGTACCTAGACTGGCAAAGTCGGGACTTCTTTTTTGTTTTACAAAAATAAATATTTAATTGTTTTTAGTCCTTTTAGCGTGATCGCGAAAACTAACCTGACCGCTAAAGAAATCCCGACTGGACGCATCTGCGGACGTGTGACTGCTATTAATTATTCATGAATTCATTGATTATTCATGATGGATGTGTGGAAGTAAACGTAACCTTTTAAAGGTTGGTTCGATTCGATCGCAGAGATGGATACTTAAACTTTTTTAAATGCAACGGCAATACTTTCATCCATGTTTACTGAAAACAAGTCGATTTAAATGTCCAATGTATATAAGTAGTCTTTCAAAATCGCCAGGACCTCAGAAGTGAAAGGTCACGTACATTAACATAGATAAGAGATGACATATACACCTGCCTGCACTTTGATTGTCAATGCTAGTCAACATATTTTAATTAGCATATTCACCGGAGTGATTCCGCTCCGGTTTTCACTCCAACGCAGGGGGTCGCCTGCAGATGCGTCCAGTCGGGATTTCTTTCGCAGTCACGCTAGTTTTCGCGATCGCTTTAAAAGGCTAAATTGACAATTAATTATATATATTTTTTAAAACAAAAAAGAAGTCCCGACTTTGCCAGTCTACACAGTACCATGTATTTCTATGGGCTCTGTGCGCGCTGCTGTAGAACGCCGGTCGAGCCGGTGAAAATTCGAAAAAACAACACAAACTCAACTTTGAAGTAATCCTGAACAACCAAATTTATATACTAGTATATTACACACGCAGGGCTAATCTTGTTACACTGTTCAGGGGAGTCTCAACAACCATCCCACAGTACCGTTTTCTGCGAGTTTTTGGCCTTTGTTTTCACCGCGATGGTTGCCAGGCGGTGAAAATGCCCGGATGTCCGCCCCGAGGATAGCGCCATCTAATAACTGTCATTCAACGCGTCGACTACTAAATGTTTTAGCTCCTCCCAAAACGTACGGTAAAATTCAACCGGAAGACCGTCTATCCTGGAGTTTTATTTGTTTTCATATTACCAATTGCCTTTCTACACTCTTCTTCCGTTATACGCCCCTCACATTCATCCGCCTCTCTCTGTTTTAGTTTATTTTTTTATTCTACCCAAATAATTCTCTAACTCCGTATCATGTACTTGTTTTGAATCATATAAAGCTTTATAAAACTTCACTTCCTCTTTTAATAATTGTTCTTGATCAGCAATAATATCATTGCCTTATTTCAATCTATTAAGTTGTTTTGACTTGAAGCTTTTCTTTTCTAACCTCAAGAAATATTTGGTATTTCTTTATCCCTCCTCGTACCATTTGACCTTTGACCTTATTTGTACACGACGTATTTTGGATACGTATAGTTTGTCTAATTCTGCTTTATACACTGTGTACTGTTTTTCTAATTCTTTATTATTTTTCTGCTTATCCAGTTGTAGTTCTGATTGTTTAATCTTTTCTTCCAGAATTCTACACTTTTTCCCGCATATTTCTGGCTTTACTCTTTGCATACTTATTTGATGTTTCTTTATTTTTTATTTGTAAAGCGGGGGGGGGGGGTCGTCACCTGCGCACGCGCGGGAATTTAGTCCCAAGCGATGATAACAGCACACGCTAAGAACGCAAAGGCTCATGGGTATACGCTTGTTTGTAAACAATGACACGCTATGGCCAACTGACGCATGCGTAGGTAACGACACCCCCGCTTTAACTACATCCAAAGATACGGTTGTCATTTATAGTTTTATATTTATTTATAGTGACATTTATTAAATTATGATTATTTCTTTGTTATTATTGTCTTCCAGTAAACTAGTGTCTAATTTCTGATATCCCGTCCCTCTCGGGGTCCCAAGCGACGATAACAACACACGCTAAATACGCAAAGGCTCATGGGTAGACGCTTGTTTGTAAACAATGACACGCTATGGTCATCTGACGCATGCGCAAGTGAAGACTCACCTGCTTTAACTACGAGTATTTTCACCAGCTCATCGACCGGCGTTCCCTAGCAACCCGCACAGTAGCCTGACAAGTTTGCGTGAGTGGCGCCCTTGACTGCTGCGAACCCTCGGCACAATGTATTGTAGTGTTACCTTTGTGTAATTTACAGTATATCTGCATTAAAGCGCGGTGGTCGTCGCACAGGGCGTGTTCGAATTTCATGTGTATTGTGACGTTAAATGCGGGGGGGGGCCTTTATGGGGCTACACCGTATTCAGGATCGGAGAGCTTGTCTTTAATACCGGTCTAATAGTCTTTGTCTTTGGTAGCGTGCTTATCTAATAAGTCTCCTCCCTCTCAGCTCGTCCGCTGTCACGGGGTGGGGATCGTTTGGTGAATGTATATCACCACAACTGAGACTGTGCAGAGAAAGAAATATACCAGTAACGATTATAACAAATCAACACAACACAATATATACGGTTTCCTGTACTTTAATAAACAAATAACAGGGATGCTGGTCACTGGAACCAGCAAGGAGGGGGATACACTGTAAAATAAAATAAATTAGAGACTTGATCGATGCTGCAGGGAACACTCCACTCTCCATTGGACAGCAATGTGCAATGTTGCGTTCCTTCGTATCTGGCACACTGTCGAAGCAGCTGCTACTACAATTTAAACTCGTGCTCTGTGTCCAGGGAGTATCGGCAACTGCACTGCTATCTGCTGCTACTGGTAGCACTGGTACAACGGGAGTAGTTCAGGCAGTGAGCTTCAGTGGTTCCTGTTGATCAGCAGGGATTACTGCACAGCACGTCTGCATATGTACCCCTGTCTAGGGTACAGCTCACTGGAGTCAGGAATCAGCATCACAAGATGTTACATGATCAAGTCAGATCACCTTCCTGACTAAAGATTTTCCCTTATGTCTCAACTTAAATACTCTAGTTAATTTATGACCATGCAAATAATAAAATGTATATAACGAAATGATTGGTTATCTCGAAATAGCCGACAAATCAGTGTACAGAGGATGCCAATTTTGGCAGTGGAATAAACCACTCTTAATCCAAGCTCTACCAATTTAAAGTAGGAGACTTGGGTCAATGATGTCATATCTATTTTCATTGCCAACAACACTGGGCTCAGCACATTCCAAGGTATTTCACAATCACCATGTCACTGTCTGAGACATACCATTATGCCACAGGGAGAGACAGGATGTATGTATCTCAAATTCTGCTGACAACACAATCCAGTGACTGTATCAGCAGTCTTAAAAATAAACATGTGCAATGGGTTGTTGCAAAATATCCAAACATGTGCGCTTTTATTTCACACAGCCAGGGCTCTGTACTTTTCACTTACAATTTATGTCACAGTATTTTACACGCGTTGTATACGTCGCTATGAGTCTCATATCGAACAGGACGCGGCACGACGACCACTGCCATTCAACCTTCACTGTGAAGGACAATATGGGTGTTGACTTAAAGGAGCACCTTCCAGTTAAGATTAATTTCACAACAAATTTACTTTCTGGATTAAAATAACAAAGGATAACAAAAGATAGATTAACACTGTAAACAACATAAACAATAGTGTCCCATGATTCTTTGGTGCAATCCATGGGATTGAGCGGTTCCCCTTTAAATGACTGGTAGAAGCAAGGCTGGGCAAAAAAAATGCGAAACTTTAATAGTAGTTGTAGTTATAATTACTAGACACGCAATCGACACATTGTGGGATATCGAAATATGAATGATAAAGTGACATTTTCAGAGATAGTATCAGTAATATTTCATGACTAATTGACCTGTGAAAACAGAGTACTCTAATTTATTACAGAATTCTTCTCTGCCACTATCTATTTTACATTATTTTCGAGAATATTGTAGTCTTCCTTTTCTCATAAAGATGTGTTGGCTAACTGTTTTCGTTTTCTGGTAGCAGTAAAAATAGCAGAACAATTGATTTTGTTTATTTAGCAGTCACATGACGTAATTAATGTTGACATTAGTGTTATCATAATTTTTGGATAGAGTGTTGCAAGGGCTACAATAACATGTACAAATTGTTAGTCATTAATCATTATTAATTTTTTTATCAAGCTTTTTCTGTTTTGCCCAACGAACGTCTAAGGAATGGCCTAATACTCCATGAAACATACTCACACATATCCGTACATATCATCCACAATCATAATAACTGGAAATGGTTTCAGAACGGAAAACAAGTGTTATTGCTGTGAATAATTATGAAAAAAATGAAATTTAGAAACTATGAACAATAAATAATGAAACACGTAACAACAGGAGGTTTAAAAATGCTGACCATTCCCTGTGGCGGCGGGACCCCCCGTCGTGAAGGTGGGGTGGCAGGTGGGTCATACATTGAAAACGGATAAATAGCACATATACACACATGTGTTCGTAGCAAGTTTTCTTTATTGAAAAAACATCGCCGCTTCCATGCCCATTGAGCTTCTACTCAGTGTAGTGTATTTTATTTCTTTCAATTTGAAATTGCGCCCTCGTGCGGCGATAAAGTGTATATTGGATGGTACAAAACGCATTGAACTCTGTGATATCACATTTGCTGGAATCGATATCAAAGGCGGACCAACATACTCACACATATCCGTTACTAAAAAAGTAGTAACCGTGCCTTGAGTCAGGCGGCTGTCACCCTTTGTATCTCAGTAATTGACGGACAGTAAATGTGAAGTTGTCTCCTCCAGCCCTTTTACGGCCAATTAAATTCAAGATGCAACGAAACATTAGGTCTTTCACTTACTGGGATGTAACTTTTACTTACTTCTGTTACACCCCAGTTAACGTATACCAATTTTATAGCTTACAACATGTGTGTAGACTATTGTTAAGTAATATGGTTGTACTAGAAACTAGCTATAGATATATAACATCCCAGTTAACGTTTATCATTTTTTACTACCTTATACTAAAATATGTTACACAGATAGGGGAAATGTCTCATGGCATGGAAATATAATACTTTCTTTTGTCCAGGTTATATGATAAATATTTTGAGTGTGTATGTATTAAAATATGCAATCATAGTACACTTGCAAAGTAAACAGAATTATGTAAATGTGTATTGGTGGTGGGAATTTTCATGCCAGTTTATAAAATTGTGAAGAAATATTTTCTTAAATAACACTTAACACGAAATCCTTAAGGAATTCACTAAACATTGCCCAAAAACCGACCAGAATATGTTTTATTTTCCACCTGAAAATCTGTATCTCCGTATTATTATGCTGTAGTACACGTATCATATTATAACGAGATAATTTTATATTTCAATATTTTGACTAAAACGTCCACTGTTTGCGATAAAGTTTACCGTTAATGAACAGTTGTCCATTACTAAATCTTGGCTTCTTGTTCTCTTTATATGCGCTATCAATAACTGCAAGGAGTTACCTTTTTTTTCCTGACAATAGTTCTCGGCGAGAAAATAAAAATGTTTGTTTTACGGCCGTATTTGCTTTCATGATTACATCTATTCGCGGTGGTTTTCAAAATAACTTTGCAATGATGTGACGTTGTCTTGTTTTATCCGGGTCTTTATTATCACCTGCATGTAAATGAGTAAAAGACCACGATGTTCTTGGTTCTTCAAAACCACAATTTAGTAACAGTTCACCACATATATACTAGTAATTCACTGCGGACTTTATTGTCCGAACTAACCTTAAGTCGGGCGAAATGATTTTTGCACGAATAAACTTGGACGAATGTGATTTTGGGACGAATCGAACGCCTTGTTTTATTGACGTTAAACGTAACATGGTGTAAGTTTATAAAAATAGGAAACACAATTTTCGATATGAATTGAAACGAGCGATTTTTCTGTCAATGATGTATAGCGACATTCAGAATTCATTGGAATGTCAGGTTGACATTGAACAATAAAAATCACCCCTGTGGCATCATGGGAAATTCACCGAAGGCAATCGATCAATCGATACGTAAATCGGTATATTTACTGTTATTATTAAGTATTAACCAAACATTTTTTATTCGTGTCGATTGTGGCCTAAATTGTACAAAATTACGTAACCATAGTTTCGAGATCACCCTGACGAGAAGCGAATAAGGACAACAAACGAACTACAACAGCGAATCCCAAAGTAATATACTTGAACTGCAGCTCCGTGAAATAAATCAAATAAATAAAAGTTCAACCTGAATTGAGATGAACGAACTTGAATGATGACGAACTTTGAACTTTGTTTGAATAATCGATACACATTTACAATTATTTTATAAAACAAATTCATGTCTTCATGATAAAACACAGTATGCTCTTTTTCGGCAGTAAATGCTGAAAATTGAGATTTGTTTTAATTTACCAACAATTCCAAGATGAATTGTAAAAAATCATCTCCCTGTTCCAGATGGTTGCTACGTTACTGACTGTGCCCTCAGTACAGAAAGATAGTTCGATTTTACTAACGGTTGACTGCGAGCGCAATAAATCCACATTTTCCGAACAAAAATAAATACTGCCTCTTCCTGCTGATCGGAAGTGAATTTACGTGGATTCGAGCCCCATTCGCGGTCATGATAGATGTGCGACCAGGGAAGCCGTGGGCCACGAGCCGTTTCTCTGCCTTCGTACAGAATAATCGAGGAGAGTTACTGAAGCACGGTACGAGGTTTTACCCAGAATTCAACACGTTCTGTACCAACGCATATTGCTAAGCACAGAACTGAAAATTCTTCAAAAAGGGCCATCTCAAGTAAGACAAGTGGTGAGAAATTTGCTGGAAAATTTAAAGGGTCACGAATGGGATGATTCAAAGAAATATTTGGAAGTCTCTCTTGCAGTTCTATTTAGCACGAAAAGATCAGCAATTTCTAAGAAAGCCACTGGGAGTCGAGCCTACATCAGTAAAATCTTAAATCAGCACCAGGCAATAGGTGAGAAGTTGTCTGGATTTGATGAGAGTGCCCTTTGGCAATTACGATTAAATAAAGATAAAGCATTTGCCAAATCAGTATTATCTGTACTAGTATCATTTTTCAAGGAAGCCATTACATCAGATATTCTGCCTCCTTCTGTTAAATTGGCTTTATTAGCAGCACCATCTTCCCAGAAATTAGATCAGACTACAGATGACACTAAATTATGGAATGATTCTGAAGCAGAACACATGTTTATCCATCTAGGGGGCGGTCTATCTGAAGCTGACTATGATGGTTTAGAGAAATCTCTGAGAACACAAGAAAATGTTTCAAGAATTCCCAGATTAACCACTTTAAGAAATATTTCGAAACGGTTCCACACTATGGTGTCAGAAACTGCCTCTCAAAATAAAAAGGGCTGGTTTGTTCATGATATTGAAGGCCTGGTTTGGAGAAGTGTCCTCAACATATTGACTGAAAAGAAATTGGATTATGACCTTGATGATGAAAATGAGAGACAGAAGTTAGAAATAGTTGTAGGTGAGGGTGGCCACACTTTCCAAGACTTCAAGGGAGTGTCCCAAAATTTCAAAGTATTTGCCATCAGTGGTGCTATACGTCTGATAAAATATAATGGTAATGAAGTATGGAGAGATCCAAATCCAGTCTGATGCAAGCCACATTCCATTTGCCATTATAAATGCCCCAGAGTGTGATGCACTGATAGAAGTTGATATTCTTCCTATTCTGGCATGCACTGAAAAATTTGCCCAACATGGTATAAAGGGGATGAAATACTGTAGAAAACTGGGAGGAGATGAAAAGTATAAAAGTTTGGTCTTGCAGAGGAAGAGTACCAGTTTTTTCTGCAATTTATGTTTGGCTACAGTTCAGAAATGTCACAATCCAAATCATAAATGGGATATGTCTATCACTCTTGCGGATATGAATTCATGGGCAGAAGAAAAAAGTAATGGTCAGAGTAATCATCCTCTTATAAAGTATGACCCCATAAATGAATACACTATGGATCACCTTCATGCTAAATTGAGAAACGTGGGTAAACTAATTGACGAGCTCTTCAACGAGGCTCAAAAGATCGACCAACAACTGGAATTTATACAAAAGTTTGCAAAGTTATCTGAAGATCAAAAACATGATGTGAAGCAATATGAATCAAAACTGGTCGACCAATTTGATGCCAAGGTTGAAATTAATGAAGCAAATCATTCAGCAAAGTTACTTCAAGCTACTAAAAAGAATGATCTTAACAAACTTGATAAGAAACTTGATAAGAAACTTGAAGCAGCTTCACTAGCATTTGAAATTAAATACACTGAACACATTGAAGTGAATTTGTTGGATTCTGCTGAATCACATTTTGAAATTTTATTTGGCACACACAAGGAATACAAATGCACACTATGTGCATCACATCTCCATGTTGTATATAAAATCAAGCCAGGTATCACTCGTCACATGCAAACTGTCCATGGTAAGTTCAGCACAAAAGATCTGAAACAAAACACAAGATGCATTAGGGACGACGTCAAAAGATCAATGTCGGATAAAAAACTTAATTCCTTTAGTTTTTTTCAAAACCCCCTCACCCCCCACTGAAACTTAATTGATAAATATTGGTCATGGCGTCAGACTATATTCACCATTAAATACAAATGGATAATCGGACAGTAGTATTGCATAGCAGTTGGTTGTCGGGTGGGTGTAAAAAGACTTTACAAATGCACCTCATTTGACACACATATTTACACTCGGACCAAACCATTTTCTCGTCTTCAATGTTTTTTTTTTTTCATTTTCTGTTATTTCTGTCCATGATTGGATAGAAAAAAACGAACTGCAAATACTTCAGGATTTTTTTTGACTTCATTAAAAAATAAAATCGTTTTTGTAGGATGGAAACTTTTTGAGGTCAAAACCCCCACTCCCAAACTAAAGCAAATAAGTTTTTTATCCGACATCGATCTTTTGACGTTGTCCCTTACTAATCTCAATATTTAATATCAAAAATCTGTCATAATAATAAATTATTATTTACACTTGGTAAAACTATTCCAAAGTCAGCCTAAATTGTCAAATTTGTAATGACACTATTTTCTATGAAGTCTTTGACTGGAAAAAATGGGGCATGTGGAGGGGGTGTGGCACATTTTCTTTGAAAATCATTTGTTATTAAACTAATCTCAATATTTAATATCAAAAATCTGTCATAATAATAAATTATTATTTACACTTGGTAAAACTATTCTAAAGTCAGCCTAAATTGTCAAATTTGTAATGACACTATTTTCTAGGAATTAATTCTTCAACCTCAAACACATCAATGTGTGTCACGTTTACTGGAGAAATGGGGCAAGTGGAGGAGGCGTGGCACATTTTTTTTTAAAAATCATTTGTTATTAACTATATTTAGTATATTCTCACTTTAATATTACATAATTTATTATGAATAATATGTCAGAAAATAATATTGCGAGAAACGAATGAAATGCATTGGTATATAAAACAGATACATGGAAAATGTTCATTTTATCCCTATACCCATAGTATCTCAATAGTGTATATATTATCTCAATAGTGAATATATGGTATGCAAATTAATGACAAAATACATTATGACACTTTATTCACTACTCCTATGAGGGACATAACGTGTATATGGTCGATCTACATATCGTTGTAAAGCTCTCGAAATCCCCAACAAAATTACGTTTTTCATTTTCACGACCAGCATTTTTGCAACAAAAAAGGCGCCAACAATTGAAGAAATCGAACGTTATTTTTTAAAAATTGATTTTTTTCGTGTAAAACGTAAAAAAAAAGACTTACCAAACGTAACATTGTGAGCTGCCATGTTGAAAATCCAGAGGAGGCACTCTCGCGGTAATTCTAACAGTAATTTCGCATAATCAATTATAGTATATAACTATTTATTGAAATAGTTAAAACGATCCGGGTAAAAAAACTTCAAATACACCAAAAAAATGAGAATTCCAGTATCAAGTTGGGAATGAGGCTGGTGGGTCAATTGAGGTCATAGCATGCTGATAGCATGTATGCTAGTTTTTCTTTCAATTTGAAATTGCGCCCTCGTGCGGCGATAAAGTGTATATTGGATGATACAAAACGCATTGAACTCTGTGATATCACATTTGCTGGAATCAATGAAACTAAATTGAAATTTACTTGCATTTCAGAACAATTCAACGAGTTTACTTTTTGTACTTTATTAATAATCACTACCAAGTAATAATATTAATTGTGAAACGTAGCATGGTCGGATTGCGCTACCGTGATTATTTGCTACTAAGCAATGCAGTGTTTTTTTTAGGAATGCCAGAACGATGTTGGTTACTACTATGTGGAAATTTTTCCTTTGATCGTACGGCAAAGACTTTTTGCATAACTTTATAGACATTCTGGAAAAAGGAAGGGGTACAGTGAATAAGTGTCAGACTGCAATGAGCTGTAAATGGTAGTTGTGTAATACTGGTAGGCGTGCAGGAAATAACCGTTCTGTTAGAGGTTCTAAGTTTCGGATATCAACAAGACATTGGCCTGACTGCTTCGTATGGTGTTCCCCTTTGTTTTATTTTTCGCGAAATACTTCGACAACTTGTTGAAATGCATGAACAACCAGGTCTTGGCATAAGAAAATAAATAAGTTTTTGTTTCTGTATTTGACTGTAGGACGAAACGGCACCCAGACAACACGTCACAGGCAGTTCCAATTCATATCTTTTACAATAGATCGTTTTCGTCCATGCGTCGCATATATGTCCAGAAAATTTAATCGAGTATATGTGTGTATTTATATTCTTTTTTTGGATTCTTATTTATAATAAATACAACGCTGCAGATTGGTCGTTAAAATTGAGTCTACGGTAAAATTGTTTTGACAGAACGCTCTTCTACCCCTCACCGCTCATTTGATTTTGACTGTAAAGTCATCCCGACGTTCACCCATCAGATCACAAGAACTCAAATCACACGAGATACAAGCCGGTACCACCCGTGTACATTTTGATTTTCCACACGAGTGTCGTAAACAGGTTACAAGATAAGCCCGTGATGTCGCGGCGACTTTTCTTTACTAATGATTTTGATATTTTATCACGGGAATTTCCGTGTAATAACCTGTACTTATAATATACAGTAAACTTTTTCATTGTCGCCTCTACCAATTAGTCAATATTATATGGAAATTTGAGGGCAATAGTAAATACACGTTCTGTTCACCGATTTGTGACGGAAATATGAAAACCGAAGTCATTGACTTCGTGTTTTCATACTTGTTATATTAGCAGTCTGGAGGAGTAGTATGTATACAGAATGTGCATAGAAAGTTTCGTTCTCAGGTTTACTGTATACGAGATCAGTACCGTCAATAGACCGACGCAACGGAAACTGGCAAATAAACTTGAGTCGGCGTATTTTCTTCGCGACCGTTTAGCAACACTCTGGCCGTGTGTATCCGGTGGACTGCCGCCTTTTCTTGTTGACCATCATCAACTTGAATTAGTTCCGCGTCATATTTTTCCGACGATGTATAAATTACTGTGCGCGCGATGTTTCAAATCATGGCACATGAAGACTGCTATGTATTTGTTTGAAATTCAATTGCTATGTTATATTTAAACAAGCAATTTGTAATCCGTTCTTAGGATGTTTATATCAGTTGTTGTTTTGTGGGATTAGCGGTACAGGGGGAAAGATAAGCATTCATTCACTCAGTGGACAGAGGCGGAGTTAATTACCCATGAGCACTTGGTGCAATCCAAGGGATTGAGCGGTTCCCCTTTAAACACTGCGCAATGTTTACAATGGTGTAACAATGTTTGCCTTTTTATTTTGAAAACTTCGCCGTACGTCATCCAGGCGCGGGGGGTCATTCTATATGCCGTTACTATCCCATGTGCGACCCAAATTTAGCGGGAAAGGAGTTTTTTTTCACCTTCTAAAGCGGGCCCGCGCGGGAGGCAAATAGGCCCCAGGAATAAACTCACAGGGTTACTGCGCCCGCTGTAGGCCCCCTCTTGCAACAACCACCCCCCATACACCGCCCTAGGCCACAGTAACTTGTTTGAGTTGATCACACTCCACTTGAGTGCAAAAAACGGCAGAGAATGCTCGCAATCCTCGGGGGCGGACATCCGGGCATTTTCTACTCGCGGTGAAAACAAAGGCCAAAACTCGCAGAAAACGGTACTTTGGGATGATTGTTGAGACTCATCTGAACAGTGTAACAAGATTAGCCCTACGTGTGTAACATATATAAATTTGGTTGTTCAGGATTACTTCAAAGTTGAGTTTGTGTTGTTTTCTCGAATTTTCACCGGCTCGACCGGCGTTCCACAGCAGCGCGCACAGAGCCCATAGAAATGCATGTACAGTGGTGCGCGTCGTAGCAACGTGGAACGTCCTGTGACGTAGCTCCGCTCCCGAGGATAGGGGTAGGATGTTCTTAATATATGTCTGCAATAGCGGGTGTTTTTTCTTCAATATGTCTGCTCTATGGGGCACTAAATTTACATTGTGTCTACAATAGGGGGGTATGGTTTGCCAATGTGCTGCCTGCCCTAGGGGGCCTATCATTTTTTAGCAAGAATGCACATGGTGTAAGGTTTTAATATAGAGTGACTCCCCAAGCAGTCAGGCACCGGCTGGGCATGTTCGGTCTGAGATTTGGTTTAAAGTTACAACTTTGGTTTTGAAATAAAAATGTGTTTACTCATTCACTTTAACTTAGTCATGCATACACTCTGTACCGTACTACTGCCCTCTACGACGGGAATTCCTGATTCGAAAATCAAAACACGCATAACATTGAGTGTATGCGTCTCTATACTGCAACAAAAAACAAAGTTCTACCATAGTCAAAGAGTGTCATTGTTAGATAAATGTTTCACTCGTTTTGATTTATATATTATATTAAAATAGAAATCTACCAGCCACAAGAGAATTAGAGTTTATTTAGGGGATGACAATTAGAACTCTAGAATGGAAGAATTGGAAAAATATTTTGCCTTGGAAAAATCTTGCATGGATCGATAATTAAGACGCATGCACGCCTAATTCTTAGAGCAAAATATTTCACATAGCTTTAACACGTTACAATGGAAACAAAATATTTCACATAGCGTTAACACGTTACAATGGAAACAAAATATTTCACATAGCGTTAACACGTTACAATGGAAACAAAATATTTCACGTAGCGTTAACACGTTACAATGGAAACAAAATATTTCACATAGCGTTAACACGTTACAATGGAAACAAAATATTTCACATAGCGTTAACACGTTACAATGGAAACAAAATATTTCACATAGCGTTAACACGTTACAATGGAAACAAAATATTTCACATAGCGTTAACACGTTACAATGGAAACAAAATATTTCACATAGCGTTAACACGTTACAATGGAAACAAAATATTTCACATAGCGTTAACACGTTACAATGGAAACAAAATATTTCACATAGCGTTAACACGTTACAATGGATACAAAATATTTCACATAGCGTTAACACGTTACAATGGAAACAAAATATTTCACATAGCGTTAACACGTTACAATGGAAACAAAATATTTCACATAGCGTTAACACGTCACAATGGAAACAAAATATTTCACATAGCGTTAACACGTCACAATGGAAACAAAATATTTCACATAGCGTTAACACGTTACAATGGAAACAAAATATTTCACATAGCGTTAACACATTACAATGCAAACAAAATATTTCACATAGCGTTAACACGTTACAATGGAAACAAAATATTTCACATAGCGTTAACACGTTACAATGGAAACAAAATATTTCACATAGTGTTAACACGTTACAATGGAAACAAAATATTTCACATAGCGTTAACACGTTACAATGGAAACAAAATATTTCACATAGCGTTAACACGTTACAATGGAAACAAAATATTTCACATAGCGTTAACACGTTACAATGGAAACAAAATATTTCACATAGCAAAAACACGTTACAATGGAAACAAAATATTTCACAGAGCAAAAACACGTTACAATGTAAACAAAATATTTCACATAGCGTTAACACGTTACAATGGAAACAAAATATTTCACATAGCGTTAACACGTTACAATGGAAACAAAATATTTCACACAGCGTTAAAACGTTACAATGGAAACAAAATATTTCACATAGCAAAAACACGTTACAATGGAAACAAAATATTTCACAGAGCAAAAACACGTTACAATGTAAACAAAATATTTCACATAGCGTTAACACGTTACAATGGAAACAAAATATTTCACATAGCGTTAACACGTTACTAAGGAAACAAAATATTTCACATAGCGTTAACACGTTACAATGGAAACAAAATATTTCACATAGCGTTAACACGTTACAATGGAAACAAAATATTTCACATAGCGTTAACACGTTACAATGGAAACAAAATATTTCACATAGCGTTAACACGTTACAATGGAAACAAAATATTTCACATAGCGTTAACACGTTACAATGGAAATAAAATATTTCACATAGCGTT
Organism: Saccoglossus kowalevskii; assembly: GCF_978046115.1. Taxonomy (NCBI): domain Eukaryota; kingdom Metazoa; phylum Hemichordata; class Enteropneusta; family Harrimaniidae; genus Saccoglossus; species Saccoglossus kowalevskii. The sequence goes on along the minus strand of NC_140660.1, from coordinate 18,371,639 downwards.
AACACGTTACAATGGAAACAAAATATTTCACATAGCGTTAACACGTTACAATGGAAACAAAATATTTCACATAACGTTAACACGTTACAATGGAAACAAAATATTTCACATAGCGTTAACACGTTACAATGGAAACAAAATATTTCACATAGCGTTAACACGTTACAATGGAAACAAAATATTTCACATAGCGTTAACACGTTACAATGGAAACAAAATATTTCACATAGCGTTAACACGTTACAATGGAAACAAAATATTTCACATAGCGTTAACACGTTACAATGGAAACAAAAAATATCACAAAACTAAGGGAAGGAAAAACATATTTTTCACAATTGTTCTGTAATCGTCTCTTCAAGAGTTTCTAATGGACATCATCTTATTGGCATAATTTGTACGGTATCACAGATAAAATTGTTTAAAACACAGTGACGAGTAACACTATTATGTAAAACCTAATTGAATAAATAAATAAATAAAAACCTCTCTCTATATACCGTAGCCTGACAAGTTGGCGTAGGTGGCGCCCTGGACTGCTACGATCCTCAGTGGGACTGGTGGTGATCGCAGCAGTCAAGGGCGCCACCTACGTCAACTTGTCAGGCTATATACACCGTAATGGACTGTGATAAAGCATGGCCACAACTCAAATGTATGAACGCTATCGAACTTATTTAATGTAGTTCTGTGTGATTGGCATCAATGGGGCAAAGTTGGGAATGCGGTGGACTTCGACTGAAGCAGGCGATGTAGTGACGTGGTCGTTGATAATTGTTCTCATTACAAGTTTAGTCGAGTTTTTCGTCACCGATTTAAATATTAGAATTGAGTACACCACAGTATAGAGGTATATTTATCCGAAACGATTGCCCTTTCGTTTTATAATTTAAATTAGCATACTCATTTGCGTTGCACCTGTATCGCCAATGTGACTTTAGTGGTAGGCGAAATTCCTGACTGAATTGGTATTTTGAGAAAGTGTTAGAACATGCAACCATACTGTCCCCAATACACGTCGACAATTATTCAATACAATCGACAGACACTTATTTCACTTACAGTATGAGGACTACAACTGAACGTTTAACTGGTTCAGTTTTGCGAATATTATGCTCGATTTCAACCAAAGGAAAGGTATTAGAGTACTGCAAAACGAATATCAAAATATTAAAGAACGTATTTGAGGCTAAATAAAACATTATTTAATAAAGAAATAGTTATGAACTGAACTACAGATACAAAACAATTTAATTTGATCTAATAAAGCATGTGCGGTCGCTTTTTTCATTTATTTTATTTTGAGCAAAACATATTATGATATATATGCAAACACTGAAAGTGTACACTTAGGGGAAATGCCCTGTAACAGTAACACAGCATTTATATACAGGACTTCAGTGCAAACCAAAACCCAATCGTAGAAATGCATGTGAATCAGCTTGGGTGAGAATATCGTTCTGACAAGCCTTGTCAGTTCCGACAATGATTCTCTCCCAGTGAACGACAATAATTATTATTGTATTAATTGTATACGGGTATGCGAGGCACCATCTTTCGATGAAAATCACGGCCCGGATCCTCTGAAACAAATTTTAAAGTCAAACCCACCCCTTGAAAAAAATTACAAAAACACATCATATTTCATAGCATAATAATAATATATTTAATCATGTAGTTAATACATGATTTATGATTAACTGAACATTACACAATCACATATACACTAGTTCAAAATCATGGTAAAACATAAATTAAGTTCCTACTAGTTACCCTGGGGTGATAAAGACTCGCGTTCACTCTGAAAAATCATGATACTACGTTACTATGGCGGGGGTAGTAGAAACCAGAGTGTATGTATAACCGAGTTAAGGTAAAATGTGTGAAATTTTTATTTCAAAACCAAAGTTATAACTTTTGAACCGAACCTTGTTGTCTATTGCTTTGCTTATTTCTTCAAACTCGCTACCCTCTTAGCGTCATTATTAGTCCCCGTTCGGACGAAGTCCGAAAACGAGACTTATAATTCGGTCTCCGTGCGTCCGTGCGTGCGTGTGTCCGTGCGTCCGTGCGTCCGTGTGTCCGTGCGTCCGTGCGTCCGTCCGGGGTCATATTTTAGAATCCTGTGGACCGATTCCGTTCATTCTTTGCATGTGCCTAGTACCTTATGTGGGACATATGCACATGCAGTGGTTTGGAGATTCTATTCAAAATGGCCGACTGTCAGCCATCTTGTTTTTTGTAAAATGTTGTATTTTGGACATGCTTTGTCAGTTGTCATTCAAACTTGGTACATAGATTATTCATGTTAGGATACATGTCCATGACGATTTATTTTGCAATTGGATCAAAGATTTTATGCAATGTCTTGTCATTTTTCATTCAAATTTGGCACATACATGTACGTTGTAAGATGGCCGAGTAATGGCTGTTTTTATTTTTGGCCATATTACTACTACACGGAACACGTGTTTTGATGTTTTTTGTATACGCCACTTGGAACTCAAGTTTCAAGGACACGCTCACGACAACCCCTCCGCTTTAATATGACGAGCACAAAGAGAACTTTCAAACATTTAACGGGGACTGTGTCATTTTCAATGACTTGTATTATGTGACCTGATCTCACATTCACTGTCCTTGTGATTAGTTTAGTAAGCACTGTACATTGATGGTTGACAGGTTTTTAGTTATTTTCTCTACTTAGTTCACTCTTGTCGGCTTGGTTGGGCACTAAAAAAACGTACTATCCCAAAATGTAGTCTAATAAACTTGATATTTGATCAAGAATTATGTGTTATTAAAAATACAGTAAAACATCCCTATGAGTTATATTCTGTGGGTGGACAGAGGCGATATGCCGTGCATCACAATTAACATAATGCTATATACATTTTGATGTTATTTATATTTAGTAGACATGAAACACACATGGTGTATGGTAATATAGGAAGTTACTTAGTTAATGTTCTTTAACATAAAATTTAGCTCAAATGAAAAAAATAGAAATATGTTCCCCATTAATGACACCATTTTCTAACGTTATTATTATTATACTATTCTCGGTAGCATATCTTTATATATATTCATAAAATCAGCCAGTCGAAATCTTTCGTTCAAGTTTGAATTATAACATTTATAAATATATGACGATGAAGAGAATGCCTTTGTTGCACCGAGAGTACACCAATTGAATATACTGAGATTTAATACAACATGAATGATTCGAATTCACGATCACAGTAATAGTCTTGTCACTACAGGCAGACGCTACAAACCACGCTACATACACTACAGTAAAATACTTCATTTTCGATTAGCAATAATTTCCGCTATTTTCGCTGAACGCCCATTAAAATAGATTCCAGCGAATATACATTTTTTCCTATATTTCACAATCAACTTGCCAAAACTCAGTGAAAATAAATTCCACACAAAACACCCATAAAGTTATTTCAGTGAAAATTAATTCCAACTAATATACAGTAGTTTGAAATGTGAACACCGCCCTCAGCGACTAGATGGATGGTAATGCAGAAGTCAAATCTCGGACATTACAAACAACGTATACAGCTATGTAGTCAAGATTGGAATGAACTTTACTTAGTTACGTTTGGTCTCGGGACATGTGTATATGTTCACCAGCAGAAATCGAATTAATAAATGCAAACAAACAATTTTCACTTTGTTTTAAAATTGGTTGAATAGATGCACATGTCGGGAAATACGTAAGACATATCTCATGACCTTTAACCCCAATTATTGCGTGATATTTTCTCAATCTGTATGCATATGACCTCAATATAAACATTTAAGCAATGATATGGTACATGTGGGCATATAGGGGAATTCATAAACATGTAATGTTTCAGGCTACGAATTATCTCTTCTTTCGAAATTCAAATAAATTTCACAAACGTTTGGAGGAAATACTGTGTTATTTCCTGGCAAATTCATGGCATGTTTATAAACATAAAAGTGACAAAATAGACTTAATTAAGGTTTATGTCTCGGACAAGGGTTTGTTGTGGACAAATTGTCTGCCATCTCCTTTGAGGGCGCCAGTTCATGAATGCCAAGGTTCTCATCTGGAACAGCAGTAATTACCAAGCCAGCATACGTGTTGAATTACATTGTACATTGGTAATCAGATGTTCCCTAGAATGATACCTCATTATGTGACAACCTCCATGGACCAGACTTCATATCTTGTGATTTCGATGCTACTACTTGAGATATAACACCAGCGATGTCCAGGTCTAAGTTATAGAACATTGCTAAAGTAAATTCCAACCAGACACTAGTTTGACCCGACTTAGATGTTGATGTTGACGAATACACGAACGGAAACTTCGACACTATTGATATACAACGTTTGTGGTATATTTCACTCAAAGATGGAGTAAAATGTTCAGGGTAATGTTCATTATGTATACCAATATTAAATCTCGTGTGTTCGTGAGCTGTATGACAATTCAGATTACTCTGAACGTCTCGTCGGTGTTCACCGGCCAGGGATGAGCTTAGAGCTGAGCGCTTTATTTAATTTCCCTGTTTTTTTTTAAACTACATAGTTGTATGTCTCTTGCTTGCCGACGATGTAGTATTATTCTGAGTTTGGTTTACGAAATTGTGGAAGAGTATGTAAAAACTGTTGCTGCGACATTTAAAAAATATGTATCGTGTGAATGGGGTCTGATATTCCAAGAAGCAATTATCATCGACATCATCAGATAAGAAGATGATATTGCAGCACCATCCTATCAAAAAGCTCTGCTCGAAAGCGACTACAAACACCAATTAAAGTGTCACCCCCACGGGGAATGGTAAAAAACGGCCACATACAGCTGCAACATCCGTAACAGCCGCGATTTCTTGCTTTAATCGACAATTGCTTTCCGACCGGGTATAATCTCAGGAAAAACAGAAATATCATTAAAGTCAGCTATAGCTGTATGAACAATATAAAAGATAAGAAATAACAGTAAAAACAAACGCCAACTTGCGACCGATAAGAACACCACGACCGAAAAAACGAAAGTAAGTAAGATATGTAATTGCCAGAAGAAATATACCAAGCGAAATTTACGCGATTGGACAACAAAACTAGCGAAACATACGTCGGACTTCCTGGAAATGAATTGAAAACAAAATACAGAAACTACACGGCCTCATTTCGTAATCAGGTCTCTAGAAATGTGACAGAACCAAGTAAACATGTTTGGTCACTGAAGGAAAACAGTATTGAGCATATAATAACATGCAAAATTCTTGCATTTTATGTGTGAAGGAAAAAATTTTAATAATTTTTAGACCCTACCACTCCACACTGAACAAAGAAAATGAACTCGTATCATCATCCCGACACAGATCGAAGGCATTATTATGTAATTTTAAGTGATATGCTAATTTGCGAAGTTTATAATGTATACTCGTTGGTATTGTATTGAGCACTCTTGTTTTGGAATAATCGACTCTCGTATCTACACTATATATATATATAACATACTATGGCAAAATATTATGATGAGGCATTATTTGGGAGCTATGTTTACAATACATGAATGAACGTCATAAAAGCAAATGACTATTAAGAGCTTGATTTTTTTTAGAACAGGAAACTGACATTATACTTCTACAAAGAGATTGATTGGTTCATGTGACGGGAGTGAGACGCAATGATTGGTGTATTTACTAGAAGAGGCTGGGAATTTACGACAATGCATTTTGTTGCTTAAATTTAAAGTTGTTTCATTTCAATCTGCGCATGCACACACACATGGCGATTTCTCGAAATGCATACTGTTTATTGGTCGCTGATAGATTGAAGGAGATTTGAGCATAAAACATAAGTTAATTATCAACGTATGCCTCTCATTCTTCATGAAAGACGTAACTTGTTAGAATCACGTTAAAATATGTGGTTACTCTAATAGTTTACTGAATTCTGATTAAAGGCGTTTTAAAACACTTTTACAGCATTTTGTATCAGTAGTGTAGCTTCTAGCGTTAGTCTAATTATAACTACCACGCTGGGTATTTTAATATATTTTGACAAAGTTTTACATAAAATACAATTGTTACGTTTCTTATTAATATTAATTAATGAAAATGAGATTTTAACCAATCGCGCTTTTCACGTGTACACGTAGTGCACGTGAAGATCCCCCTCTATTTCAAATGATCAAACGTTAATCTGTTTCAGGAGAAAATTTTGCTCACTGTTTACGACAAGGATTCCGTATCTGATTTGGTGAGCAAACTATCGCTGACTTTAGCTCACCACTTGTCACACCTTTGCAACTTCATCCTCGAGTGTTTGCACGACTCGTTGTAGTTAAGCACCCTCTAATTTTGTGATTTACAGATATTAACTTATTAATAATACTGATAACGCTAATATTTTTTTTGGTATTCACAAATAAAAGTTATTTTGCTCTGCCACTGACCTTACTCGATACAATTACGGATTGATGCAAAGATGTTATCTTAATCAATTTGTAAAATTCACCAAAATATTATGCAATCAGTGAGTCACAAAACATTTGTCTTACCTTTATTCAAGACATTTTCCAGTCCACCCGCAGTTTTCATCTTAAGTACATGTTACATTCAGTCATTCAGAATCATTGCAATTTATTAATAATTCATTTTCCATATACAGCTTACACCCTTTACCTCTTTGCGTCTGTGACCCTTTCGACAGCGTGGTTGACTATGCCCTCTACGACGAATGCAGACGAACGCATTTTGATTACACTTACATCATCTGGAATATTCTATTTTTTCACGTTCCCCCGAAATGGTATTATTCTTGCCCAGTTCAAAGACTATGCACGCTCATCTTTCCATCGCTTGCAATCATACTGCATTGCATTGCAACGTGAAAGCATTGTAAAATTAGTCTGTGGGAAGAACTTGAGACGAGGAACCAGTGAATTTCGCGAGGGTGATAACTTTTGAAACAACAAAGTGGGGTGTGGTGGAATTATAGTTTAATATTATATATATTATATTACATGTTTAGAAGAAGAATAAAAAACTTATAATTTTATTCTCATAACTTTGCATATAATGTATTCACTTTGTGCTCATTTTACAATAGCAATCGAAATATAATATTTAAAATGATATAGTGTGCTCAATGAAAAATTCCGTCGGAAAAAGATAAACAAACACTACCTATTTAGGATTCACTATGATACTAGTATAATCGACCCAGGTAAGCGAACATCATCTAAATAACTGAAATATAAGTGAAAGAATGTGAATGTGGAGCTGTTTCCGGAACAAACGAGCCCAACCTGCGCTATTAACCCCATCGGTTTTTGCAAGACAACGTGCTTTGTATAAATCCGAAATATATGCATATATTGCCAAAAAATCAATCAATGATCTTGTTACGCCGCTCGTTTCTTGACTTGAGATGTGTTCTGCTTGTAATGTTATTCATTCTTGTCACTGTAGTATTTTTTCGCTACATACTAGTACTATGGAAATATTGGACGACAAGGCGTCATTTGGGTCCTATGTTAACAATTCACTATGAATAAACGCAATGAACGCAAATGACCAATCAGCGCTGCCTTGTTTTTTTTAGAATAGGGGCGCTGACCGTTTGCTTCTAGGTACTAGTAGATTATTTTTAGCTTCTAACGTTAGATTAAGTCAATTTATAATATAACGTTGGGGTTGGAGTAGATTTTTGTACAGTTTTAGGCAGAAGACGATTTTCCGTTGCTCTGCGCAATTTTAAAAATAAATCCAAAATTTGTTGCGTGTTTGCATTTTAATGTTTGATCATTTATATGGGTGAAATATAATTTAAGACACACACACACTCACAAAAATATCTATTAAATATTAGTTGGGTAATTTATTATACCGGTATAACCAGGACAAAAGAAGACAATATTTTCCCTTGCCATAATGATGCACATTAATATTTCTGTAACTTCATGCGGCAATCTTAATCCATGAGATTCAAAGTTCACAGCTGGAGATTTTTTAACATACCGGGTTTCCCATACAGGAATTCGTTTGTTTTCGGCGATTATTTTATTAACAGACATTTGTTTTATATTCGCATTTTCAGCCATCTTCATCTCATCTTTTTCCCCCTCAAACTTTTCAGACGGAGAACTCTTTATGGAAATATCACATTATCATAATTATATGAGTGCTATGGACTCTCAGAAAAAAACATTCACCAGAAAGCGGTTCAACTCCAAAATGCTTTGCAGATATTTGTCGCGGATTTATGCTAAGATATTTATTATATATTTTGGAAATTTGAAAAATTGCAAAAGTGCAGGCCACATGGGTCAAAAAACAAAATTTCTACGATTCACAACTTGAAAAAAAATCCCATAAACTTCATCTTCCAAGAGCCCCTATTGCCCCGGACTGTTTTTATTTTTGGCAAATCAAACTTCAACTGATTTTCTATACTTTTGTATATAAGTTTCTGTTTTTCTTTTTCATGAAATTGAAAGATAATGTATTTTTTGTTATTTCAACCATCAATTGAGTGTTGTTTATTTGTGCTGAAAATTGGAAATAAACGAAATAAGCACCCAGTGCTATTGAGATCCAGTAGGATCGTAGGATGTGACTTCCATTGTAATCACGTGTTAAGCGTCCGTAGGGGTTTTTAACGCCATAGGAGCCCACATTACAGTATATTTCGAAGTTTTCAATAGTTTTTCGTAATTATTTTGCATATAATGATCGTACTACACAACTTTGTAGAAATTTTTACATATTCTACCAAAAGTGAAAGTGAAATAGTATACCAAAAGCTTTTGTTCTTCTCAAACAGTCTTGGTGCAATTATCCATTCATTAGACGCCGAATTACGAGTTTTCACTTACCTAGGGCGCTTATATAAGGCCGCCATTTTTATTTACGAGAACGCGAAGCCCGCAGACCGGATTTCAGATCGGCATACGATAAAATAGGAGATGTGACATAGTGTTCCCTGTGGTATGTGAATCTAGATTTGGAAAAGTGTGTTGTCGCAAATAACTGAATAGCATATAGATTGACCTCTGACCAGTACACGTAACAAAGATGTCACCATACAACCGCGGTAATTTCAAAAAATACTTCCGGGTATTCAGAACTCATTGACAAATGTTAATTACAGGAACTTATACGGAAACTAGTGTATCAGTGCCGTTCGTAGCGTGCTTCTGAATAGAAATGTACCACATGTTAACATTAAACGATCGTTTTATGCTCGATAACAAGGTTAGGAAACTCCAATGAAATTCACCAGGTCTTTCGGTTACACAGAGGGCGCTGTAACCTGCTGACTTGGAGACTGCGAATATAATTGTATTAGTAGTCTGACCTTGGACTGATGTATGAGGGTCGGCAAGGGCACGGTTACTAGTAACCGTGGCAAGGGGTTTTTTCGTGAGCTGGAATCAATTGTTTTTAGTTTCGTAATAATGTGATTTGAATAAAGAAACGTAAATTCGTGGACATGGGCAAATTGTGAAATGTAATCAGCTATTTTATTTGTCCGTAATTTGGACAAATAACTTATTTTTTGTAAGCATATAAAGCATTTTCCACATTAAATGTCGTAATATGTACGCAATTTCCAATTTTGATTCTTAAACACAAATTATCAAATATATTATAAAAATTTAATTAGGAATTTGCTTTATCTGTAAGGTGTAAAACCCTATTTTTTACTGTAAATGAAACTTTCCATTTTATTTACTGTAAAAACGTAAAATGCATTTATTTCTTGTAACCTGTATATGATACGCAAGCTGAAGTAAAAAAATGCGTAAAAGGGGTGTTATTCAGTTATTTGACGTGTATACGCGTGTACCGTATTGGGATAATAAAGTATGAAAAAAGGAATCTCATGAATTCATGTTACCTCAACTTGGATACAGTATGATTTTAGTTTGTATTTTAGTATCTATTTTAAGTTTCTGCACTTGGAAAGGAGTATAATTTTACAAACTTAAGTACGTGTTTAGAGGCTTTTTGTAAAGCTATACTTCAGCATGGGTACTTGAATTTTTTACTCAACGAGACAGACAATGGCGGGCAATACTCAGAAAAATGCTTTCTCTGTCGCAATCGGATTTAGATCTCACCAAAATACTAGCAGATTGTTTTCTGTAACAAGGGCACCTCAGTCTTTAAATGTGAATGGAAATTAGTACTGTTTTTTTCCAGAAATGTAGCAATAAATGAGAACCACTTCAAAAACTTTGTTTTTTGTCTAAAAGTGAGATAAATCAGGAAAATCGTTCATAACTGTTCCAGTCATATGACAATAAAACACTATTCGAAACAACTTTTTCAATGACAATGGTATCTGTCAAAATATGAGTGATTATTGATTGACGACCAAATTCACAATTTCCGGAGAATTCGCCATAATTGTTGAGTTACTAGTATATTGTATATAACAATGGCGGAGTATCCCCTAGCTCAAAGCTTCTTCTAATCCAACGAATAAGCTAATATTATTAATTCTTGTGCAAACCGCTCACTAAACCTATTATAAGCATAAAGTATTGAGAATAAAGTCAGCACTTTACAAAACGCGGTTTCCTCTCCGATTTGATTTCGTCAATATATGATATTAGTATAGGAATCATAATTCATTCACACTTTAAATATGCCGTTGCTTTCAAGCCACACACATAGGCATCGTTCACTGTTAAAATGTTTGCAATATTTTCTTTGAAGTTGTTGTCGTTTGTACATTGTTCAACCCTTATACCAGCATTTCAATTACGTCGCTCTGATTTTTAATTATGCAAGCCGTGATAAATGACATCATATACCATGGTTTATTATTGTCGTATACAGAATCGCTCGTCAACCTGAATATGTTGTCAACCCTCAAAATGAAATCGAACGTATGGCACTAATCGGTGTTTATATTTCTTTGAAATTATGTCAATTGAGACGATTACAAAAAAAAGTTTCGTGTCTAGGTAATGGGACACGGTTGATGAATTGACAAATTTTTGTTTCCGCATGATACTTGATTACGCTCAGTGTAGAAACTAAATTCTATACAAAAATAGTCGATTCTCACTTGAAGTATTTTTTAAATGACGAGTGTTATCAATAAACAAACATACTATGTTCACACTTGTCAGTGTAGCAGGTAAATGGATTACATGGGGTCAAAAAGTCATAACCTGCATGTAATTATGGAACTCTTGGGTTATGTTTACATCACTTTAACCAATCAGCGTTGAGGTCATATCGTCTGTATAATATAGCTACAGCACTGCAGAAATGCGTCGTCTGTAGGCATCGTAGTTATTGTAGTACTGTTAAAGTCACTTCAAATCGATCCCCTCGTTCATTCGTTAGGCTTTATAAGCAGACGTGAGACAGTATCTCACATTCTGATTTATTTGAACCATTAACCATATTAACTGTCAATAACTACACACACAATATATTTGGATCTTTTATTCTGACTCGTTCTGACAACTCTTGTATTAGAAATCTGTATACCTGAAAACATTTCACGACCATTAACACCATGCGTTGCCACGGTGATATTGTTTGCTTCTATATTAATTTGTATATACACTTGTTAATTCACCTGCAATACACATTTCAATGTGCAGTACGTATTACGTACACAGCCATACAGTCAAGCTATTATGTGTTGTCAAGTGTTTGTTTATTGAGTTAATATTGCACCAGTGTAAACATATTAACATTCCGTTCTTATGTAGTTCGGGTTGAATACTCCCATCGTGTTACCATGGGAATGCGTTTTCACGGTCAGGTGCCTCTCGCAGAAACACGTTACAAACGATATGCAACTTAATATTATTCAGTAATAGTAAAAATATATTTCAGTTCATATTATGATGAAAAGCTAATTTGAATTCAATATTGTGTAAAGTCGAAAAAACATTTCTCTGAGAAGAAAAGGTATTATAAAGTAAACAATTATCACATGATTTAGTAATATCTACATTGTCACTTGTCATGCAATTATTCTGGATTCGTTACAGCTTATTGTTGGTGTTCTATAATGGATCCACCTTCAATCAGGTGCTGGCTGTAAGTTACTGGAAATCATAATATATGTTTGTTTCCTACAACCTTAAAATCATCTTCCCGGATAGTACAGGTTTTTGCAGACTGAGCTCTAAAAGCACATGCCCTCGTTTATTGTTTAATTTCTCTTTACTCGATCTTTTAGTATTGCCAGTGACATCATGCTGGCTGCATACCTCTATAAATGTCTTGTTTTCAATTTACTAAATGCATCATTATATTTATCAATGTGTCTAGTTACCTTAGGTTTGGATTGATATAATCACGCTAAATGCATTGAGAATGTTGACGCATGCGTACTATGTTGAGTAGCATCATTGTCATTGTACAGTCTGCGGATAATAAACCATTAAGTATTGTCAAGTGTTTGTATATAGAGTTAATATTTGACCAATGTAAACATATTAACACTCCATTATGAGGTTAGTCGGGTTCAATACCTATCTATATATAATCGGATGTGCACCCTCTGAAAAAAAGAAGCTCAATTTAATAAAAAATAAGACATGATTCATACATTACATACCATCGTGAGACAGGTCAGTTTTACACTACTGCTTATCAAAACTGCTTATTTAAATCATTATACTGAGAAAATTGTAGTCTGAATTCACCAGACATGTGATGGTTGCACTATTCTATTTAAATTTAAACCCCAAATTGAACATTATACTGTGTTGTACAATGTATGCAATACGATAGCGTATGTTTTATTCTATATCAATGATCTCGGGAAATAAATGAAATGTACATGTGAAGTAACAGACAAGAGTCAAATTAATTAAAGAACAATCTATTATAAGACTTAACGTGGTCTTTATCTTGACATACCACTTGTAGCTAAATAAGTTCAGTATTTCTAATAATATTCAACAATTAGATGACGTGCTATGTCTGAGGTACAAATTCTAAAACAGTCTCAAATTCTCCTTAATGCTGGCTTTGACGTATTACTGTGCTTTTAGTGGTCGTTCTTCACATATATGTGTGTTTTCACAACATTTTACAACTTAGTAAGCTGTCAATCAAAATTATACTCAGTTCAATATTTTGAGGAGTAGCAGGCATGCATACTATATTGTTAATACTTTTTTAGGATAGTGGGTAGATTTAGAATATGGGATCAACGAAGCCATGGACCTTGACCTCTTTGGCTAGGTAATAACGGCTCAACCAATCAACGTTGAGAGGATATCGTCCGCGTAACATCTGCAACAATAAAGAAATAAGTCGTTTATGAACATGGTGATTATTTTTTGTCAAATGACATCTTCCTCTCGACGACTGACATCTGAAAGTATGCTTAATAATCTATTGATTGAGTATGGTGTCATTTCTAAATTATTTCAGACAAAACCGTATATATGTCAGCATCTCGTCTTGTGTACTGCACAGGTGTTTTCGAGTGTTTGTATTTAGAGTCAATATTTGACCAGCGTAAACATATCATCAGATTACTCTAAAATATGCATTAAAAAAATCGTCACTGATAGCGCCCCATCGAAAACAATAGTTAGACACTTTTTTTATTTACTACATTTGGAAGGTAATCTATGAAAGGATTGTTACTTATAAGAATTTGGCAACCGGTACATTGGTGAAACTAATCCCGTGAGCGGTGAGGTTGAAGCACGTTGGTGTCTAAAATTACCGGTATAAAGCGGAAACATTATTATTTATCATATTCCAAACAGTTATTAATGAAACGATTCAGATTTGTTATGTAACTTAGGATTCAATTCTAACTTAGATTGCAATGGAGTCTGGGTAATGATCTGTACTCTATATATGTGTATGTAAACATTATGTATTTACACTTGTCACTATAACAGGTAGATTAATTATACGAGTCACCAAGTCATGACATCGATGTGTTCCAATGAACCTTCAGGCATGACCTACAACCAATCTGATTAAAATAGGATCTTAGTTTGGTTATTTTTTTTGTTAATATAATATCATTCATATATTTTATTATTTTTTGTGGGCTTTCGCGATTACCAAAACTTGAAGAAATACCAGCAAATAAATAAAAAAAAAATATATGAAAATATATATGAATGATATTATATCAAAAAAAAACCCAAAATTGGATCTTATTTTAGTCAGATTGGACCTACAACAAGATGGCCAATCAGCGCCGAGCAGTTGTTTTGAGTACAAATCACCAGTGATCATTACCAATCCATGATATTGTTCTTACCAATTTTATCAAAAAGTGTAAAATGTCTTGGGAAATCAACTATTTGACATGTTCATGAATCATACACATGCACGTACTCAAAGTATTATCTGTATTACTAGTACTTAAACTTAACTTAAACTCTTATGAGAATAGGACTGGTAATATTATTTACATTAGATATCTTGTAGTTACTTAAATCCCTTGCATTTTCTTTTGAAAAACAAATCGTCATCGAAGTGTCAAACCGTCTCTGTCCATATGCGACTAATGTTCACAGATCTACAGTTGGATATGGTATTTCCACTTTTTATGATATTTATGTCAGTCTTATAAAATATTAATACACTTTGGTAATGGCACAGTGGTCAGCGTGATTGCCTCACATTCTAGGAGCCGACTGTTATAGTCTGCTATGCAATTCCAAACACACAGTAAAAGATTCCAGAGTCTGGTTTTCACATATGCACTTGTAATTACCACGTCATATGCAATAATTCTGGAGAGAAAACAGTGATACTTTTTACACTTTTATGATATTTTATTTTTATAATGTAAACAGAGTCACGTACATTATTTCGAGTATTTATGTTCCTCTCCAGCTTCCAACATTTTAGAATTTAATTTTATTATTAAATAGGATTTCAATTCTATTTTCGTGTAGATTTGACATACAGAAGAGCGCGGACAGTCTAACGGGCATAATATTAATAGCTGGGGCTAAAATAGAGGTCTCGGGAAAACAAAGAAATATAATAAAACGGATAATGCAATCAGTGCATCGTAGTGGGGCAAAGAATGTGAAGTTTTGAAAACAAGAAAATTTAATTTTTTAAATTCATACATTAATTCACAAAATGAGGATGCACTTGGAAATTATATTGAAATTAGAAACCGGTTTAAAAGAATGTCTAAAACCAAAGCAAGAGAGTATAACATGCAACATAATACGTTGTTACATTGAACGCAAGATAAGGTTTGGAAGGTAGTTTTAATTAAGAGTGGGAAATGAGAGGGTAATATTAGAACATTAGATTGGTTTAACTATTTTAAAGAATTGCTTAATGTATCACCAGAATACATTGACTTTTGAAAGCAACGTTATTGACAAATTATAAGAACACTACTCTATTATGAGTTATGTAAATCTAATGTATCTTTAGCAGACAACAGTGACATTACGTTGCAAGAGGTCACACATTGTATCAAAAGCAGAAGGAATGAGAAAGCAAATAAAATGAAATGCATTGTGGTGACAATTATTTTCTCGTTACACGGTAGGGGTCATTGTGAGGCTACTCCATATTCAGGACCTGAGAGCTTATTTCAAATACTCATGCTTATCTTAGGTCTTCTCCTTTCTGCTCGTCTGCTGTCACGTGGTGGGGAACGTTTGGTGAAAGTATATCATCACAACTGAGGCAGTGCAGGGAAGGAAATATACCGGTAATGAATACAGTAAATTGCAACAACACAATATATAAGGTTTCATTCACTTTAATAAATAAAAAATAAATAAATAAATAGACGCGGTGATAATCACCTGAACCAGCAAGGAATGGGGATATACAGTATACAAATAAAATCAGGGACTTGATCGATGCTGCAGGGAACACTCCACTCTCCGGTAAACAGCAATGTACAATGTTGCGTTCCTTCGTATCTGGCACACTGTCGAACAGCTGCACTGTAATTTAAACTCATATTGTATGTCCAGGGAGTATCAGCAACTGCACTGATATCTGCTGCTACTAGTCGCACCGGTATAAGTATTTCATGTAGTCAGCTTTGGGTTCCCGTTGATCAGCAGGGATTACTGCACAGCACGTATGCTAATGTACCTCAATATAGATTACAGCTTATTTGGTCAGGAATCAGCATCACATGACAAGCAAGGTCACCTTCCTGACTAAAGGTTTTCAAATATGTCCCAACTTAAATACCACAACTAAATTATGGCAATGCAAGCAATAAAATGTATTCAACGAGTTGATTGGTTGTTTCGAAATAGAGAAGTAATCAGAGTCACAATATATTATCGTGGCATATTGGCGCCAGTGACTAAAATTTTCACTAAAATTATAAATGACCTTCTAGTAAAGTGGGCTGTAGAAAATGACATTATTGTTGAAGTCCATGTAGGCTTTCGTAAAGGGTACAGTACTTTTGACAATGTTTTACTTCAGTGAAATATTTATCACGAAGTGGAGGGCAGACAAGATTGTATGCTAAGCTTTTTCTTATTTAGTTTATTTGTTTATTTTTAATGAGTGTGCTTTAAATATGGAAAAGAATGATAATATCGGGGTATAGGCGTCACAAATGATTTCATGAATATGGCTATTTCAATGTATGCTGATGATGTAGCCGATGTGTTTGACATGCGTATTTTACTGCGGAGAGTGTTGAGGTCTTGTGTAAATTGGTCATACAATGGCACATCAATTGAGGTAGTATAGCAATACAGCTATTTTGGTTTATTATTTTCATCAAAATTAGCCTGGACGCCAGATTTGTTTTACGAGTTAACACTAGTGTAAATTCTGAAGTCCTTTTAGGCGAAGGCGATTTTGTATTTTCTCTATTTACATGAAACGTCGTATTTCCTATATAAACCTATACAAATGTAAACAAAACACAAAATTTCAATGTATACCACATTTTTTTTCAAAAACCATGACAACTTACTCCAAATTTTGTAATTACAGTGATGTACTAGTATTTGTTTAATTTTGTTTTATAATGATTGATGTGATAGACGGCCATGCTATGAGTTGTCTTTTAACTTTGTAAAGTTTAAAACTCACCTGATTAAACCATTTTTCATTAGGTTTTTGTTTTCTTGTTTTGGAATGTTTTGGATTTAGTTTTTTCTGAAGCCGAGTACAGAAGAAGCTTGAAGTTACAAACAGTTGCTTTATTTATTTTCACTCCTTTCGCCTGATTGTTCCATGTTTTTCGGTTCTCATCATTGTCTATTGGAAGACAATGACATTGAGATTGGGCAGTGATTTAAGATGTTTGTCGAGTTATGAATTCTGAAATATTTTGCTAAAACAAAACTATTTTTTGAGGTATAAGCGAAATCAATGGTATAGATGGCAGGAGTTGGAATGTGATGATTGTTGTTGCCATCTAGGTCTGCTAGGCATATTCTGGATTTAGAATCGTCTAACAGCATAGCATTCACTTAAGAGGAATATTCCAAGAAATCCTTTCTCAGTTGATCAAAAGTATTCATCTTCATTCTTTTATGAATTGTTACATATTATGGCGGAAAGTAAACGCGGCAAATAAATAAATAAATCAATTGTATCTTTGGATAATTGCTTTTTATACTTTACACCTAATTATATCACTTTTAATGTCTCAACTAGTTATGTACTTAACTGTTGAACTTGACAGCAACACCATCTCTCTTACCTCTGTCTAGCACCACTAATAACAATTAATTCAAAATCATCTAAACTAAAGCTAAAATCTGTTTAAGCTAGTTTAAGTGATTGTTCAAGTGAAATGCGTTGACACGTGACTAAAAATAAGAAAAAATACGAGAAAAATATATGGAAAAAAAATAAACAAAACTAAAACAAATGTGTTTACTTCAGTAACTCTGAAAATAATGAAAGTTGGTATTTTATTAAAATTGTTCTTAAATTTTGAAAATTATTCAAAAAGTCTTAATTGTTCTCCAGAATTTGAGTTGTCACGTTTTCGGTAACCTGTCAAGCGATTGCGAACTTCGGGCAGTTTTTGTGCGTTATATATCGTTGTTCTGTTCTGTGCGAGTTACGGAGATTTTCGTTCACGCTACAGCGGTTCATCTGGAAGGCTTTGAGAACTGATACGATGTATTTCACAGCTGTGAATAAGGGTATTTATTTTGCATTACGTCTGGTAATTGTAGAATTTTATGCTGAAGGGTCGATGGAAGGTGATTTTATGGCGGCTTAGCCACTCGTCATTTTTAGTTTGAGAGCAGTTAATCAGACAATACACATTATGTCCCTTCATTTTGTATTTTGTTATATTCTTATGAATGCTATAATGTGAATATCTGTGAACATATTCCCACTACTGTACAGGTACAGAACGCTGTTGGTTGGTTCTTTAAGTTATTTTGGGGATTGTGTGTGACATGAGCTCCAGGTGTGTAGCTAGCCGAGATTCAAAACACATGTACGCTAACTTTGAATCTTGTTAGACACCGTATATACAGTCAAAGGATAGTCCAAGCTGTTCAACATGGATGTACTCTTACACGTCCACAATTTGAATATATGTATTTAAAAAAGAAACATTGTCTAAATTTAGAACAAAATGGTATTCTTCCCTTAAAATACTGTTTATATTTCTAGATATATTTATCCCAGGTTCGTGCATGCGTATGTGTCATTGCGCCTAAACTGAATAGTGAATGGTACGAACAGTGTCGTTCACAGTCGCCGTGTCAGATCTTATCTACTTGTAGTTCATATATTTATCACACCACTGTACATAATAGATTACTTATAACTGGGATAAGAGTTGTTTATTCGTTCAAGTCCCGCATATAAACCGACGTAGACAGAGATTATTTTGTGAATGACAGCTGAGTTGTTCCGAAGCAGTGTAATGTACATATTGACTTTACAGGTAGTCGTCATTTGAAATGTACACTGTGCTTTAGACCAATATCACTGCATGTAATGGATTATATATTAAAGATAAAATTACTAGACAACCTTGACAAGGTGTAAATAATTTAAATATGAAATCACAGCTATATCCCAAACACATTCAATAGTGTGTCCATAATTCGTCCTAGGTGTCACCCATGGCTACTAGAACCGTGGTGTCGCCCTGAACGATGTGATCAAAACTCGTAAATCCATCATGAAGACCAATCGACTTATAAATAGAGGTGAACTAACAAGAAAGCGGAGGTACGCGTGTATTGGATGATTAGATATTTAAATGAATGGATTCTACCAATACATAGACAGAGATCCCAGTTTATTCTGGCGAGGTGGTATAGTGACAAAATACAAATCAGCGCTGTGTTATATATATAAGTGAATAACAATTCTGTGTTTATCAATGTTGTTTACTTCTGTTAAAAATATTTAGACCTATGAGTGTTATTGTGCTGCTATATACGTCTGTGCCCTGACCCCTTAACTAGAATGGTAGAGTCCACTCATTCGATCTTATTCGTGATGCTGGTGACACTGTGTGTATGACGACGTGAAACTCAAATGACGGACTATTACCAATATTGTGACCATCATTTATAAAATACGGCAAGTAACGAATTTTATAAAACATTTAATTATGATATTCTGTAATGTATGTTTTATTTCGTCTAAAACTAATAAATTGGTGTTAACTATAATATAACAATAATTAATGTACGTTTCTTTGTCATCACAAATCAGACAAAACTAATCTATTTTAATGGTGGAAGCAACTAAACACGTGGTTCGCAAAGACGTTGATCTAAACCGGTATGCCTTCAGAGATGAACCGGCAAACATTTAAAACTGCTTGCATCTTAACTTCATTCATTCATTTAAAATATCAACAAATATTCTACCAAGAGTAATTTTGAGTTGTATAAAGAAGAAGAAATTTAGTTTTAATCAAGCATCATACCGATTTGAAAATGTGAAAGTAACTAATTATTCAGCTTATTCAAACCAAAGTCAGTGTGTCAATATATACTATACAAGATTCTTATTATCATTACAATCTTCTTCAATCAAAACAAGAATCCACAACAAAGGATTTAGCAGTTGTAACAAATTATCTTGAAGGCTTACGATATAAAGTCGTCTTTTATACATATATGTAAACCACGATTGCATGGCACCGCTAATGAATACTAAGCAAATTAAAAAAATAAGTAAATTTAATTTTAAAGAATTACTTTTAATATCACAATTATTTTTTTAAAAATGCTTCCTTCAAACAGCATTTAACAAAATAAAACCGATTTTCGAGCAGCCTTAATATCGGTAGTACGTGGTAGCTTTGATGCAATTTGATAGAGATATGGTTAATTAGTGGTATGTATATTTTGAAACTAAACTGCTGCAACAAATGTGAATATGAATACAACTATTGAGTGCAGCTCATTCAAATCCTGTTTGGAATTAATACCGAATTATTACTCAACTATCGTATGATTAATGATGTTGAATATGTAATGAAATATGCTTCACATTGAGGTTTAAAAAAATCATGCTTTAACCACACATTTGTGGCATGTGTACGTTATATTAGAACTTTAAAACGTTGATATAACTGATTAACTGATTACAATTACATCTGAATCACCATTACTGGATTAATATTGAATCAATAACGGCGGTCACTGAGAAAATGCATTACTGTACTATGAGACTTGGATAAAACTTACTATATATGTATAGAGATATTCATATTTTCACGAAATCAGGAATATTGGATATAACTGTTCACCTGATTTAACTGATATAACTGTTCATCTAGACTGGCACAGCTGTGGTGATTTTTTTCAGTTAAATTATAATAATAAAACACTTGATGTGAATGCGAAACCACTGAGGGATTAATGTTGGATTATTACCACTGTACTCTGTGGTTCATGAAATCGGGATACAACTGTTGATCGGATAGTCTCTAATTATTCACCGTTGAAGGATTAATATTGGATTATTGTCACTGTACTCTCTGTGATGTTTCAAGAAACCGGAAATCTGCTGACCAGGTTGTTTCTAATTCACCATTTAAGGATAAATATTGGGTTATTACCACTGCATTGTCTGTGATAACGCATGAACTCAGGAATCTTGGATGTAACTGTTGAACAGATTGTTTCTACAAGTAAATCACCGTTGAAGGATTAATATTGGACTATTGCCACTGTGTGAGGTTTCGAAATCCAGGATATGGATTAGTATCGGATAGTAACAAGAATATTTCCTACAATTGCATTCTCACTTCTGACTTCTTTGATTACAATATCTTGGACACGTCTTAAAAACCTATGTAAGAAAATTGGATATTTTGGATATAAGCGCTGATAGGATTATACACACCTGTTTATGGATTAAAGCTGACTTACAACAGACTGATATTCTCAAAGGTCAGTAGATTTGATTTATCTTTATTGATGTGTATGGTAATATGACAGAACCCCACACCCTCCCCGTGGCTTTCGTTGCGTATGGAAGTTATTTTCACGAGTGATGCGGTGTATCCTGCGGCCGTACAGCAGAATACACCGCACCTCGAGTGAAAATAACTTCCATACGCAACGAAAGCCACGGGGAGGGTGTGGGGTTCTGTTATTATTACATATGTTATATACTTGATTATTTCGTATTAAAGAAAGAACGTAGAAACCGGGATGGAATTTAGGTCGGGGAATCCCATTGCCCATTAATATGTTCCAATATAAGTGTTACGCCCTAGCAGCGCGTGTAAGTGTAGAACGCGCCCGGAGAACACGTGTCACTGTTTGCTTGAAATTAAAATAATCAGAACTTGAACTGGACGACTATGATACACAGTTTATGTTGAAGTTAAAAGTTCCGCAAACATGCCGTGCAACTGCGGTACTCCACAGACGGGATGACTTTTGTCGACAGCAGTTGTCGCTTAGCTGCACGCTACAACTTTGTGTGTGATGTTGCTTGCTGGTCGTGGATTGACTGAGTCTTGATTACCGGTTAAAATGTTGCTCTTTTGGCGTTGGTAATTTTTATTTGGAACTGAGTAACGCCGCAACGTCACCAGCAGAAACCTGGTATCTCGATGTTGATGGTTGCGGCTGCATAGTAATCGCTGATTTTACTGCTGGTGGATCTTCTGAGAGCCCTTCAAGGTTTATAAAACTCAGTTTCCAGGTGGTCAATATACATTAAGTTCTCCCAATCGTAGTATTCCATGTGATGTACACCTGACATGCCAAAAATGTTGTTGGACGATTTGAACTGGATAAAAATAGCAGACGAAAATGTGTTTACAAAATAAAAATAGTTCGGTAGCCAATGAAAATACCATGTTCATTTGCATATCGACCGTGAAAATACCGAAAACATTATTACATGGGTGATATGCAAATTAGTTTGGGCCAAAATAAGTGACTGTCTAAAAGTACCATTACTGTTGTTCAAATTTCATTTCACTCGGTAAGTATATTCATGTACTCCAAGGGGAAAATATCGTACTTCTAAATATTGTTTATTCCGAAAAACTGTACTCCTGAAGGGACTACTTTGTTTGCTCTCAGACCTCATTTGCATATGGGTTGTGGAAATACCGATTTTGATTTCAGGGACGAATCAAAATAAACTGCAGTACATATGTAATAATATATGTTACAAATTTAGTTTGGAGTCTATTCCAAGCTTGTTAGTGTACATGTACACTGTTTTATAGTATCAACTCTATGAATACATTTTTTTTCGAGTTTTTTTGTAGTATTATTTACATGCCTATGTCATTCCATTCACAGCTGTTCATCAATTCAGGTGTTCAATGCCCACCTGCATAACACTATATTCTTTTCGTTTATCTAAAAACTGGGGATTATGTATCACCTTCACTCACAGTTCTAATACAGTATGCTATGTAATATTTCATTATAATTCTAGCATATATAACAAATTTACATATATGTATTTAATTACTTAAATGTTACATATAAAATTGACATGAAATTAAACACCGTAATTTTCAACCCTGAAACTATGGTTATGCTTGACACATATTGAATATTATGTTTTGTAGAGTCATTTTGTTTGGTGGTTGTATCTTTGTAAATTGTATAACAATCGACAGAGTGGTTAGATATTTCTAGAATGATATACTATTTTAATTTTGTTATCGCTGTTTGAATTCAGTGTGTTAATATTTTCTGTTCAGCTGTTATTTATACGACTCTGCATGAATACATTTATGTATTCATGTAAACAATAAAAGAAAAAAAATGCCTGTAAAAAACTCAACATCGTTTGTGTGTATTAACCTTAAAAGTTATACTATATTAACCTCTGTAAACCTGTTCTTGACCCGAAAGTATAATAAAGGTCATGTTATTCTGTACATAATATGGCAACCATATTAAACCTGAATCTACGTGCCTGAATCTATGTGTTGACCGTTACTCCGTAATCCAGGCATAGGTCATATAAATACATTGTTCAGCATCTTATTAGCATAACCATGACTGTGAACGTCTCAGGTAAAAACACAAAGAAAAAAAAAATTAATTGTGAAATTATCTTAATCTCAAAGACGGAGCTGGGTCACGATCCCCCAAAATGATGATTTTTTTGTATTAACACCTCCCCTAACGCCAATGAAACAATCCTTTATCTTTGTCTGATTTCCTGTTCCGGACCGTCTTTGAGAATAGTGGGTTCAATAACCAGTATAGCGTGATGTCATGTTGTATTCAGTTCAGCAATGTATACCTCTGCACGTATTGTTGTATTGATTAAAATAAAACTTGAATATGTGGTATACTCTGACATTACTGGTCAAAATATCATTGGAAGTAGCATTGCCCATAGCAATGAGTGATGTAATTGACGAATCATGTATAATTTAATATAATTACAAATTCATAACTCACAGTGTTAATTCCACTGATTTTTTCCTGTGGAAGAGACATAATACTGATATGTAATGACACGTGACTGGAGGAATGCCCTAAATGACGACAGTCAACATTTACAACCATTGAAAATGATTACACACCAACAAAATATTGTCCCATCACCAATTGCATTTATTTATATATCTAGCATATATGCTTCAAAAATAAAAAGTACAATGTACATGTTACTCATTGCAATGAATTTACATGATAATGAATGTAAAATCCAATAAAAATAGATCAGATTCATTGCCTAGCAACAATATGATTAAGTACAATCAGTAATTTTGACCTGAATTAAGGATTTTACACGACAGAAAAATGATATATGTTATTGTATATCTGGATAATTTGTTGTGATAAATCGTATGTAATCAGTAAATGTAGTGTATTGCTGTATTCAATAACTATCAATAATAGTTTTGCTATTTAAATTATAATTATTACTTGGTTCTAAATATAGATAATTGTAAATATAGTAATAGTCTACTACAATGGAAGGATTGTGATAGTTTTGAAAATATGATTAAAAAAATCATAATATTTTGAATTCCGTAGAAACACTGAATTGCTTTTCAGAATGTTCATATAGTTGTAAAAATTTGATATCCAAAAAATCATAATAATATCAAGAATTCTGTAGAAACACTGGACTGATTTCGGAATGTTCATATAGTTTATGAAAATATAATATTATTATAAATTTAATGACATGTATACTGACATGTTTTGTTTTTTGTTGTTTTTTTCACTAAAATAAATGGTTACCACGAAAAAACAACAAACAAACAAATGTTTTGCAATTTATACACTCATAAAAAAGTCAAACACACTGGGAATTACTCTTTAGAATCTACATATACTTGTTATTATTTCTTCTGGTTAAATACAACAGTAGAATATAGTAAGATACAATAATAAAAACAAAATCACTAAAAATATTCAAGAAATACAAAGAATGCATCATTAGTATTATTTTCAAAACAATCACTGGATAACACGTGTACTTTCTGAATTAGCTTAAATAAAAAGAATTAAAAAGTGTCTCTTGTGATTGTTTTCTATCTCAAACAAGACAGCAATATCCAGTTTTGAATATATTGTCTGTACAATTCACTTTACAATAATTACATGACATAGTGCACTAACAGTTGTCAAGGTAACTACTGTCAATATGCCAGCTGAACGTAACTCAAATAATGTCAAATAATGCAACTTTGTTTTGATTCTAGTAGTAGAATTTTTATAGTGAATATCTTGAAACTCAAAACTCTCTACAAGTACTAGGGTATAACAAATAATCCAAGAATGATATATAAAAAAAACACAAAAATAGATTATTGAATTATTATTGACACACACATTTAAACGTTTTAAAATCCGTTGATAAAAATGTGATATGTACCTGATTGGGAAGTATACATTTTTCTGTTTTCCCATCGGTTTGAATATTCCCACAAGTTAACTGCAATCAATAATGTGCAACTCATCCTTGTGGACACATGAAATCATTATAATGTAATTATTTCAATATGAAAACATTGATAATGTCATAGATTCGTCAGTTTGGTTTGTAACAGTCATTTGAAAAAAAAGACAACAAAACTGAATGACAGATTATTGTACAATGAAATATTGTAAAAGTGAAATGAATCATACTATAAAAATACAATCCACATTTGTCAATGATAACAATGGTTATATTTCATAATCATGACTGATATTAAATGTAATTAAACACCCAATTATCTATTATCAATCTTCCATTATACATATTACAAGTAAAATATTATGCTGGTATATTTACTGGTGTTAGCACCATAGTATATACAAATCTAAATATATTCTGTATATTGACAATTTTATAAAATCTAAAATTCTAATCCTAGAAATCAGTAATTAGTAGAAATTAATAAGCACCATGGTATTCAGTCACTGAACATGTATTAGGGTGAATATAAAAATGCATTTATTATTTTTGATAAATAGTATTGTAGGCATATTGTAATTGTATTAATTGTAGTAATTGTGTAGTATTAGTAATTGTGAGTAATAGTAGTAATTGTGAGGCCATGTACATTTACTAGACATTGCTCACATATAATTCACAAGTGTCTACAACACTCAATTATTCATTATGTTTTAAAAGCTTTGAAGTCAGGAAGCAGGATCTTATTTGACATTTTAATCCCTGCTATCAGTAATATCAACTTTTACTTTTTTTTTCATGACAAATGTTACCATGTTTCATTCTTAGTAATATTATTTAGTATTTTAGCAATTTTGTATTATTTAGTAATTTAGTAATTTTATTTTGTTATTTAGCATATTGTTTTCTATTCTTTGCTTGTACCTTGTGACCAACCCCAAGGTTGCGCAAGAGTCAATAAATAAATAAAACAAGTCATTGACAATGACATAGTCCCTGTCATGTGTTTAGTGACTTTGTCAAACAATGAAAAGCATAGTCAGATTATGTTTAAATATTGGGATAGTATTTAGCATATTAACAAAATAAAACAAAGCAATATCATGCCTTTGTACTAAATTTAACTCAAATCTGTACAATCATCTCTGCAAAATGAGCAGAACACTCATAAAAAAAACAAAATGGCCACCAGTTCGCATTGAATCACAAAAAATCATGTCCATCAGTAACCCACCATGACTGATGTCAATGCCAAGTTTAAATGAAATTGGTCATGGCATGTCCAAGATGACATGTTTGAACTTTGTGATTTTATTCGTTTTTGACAAAAATGGCCGCCACTTGGCTTAATTTTGATGAAAACGAAAAATAACTGAAAAGAACATTCAACCCATTATATCTTGCCTTTGTACAAAATTTAACCCAAATCTGTACAATCATCTCTGCAAAATGAGCAGAACACTCGTAAAAAAACAAAATGGCCACCGGTCCGTCATTTTATATCGAATCACGAAAAAATATCAGTAACAAACCATGACTGATGTCAATGCAAAGTTTGAATGAAATCGGTCAAGGCATGTCCGAGAAACTGTTGATGACTTGACCAAAAGTTTGGGACAAAAATGGCCACCAGTCAATCAAAGGTCAACCAAATCAAAAATAAATCGATAGGAACATCTCCCATTATGACTTGTCTTTGTACCAACTTTGAAGAAAATCTGTCCAGGCGTCTCTGAGAACTGATGACGGATGCACCGACAGACGGATGTCCCCATTTCAAACTACATTGTGTACATCTGACGAGGATTAAAAAACAAGTCATTGTCAATGACACGTCCCCGTTCCGTTCATATTTGAGTGACATATACATTCAAAGCAGATCGAGACCGAAAGGCACCTGCATATGTACAACACATTGTGCTAAATCTGAACAAAATCCATCCATGCATGACTGAGATCCGGTTCTGGAATTGTGAAAATACGTAATTTTGATGCATTTTCGGCCTTAAAATGGCCATCATTCCGCTATTGTTAAGCAGATCATGAAACAAATGCACATATATATTTGTGACATGATGTACCATGTGTGTGTGAAGTTTGAACTTGATCAATCCAGACATGTCTTGGATACGGATCCAGAACTGAATTCTTTAACAAAATGGCCGCCAGTCGGCCATTTCGAACTTGATCCGAAAAAAAAAGAAGTGCATCAAGGTCCTATTATGTTTAATGTATGTACCAAATTTGAACAAAATTCATCCATGCATAACTGAGATACGGGTCCGGAATGGTGAAAATGTGCGATTTCAATGCATTTTCGGCCTTAAAGCGGCCCCCATTTGGCTATCGTTAATGAGATCATGAAACAAATGCACATACATATTTGTGACATGATGTACCTTGTGTGTGTGAAGTTTGAACTTGATCAATCCAGACATGTCTCGGATACGGATCCAGAACTGAATTCTTTAAAACAAAATGGCCGCCAGTCGGCTATTTCGAACTTGATCCGAAAAAAAATGACGTGCATCAAGGTCCTATTATATTTAATGTATGTACCAAATTTGAACAAAATCCATCCATGCATAACTGAGATACGGGTCCGGAATGGTGAAAATGTGCGATTTCAATGCATTTTCGGCCTTAAAGCGGCCCCCATTTGGCTATCGTTAATGAGATCATGAAACAAATGCACATACATATTTGTGACATGATGTACCTTGTGTGTGTGAAGTTTGAACTCGATCAATCCAAGCATGTCTCAGATACGGATCCAGAACTGAATTCTTTAAAACAAAATGGCCGCCAGTCGGCCATTTCGAACCCGATCCAAAAAAAAATGACGTGCATCAAGGTCCTATTATGTTTAATGTATGTACCAAATTTGAACAAAATCCGTCCATACATAACTGAGATCCGGGTCCGGAATGGTGAAAATGTGCGATTTTGATGCATTTTCGGCCTTAAAATGGCCGCTATTCGGCTATCGTTAATCGGATCATGAAAAAAATGCATGTGCATATGTCTCATATAATGTGTGATGTATGAGTGAAGTTTGAACTTAATCGGTCCATGCATGTTCGAGATACAGGTGATCACGGACGCACGGACGCACGGACGCACACAGGGCAAAACATAAGTCCCCGTTTTCGGACTGCGTCCGAACAGGGACTAATAAATGATCCTAGTAACATATTTTAGATTCTTACAATACTGAGTGATGTTATAGTTACATAGACACACTGCAGTAAAATACACTGTACATATCTGTGTACAAAGTTAACTGTTACACTGGTCTGCACTCGACTGAGGAAATGAGGAAATATGTTAAACTAACATGAACATATAGGTAGATAATTTAACACTTACCCTATAACTCATGACGGTGTTAGCCAAGTAATTCTAAATGAATTACTTTGAATATAACTAAAATAAGTAAATATCCAATCTTAAATCTGGACAACCAGACCCTCAGTGTCAAGAATCAGAATGAATGTCGTGATAACATACAATTCAGACTTTGGACTAGAACTACTTAGAGTGCCGCCCTCTAGTGTCAAATCTAAAATACCCATTCTTTCATACACTCCATTTAAATTGTTGAATCTACATTTATTGTTACAACTGAATCCAGCATTCGTAGTCACATGTCAATGTAAATTAAGTGCAAAAACTAATTTGTAGTTATAGAGATATGAATGGCGTGATATTAAACTGTAAAGTAATTTAATTTATCGATTGTCATTATATCAACGATTGGTGGAATGACAAGCCTGGTCAAATGTCCATCATGTGGTCATGTGACAACTTGTACAGATGTACAATGTATCAAGATAACCATCGTCATTGTGCATGGAAGGACACATCAGGTCAAAGGTTATCTGTATTGAAACATAGATCACAGTATAGACTTGCTTACAAGTATTGCTTTTTTTTGTTTTGCATTTCAAAATAAATAAACCAGTATCTTTACTGACTTGTAGAGCATGTATTATTTTTTTTAAATAAAAAAATTAAAATAAAAATCCTACAGAATAGCCAAAATAGGAAATAAAATATTCTATATTAATTATTTAATTAATTTATGATTTTATACTAACATTGTACAAGGTGTTTTAGATGCTATGTTCAGTTGGGTTTAAACACACAATTCTTTCAGTTAATCATACAACTTCGTAATCGGTATACTGTAATATCAGGTTTATCTCAAATTTGGTCCATGGCCCCAATTTTATTTTACATACAACCGTGTGTAGCAATGAGCAATGTTTTTAGAATCTATTCTTAGGGGCGGACATCCGGGCATTTTCATCGCCTGGCAACCATTGAGGTGAAGACAAAGGCCAAAAACTCTCAGAAAACGGTACTGTGGGATGGTTGTTGAGACTCCCCTGAACAGTGTAACTGCATATAAATTTGATTGTTCAGGATTAGTTCAAAGTTGAGTTCCTGTTGTTTTCTTGAATTTTCACCGGCTCTTCACTCGGCGTTCCTCAGCAGCGCGTGCAGAGCCAGTTGAAATACGTGGTATAGTGGTGTGCATCTTGGCAACGTGGTAAGTCTTGTGACGTACCTCTGCAGATTTGATGTGCCAAAAAGTAGGCCGGGTTTCATTTAAAACTATACCTATTACACTATATTAAATTTAGTGAATTTTTATAATTTATTAACCAAAGTTTATTGTTTCATTTTAGTACCGGTAAACAGTGCAGTGAAATACTTTGGCCATTGAGGGCGCCCTTTCACATATCTTGCATTTTAGCTTATTATCAACAAAACTTTGTTTGTCGGCTCTGACACGTCAAGTAATATGTGTACTGTAATACATGCTACAACTACGTTATTACCAAGATATCCACTTTACCAATAGCAGAACATCACAGAGCAGTTCTGTGGATTTGTTTGTGAGTTTTCAACATCCTAGGGAGTCATTCTGAAGTCACTATATGATGTGAAGCGTAGTTTATTAAAATTTATCTGAGATGTACAATGTGAGTTGATGTCCATTAAAATTTAGCCAAGATGTATAATAAAATTGCAAAATAAAATTGATAGTCTATCCCCTGAACTTAAAAAATTTACGCTGTGCTAGGGGATTTTGGTTTAAAATATTACAACACTATGTCAAAAAAACTACACAAAAGTTGTATCATTTCCAGAATCTTTTCAAATTTTGTCTTCAAAAGTCTTTCAAATTCAATCCATGTTCAGGGATTTTTTTTCTCAAAGAAAAAATAAATTTTCACAGGAAACTAACCCATTTGGGCAATACATCATGTATACCTTTCCCATGTAAATATAACTGTTCTGAATGTCTCCATTCATCACATCATACCCTGTTTTATAGAATGAGGATCTAAGAATGCAACATTCTATGATGCATGATCACATTTGTATAATTAAGAGGCAAGACAAAAACTCCTCACACTCCATGTCTTAGTAGAATACTGATGGAAAGTGTTGACCCTGTCCCTAGTGAACAACTTACTGTAAAATACTTTATTTTAGCTGGAATTATTTTGCGCTGAATAGACTTTTTGGGTGTTCTGTATGGAATTTATTTTCACTGATTTTTGACGAGTTGAATGTAAAATATAGGGGGAAAAAAGTATATTCGCTGGATTCTATTATCACAGAATCATCCTTTGGGCAACAAGCAGCCAGTCGGCTGAGATAGCTCCGCTGTTAGCAATGCACATTACAATTAAAAAACAAAAGATATCATTAGAAAATGAACAATATGTATCACATTTTACCAAAAATGACAAAAATATTCATCAAAATTAGAGAATTGGAGATATCATCACAAAATAACCACATCTGAGAGAGGTCCACATGTAGTACCTATATATGCAGTATAAAAGCAATCAGACTTGTGTTTTTTTACAAGAAGTTGAAAATATCACTTTTTACCAAAAATTACAAAAATATTCATCAAAATTAGAGAATTGAAGATATCATCATGAAATGAACAAATCTGAGAGAGGTCTACCCAAAGTACATATACACCAAGTATGAAAGCATTCAGGCTTGTAGTATCCAAGAAGAAGTTGAAAAAGTAAAACATTGACACGGACGACGACGACGACGGACAATCACTCATATGATAAGCTCCGCTCGACAAAGTCGACAGCGGAGCTAAAAATAGCGAAAATGAATTCCAAGCGAAAATAAAGTATTCTACAGTATATCAAGAGCACTTGAAACCTGCAGCAATAAAACCATTTTCCATTCACTACGAGATCCAGCGTTATGCTTGAAATCTAACATTAAAACACGGGACAAACGATCTCCTTCCCATCAGTCTTTGCTCTTCACACACTAGTACCTCTGCCACAAGTAGCCTCCTATTTTATTGCCATCACCTCAGTACGTCATTTTTCTGCAATTTTTTAATCTAAAAATGTACTACGTTGTGTGAGGTAACATTACAGGAGTGAAATGTCACACGTGATACACTAAAATGAGGAAAACGTTACGTTTCCGTGTCTAGATGGAAAAGATGCATCAAGCTGCTGTGGAATGCCAAGCATTCATAACTGTGTCTGTCAACTAGCCCTGGATCCACAGCATTTCCATTGAGTGTTACCACATTTCACTTCACTAGACTCTGATTGCTAGACTGTTGCCAAGCATTCATAACTGTGTCTGTCAACTAGCCCTGGATCCACAGCATTTCCATTGAGTGTTACCACATTTCACTTCACTAGACTCTGATTGCTAGACTGTTGCCAAGCATTCATAACTGTGTCTGTCAACTAGCCCTGGATGCACAGCATTTCCATTGAGTGTTACCACATTTCACTTCACTAGACTCTGATTGCTAGACTGTTGCCAAGCATTCATAACTGTGTCTGTCAACTAGCCCTGGATCCACAGCATTTCCATTGAGTGTTACCACATTTCACTTCACTAGACTCTGATTGCTAGACTGTTGCCAAGCATTCATAACTGTGTCTGTCAACTAGCCCTGGATCCACAGCATTTCCATTGAGTGTTACCACATTTCTCTTCACTAGACTCTGATTGCTAGACTGTTGCCAAGCATTCATAACTGTGTCTGTCAACTAGCCCTGGATCCACAGCATTTCCATTGAGTGTTACCACATTTCACTACACTAGACTCTGATTGCTAGACTGTTGCCAAGCATTCATAACTGTATCTGTCAACTAGCCCTGGATCCACAGCATTTCCATTGAGTGTTACCACATTTCACTACACGAGACTCTGATTGCTATACTGTTGCCAAGCATTCATAACTGTCTGTCAACTAGCCCTGGATCCACAGCATTTCCATTGAGTGTTACCACATTTCACTTCACTAGACTCTGATTGCTAGACTGTTGCCAAGCATTCATAACTGTGTCTGTCAACTAGCCCTGGATTCACAGCATTTCCATAGAGAGTTACCACATTTCACTACACTAGACGCTGATTGCTAGACTGTTGCCAAGCGTTCATAACTGTGTCTGTCAACTAGCCCTGGATTCACAGCATTTTCATTGAGTGTTACCACATTTCACTACACTAGACTCTGATTGCTAGACTGTTGCCAAGCATTCATAACTGTATCTGTCAACTAGCCCTGGATCCACAGCATTTCCATTGAGTGTTACCACATTTCACTACACGAGACTCTGATTGCTATACTGTTGCCAAGCATTCATAACTGTCTGTCAACTAGCCCTGGATCCACAGCATTTCCATTGAGTGTTACCACATTTCACTTCACTAGACTCTGATTGCTAGACTGTTGCCAAGCATTCATAACTGTATCTGTCAACTAGCCCTGGATCCACAGCATTTCCATTGAGTGTTACCACATTTCACTACACTAGACTCTGATTGCTAGACTGTTGCCAAGCATTCATAACTGTATCTGTCAACTAGCCCTGGATCCACAGCATTTCCATTGAGTGTTACCACATTTCACTACACTAGACTCTGATTGCTAGACTGTTGCCTAGCATTCATAACTGTGTCTGTCAACTAGCCCTGGATCCACAGCATTTCCATTGAGTGTTACCACATTTCACTACACTAGACTCTGATTGCTAGACTGTTGCCTAGCATTCATAACTGTATCTGTCAACTAGCCCTGGATCCACAGCATTTCCATTGAGTGTTACCACATTTCACTACACTAGACTCTGATTGCTAGACTGTTGCCAAACATTCATTAGTACATGTCTGTCAACTAGCCCTGGATCCACAGCATTTCCATTGAGTGTTACCACATTTCACTACACTAGACGCTGATTGCTAAACTGTTGCCAAGCATTCATTAGTACATGTCTGTCAACTAGCCCTGGATCCACAGCATTTCCATTGAGTGTTACCACATTTCACTACACTAGACTCTGATTGCTAGACTGTTGCCAAGCATTCATAACTGTATCTGTCAACTAGCCTATGGATTCTGAGTAAAATGAAGCAAAACACAAACTACCGGTACCGGTAGTAAATGTTGAAAACATTGATTTATTCATCTAAATTTCAATTACACTTTGAATTCAGCACAATTTTCTTATTGTCGTTAAAGGGTAATTAAAATTAAGTTTCTGGTGTATGCATGGCCATTCTGAATATTCAGCCTTAAACTTCCAGCTGCTTTCTCTTTAGTAGAATTCATGGCAGTGTTTGAGAGGGCAGCTAACGACCAAATAAAAATAATACCTATTATGACAATGCCATGAATCCAGGGCTTAATTTCTGGCAACATGCTCCTTTGTCTGTTTGACAAAGATGATCAGAAATGAACAAAATCATACAAAATGTTGTTTTGAAAGGTGATCAAGTCATGAATTTACTGTATTAAATAAACCTCACTTCAGCCTTTGGATGATGCATAGATTGCATGAATGATGTTTTGTTGTTGGGGGGGGGGGGGGGGGGGGGGGTTATAACAGAAATGTGATCAAGTCATGAGTTTACTGTAATGAACGACACTTCCGCCTTCGGATAATGCATAGATTGCATAAATGATGTTGTTGGGGGGGTTCCAAAACGGTGGTTTGTGATCATGCAGATTATAATCTATTGTTACTGGAAGGTCAAAGGTTAACTAACACAAAAAAGGAATTTTTTGAGTACTTAACTGCCAATACACTTCTGATCAGTATTTTTATCTTAGTTTGTGAAATATATTTAATAAAAATTCAAGAATAAATCTAAAGAAAAGCATCTCCAATAGGATCTTACTCAAACCAAAATTGCATTTCTTAGATACATTGTACTAGATCACTCCAAAAATGACTTTGACCTTTGACACGTCTGTTATGTAATCATTTGCACTACTACATATAATAGAGCAAATACATGTACCTTTCTGAAAGATATCATGATTGCATTTTATTTTAAATATGTGATACATTCTTAAATAATTATTTTGAAACAATTTGAACTTTGTGACAGGCACTGTTGTGAAATCATCCACAACATATACACTCAGGCACTGTTGTGAAAACCATCTACAACAGATACACTCAGGCACTGTTGTGAAAACCATCTACAACAGATACACTCAGGCAGTGTTGTGAAAACCATCTACAACAGATACACTCAGGCAGTGTTGTGAAAACCATCCACAACATATACACTCAGGCAGTGTTGTGAAAACCATCTACAACATATACACTCAGGCACTGTTGTGAAACCATCTACAACAGATACACTCAGGCACTGTTGTGAAAACCATCTACAACAGATACACTCAGGTAGTGTTGTGAAAACCATCTACATCAGATACACTCAGGCACTGTTGTGAAAACCATCCACAACATATACACTCAGGCACTGTTGTGAAAACCATCCACAACATATACACTCAGGCACTGTTGTGAAAACCATCTACAACATATACACTCAGGCACTGTTGTGAAAACCATCCACAACATATACACTCAGGCACTGTTGTGAAAACCATCCACAACATATACACTCAGGCACTGTTGTGAAAACCATCTACAACAGATACACTCAGGCACTGTTGTGAAAACCATCCACAACATATACACTCAGGCACTGTTGTGAAAACCATCCACAACATATACACTCAGGCACTGTTGTGAAAACCATCTACAACATATACACTCAGGCACTGTTGTGAAAACCATCCACAACATATACACTCAGGCACTGTTGTGAAAACCATCCACAACATATACACTCAGGCACTGTTGTGAAAACCATCTACAACATATAGAGAGAGTTATTTCAATTCCAAGAACAAAATATAAGTTGTGTCAATTCTTATATTTATTTAGGTATAACTTTACAATCAAATGGAAAGTTCCAAGAAACAAGACAATGTTTAACAAACAAAGCTACTAGAGCAATGTATGCACTGTTGAAAGCAATGCCAAGAGAGACTGACTGTAGAACATTTATGCACCTTTTTCAGATATGTATTAAACCAATTTTGTTATATGGATCAACAACTTGGGGACATGACATACTAGACAATAATAGATGGGACAAAACACCAATTGAACAGTTACATTTGAAATTCTGCAAACAAATACTAGGTGTGAGTAAATTCTCGTCAAATGCAGCATGCAGAGCTGAACTTGGTGAATTCCCATTACTTATAGATATTCAGGAAAATCTTATTAAATACTGGTATCGTATTAATGCCTTACCAGACAGTAATATTACAAAACAAGCCTTTGAAGAACAAAAACAACAAAATTTAAATTGGTTTACATCAGTAAAAAACATGGTCTCCGAAAATATTACAAACTTGTCCTCGTCTGTCAT
Source organism: Saccoglossus kowalevskii (assembly GCF_978046115.1). Classification (NCBI taxonomy): domain Eukaryota; kingdom Metazoa; phylum Hemichordata; class Enteropneusta; family Harrimaniidae; genus Saccoglossus; species Saccoglossus kowalevskii. Next base: position 18,335,575 of record NC_140660.1, on the reverse strand, counting down.
ACCTCAAAAATTACCACACAGTAAAATAAAAAACATACGAAACAACATCCAACAAAGGTATGTAGAGTTCTGGAAGTTTTGTGTAACAAATGATAATAGAAAACTGAGAACGTATATAAAGTTTAAAGACTCATACACTTTTGAACCATATTTGCTTTTATGTAATCTGAAACATAAAATCTTATTGACTCGTTTCAGAATAAGCAGTCATGTATTAGAAATTGAGAAGGGTAGACATACCCAACCCAAAATACCTTTAGAAGACAGAATCTGTAAGCAATGTTCCCAGATCAAAATTGAAAATGAAGAACATTTCTTCATGGAATGTCTTAGGTACCAAACAGAAAGACAAAAGCTATTTAATAATATCAGTATTCCAGAAGAATTGAAAAGTGATAACCAGATATTCAAATATATTATGAGTTCAAGAGAAGACGTACTAATAAGACAAGTTGGTGAATACTTATACAAAATATTTGAAATCAGAAATATCAATAACTGACATTTTACTTTTACTTTAATTTTATATGTATTGTACTTTATTACTAAAATTTTATTGCTGTTCAACCAATGGAAATTATTTCTAAGGATGCAATAAATTCATTATTATTATTATATTCATTATTATCATTATTATTATACACTCAGGCACTGTTGACATCTGTCCATATTTTTGACAAATTCACCAGTCAGGTATTTTAATAATGGGAAATGGAATTCCTGTTGTTGAACCGACTTATCAATCGCTTCACCAATATCAACAATTATCATGACTTCATGGTCCTGGTGTCTATAATCACTAAATCAAACTTAATTTCCATAATTATAATCACTCAAGGCTATTTACATATTTGCATATTGATGTTTACATTACTCATTATATTTTAGGAAAATTGTCTAAATTTGATTTCAGAATTCTGTCAGATAAGATTTTTCACAACACCCTTATGATCCTCACACAGGTCATTGAGAGGTACTCTGCAGATTATACAAAGTAGGAATGCAACTTTACTGATAACTGTTTGTATTGTTTGTGAAATAATTTGGATATTTACCTGTACGTAGCAGAATATGTGACCTTTGAGGTAATACACAAAGTCTCATTGGAGGACAGTTGACAGACATCATTCAGCCTAGAACAGTACAATGTTTTTCAATTCAACTCTGTGGAGATAAAAAAATTACCATACAAATTATGTATTTTGGAAGTTGTATCACATTATGGTTAGGTCCTGCATGTTGTATTCTGTTGTTTGTTAAATATACATGATGTATATTAAGGTAAAAGCTACTCATGATTTCAAATACTGAGAATTCATTCATTTTTCAATAAATTGTACTTCCAGACAATGCTGGTTATTTTTCAGTGGATAGAGGTAATTTTGGCTGTACCATAGTGCTTTTACCATATGTTCCTATCTTAAATTGTAGACTGGTTACAAAGGCTGAACAAATAAATATTGTTAATGATAAGGCACATTAAGTTGGTCTAAATTATTTCAAAAATTATGAGTAGGCTTCTACCTTAATGTACTCAACTAATTGATTATCGCCATGGTGATGAATATTAATTGTTCCCACGATATAAGCATTGTGCCCCCTCAGTCGTGACCAGTACTAAGGATTGTGTCTCCTCAGTCATGATGGCAGTTTGCATGTTTGTCAAACTTGACGTTAACTGTTTGCTAAGCAGATCTGACAAAATCTGATGAGCAAAATATCACCCACTCATTTTTGTTTTTTACCATATTTACTCTATTAGTGTAGCAGCTGTCATAAAACCACATGTACTGTATTTGTATCATTACAAGTACATCTATATTTCAGGTGTAGTACCATATTTACTCTATTAGTGGAGCAGCTGTCATAGAGACACATGTACTGTATTTGTATCATTACAAGTACATCTATATTTCAGGTGTAGTACCATATTTAATCTATTAGTGGAGCAGCTGTCATAGAGACACATGTACTGTATTTGTACCATTACAAGTACATCTATATTTCAGGTGTAGTACCATATTTAATCTATTAGTGGAGTAACTGTCATAGAGACACATGTACTGTATTTGTACCATTACAAGTACATCTATATTTCAAGTGCAGTACCATATTTACTCTATTAGTGGAGTAACTGTCATAGAGACACATGTACATGTACTGTATTTGTACCATTACAAGTACATCTATATTTGAGGTGAAGTACTACCGTACTCGTACCGCGTTAGCGCCCAGGGTCCTCAACTCATAAAATCTGGAGTTTTTAGGGGTGGGCGCTTACCCGAGCACCCCCTCGGAAAAGAGTGCAACTGACAATTTTAATTCACTGTGTGACAGATTGAAGGGGGGTATAACGTCTTTGAAAATTTGAGGGAAAATAAAATTACGAAAATAGGTGCATCGTCATTGATTCTTACAATGAAGAAACAGAAATGGTCAAATATGCACATTTTATAGAGACACATGTACTGTATTTGTACCATTACAAGTACATCTATATTTCATTTACGAGATTAGAAATATTTCAGTCTGTTGGAACACAGTGAAAGTCAATATCTTCATCATTATCGCCACTGACGTATGTGTCGGATCATACGCAAAGCACTTTCCGCCATGATGTATTTGCATTTGACCTGCATCAACAGCCTTTATCCTAATGGGTCAAGTCTGTTATTATCCAATCAAAATGCTGTGTGGTACCGACGCAATTCTTTGGAAATTCCCGAAGACTCTCGGGTAACGCAATGCGGAAGTGCATTATCGATGTCGAAGTACGATCTGTTGGAATTGATTTCGGCGAATAAACGACTTTTTTTTTTTTTTAAATGGTAACTAGCAATTTTTATCGGTAAACTGAATACGGCATGAAATATTTACTGCATTTTACTTTTATTAACAGGTCATTGTAGAAGCTTAGTTTACGCACGGTTAGTAGTCTACGCATTCACAACATATTCACGGCAGTCGATATCCACGCTGTATCATGATACAAAAACGATTAACAGTATTCGTTAAGCAATGATCAAAGACCAAGTTTTAAATTATTGGCATTTTGAACGGGTGGGCGCTTTGCCAAATGTGACCCCGAATATAAAAATTGCGCAAAAGTGGGGGGTGCGCTTGACAGGGCATGGGCGCTAACGCGGACGAGTACGGTATATGAAAGGTACATGCACCTCTACTGGGGATGTGCAGTATACACATTATATTAATTTAATAAAGTGAATTGAAATATGATTTCATTAGTCATATGATCAATCCAGTTGAAGAAATTGTATCACATGACTAGACATATTTTACAAGATATATTAATTTAAAGAATTGAAATAGAGAGTGATTTCATTTGTGATAAATACATGATGTCAAAAAATTGAGGTTACACCAATTTGTTATTGTGATGATTATTGTATACATGAATATAACGTGCATCCATCGTCTAAAGTTCTTTCATAACAAAACAATGGAACCATTACGTTAACACTACTGTAAAATACTTCATTTTAGCCGGAATTAATTTTTGCTGGAAAGACTTTCTGAATATATTTTCTATGGAGTTTATTTTCATTGATTTTTGATGAGTTGAATGTAAAATATAGGAGAAAAGGTATATTCGCTGAATTATATTTTCACTGATCATCCTTTCAGCAAAAATAAATTATTATACAAGAAATGAAATACTTTAGAACTTTTTACATTAATTACCTCAGTTATAATTTTTGAAAATTCTTAATGTGTGTAAAGTTCATCCATGCAGTTGAGAAAGACAGAAATGAAGTCGTACATAAAACTGTGCCATAAACATGATATCTAAACAGAATTTACGACATTATAAACATGGTTTTGTGCCAAACATTCTGAAGTTGTTAGGTGACTTTACAAAATGGTATTTGTCTTTCACTCTGTTAAGCACAATAACAGTCTCATAATTATTGTTATCTTGTGACAAGTCGGTCTTTTTGAACTGAGAATAGCGTATATTACAGGAGATTTCACTGTGGAAATGTAACAGTCCAACAAAATGGCATCTGAAATGAATAGTTCCTCACTCCCTTGGCTATTATCACCAATTTTTCATCACCTGAGTGATATACATCCCAAATTTTGGTTTCCTGTGCGTCTAATAAATAACTAATCTAACCACTGGACTGAATTATTGATTTTATCAAAAATTCCTTGAAGATTGGGCATATATCAGTCAATTTTGGCCTCAAATTTTTCCCACTCAAAAATGCAGTTGCAATACAACTAGATTTTCAAGGATGCTGGTTGTTTGGTTGAATTGTTTGATTGAATGGTTCCTTTTTTGTTTCAAGTTTGTTTTTTGTCTAGAAACATAACAATGTTGGATTTTGGTGAATACAGAAACATGTTCTGTTTAATAAAGGATTTTGAAATGCCAATATCAACAATTCTTTTAGCATCTCATGTATAAATGGTATAGCAGCATACTGTGTGTGTAACCTAGAGTTGCCCTCTATAAATCCATGTTTCAAGGACACCATGTACATTTCTTGGCGCCAATTACAGTAGCAGACCAAGATATTCATTCGTTGTTTTCATAGTCCAGAGCAACTTAATAAGAACCTTGTTTTTCATATTGTAGTGATTAATTCCCATCACATAAATCCAATAATAAATGTCTCCTTCAAAAGTCTCATAGAAACTGTAAAGTTAACTAGGCTATATAGAGTCTTGCTGGTTTGTCATGATAAAATTGAACAATTATGACTTCTCAATTGTCAAATGTCATACACTTGTGAAAATAAAACATACCAAATGTTATAATCAATATTACCGTAGAGAGAACACATCATACTACTTTTTTAATATCTGACATTGTTTGATTGAAATCATAATTTGGACACATGCCAGTTACCCATCATTATCTTGCTGCAGACCAGAGTGTTTGGTTCAGGGCCGACATAAAAACATGGCAATGCATATACACAGGCCTTGTTTTTCCAGTTATTCATCACTGTCTTGTCTTGCTGGGGACCAGAGTGTTTGATTCAGAGCCAGTATAAGACATGGCAATGCATATACACAGGTTGTGTATTTCCAGTTATACATCATTATCTGATCTTGTTGGGGACCAGACTGTTCAGGGCCAGCATAAGACATGGCAATGCCCATGCACAGGCAACGTTAATCCTGTTATCCAGCATTGTCTGGTCTTGCTGGAGATCTGATATACTCATAATTCATCACAATGCAACTATTTACTATAGTTCCTAGATGGGGCACAAGTTACATCGTAAGAAATTGCATTACTCATAATTCATTGCAATGCATTACACTGTAGTCTCCAGATATGTTGCAAGAGACAGTTTCATCACCCATAATGCATTGCATTTAGCCAAGCATCACTATTGTATCCTGGTATATCACAAGCTATATCACTATTATTGTTTCATTTTATGCCGTTATTTTTTTCAGACTCTCTCACATGATGGCTGGACATTCCCTGTAACTTTCATACCTAAACATACATAAATTATCCCTATATTCCATTGGCTACTGTGTCAAACTCAAATACATTATATTTTTTGTGGCCAATTTGCCCATCACAATGTGACCTATTTTATGCAGTCACCTGCATTCTACAAATCTGTTTCAAGGACACCATGTAGGTTTCTTTATACTTGAGTAGACCAATCAATACATTTACTTATTCCAAAGATCAGAGCAACACCCATTTTACAATCTTGTTTTTTTGTAGTTGTATTGTGTTCTTATCTATATGATCAGTAGTGCTGAATTCCATAACATAAATCCACCAATAAATGTCTCCTTCTCAAAGATAATAAATACCTGAGTAGAGGTTTACACAAAATTTTAAATTTAATTGAAGGTTACATTACATGAATGAAAATAAAAAGTATCAAATGTGTACATATAGTGGTACACTAATAATATTTTAATATGGATTATGTTTACGATGAATAAAACACTGACTAATTGTTATCAATAGTTTTGTATATATTAAGTGCTACATTAAACAGACTGTTATAAAATAATAAGTTGATCATAAATTACCCACTATGAGTACTAGCATAGCACAGATAAACCGATGGGGGGGTGAATTTGTATTCTAGCACAACTGATTGTCAGCTGCAATAAAAAAGATAAACACATGCACAGATTTCTGTGAGCATATTTCATAAATAGTACACAATCATGCATTTTATTCATGGTAAAAATACAGAATTGAATCTGTGTATGTTACTAGTTTCTGATACACGTATTAGCATACAGTCTTCGCAGGATTAACACCATAGAGGGCGCACATCAACTGTGTACGCTTATAACAGAAACAATGCTATAATTGAGGTAATCTGACCTTACATGTTACTATATACATACTGTCAATCACTCCCTTTACTGCCCTCTGTAGGTGACATACTGTCAATCCTTACACAGTAATAAATACACTAGGCAATACTAACTAGTGTTGGTATCAGTGAGTTGATGTGTACTGCCCTCTGTAGGTGACATACTGTCAATCCTTACACAGTAATACATACACTAGGCAATACTAACTAGTATTGGTATCAGTGAGTTGATGTGTACTGCCCTCTGTAGGTGACATACTGTCAATCCTTACACAGTAATAAATACACTAGGCAATACTAACTAGTGTTGGTATCAGTGATTTGATGTGTACTGCCCTCTGTAGGTGACATACTGTCAATCCTTACACAGTAATAAATACACTTGGCAATACTGACTAGCATCGATATCAGTGAGTTGATGTGTACTGCCCTCTGTAGGTGACATACTGTCAATCATTACACAGTAATAAATACACTAGGCAATACTAACTAGTGTTGGTACCAGTGAGTTGATGTGTACTGCCCTCTATAGGTGACATACTGTCAATCATTACACAGTAATAAATACACTAGGCAATACTAACTAGTGTTGGTACCAGTGAGTTGATGTGTACTGCCCTCTGTAGGTGACATACTGTCAATCATTACACAGTCATAAATACACTAGGCAATAATAACTTGTGTTGGTACCAGTGAGTTGATGTGTACTGCCCTCTATAGGTGACATACTGTCAATCATTACACAGTAATAAATACACTAGGCAATACTAACTAGTGTTGGTACCAGTGAGTTGATGTGTACTGCCCTCTGTAGGTGACATACTGTCAATCATTACACAGTCATAAATACACTAGGCAATAATAACTTGTGTTGGTACCAGTGAGTTGATGTGTACTGCCCTCTGTAGGTGACATACTGTCAATCATTACACAGTAATAAATACACTAGGCAATACTAACTAGCATCAGTACCAGTGAGTTGATGTGTACTGCCCTCTGTAGGTGACATACTGTCAATCATTACACAGTAATAAATACACTAGGCAATACTAACTAGTGTTGGTACCAGTGAGTTGATGTGTACTGCCCTCTATAGGTGACATACTGTCAATCATTACACAGTAATAAATACACTAGGCAATACTAACTAGTGTTGGTACCAGTGAGTTGATGTGTACTGCCCTCTGTAGGTGACATACTGTCAATCATTACACAGTCATAAATACACTAGGCAATAATAACTTGTGTTGGTACCAGTGAGTTGATGTGTACTGCCCTCTGTAGGTGACATACAGTCAATCATTACACAGTAAAAAATACATTAGGCAATACTAACTAGTGTTGGTATCAGTGAGTTGATGTGTACTGCCCTCTGTAGGCGACATACTAGCAATCACTACACAGTAATAAATACACTTGGCAATACTAACTATTGTTGGTATCAGTGAGTTGATGAGTACTGTCCTCTGTAGGTGACATACTGTCAATCATTACACAGTAATAAATACACTAGGCAATACTAACTATTGTTGGTACCAGTGAGTTGATGTGTACTGCCCTCTGTAGGTGACATACTGTCAATCATTACACAGTAATAAATACACTAGGCAATACTAACTAGTGTTGGTATCAGTGAGTTGATGTGTACTGCCCTCTGTAGGTGACATACTGTCAATCATTACACAGTAATAAATACACTTGGCAATACTAACTAGCGTCGGTACCAGTTAGTTGATGTGTACAACTAATGTATCACAAACATCATGGTGAGTCCGTGTTTTTTACCAAAGCAAAGTCAAATGTTACCATGGTAATATGAAAATGTCTTTTTTAACGTCCCGGTAAGGTTAGTCAGGATGAGGCAGGACATCACACATCATTCCTAATGTGGCTACAAACTAAATTTTCCAAGAATTTAGCAAAACCAAGAAATGATGGATCATTTCTTTCAGAAGCTTCTCTATAAATATTGACGATTACACTTGAATAAATCTTAAAATATGTGTCACATGCAGCATTGTATGACAACCATCTTACAGCTTTTGCTTGTTTTGGTTTCAAGACGGCTTGTCATACTTTTCTGTCAATATTTTACAATTGATTAATAAACACATATATACCCTATAATGTTTTATAACATTTAAATTACTGGTAGAAACAACATACCTGTATCTTTTTCAAAGCACTCAGTCTTACAGGAGAATAGTTGTAAAATCTGTATAATGAATCTAGGATATCATAATAATTCTTTATTTTGATTTTGCAGCCTGTCTAACAGATATCATGAAAAGGAGATACATTAGACCTGTGGGATTAAAACAGTGAAGTAAATTCAATGTTAATAAACGATGTACCACCATGAGTTGTGTTATTTCTGTGTAGAAGCAACATGGGTTTTATAATTACCTCTAAGTTTAGCAGCAACTTCTCCACAGATTCCAAGCATGACTGGAGCTCCATCACTGCCAAAAGTAGCAAGTCTTCCTTCAAGAATAATAGAATGTTCTTTTATGGCATTTGTTAATAGTCACCTATGATGTTGTAGAGAAAATGCATTAGAATACAAATCAAATCACTTTCGGTTACACAACACTGAACAAACAAGTAAATATAAATAATATAAATATCATTTACATTTAGCCTTAGAATGTAACTAACTTGCCTTCTCTGTTCACACAAATGCAACTTTAGATTCACCAATATCTTCAGGTAAACTTAGGGTTATCTCTTGCAGAGTTCTTTCTGAATAATTCCCAATAATTTCACCAAGTCCAGTAAATGGGCGTAATGGGTAGGTAGTGTCAACTCTTGCTTCATCAAAAATAAACATGTTTCAAGGCACCTGTAAAATAAATACAATAAATTTAAATTGACAAAAAGTACTAACACTGTTGATATTTTTTTTGAAACATTACCATGCAATGTTTTTATATTCATAAAAAAATTGTACTGTGTACCGGTAAATCGAACATCACTTACCAACAAATTCCTGAGTTTCTACAGATATGACATGTTTAAATGAAGCAGAAATCCCTCTATTCTGTTTTCTGACAACTGCACTGATTTAAATTTGAACCGCCACAGTTCTAATGTTATTTGTTCTTGTTCTAGCTTGGGTTAAAAACACAAACGACAAAACATATATGAATAAAAATGAGTAGAGAACTTGAAATGACACACGTATTATGTATTACAAACTGTGCAACCACATGTAATGCCTAAAAATCGGCTGATCTGCACTGGCTCGGAAGATGAATTCTGATTGGCTAAAAAAACAAAAAAACTTGTGGCGTTGAATGCACGTTCATTGTCAGTATTGTTATGCAAATTCAAACTAGCTAATCATTTACAACCTTCCGAGCCAGTGCAGATTAGCCCCTAAAAATATTCACAAAAGGTTTTGGAGTTTCTGTTTATAAGGGTTGAGAATAATAACAAATTTAACAATATTACTTACCAATTCTATTTTCGTACTCATGCTACTTAAATTTTTTAGTTCAGGATGTGTATGATTCACAGAAATGTCCAGTATGTTGTGTTTACTTGGCCTTTTTAGTGGGAACCTGTGTTGTACCGTTGACAACAGCCATTTCTGTTCATATTTTGGAGATGTGGCTTCTTCTGCAATACTTCAGTGTGGAATTCATTTTGGAGATAGATGTTCAAGGTACAGTAGTAGACTCTTGCCACTCCAGTGTTTGGTGTGTGTGTGGGGAGGGGGGGGGTTAAATCTGTTTTAAAATGTCACTTTCTCTTTCATGTTAAAATGTTAGTACAGCTACAAATATTGTACACTGATCTTGTTAATTTGATATTCACATCAAAGATTGTTGGCAATATCTCAAAAACTTCTTAACAAAAACGTTGATAATGCTTATAAAACACAAAATTGTGAGAGGTTGACTATACAATTGCTCACAGGTAATTGTTCACAGCAGAGTTGTTGTCAGAAAATAGAAACTGCCTGTCTTAAAAACTAAATCATAATAATGAAAGATACCAGACCCTAGTCTGTCGCCATAGTAATAATAATAATCAATTTTTTATTGGTTATTTATTTTGTAATTTACTGGTAATTTTCAATCAAAATTGGACAGGTTTGGAGACATTTTTTTACTTGTCTGAAATGTAGTGTGCCCGTCTTAAAATGACAGGTAGAAAGGTGGCTGGCAAAAAGCCTGGTTCACAGGGGTCTATGATTTGAGTGACACAAAGTAAACATGGGCACAACAGATGTGTTGAGTGCAGGAATGTCACGTTTTACATCACAATTTTTTCTTGTCTGAAATGTAATGTGATGTGCCCGTCTTAAAATGACAGGTAGAAAGGTGGCTGGCAAAAAGCCTGGTTCACAGGGGTCTATGATTTGAGTGACACAAAGTAAACATGGGCACATTAGATGTGTTGAATCTAGGAATGTCACGTTTTACATCACATTTTTTACTTGTCTGAAATGTAGTGTGCCCGTCTAAAATGACAGGTAGAAAGGTGGCTGGCAAAAAGCCTGGTTCACAGGGGTCTATGATCTGAGTGACACAAAGTAAACATGGGCACAACAGATGTGTTGAGATCCAGGAATGTCATGTTTTACATCACATTTTTTTTAATTCGTTGACAATAATTATTTTCATGCTATGTATTGCACAAAAAGCTACAGCTTGAATTAAAATAAAACAAATTTAAAATCTTTTTTTTTTAAAAACACTGCAAATTAATAAAATAACTTTCTTTTAAAGAATCAAGTGCTTGAATTAATAGTTTTTACGGTAACAAGTGCAGATCAAACTACTCTACATGTATGAGAAAGCTGATCTGTGGATATCACATATTGGTCAATCAGTATTCCATACATTTTGATGAGTTGATGTGTTCCAGTGACGTGTAAAAATATACAACATAAGTTTGAATACAGATGACAAATTCAACATTAAAAATTTCCTTCAGTTAAAATACACAACATTCTGACTGGCAGACTTAACTCTACTTCTATGATGGCTGAACTGATGGTTCATTGCATTTTATTTTGTGCTTTACAACACAAAACGTGTTGACCCCCGGGAGGTTTGAAAGTCACATGGTAACCGCCGAATCAAATGGACGCGTTCTAATCGAGGTACTGAGAATTGCAACATGTATCATTGGTAATTGAAATACTGGAAACCATGCAATCTAATTTGCATATGCATGTTATATTTTTATTTTTTATCTGGCAATACACTCATCACTGTTATACAATCAACATGGTTTCATTGATGTGAATTAATTTCATAATTTTTCGTTTACAAATGTCATAATCAGGGGTTTTGTTAAGAGCGGGCTGCTAGCCATATAAGCCCAAATTGGCCGTCTACTTTCTGGTCTCTTAACAACCATCCCCGACTGCCAATGCTGGTCTCACTGCAGCGCTTTGCTCTGCCAAGAGCCTTTTTATTTGTGTTGGCCTGTTGTTACAGGATGATGATCTGCTATTAAATGCATTTGTGAAACCCATGCATAATTATAATTGTGTCTGACATAAAAAACACACTTCAAGGCTTCACCGCCCTGCATCACTTGTAATTTGCGTATTATACACAAGGACATAAATTTCAGTATTTAGTGTATAACCTCAATATTGTATGCTAAAATGATTAATCGAAACAGTAACACAAGTACAGTAATGAAAATAATTGTAGTGATCAGCACCATAGGTTACAGTGCTAGACTGGTATGCTGATTGTTAAATTCAAAACACTGTTTAGGATTAGACAGCCTCAGACTTTGAATTTATATTATAAGATTGGTCAACTAATAAATAATAATTATATAAACTTATTAGCAGTTAGTTTTTCTGGTGACAAAAATAAAAGCTGATAATTATTTAAATACACAACTGATTCCAGAAATAAATGAGAATTATGAAATGTTATTATTAAGTAAATATTTGTCAAACACAATTAGCTGATTCATCATGGCTACATGTACATGTTTACTTATAATGATCAAGTGCAGAAAAAGACAAACAAGTTTGTCAATTTGTTTTTCCAAATCTATGCATATATGCATCATTTTAATTTTAAAATTGTCACAAAAATTGTGCTTTTGTATTTTTTGGGCGAGACAATACAAAGTTTATTTTGACACAAGTATTGAACATTGGTTATTAAAAAACTATTATGCATGATGTCATCGCCACTAATATGCAAGTTGGTCAAACAAATGTTTTCCTGAAAAATAACATTTCTATAGAAATACATACTTAAAAGAATAATTTTCATTGGAATCAAAGTTCATAGAAGTCTGCTTCGTTGAAAACTGCTAGACCCAGAAACAGTCGACGATGACTGCTACAATTACAAGCTGGAATTTTCAGTTACACCTCAAAACAATGAACAATTTACCCATCACTTTCCTGTGTGCATTTGTGTAATAACACATATAGCCTGACGGGTCAACTTAGGAACACAAGGTGGGATGGTCTGTATTGTAAACAATTCTTAATCTGGGACCAAGGCACACAAGAAAAATAACAGGGTGCTGACGATTTAAACAGAGCACATAGTCCCATAAAACAGATTATCAGAAACTATTGTCGAATTCAAGCTAAGATGTGCTGATCGGGATAGCGTTGAGAAAAAATGTGAAGTGCATTGCTCCAAAATGCGTTTTCAAATATTCTTGAATAAAATACCGTAATTTTAACATAATTGGTGTCTCCTGGTAGTTTATTATGTATCAGTAAAACATAATAAATAATGTGACCAACAATTTTTTACTTGCCTACTAAATTTGTCACATGGCCACCAACAGTTTGAACTTGGTTGCCAATGGTTAATAGAAATAAAATAAACTGAAATTGAAATATTAGCTGAGAATTTGAAAAAATAATAATGCATGATGCCTACAATCACTCTGAATAAATCTGGTATTCAAAACTGTATGTATTAAAATCCAATAGTGTGGAAAGCACCATGAAAGAAAGAATATATTGAACATCTAAATCTCCTAATTAAACAAACTAATCACTTAAAAATTAAATTCCAAGTTTGAAAAATATTTAAACACATTTGAAAACCCATCCAGTGCATATGTTTTACAGATAGAAATGGGAGATATATATTGCAATGTTATGACCTGAGTGTCAGAAAATATCACATCCGTGAAGTGAAATCGATAACTCTTCGCAAATGAGAGAAAATATTTCCTAAGTGAAGCAGAACAATTTACAATGAAATATCACATCAAATAGAAATATAAAAGTCATCATGACCAGTGAAAATGAAAGATTACTATCCATTTTAAATTAATGGAGGAAATTAAAATAAAATTGTCACCTGCCTCATAATAATTTTGTCATGTTATTTATCTTTTCTAGATTTATTTTCTATAATTTTTCTGATATGTTGGCTATTCAACTCTGTGCCAAGTATTTTGTTGATTGTGTCTTGTCTTTTTATTGTACATCCCATGCTTAATTCAATAAAGATTATTATTATTAAAAATGGTAATTTATATACTTGTATACCTTGAAAAGGAAAATTAATTAAATTCAGACTTTCATCATTCTTAGAACAAACAAAAGGTTTATTATTTTTATAGCTTACTAAAACAATACAATGTGGTTGAAGGTTAGTTTGATTTGCCAGTACTTAATCCATTTTTAACACCTTGGCTACTCTATTGACATTGGCTGTCTATTCTACTGATGTAGCTTTTGAGCTAGCCGATAACAGACTTTCATAATTAATTATAAGATAACACCCTGGTTTAGTATATGGATTAAAGGAATAGCTTATAAGGGTGCTTTCAACCTCAGACTAGTAATACATTTTATTACTAGTCTGAGTTTCACTGATGTAAATTTTATGTTCACAAAACTATTTTGCAATTACATGATACAAATGTATTCAGTTGGACCATGGAGGTAATAAGAATTTTTATTACCTCCATGGTTGGACAGAGGTAAGACAGCCCAGCCATATTGCAGGCACATCATATTATACTATAAATTAGATGAAATAATACTGGGTCCAAGAGGTGTTGACACCCGCAATACCGATATACGACAAACATAACTGCTCTGAGGTCTTTTTTTCAATTTTATTCACGGAGTTAAATTTCCCCCAAATACCATCCATAGGCTATACTCAAAAATCGCATTGTTGTACCTTAATCCAAGGAGTACCTTATCATTGAAAACTGAATCAAGGATGTCGTCAATGACTTTATTAACAGCTGTCGTCTGCGCGTCATGGCATTGCTGCCAACTTGCACTTATTTGTGTGGACTTTACTAAGAGAGAATATTTTCTACCACCAAACAGGAATGCAAGACAAGAAAATAGAAAGTCCCACCAGTTCACGCAATCAATGTTCATGTGAGCATAGTTCACAAATAATTTAGGGTCCCTTTCAGAATAACGATAAGTTACTTACCAAGACGCCATCATTTCAGCTAAATAATATCCCTGGTTTATCTTGCAGTCGATCCAGCGAGGCGCCAAGCACAAAGGCGTAATTTTCTGCACTACTTTCTCCCACAGTTCCGAAGTATTCCATGCAGGTTTATAGCTCTAGGCAGTTGTATTACTCCATCAAAGGCAATGAGTGTCCTCATTATCATTACTGTACTTTGTAAAACGCCTCGTATTCTTCGCTGGTTAACTTTCGGCGGTTGTTTGAGCGTTCGTTGTTTCACTCCTCCAATGTAACGTCTTCAAAGATCTCAACAAAATGGTCCTTCATACGTTCACATGATAACGCACAATACGCCATAAATTACAAAACTATGAATTTACAAGCTTTGCCTGTGACTGAAACAATAAATTACGTAAAGTACTCATTAGAAATCATTCAATATTTGCATAACAGTACCACAAGAGGGCGCTATATCTCACAAACTGTACCTGTGCATACCAAAGTTGAACCAGAAGGTTGATCAATACAGTTCCATTTTCGTTTTTTTGTGCAGTTGTGTGAGCAAGTAATAAGCCATTTTGATTATTTTTTTTAAAGTTCAGTGTTGGAATAAAAATGAACTATAATTGTTTAAATATGGCTATTTATGCATTCATGTGTACGATAAACCATGGACACAGTGTTAGTACGCCCATGGATAAACTAAGATAGGTTCCTATTATACTAGTATCGCCCATGTATTAACATACGGCAAATTTGTACAAACAGGTCTGCACCTCATAGATCCATAAAAATATAGTTTTCAACACAATATTTCATTATATTGAGTTTTTTTTTAAATCAAAGACTATTTCTAATTGTTGTATTTGTTCGCCATAAAGTCCCGTGTAATAACTCCGTAATCCGCGTATAATTATATTATACCAGCATTTTAATTTCCTGAATACGTCGTTCTGATTGGATAATGAAAGCGTGAGAGCGAGTCAAATTATAACACACACGAGCCAAGTAGTTGGTTTCTTTTGTTTATTTGTTTTTTTTGTGTTTTTTTTTTTTTTTCTGAAACAGTGTTTAAGATTATACATGTATTCATACACCGAACACACTCAATGGGTTTAGGTGTTATAGATTCATTTTTTTTCAGTCCTGTGATCGGCGTAACAATACTTGTGATATCTGGCCATTCTGTGTAAATAAATGACGTCATAGCTTATCGATGGTAACATGATATTCAAAACTTGGTACAGACTTCCTTATAATGATTTTTGTTTGTTTATTTTGATATCGTGACATATGAAAAATACATTTTAGTGATTCACGCTCTTAAAAAATATACATGCAAATAAAATGCATATCGTAATATTGACACTGTTTATCTGGCATGTCCCCTCCCCGTGTTAGCATGGTTCTTCGCTCATATTTATAATATAAACGTGGTTCTTCGCTCATATTTATAATATAAACGTGGTCCTTCGCTCATATTTATAATATAAACGTGGTCCTTCGCTCATATTTATAATATAAACGTGGTTCTTCGCTCATATTTATAATATAAACGTGGTTCTTCGCTCATATTTATAATATAAACGTGGTCCTTCGCTCATATTTATAATATAAACGTGGTTCTTCGCTCATATTTATAATATAAACGTGGTCCTTCGCTCATATTTATAATATAAACGTGGTCCTTCGCTCATATTTATAATATAAACGTGGTTCTTCGCTCATATTTATAATATAAACGTGGTCCTTCGCTCATATTTATAATATAAACGTGGTCCTTCGCTCATATTTATAATATAAACGTGGTCCTTCGCTCATATTTATAATATAAACGTGGTTCTTCGCTCATATTTATAATATAAACGTGGTTCTTCGCTCATATTTATAATATAAACGTGGTTCTTCGCTCATATTTATAATATAAACGTGGTCCTTCACTCATATTTATAATATAAACGTGGTTCTTCGCTCATATTTATAATATAAACGTAGTTCTTCGCTCATATTTATAATATAAACGTGGTTCTTCGCTCATATTTATAATATAAACGTGGTCCTTCGCTCATATTTATAATATAAACGTGGTCCTTCGCTCATATTTATAATATAAACGTGGTTCTTCGCTCATATTTATAATATAAACGTGGTCCTTCGCTCATATTTATAATATAAACGTGGTTCTTCGCTCATATTTATAATATAAACGTGGTCCTTCGCTCATATTTATAATATAAACGTGGTTCTTCGCTCATATTTATAATATAAACGTGGTTCTTCGCTCATATTTATAATATAAACGTGGTCCTTTGCTCATATTTATAATATAAACGTGGTCCTTCGCTCATATTTATAATATAAACGTGGTTCTTCGCTCATATTTATAATATAAACGTGGTCCTTCGCTCATATTTATAATATAAACGTGGTTCTTCGCTCATATTTATAATATAAACGTGGTCCTTCGCTCATATTTATAATATAAACGTGGTCCTTCGCTCATATTTATAATATAAACGTGGTCCTTCGCTCATATTTATAATATAAACGTGGTTCTTCGCTCATATTTATAATATAAACGTGGTCCTTCGCTCATATTTATAATATAAACGTGGTCCTTCACTCATATTTATAATATAAACGTGGTTCTTCGCTCATATTTATAATATAAACGTGGTTCTTCGCTCATATTTATAATATAAACGTGGTTCTTCGCTCATATTTATAATATAAACGTGGTCCTTCGCTCATATTTATAATATAAACGTGGTTCTTCGCTCATATTTATAATATAAACGTGGTCCTTTGCTCATATTTATAATATAAACGTGGTCCTTCGCTCATATTTATAATATAAACGTGGTTCTTCGCTCATATTTATAATATAAACGTGGTCCTTCGCTCATATTTATAATATAAACGTGGTTCTTCGCTCATATTTATAATATAAACGTGGTTCTTCGCTCATATTTATAATATAAACGTGGTCCTTCGCTCATATTTATAATATAAACGTGGTTCTTCGCTCATATTTATAATATAAACGTGGTCCTTCGCTCATATGTATAATATAAACGTGGTTCTTCGCTCATATTTATAATATAAACGTGGTCCTTCGCTCATATTTATAATATAAACGTGGTTCTTCGCTCATATTTATAATATAAACGTGGTCCTTCGCTCATATGTATAATATAAACGTGGTTCTTCGCTCATATTTATAATATAAACGTGGTTCTTCGCTCATATTTATAATATAAACGTGGTCCTTCGCTCATATTTATAATATAAACGTGGTTCTTCGCTCATATTTATCACGTAATAATGGTCCTTGGCTCTTATATTTATCATGTAATATATTGAACAAGGTATTTCTGTAAATTTATTCGCTGCCGCATAATTTGTGAACAAATACAATCTATAACAAAGTTATTCGGATAAGCGGTTTATAGTCATTACACCCGTTTAAGTCCTTCGGTCCTTCGATTAGGTCCTTCGTTTTAGCTCAGTCACTCTACTAGGAGTAGTGACTGTAGTTTTAGTGAGTACCGCGAACCGGGGCTCGAATCCATGTACATTCACCTCCGATAAGCAGGAAAGGCAGTATTCAGTTTCATTTGTTCGGGAAATGTTATTCTGCATTGCGCTACCGGACAACCGTTTGTAAAATCAACCTATCTTTCTGTACTGAGAGCACAGTTAGTAACGTAGCAACCATGGAAACAGGAACTCGAAATTCAGCAGCGAACTACACCTGCATCTCTGGATTTTTTAGCGACACTGAATGTGGTAATTTAAAACAGAAAACAGGACATAGACGCCATTTCCCATCGTAATGTAATTTTTCGTAAATTTAAAAACAAATCTCAATTTACCACTGGCTGATCCAAAAATTCGGTAAGGGGCGCTCCTATTGACGTAGCCGAAGTAGACTTCCGGTGGGCTCAGTTTATCAATTGATTTGTCAATTATTCTATTTTGCCTGGCGAACCTCCCCATAAATCCGCGCGTGTTTACTATATATTTACTGCTGATAAAGAGCATACTGGATGATCTCGAAAACCATGGATACGTAATTTAGTGTAGTGAGGCCACGATCGGCCACGATCGGCCACCGTCTTAGTCACCGTCCCTCAATTAGTCTCGGTCATAAAAAAAAATGTACCACAATCAATTGCACCCGGCGAATTATTTTGTTATTATCCAATGACCACCTGACAGTCCTATGAATACTGACTGTACATCACTGACAGAAAAATCATTCACTTCACCTTAAAAATGGCTGTGAAATGGCTGCTATTTTCACGCCTAAAATTATCCATTGATACATAAATATTATTAATTTTTATGTTTCTAAGCATGAATTATTTTTTTAAGTGAAAAAATGAGTTTTAAACTCAGTCTACGGCAACTTTATTTGTGTGTATTTTAAAACGAGTCGCATGGCAGCTTGCATTGCCGATACGCGTAAATAAGGCAAATTTCTTGTACAGTTTTCTCATCTTTGACTAAATTGTCACTTATGTACTTGTTCGTCGAGGAAGAATCGACCATAATGAACACATAAGTATCAATTTTTGTTGCATGGGGTTGAGTTAGATGCGAAATATGTCCGTTCTGGTGTAGTGGTCACCTTGATCGTCACCGACACCGGCGCACGTTTGTACACTGTCGCTGAACAAAATAGAATTTGACGTCGGAATTATCTCGTTATTTAGCAGGTTACTACGCACGTCACTACACTGTTTTATTTCATCGATCGATGGTCTGAGTAAAACTTTCAAAATTAAAATAAAAGAGAACATAATTTGACATTCTAAACATTAGACTATAGTGATCACTATAAAATAATTTAAAAAATCGACAAACTTCAAATCACAGTTACTAAATAAATGACAGCCGCGTGGAAATAAATTGACATTTTGTTGAAATAGGTGAACGCGTCGGGTCACGACGAGGGCAAGTGCGTTAAAAGCGAAGTTTAATTGGATAACAAGAATAATCGAGAAAATCAGATCATTACACATACAGATAAATTTAGAGTGGATTCGAGTTAGCGTGATTCATGGCGTGATTATCATAATTATAACATCATATTAAAACTTTATTTGGTGGAAACACATTGACCAAGCCCTGATTCTTATTTCATAAATTATTACGCAGATCAAGCATGGAGGTAAAAAAAGAACAGAGGTGTGAATTCGACATTCAACACCAATCACCAAACAATTCAGAAACTTTTAGCCTTCGAAAATGAAAACAATTAGCATTGTGTAAGGGCTGTGTAATTTCCTGTTTGTCCGTCGCTTCGTTTTCGTGTCACTGTCAAAATTATTGTTACCTTTTACTTAACAAGGACTAAATGGTCTCTATGAAACGATAATCAGGATCGCAAAAAAAGTCAACTCATTTGAAACACTTGCCGGACGTCTCTCTCTCTTCTGAAATCCGCCTCGGTGATCATGGGCTGGTCCGGAATCTATTTCTTTCAAAAGTGTTGCGCCAGGTTTACGGTAGACTGGCGCAGTCGGGGCGATTAATTTGTTTTTGTAGTTTAAATAAAATTAAATAAACTGCGAAATGGAGGTGTAACTGCTAACACCTCCATTTCGCGATTTTTTTTTATTTTATTTAAACTACAAAAACAAATTAATCGCCCCGACTGCGCCAGTCTAAATAAAATTAAATAAACTGCGAAATGGAGGTTTAACCGCTAACACTTCCTTTTTGCGATTTTTTATTTTTATTTTATTTAAACTACAAAAACAAATTAATCGCCCCGACTGCGCCAGTCTAGGTTTCCGGCGGCGTTTCTCTTTAAACCTAGTTGTTGTTTTTTTCATGGACGAAGACAGTTAAAGGCCCAATTCACTTGCCCCGGGCAAGTGTGAATTGCAGGTGTGACTATGCCAATGAGTGTTGTTAATCACTTGTATAGCCTATGACGCATCCTGTTTCAGCGGTCCAATATCACGTGACTTTGATTGACAGTAGTTAATTATTCAAGATTAGTAGCGTGCCCCTTTCCCCGGTTCGAGTTTTTGACTTTTATCCGCCAAAATCTCAGCTCGTACACTATTTATTGTTATAAATACCACACACAGTCACTGCTGTGATATTCATAGTCACATACATCCACTTTGACATGACATAATCGACCTGTAAGTTCGAGAAAACGCGCTATTACCGGGGCTTGGCTGGAGCTGTTTACTACAGCGTGACAAGCAAGGAAATAATCCCTATTGTTTAGGACCGTATTTATAGTATACCTGGGCTTTCGTCCACTGATGTCGCACCTTCGGATCGATTAGAAACGTGTGAATACATATACTACGACTATACGTTTCAGAGCAACTGCCCACAACACAACATCTAAAAACTCTTTCTTTCTCAAAACAAAAAAATAGACCGAAAAATCGTTTAATATATCGTTTAATGACCAGTGTTATTACGGCTCAGGGGTATGACTACTTCCTCTCACATTTTGTCGGAAATCCGGAAACAGTCGACTGTTTCAGGATAGGTGGGCGTGGCTACAACACGAGAAATATCCCAAATTTACTTGGATACGAGTAATCATTTTCAGCAAAAAAATCAATAACTGCTCATTTCAGTGGGACACAGATCTAAAATGGGAAACGTGAGGGTGGGCATTGCACAGGCACTTTAAATCGACAATATTTTTATAAACTTACATCATGTTACGTTGAACGTCAACAGCACAATAACAATATTGTCTATTCCTAGAACTCATCCACGACAGATATCCATGCTTTTCACACATCTTAGATTAAACCAATAATCTTATTTAAGTGTTCATAAGCTTTATCTTTGATGACACAGTTTAACCCCCCCCCACTCAGGATCCATAGGGGGCCGCATGCGCGTTCCCATTTTCTCGGGAAAGGGGGTACTTTTTGACGATCTGTCTCGGGAACATTTTCCCGAGAAAATCGTAGAAAAGGGGGTATTTTTTGCTTGTTTTCCCGAGATTCTCAAAATAGGGGGTGTATTTCAAAACACTTCCCGAGATATACAAAAAAGGGGGGTTGAAAAGGAGTTCTAGACTGAAAAGTTCCCTAGATAGGGGGTGAAATTCATCGGAAAAGCCCGTGAAAGGGGGGGGTTAAATTTTCTTCTTTTTCCTAGATAGGGGGGTCAAAAAAAATGAGGGAACAAGCATAGGGAGTGGGGGGGGGGGCTTGGTTTAATCACAGTTGTGTCATGATTATTAATGTTTTGTTCTAATTGTGTAGAATTCTAATGTGTAGAATAAAGCAGTTTTAAGTTAACGTATAATTACAATGAATCAGTATGTGCATTAGCCTGACAAGGTCGCGTGACGCAGTTCTGCCGGCGAGGGCGCTACTCACGCCTACATGTCAGGCCATATGTGCACAGATCCTAAATCTTCTCTATACGGTATATGGTATGTATTGAAAGATCTAAATATAACAAAGCGAACCGGACAAGAATAATGTACGTAATTGTATAACTCTCTCTGACTACAGTTTGGTTGACAACTTAGTCGCTTGTTGCCTTTTTGGATTTACTTGTTCCGTGGATGAACTGTGAATTTGTTACTAGTATATGATCTGTATTCTACGAACATATTCTACGCTCACTGAAACGTCTGACCTGGTTCAACGTAAAACTATACTCGATAACATTTCTTGTACAACTACATTCTATATTTATATAATGCGTTGTCATTGAAATAAACATGATTTTGATTCACTCACACTCCTCTCCTCTCATGTGACTCTAAGGATGTGGGTGATGAAAAACGTTACTTTTTTCATTGTGACAGTTTTTCTGAACACAGAAAAAAATTCCTCTATACATTGTTCAAATACTCACCTGACTATATAGAGTATATCCAATATAAGCACATGTAAGCCAACAGTTGCATTGTATATTGATTTATTAAAATATGTATTTTGAGCATAGAAACACCTCTGTCACTTACATAAAAGCATATTATTACAACATGGTTCAGGTTATTTAGGTTGTTAAATGAGAAACAACAGTTCGCTTTCTTTTTGATCTCCTTAGGGGTCCGCTATCAGAAACCGGGGGTTGAACAAGTATACCAAATCGGAAAAATATTACCGATATAGAAACCTATTTCTATTTTTGAGTTTAAACAATGGGTTTTCAATTTGTTCCAGTCTGCTGGCGAAAACGAGGCGCCACCAATTTAATAAAGTAAGAACAACCGTATATACTGTATTATTATTATTTATTGGTGTTAGTCCCATGTGTATTTCTTTCCCTGCACATCCCTTTTTGTAGTGATATACTTTCACCAAACGATCCCCACCCCTGGTGACAGAAGAGCTGAAGAGAAGATAAAATGAGATAAGCTACCAAAGTAGTGTATTTTTTGATCTGCATTGAAGATAAGCTTACTGCTTACATGTACTCTTAACAGAGGCGGTGGCACAACATTTTGCATGGGGGGGGGGTCTGATTACCACCCCATGTGCCCCGTAGGCGTAAGTGCTCGTGCATTGGGGGGGGGGGGGTGGCCGCCTCCGTCCTCCGGTGCCGTAGCCACTGCTCTATCCCCAGTCTAGAAACGAACTACAATCTACTGTACCAATGCTCGTAGCGGGTAATTAAACTGTTGACATTTTGACCGAAAATATGCATGCCTATAATTAAATTACAGATTGTTAGTGCCAGTGAGCATGCGGGTGTCGTCAATAATATTGAAATCAAAAAACGCAAAATTTTTTTTTGTGGATTTAGTAATCTATTTAATATCAGAATACAATAAAACTATCTTGCCAACTTCAAAACGGGTTGTTCTATTCACCAAATATATTTTGTTACGCCATTCAGTCATACATGGGAAAGATACTTACGCTACACTTATGCGTCCGTTGTGAAAACTGTAATGGACCAAGTACAAAATTAAAGTACAAATTGTTCTTGTTTATTCTTTAAAGTATAATATTAATATAAACATTGGAAAACTATTACACAATACGCAGACTTTTTTGGACAAATTGCCCAAAATTGTATACATTAATTCAACCAGCCAAGCAATTTTAACACTTTGAATTTTCAACATGAAATATTTGCCGTTTTTTTAATATTTTTACAAGGAGAACAGAAACCCTGACAATTTAAGGTTAGCCCGAACCAAATACAACTCATCCGAAATTAACTCACGCAACCGAGTAACAGACTATATATAATCGTAGTTACGTACTCATAATACATACGTGTATTCATTACGTCATTTTTTCTTCACCTTATAGTTTAGAGACAACATTTTCGCCACCAAAGTTTATATCTGCTTCGAACTTCACTAGACATTTTAAACTTAAAACTCTGGTTATCTTATTATCTTATTTCAGGAGAAAAGTCAGTTCATCCATGGAGGTAAAAAGAGATTCCATGGTTCATCTCAATAAACAGACTTAAATACAGTCGAAAGTATTTGAATAGGTAGATAATAGTTGTGAGTATTGATGAGTTTGGTAACGGTGAAGATAGTTACATGGTCACTAATGTATTTGATTACGTAATAAATAGACCGTCGATTACTTGTAACGGGAAAACAATGGGAGTGTGAGGTGGTTACGTTCAGTAAGGAAAATGTATGGAAATGATCCACAAGATCGTAATCGTTATCACCACTTTTTACATTAAAATTGATAACACCACCCTAGATTGAAATCGAAAACACCGGTCTTTTTTACGTTCAACAACAACCCCGATATTATGATGAAATCGACAACGCCATACCCTAGATTGAAATCGAAAACACCGGTCTTTTTTACGTTCAACAACAACCCCGATATTATGTTGAAATCGACAACGCCATACCCTAGATTGATATCGACAACACCGGTATTTTTTTACGTTGAAATCTACATCGCCGGTATTTTTTACGTTAAAATGGACAACACCGATACCCTAGATCGAAATGGACAACACAGGTAATTTTTTAGGCCGAATACTGAATCGAGAAAAAAACAATATTTTCACACCACATATAATAATTAAAAAACATTGAAATCTCAACCAAATCACTGTGACTGTATAGCATTGTCCCACTAATACAGCTGATTGACACCTTCATACCTGGATAGGGCACAGTCCCACTGTTAGGAACAGATTTCTGAGTTTAGCATATTTGGGGATACCGTACCATATTCTTTTATCTTGCATTACGTCACTATAGTTTATAGCCAATCACGTTAATGTAACTTGAGATTTCCCGCCAGAATGTGAACTTGACACATGTGTGAGTCAAGGCTGACATGAGTCAGTAGTGTTTAGATCTCGTAATAAAGTAGTCATCCTTTCAACTCCAAATAACTGACTTGTTGTCCGACTCTGTATACCTATACTCCACACCTCAACACTGTGCATATATGAGGAAGTCTCACAATGACTCGGATGACCGGTATGTCACAATACTTTCATTTTCCAAAATGGCACAGAAACCTCTTTTAAACATCTTTTTTCTACTTTGTGGTCACTGATGATGCCTTCCTTGGAAACTTTCAATTTTGAATACTTAAACTTCTATTAGTACAACTAAATTCTTAAAATTACACAAAATAGTCAATACTGATATACTTTGTGTATGGATTTTGTTGAAAGCATTTTGCATTTATTTATACAAGTGTAAGGATGTTTTGAATTTCTGTGGAGAATTAAAAACAGTCTTTTACACAAAATGTAATATTGAAATTGTATTTTGTCTAAAGAAAGCAATATTAAATATGAAAATATTCCTCAATTTATTAGCAAAAAGAAGTTTATATTTCTAAATAAATTTAAAGAAGTCCCAGTTTCACATGTTTTGTAAATATTTAACTTTTCACAAACAAATCAATCTGTATAAAGCCAAAATATACGATGTAAAAGTCATAAGCTTCAAACTATACTGGAATATTCTATCAAAATTACTGTAAAGCTTCTTCTCCATGTTTGTGTTGAAACATTTCATTTTTGTTTTTCTCTGATGTAATTTGTTTAAAAATAATAAAACATGTAGCCTCTCAGCTGAGATACTAGTAGCTTCACTGTTAAAGATATCACAAAATGAACAAATTTGAGAGAGGTCCACCTGTAGTACCTTTATGTATAATATCAAAGCAATCAAAAGAAGTAAAAAATATCACATTTTACCCAAACATATTCAAAATTAGAGAATTGAAAATATCATCACGAATTGAAAAAAAAATGAGAGAGATCTACAACAAAACTAAACAGGAGACTTTCTGGTAAATAAATTTCACACCATATTTTTAGCCCAATGGAATATAATTTATGTTTATGCTAATGAAGGCTATTTTTTCCCAAAAATATTGACTTATGTAAATTAGGTTATATTGTTATGCAAAGTGAGTCAATATGCTGTCAAAAATTGCTGGTAAGAAGACTGCATAGTAATAGAACAGTAATTTCATACACAACAAAATTCAACTATTCAATATTATACAAAGCAGATTTGATATGACTGATTAAAACATTCTGAACATAATTATACTATTATTTATTCAGTATTTAATGGTGGTAACAAACACAAATTGACAATATATAAAACTACATTTGGTAAAAAAAAAGTAGCACAAGTTTGTCATCAACTCTCATTATGGCAATAACAATATTTTTCTAAATAAAAACTTTCACTTTCAAAATACTAAGTATATTAACATAACTCATGACAAATTGTTGCACTGACTGTATTATCATTATGCTAGTATTATATGGGATACATACCCTACTGTACAGACACAGAATGCACCAAATAACTCACCAGTTGTTTTTTTTATCAACAATTACATGTACCATTTCACTGTTTTAGTATCAGTACTCTGTGATGAAAGACATTGGAGTTTTAACTGTGTAAACTATTTTTCTTTGTAGCAACAGACGAGTCAATGTAACCCCCCCTTCCCACCTCAGGATATGTGGGGACAAGAAAAATGCCCTGGGGCAAACAAAAAATTACTTACTGCCATGCTCATCCCTTACCCCATTTCCCCACCCCCATTTTCATATGCACAAATTGAGACACGGTTATTTTCGATGGTTTCTTTAACCGGAATTATCAAGAGCCTCTGGGGCTGCTTTGAGTATCAATGTCTCAAATTAACCACCCTGTATGTAATGGGTTTCCTTTCTGTCTCTATTTTGAATCACCCGGTAGCACAAAATGAACCAGAACCACTACAACACACAAAGAATTGAAGGTAACCCTGAAAATGAGAAGAAGCCTTAAACTTGACCCCCATAAGGTCACACATCCTGGTACTTTCTGGGGTATTGTTGCCAACATTTGTGACACCATTTAAAATACAAAATCATAACTTGGGGAAAAGATGTACAAGATATATTACCAGCCTACTCTGTTAAAAAAAACTTTTCAATGTGAAATTTACAGAGGATTCAAGTTGCCACAACTCCATTCATAAAGGTGTATGATGAAAGAAACTCATCTCACATGAACACAAAATTATTTACATTTTCTAATACAAGTATTTACATTTAATAATTTGATTCAATCATTTTTACACTTGCCAACAATGTCTGTTATAATTTTATTTTGAAAATCTTGTGATGTGTTGCTGAACAGCATCATCTTTTTCTGGATGGTTAAACTGGCTGTTCAGTGGTTCATGTCCTGTGCTGAGATGTGGCAGGGTAATCTGTCCTCTCATACATTAATCCATCTCCACATACACTGTTGAAATAGAAAACAATACTATGTTTAGCATTGGGTTTAATAGTTTTTTTTTCAAAATGTTTTCTGTGTAGATATTGTTTTCAAAGTCCACTTCAAGACTTTTAAGAGTCAATCCCTTAGGCCGGAAAAAAAATGTTGGGAAATTTATTTTTTCAAAATCAATGTGTGTGAGCAAATTTTCATTCTGAAATTGACATGAAAACTGAATTTTTCTTTCATTTTTTTGTTTAAAATTTTGGGAAAAATTAAAAATCAGAAACTTGTGACATACTATTAAACAGTTTTAAACGTGCAAGTCACTATTTTTTTTATGAACATGAATATCATTTTTCTGGGCCTTTTTCACATGCATTGGCCATTTTGTATTTGTGTTCATTTACAAATGCTTTATTAATTTTCGTCAGACAAAGTTAGAAATGAGGGGTGCTTATGTTTTGGATTTCTGTCAGTCAGTCCATCTGTGCATGCAACCGTCTGTTGTCATTTCTCAGACATGCCTGAACCGATTTAGTTCAAAGTTGGCACAAAGAAAAGCCATAATGAAACACATATGCACCTCAGTTTGTTTTTCGATGGTTGATCTTTGACAAACCGGCGTCTATTTTGTCCCAATAAACACCAAAAATCAACATTTGAACATGTCATCAACTGACATGCATGTCTGGACTGATTTCATTTATCAGATTTATCAGAGTTGTGGAGGTTAATGTCTGAATTGGTGATGGTATAACTTGTACCATGGTACACTGAATGAATTGGTGATGGTATTACTTGTACCATGGTACACTGAATGAATTGGTGATGGTATTACTTGTACCATGGTACACTGAATGAATTGGTAATGGTATTACTTGTACCATGGTACACTGAATGAATTGGTAATGGTATTACTTGTACCATGGTACACTGAATGAATTGGTAATGGTATTACTTGTACCATGGTACACTGAATGAATTGGTGATGGTATTATTTGTACCATGGTACACTGAATGAATTGGTGATGGTATTACTTGTACCATGGTACACTGAATGAATTGGTGATGGTATTACTTGTACCATGGTACACTGAATGAAATGGTGATGGTATAACTTGTACCATAGTACACTGAATGAATTGGTTATAGTATTACTTGTACCATGGTACACTGAATGAATTGGTGATGGTATTACTTGTACCATGGTACACTGAATGAATTGGTGATAGTATTACTTGTACCATGGTACACTGAATGAATTGGTGATGGTATTACTTGTACCATGGTACACTGAATGAATTGGTGATGGTATTACTTATACCATGGTACACTGAATGAATTGGTGATGGTATTATACTTGTACCATGGTACACTGAATGAATTGGTGATGGTATTACTTGTACCATGGTACACTGAATGATTTGGTGATGGTATTACTTGTACCATGGTACACTGAATGAATTGGTAATGGTATTACTTGTACCATGGTACACTGAATGAATTGGTGATGGTAATACTTGTACCATGGTACATTGAATGAATTGGTGATGGTATTACTTGTACCATGGTACATTGAATGAATTGGTGATGGTATTATTTGTACCATGGTACACTGAATGAATTGGTGATGGTATTACTTGTACCATGGTACACTGAATGAATTGGTAATGGTATTACTTGTACCATGGTACACTGAATGAATTGGTGATGGTATTACTTGTACCATGGTACATTGAATGAATTGGTGATGATATTATTTGTACCATGGTACACTGAATGAATTGGTGATGGTATTACTTGTACCATGGTACACTGAATGAATTGGTGATGGTATTACTTGTACCATGGTACATTGAATGAATTCATGATAGTATTACTTGTACCATGGTACACTGAATGAATTGGTGATGGTATTACTTGTACCATGGTACACTGAATGAATTGGTGATGGTATTACTTGTACCATGGTACATTGAATGAATTGGTGACGGTATTATTTGTACCATGGTACACTGAATGAATTGGTGATGGTATTATTTGTACCATGGTACACTGAATGAATTGGTGATGGTATTACTTGTACCATGGTACACTGAATGAATTGGTGATGGTATTACTTGTACCATGGTACACTGAATGAATTGGTGATGGCATTACTTGTACCATAGTACATTGAATGAATTCATGATAGTATTACTTGTACCATGGTACACTGAATGAATTGGTGATGGTATTACTTGTACCATGGTACACTGAATGAATTGGTGATGGTATTACTTGTACCATGGTACACTGAATGAATTGGTGATGGTATCACTTGTACCATGGTGCACTGAATGAATTGGTGATGGTATTACTTGTACCATGGTACTCTGAATGAATTGGTGATGATATTACTTGTACCATGGTACACTGAATGAATTGGTGATGGTATTACTTGTACCATGGTACACTGAATGAATTGGTGATGGTATTACTTGTACCATGGTACACTGAATGAATTGGTGATGGTATTACTTGTACCATGGTACACTGAATGAATTGGTGATGGTATTACTTGTACCATGGTACACTGAATGAATTGGTGATGGTATTACTTGTACCATGGTACACTGAATGAATTGGTGATGGTATTACTTGTACCATGGTACACTGAATGAATTGGTGATGGTATTACTTGTACCATGGTACACTGAATGAATTGGTGATGGCATTACTTGTACCATAGTACATTGAATGAATTCATGATAGTATTACTTGTACCATGGTACACTGAATGAATTGGTGATGGTATTACTTGTACCATGGTACACTGAATGAATTGGTGATGGTATTACTTGTACCATGGTACACTGAATGAATTGGTGATGGTATTACTTGTACCATGGTACACTGAATGAATTGGTGATGGTATTACTTGTACCATGGTACACTGAATGAATTGGTGATATAACTTGTACCATGGTACACTGAATGAATTGGTGATGGTATTACTTGTACCATGGTACAATGAATGAATTGGTGATGGTATTACTTGTACCATGGTTCTCTGAATGAATTGGTGATGGTATTACTTGTACCATGGTACACTGAATGAATTGGTGATGGTATTACTTGTACCATGGTACACTGAATGAATTGGTGATGGTATTACTTGTACCATGGTACACTGAATGAATTGGTGATGGTATTACTTGTACCATGGTACACTGAATGAATTGGTGATGGTATTACTTGTACCATGGTACACTGAATGAATTGGTGATGGTATTACTTGTACCATGGTACACTGAATGAATTGGTGATGGTATTACTTGTACCATGGTACACTGAATGAATTGGTGATGGTATTACTTGTACCATGGTACACTGAATGAATTGGTGATGGCATTACTTGTACCATAGTACATTGAATGAATTCATGATAGTATTACTTGTACCATGGTACACTGAATGAATTGGTGATGGTATTACTTGTACCATGGTACACTGAATGAATTGGTGATGGTATTACTTGTACCATGGTACACTGAATGAATTGGTGATGGTATCACTTGTACCATGGTGCACTGAATGAATTGGTGATGGTATTACTTGTACCATGGTACTCTGAATGAATTGGTGATGATATTACTTGTACCATGGTACACTGAATGAATTGGTGATGGTATTACTTGTACCATGGTACACTGAATGAATTGGTGATGGTATTACTTGTACCATGGTACACTGAATGAATTGGTGATGGTATTACTTGTACCATGGTACACTGAATGAATTGGTGATGGTATTACTTGTACCATGGTACACTGAATGAATTGGTGATGGTATTACTTGTACCATGGTACACTGAATGAATTGGTGATGGTATTACTTGTACCATGGTACACTGAATGAATTGGTGATGGTATTACTTGTACCATGGTACACTGAATGAATTGGTGATGGCATTACTTGTACCATAGTACATTGAATGAATTCATGATAGTATTACTTGTACCATGGTACACTGAATGAATTGGTGATGGTATTACTTGTACCATGGTACACTGAATGAATTGGTGATGGTATTACTTGTACCATGGTACACTGAATGAATTGGTGATGGTATTACTTGTACCATGGTACACTGAATGAATTGGTGATGGTATTACTTGTACCATGGTACACTGAATGAATTGGTGATATAACTTGTACCATGGTACACTGAATGAATTGGTGATGGTATTACTTGTACCATGGTACAATGAATTGTCTTATTAGATAATTTTGTTTATGGACTAGATACGGCTTTTGTGGCTTGAGGTCATGTGACGGAAGCGTCCAAGCTTGCGTATACAGTCCATAAAGGTTTTATCATATACCTTACAGTGTGATTTAGAATGACATGTTTTGTTTTGATTGATGAAAGCCAGGAGTGCTGGGCTAAGTGTTTGTTTAAAACATGTTTGGTAACCAACATAAAATACTGAAAACAACAAAATGTTATTTAAAATACACACAAACAAATTAAATATAATGTATGTATTTTAACAAAAATACAAACATTTTTTTTTGGAACACTTGTATTATTTAGAACCATACCTTTATTATTTGTTTTTGGTCATGCTTGTATGGATATTGATCTGGTACTTGTTACTGTCTGGCAGTCAATATATCTTGTGTGTACAACCTGGTGTAAAGAAATGAGAGCTTTAACAAATAATGAACAGCGCCCACACACTATTTCACAGAAATGTTGCATACAATAATAAATTGGTCTACACATGACAGACAAATAATAAGTGTTTTAATATTTTATAAAATAAAATTACATGATTGGGAAATAATATGAAATATACTACTACGGTAACTTACTTTTGAACACATTATGATTGGGATCATCTGCACAGCACATTCACTGTTGTGAGGTTTGGTGATAGTTAACACGTCTACTTCTTTGGAATGTACCAGTATTCTGTAGTCAGATCTGGTTGCTATGACAACTAAATGCTGCAATATCTATTTGCCGCTTTCACTTTCACATCATATGTCAGTTTGGGTCACTAGGATATGCACAGAGTGTACTTGATATTCTACAACAAATAAATCAAAATACAATAATGATAGTGTTACTCATAAAACTCATGAATAAAGATTTTCTATCAATGTGAGTTGTACGTTGACTCCCAAAGTAACATTGGCGCAGTGTTCCCCAGTATTCCTATCAAGGAGGCTTGGCTCTGAATATTATATATTTTTTAAATGAAAATCAAAAAAATGTAAGAATGTGCAAAAGTGATGGTGAATTAACATGTCAGTTATCAACCACATGAAATAAACACACATGTTGGCCAGCTCAAACTTTGACAAAACTGAGGTAAACGAGACACACCTACTGTAGTGGGACTACACCTAGAGAAAACACTGGTAAAAACACCAAGATTAAAAACACACAAATACACATGGAATAAACCCAGAGGTACACAGCTGCTGAGTAGTAAAAACAAGATCATATGTTCGTCTCACCTTTGACCGAGGTGATAGACACCCCCAAAATCAAAAAAATTCTTTGGTTCATGCAAGCCATTTAAAATTGACGGCTATGATTGGCTGATTAGTGATATGAGATCTTAAGAGAAATAAAAAGGTTGAATAATTTACTCATCACTCCTGTGTGTGATAGATCAACATTACGACATCATTTCTGTGAACAATTCAAATATATTGGTAGCAGTAAACATTTCACATTCCCTGTAAAAGAGATGCACCATATGGCAAAGTGTCCTTGTACCTGAAATTCTAAACAGGAATGGATGTTTTAATAAATAAAATAAAAGAGTGTTATATTATTCTGTATAGAATATACCAACTTTGGTCACTGCTTGTATTTTTATTTCCAAAATTATACACTAAATATAATGGAATTTTATCATTTTGGTCAGATCTCTAGAGATCAATAAATTAAATTTGTCAACTTTGTGTACATACAGACAGGATATTTAAAAGCAGTTTTCATAAATTATAGTACCGGTAACTCTAAATAAAGTAAGTCATGGCAGGCAGCAAAAAAAATGACCACGAGACCAGATTTTGTAGAGATCCTCAGTCAAAATGGAATTGCCAAATTCAAATCAGCTTGTTGACTGCTGGGGTGGTCGGTGTTCAAAAAATAAATTAAGTGACTGTATAAGTGACTTGAGGCACAAATAAAAATGGTGTGGTCCCTCGATTTCTTGCATTTTGACACTTATTTTATTTATAAATTGTGAATTTCATTTTACAAAATTACAAATTCCATAAGTATAGTAAGATGTTTTTCAAGATCACGATATCAATGTACAATTTTCACAGCAAATTGTTTTGTGTCAGTGGTACGTCATATCAGCTTAGAGGGCACACTGTGTGGGAACAGAAAGAATCTATCGCCTGGAATATGGGTATGGCCATAGACAAAGTGTCCACAGGTGTGAACTTACCTGGTTTAACAGATCAGTGGCTGGACCCAGTAGTGAAACAACAGGAAGTGTACATTTGCTGAGACTAAGAACAGAAGGGACACCTCAGATGAATATTTGCAGTCTCCAACCAAAGTACCACCAGGTTACAAGATGCTTGACATGGAGAAAACATCAAGTCTGTGAAACAAAGCAATAAAAGAACATAAATTATTCAACAACCATGTGCACAGGTGAATTGCAGTGGAATGACATTCAGAAATGATGAAATTTGTGTGACAGTGAACTTGATGTCTCAAATGAATGGTTAAAAAAGGTTGATGGTGGATCTGTGAAATTATCAGAAGCTAAATGTTAAGTGAGATGCATCATGGGAGAACCATCATGTTGTAGGAGTACATTAAAGTACAGTAGTCATGGTAACACATCATGTTTGATATGAATCACAGATGATGTACACACAGTACTGTATACAATGCATGTGAAATTAGAACAGAAAGTTTTACATCTCAGAAATAGGATTCATCATGGAGTACCATAATCATGTAAGGCTTCATTAAAGGGCGGTAGTCATAATAACAAGTCATGTTTGATATGTGAATGTAGAAAAAATAATATTCATGACAAATCCAAATCAATATACTAACCTGTGGAGACCAGTCAGTGATGAACACTATCACATGGGTATGTCAATTTCAGTGTGGGTGGGTATGTATCTTTCTGATACTGACACTCTGACAGCTTGCATGACTTGCATGGCACCATGTTGTTGAAAAGGTGAAAGTTCATTGCTACCATATAAGGATGTGATGAGTGACCGGATACATGAATTCATGTCTTTGATTGGATAACTGCTTTACCCTGTGTCAGTAAAACAGGTAGACAAGCATATAAATTATTCAAATAAACTTGCATTATAACAGGGGTTTTTCCAGACAAAAACTGCAAGAGAGAGTGCTGCAATTCAGCGGAGCCACCAAGTTAAGGAGATAGGGTTCTCCCTACCAGGGTGTGGAGTTTTTGATAGTTCTAAGTTAAAATGGAGCATTCTATGGCTTTCTTGGGGCCAAAATTACTATCAGCCAGGTCACAGTTGAACACTGTGGCCACATGTGAACCCTGGTCAATCAGAATTTTATGGTTGCCAGAGGATCTGCTCCCCAGGGTAAGGGGGGGGGGGGGCTCATGGCTCAGATTTAAAAAAAATCCCTGATCATTGTATAGTTTTTAGGAAAAACAAAGAGTACCTAGTTTTTTGAATGTCCATCTTGGGTGTAAATTGAATATACCGGATGTCACAGCAATATAGATCTGAGTATTTCCTACAAAAGTTCATCAGAACAAAACTGTCATAGACTGTGTAAAAGTTGAATGTCTGATGTATGTGGTAGTTTGAACTTTATCAGTCTAGGCATGTCAGATACATGTATAAGTATCCAAAACTACATTCTGGATAACAAAATTGCCATCAGTCGACCATTTTGAACCTGATCCAAAAAATAAAATGATGTGTATCAAGTCACATTATGTTCAACCAATGTACCAAGTTTGAATATAGCTTGATGATGCAGGACTGAGATCTAGTTGGTGAACATGTGTGTGTGTGTGTGTGTGTGTATGTGTGTGTGTGTGTGTGTGTGGGGGGGGGGGGTTAATAATCAGGTATACGTCTTGTTGTAAAATTGGGTAAATTAGGGGGGGCTGATAATCAGATATATGACTTGTAAAATTCGGTAACATATTGAGCAGAGATTTATACTTGAACAAGTACAGTAAATGTTAAGTTATACTTGGACTGTACTGTGGGTAATCAACTACATATTATTGAGATATGAATGTAGGAAAAAATATGAATTATTCAAATCAATATACTAACCTGTGGAGACCAGTCACCATTGAACAGTATCACAGGGGTATGTCAATTTTGGTGTGGGTGGGTATTATCTTTTCGGTCCGAATAGCAAATAATTAAGATCCTATATTCTTGTAGTACAGCCTGTCATCTGTAAAAAATAAACAGTAGACAATAAAGGCAACTGTTGGCTTACATGCACTTCTAATGGAGCTTCTAATACAATACATGTACATTGTATGACAGTACTTAGTGAAATCTAATAAAATACACAACTATTTTTATTTATTGATTTCAGTATGAAAATACTATTTTGCTGCATTGCTGTAATCTTTTTGTTTTTCATTGTTGTTTAATTTATTATTGTTGTGTAGTTTTAAGTGACCTTACTGATGTACTGTAAAAGGGTTAATTATTCACTGGGTTTTAATTTTGCTTATTTTGCTGACTGCAAAATGCCCTAAATTAAAATCCAGTGAACATATCAAATTGAGCATAGAACACATTATCTTAATGATAAAACCATGAATTTAAAACCTGCTGAATATGCCTGAAATGCTAAATCAGTGAAATTTAAACCCAGTGAAAATTAGTCATTTTACACTATTACTGTGTAAATAAATAAATAAATAAATAAATAAATAAATAAATAAATAAATATTTTACCTCAATATTTTAAAGAGATGGTGCAATGGTTAGCATGTTTGATGTTAGGAAAGTTGCAAGTTCAATTCTAGGAGCCGACTGTTTATTCAGCAGTATACATCATAGTACAGTCTGCTCTTTCTTCAAAACACATGGCAGACTGGTGTGTACATGCAATTAGTATCTAAATAAAAAACTTTAGGAGAGACAGCAGTGAATTTAATGTCTGGAAATGTTGTACTAAAATATATTTGAAAAAAGAAATACATTCATGATTTAAAAATGCAAGTTTTAATTCATTGCTCTCATTTTCACCATAGAGGGCATAATGTATCTAAATGCCAGTAAAACAAATTTGATGTTTCTGATATAAAACTAAAATCAAAGAAAATTTAAAAAGAACTCTTGTGTTGTGTCTCTTGTATTGGAGACATATTAAAAATTAATTCAAAATTTAAGATTGGCTTTTTACAGTAAAATATATTTTAAGTAAACACATTCTTGATTTCAAAATTTAATTCATTGCTCTCATTTTCACCATAGAGGGCAGGGTGCAATATATCTCACAATTAAAATACAAATAAAAAAAAAATATTTTCCCAATATAACACTAAAATCAAAGAAAACATAAAAAGAACTCTTGTGTGTTGAGAAGTATTGGAGACGTATTAAAAATGAATTCAAAATTTAAGATTAGTCATTCAAACAATAAGCTTGGCAACTAATATTTGTCTGCTATTTGATATGAACAACATGAAAATCCAAAACTAATTAGATCATCGCATTGTCTTGGAGTATTTATGCACCAAGATTCATTGAAATAAGATGATAAGTTGGCTGACATTTCTCTATTTCAACTGTGGTGGCACACTTTCTTTAAGATATTTCAAGGTTATATGTTGAGACAATAAGCCCTATATTCTCATCCTTTCAGGGAAGTCACTGTGTTAAAATTTCATGTTGTCACATAGAACAAATATTAAAGTGAAAAACAACTGAAAAGACAAAGGTATACTTACTCCACAGGAAGTACTTCATCTCTACCAGTACCATAGAAATCCCATAAAAATACAGCTTTACCAACACTGATCAATGCCAAGCTATCAGGTGTAAAGCAGAGTTTCTTCAAATTCTCAGAATGGCTTATGAACACCTGTTATATAAAAATGACAAACATTTTTTTTATGTAGACATTATTGATTGAGAGTAAACTCATAGTAGCTGCTTACAGTAAGTAGACAAAGCAGATATTATAACATTGAATACATGGCAAGGTAAATACTATGTTAAAGCAGAGTAAATCAGAGTACTTTGCATGTGATTCAAATAAACTGAAGCTGTGCAGACAAGCATCGAGATGAATGTGAATTTCCCATATACAAGTCATTGATATGTTCTACTACCTTAAATATTGTAGTTGAGTTGAGGCACATATACAAGGCAGAATTTGATTTGTCAACAAAACCTGCCAACAAACAATCTGTCTTTTGATTGGTCTAAATGTTAGGTATTAGGGTTGAGTAGCCAATCAGAAACAATCTTGTACGTAGCTTCGTATTGACTGTAAATATTGTGATTAGCTCTCCAGATGTGGTAAAAATGATGCTTGAATCAGAACATTAATTTATAGTCAATGTTCAGTATAACTTTTACCTGGAAATTGAGATCCAGTCTCATATGATAGTCCCATACTTTGACTACTTTATCACCAGTGGTAGATAAATGCCTACCATCGGGAGACACATCCAGAGATCTACAGCCAGTATGGTGTATGTTAGATATCTAAATAAAAAAAAATATGAATATTATGTATAATTCATACAACTGTGAATATCTCAGATAAAAATAATTATTTTGACTACAATTTCAAAAATCCTCTCCAAATACAGGAAGTATATGGCACACTGCTTTTAATTTGTGAGTCAGTAAAAAAATGTGAAATTTTGTAACAGTGAAAATTTCTTTGGGTTTCTATGACAACAGAGTGTCAGTGACTTTTGACAAAATTTATTGTCGTCATGAACGCCATAAAATTATCAAATAGTGACAGATTTTTAGCAGTTTACAGTACACTTTGATCTGAGATAAAGATGTAATGAAATCTTCTGAAATCAGTGTTTAGATTATCACTTAGGGATCAATCAAAAATAAATTTAAACAAATCATTGAAAATGACACAGTCCCCGTTAAATTTTTGAAAGTTCTCTTTGTGCTCGTCATACTAAAGCGGAGGGGTTGTCGCGAGCGTGTCCTTGAAACTTGAGTTCCAAGTGGCGTATACAACAGATTGTTTATTTACATCAAAACACGTGTTCCGTGTAGTAGTAATATGGCCAAAAATAAAAACAGCCATTATTTGGCCATCTTTGATCTGATTATGAAACACACTGATATGTATGATGTATGTGCCAAATACGAATGAAAATGGTACATAAATTGTGGAAATATTGTAGTAAGGCCAAAAAGTCAGATGGCTGTCAATCGGCCATCCTTGACCAGATTTTGAAACAAATTGTCATGGACATGCATCCTAACATGTATAATCTATGTACCAAGTTTGAATGAAAACTGACAAAGCATGTCCAAAATACAACATTTTCAAAAAAAAAGATGGCTGCCAGTTGGCTATCTTTGATCCAATTGCGAAATAAATCATCATGGACATGTATCCTAGCATGTATAATCTCTGTACCAAGTTTGAATGACAACTGACAAAGCATGTCCAAAATACAACATTTTCAAAAAACAAGATGGCTGCCAGTTGGCCATTTTGAATCGAATCGCTAAACCACTGCATGTGCATATGTCCCACATAAGGTACTAGGCACATGCAAAGAATGAACAGAATCGGTCCACAGGATTCTGAAATATGACTCTGGACAGACTGACGCACGGACGGACGGACGGACGTACGGACAGACGGACGGACAGACTCAGGAACTCACGAACAGTCGGGGACATGTATCCTAACATGTATGATCTATGTACTAAATTTGAATGAAAACTTACAAAGCATGTCCAAAATACGACATTTTCAAAAAACAAGATGGCTGCCAGTCGGCCATCTTTGATCCAATTGTGAAATAAATCGTCATGGACATGTATCCTAACATGTATAATCTATGTACCAAGTTTGAATGAAAACTGACAAAGCATGTCCAAAATACAACATTTTCAAAAAACAAGATGGCTGCCAGTCGGCCATTTTGAATCGAATCGCTAAACCACTGTATGTGCATATGTCCCACATAAAGTACTAGGCACATGCAAAGAATGAACTGAATCGGTCCAAGGGATTCTGAGATATGACTCCGGACGGACACACGGACGCACAGACGGACGGACGGACGGAGACCGAATTATAAGTCCCCGTTTTCAGACTTTGTCCAAACGGGGACTAATTACAGCATAGAATTGACAAAATGTGAAAACACTAAAATGGTTAATATAATGTACCTGACTCAAGAGTCTTCCAGTTATGGAATCTAGTTTGAGCAACCTGGATGATGACATCACAACCAGTAAATGTCTTGTTTTATGTGGTGCATAACAAACTTTAACAGCAGTATCCAACACATTGTACATTTCATTCCTGTGTTTATACATGTGATATCAACACGTACGTACAACCTGAGTACAAAACATGGCATGGTTAGTAAGGGGTGAGTAGATTATCAAATAGCAAGTGTACCATGGCCATTACTGTGTAGCTACACTGAACACTTGATGCTGGTGGTAGCTAGGAGCCGCCCAGGGAGTAGAAATGTATGACTGCTTTAATACAGCCATGGTAGATGGGAAGGAGTAATTCAGTATTGTAACTCTCAAAGATTACTCATAGAGGTAGAGTTACAGTAAATCTTTCTTAACAATGATGTATCCAAAATACTAAACCACACAATAACATATCAACAAAACCATGTAATTGACCAGACTTGTTCACACTGCAATGTGCCACTTTTAATAAAAAAAATATATAAAGTTATGACAGCCTACCTCATCCAATGATCTTGCATCTACAATGCTAACAGTAAACTCAGTGGGTCCAACAAATGCTATATGCTGTCCATCTTTACTCACAGTGATGGCATCAGGTCCATACCCTTCTCCTTTTACAAACAGTGTTGCCAAGCAACGACATCATCTGATAACCACTCTCTCCATCATGTAGTGCTACAGATCCAAGAGAACCACAACTATACAAGTAGTTGCCATTTGGTGAGTAAACAAGACCAGTGACTTTACCACCATGCTGTCTGAAATTTAACAAAAGATATACAGACATGCTTTAGTAAGTTTGGTAAATCTCACACACTATCATTTTGAGGCATGGTGATGATACTTTACCTGTGCTCTGCTAGCAGACTTGTTGTGGAAACATTAAAAGCTTTGACACACCCATTATCAAATCCACATGCAAATACTTGTGAATTAAGACAGATGATAGATGATAGCACACGGACATTTCTTAGATGCATTGAAGTCATACAACTATAAACACAGAACATTTGAAACATTGATGCAATATTAGATTACAACTTACATGATTCTATCTGCTGGATCTTGAGTTGGTTGGAAGGATGCATCAAAACATACATCATCAAAGTCGGCTGTATGACACTCCCAGATTAATGGGTGCAGAACGCAGAGAACCATTCCATATACATCATAAGTGTACATTATCACGGTCACATGATACCATCCTACTGAAATAGAAATACCAGAACATCACTGCATTTTATTTTAGTAAGACTATTATGACAATTAAGTCACAACTTATTGCTGTAATGGATACATTGTAATAATATGACTATGTGGACCTCCTATACTGTTACACAAATAAAATGTGCTTTTTCAAACATGTACCATATTTGCTCTATTAATGGTGCATATGTTTATTACTGTAAGAGTCATCAATAGACATTATTCATAAATAGCTGCTGAGATTTTGTTGAGAGCGACAAAGCCATGCAAATTGCCCCCCCCCCCCAATATTGTTACATTCTCTATCACCATCTAGTCTACTGTTTCTAATACCATGGTTTCCATGGTCACAGGAACAGTGGATTAGACAACGTTAGAGAATGGAACAATATTTGAAGGAGGGGGGCAATTTGCATGGCTTTGTCGCTCTCAAGTCTCATTGTTCTCTCGCTCTCAACGAGATCTTGGCAACCATTTCCAAATAAGGTCTATTAATGATCTAGCACACTGTAAATGACTTACCGTGTAACATCAAAGTTGGCAATCTTTATTCTAACAATGTCAACATATGTATGGGCTTTTGCCATGACAGTCACCTCACCACTTCTGTTTACATGTGATGTATTCCATACTACAACTAACTGTTGAAAAGAAGACATTCACATTTAGAAATTTGGGGATTAAAATCGGTTATGGAAGTTATGTGACACTTCAATTTGTTACAGTAGTCGCTGTGTTAAGCATTCAATATAGTGCTACTAGTGATGTTTTGAGTATCTAGTGTCATGATTTACAATTCCACAAACAACACAACCAGTATGTGAAAAATTATAAAAATCAAAGATGGATAAATGATGAGTTGATGGATACTCCAAATGCATACTTTGCGGTATCCTCATAAAACTCTTATTATTGTTCATCTCCTTGATTCAACTGCTTGGTGTATAAAGCCCAGCACTATGGAAAGGGAGGTGGATGAAAAGTAGTGGAACTTACTATGAGCTCCCTTTCAAAACACACAAACCATCTTGGGAATATTGCGTAATCACTCCATATTTGCAATTTGTATTTCCTAATAAGGTAGGATGTAGATATCGTGTACAATATCACAAAATTATGACATGCTACAACTTAAGTTTATACTGTAAACCACTTTAATTTTGTGAGAGAAAAATTTCTGTGAATTTCATGATTCAGTGAAAATCACCAGATGAAAATTTCTGTATACAACTATTCTGTGCACGTTTTAAACACTATCCAAGTAGCCAAGGTATTAAAAATGAAAAGAGTACTGGCAAATCAAATTCTGCATAGGCATAGTCATAGCCTCTAACACATGATTTTTGGTTCATTTAGTGTATTTTTTTGGACGCAGCAGCCCTCAAAACCTAATGTTAACACATTTCCCCGTTGAGGAGTTTTGGCTGTTCCCTCTCTGGACACCAACAGAATATTTGCTGTTGTACTTAACAAAAGATCTCAGCACTAAACACAAAGGAAAGTTTATAGGATTAAAGTAGGATTTAGATCTGGTTATAATCCAAATCCCCCTTGGAGTTGTAAACAGAAATTTTCATATGATGAAATTTTGTAGCAGTGAAAATTACTCTGGAATCTGATAACAGAAAATGTCAACAACTTTCACAAAATTTTGTTTTCATGAATGCCATGAAATCATTGAATCACAAAAACAGTTCACACTATATTGGATAGATATTTTTATCAAGGACTGAAATATCCAGTTTAATCTGAAATTAACTGAGAATAAATTTCTAATTTTTCACTTGCTACACAATCAGCAGTGTAGGAA
The DNA here is from genome assembly GCF_978046115.1 of Saccoglossus kowalevskii. Taxonomy (NCBI): domain Eukaryota; kingdom Metazoa; phylum Hemichordata; class Enteropneusta; family Harrimaniidae; genus Saccoglossus; species Saccoglossus kowalevskii. The sequence goes on along the minus strand of NC_140660.1, from coordinate 18,292,708 downwards.
ATTCCTGCCCGTCCGCACGCCCGAGACGGGTAACTTTCGTATCGGACTGGTTGAATTTCAAACTTCCCTGTCCGGTGGTCGGGTAACATGTTACCACATTCTTCCGCCGAAATTAAAATAAAAACAAGCTACCATTCTTTATATGTGCTCTAAACATTTTAAACAGAAACGTGATCAGCCAAAACTATGAAAATATTGCATTGCTGTCGCACATCGCGACTTGCCGACACTCATTCTCAACCCACAACACGGAATCCATTGACTTATTAACATAATAGGTACGTGACCGCGGGTTAGGTCCTATCTCCCATGGTGCAGTGACACTTCCGGTGACCCCTGACCAGTTCTATCGTTGCGTAGTTTGTTTACAAAGTTTTCATTTCGCATACAACATGTATCGTTTTTTGGGGATAGACCCTCCAACAAAGAAACAGAAGTCGAGCATCGATAGAATTGCGGCAAATAAGGAGTATGACCAGTCAAAACGTACTCGCAAAATCGTTCCAAGCTGGAAGACGGAGTTCAAAGAATGGCTGGTCACCGATGACACCGGTAATCATACGGTGTATTGCCGTATCTGCCGGGCTATTTACGGGCCGTTATCAAACCGCAAAATACCAGACAAACTCCGTAAGTACGGAAAGGGATCGTTTGTAACCGGCTGTACCAATTTAAGACATGATGCCCTCACATGCCATGAAATGTCAATTGGTCATAAACAAGCCAAATCGATATTCGACGCAAAGAATGCTCCACCCACAGTCACTTGGGGGCTGAAAATCAATAAATACTAATTTTTTTAAAAAACCAAGTTTTATGGAAGGACAGAGGAGAAAGAAGTTGAGTGCCATACAGGCAGTAGATGAAGCAGTAGAGCAGCAGAGAGCTGCTGATGCACTTGATGAGGAAGAAGTTGCAGAAGCTGAAACAGATGGTAATGCTCATTTGGTAGCTGGATTAGATTCTGACTATGGTTCAGATTTTTCTGATCTAGCCGAGAGCAACAGTGACACAGACGTCTGATATATCATGTTCTGAATATGCATGTTCTCTACAGCTACTTTGTTGTTAAAATAAACCGTACATAGTATATTGTATACAACTTGTGTTTATTTGTGTGTGTGTGTGCGAAAATAATTGAAAAAATGTGCGGGACTGGTAACATTTTAGCAGGGCTTGTAACTTTTGAAAGTTACCAGCCCTGATGTCTGGTATGTAATCTGGACAAATTTCCTACACTGCAATCAGTGTTCTCCCCAGGCCTTTCAAGCACTGCAGGCCCGCGTCGCTTAGACAAACAGCCGCGTCGCTTTTGTTTCGCCCGCGATCCATGAAATCCTGCCCGCGATACTTATTGACGTTGTATTGTTTACAAGTGTCAGCCTCGTCTAGCACATCTTTAAAACAATAACATGTATTGATCGAAAGGTAATCCCGCCTTTGTACATAGTTAGCCTTACAAAAACAGTGATAAAAACGGAAGTCTACAAGAAGTTACCAAGTCTATCAAGGGTGCGAGGCTGGCAAACCCCAAAATACTAGGGTAGTAATAATTTGCCCATTGCGTCGGAATGGTCTATCCCGAGTTGCTGCACTGCGATTAATTGCGTTTTTACTACTTCATCGCCAGTGACACTAATTACCAAGAATTAAAAAAACAAGTGAAATTAAGTCGCATCGGAAAAAAAAACTGTAAATAAATCGAAGTAAAAATTATTCAACTGCAGACGAGACGGACGAGGAAAAAACGAACCCTGACCTCTATTACCGTCATTACCGAGGAATGCCACCCTAAGGCGACGTAACACATGTAGTGACATCGCAACCGATGCATGCTGGGTTACAACAGAGATTTTGATTGAGGTAACAAAGATGGCGGCGCAGAGTGCATGTCTTTCCGCGATGTTTAAAAACAACACTTGTGACTATTAAGAACTGCTATTACTCACCAAAGAGAGAAGACAGAATAAAACATGTGTTTTAAACATAGCAAGACATTCCCCAGTATTGAATTTCCATACTCTAACCACGCTAAGATGTCCTGTTTACACTGATACTAATAGTGTAGTACTACCATTGAATGTCAATGCAGACACCTGTAAAAAACACACAAACCAGTTACACTGTAACGTAAACTTTAGAAAGATTGATTAAATTTCCAGCTGAATCATTCTATACCCAACACTAAAAACATAAAATTGTTATCCCAAATTTTAACACCACACCAAATACTGTAAAATACTTTATTTTCGCTTGGAATTAATTTTCGCTATTTTTGCTGAAGGAATGATTTAGGACAGACTTTTTTTTATTCCTTGTTTCTCGAGTTTTTATTAGTCAATTTTTTTGAGGAGGGCGAAAACAAATTAAAATTAATTTTTTTTTTCATTAGATTTGTGTGATTTTCAAAAAATTGTAAGTGAGATCATTGATCAGAGAGAAGAAATGAAATAAATTTTTATTCCACGTAAAACCTGGTTGGCAATGTCGCCAATTTTCAGCATTAATGAGGGATTTTTCGGTTTTTGACAACAGAGTTTCACAGCGTGTCACCACAAACCAGGCCGCCGCCATGTTCGCCTAGTAGTCTCAAGCAGCACGCAGAGGGGTCAATACCTGAGATTCACTGTCAACCAACGCGCATAATGTATAGATATAGGGGGGAAAAATGAAGATAAAAATATTTTTTTTAGCAATTTTTTCACAAGTCGGCGGGCGCGAGAAATTACGCTGAAATAAAATTTCATTTTTATTTCATTTTCGGCTCCTGTTCATTCGGCGGGTTCACAAAACAAGGGATAATAAAAGTCTGGCCTTAGTGAAAATAAAATGCAAACAAAAGCTGAGTGACTTATGCTAAGAAGCCAAACATGGCAATAGTGGTGATCTTGAGTCAGTTAAACAGCTTTGTTGCAAACATTGATATTTATTTTTCATTTACTGGTGCAGAAATGAACAGAAAATACATGAAAATATTTGAAAACAAAGAAAATGCTCTGAAACCTAAAAAAAAAACTTTTTGACGTTGTTCTACTGACCTCACAGAACACTAATACCAAATCACAGGTGCTAGACTGAATTATGATAGCACCACAGCTCAAAGTTGTGCTGATTTTAGTGGATTTTATCTTGCAGGCATAGTCACTAGATTATAAATTCACTGGTTTGTGAAGGAAACTATACATACTGTTGTTAAATTTGTATATTTAGCTGTCAGTGAAATTAGCAAAAATAAAACCATGTGAAAGAATAAGTCTTATGCAGTACTCCTCCCCCATCAGTTATAATGAACTGTCCCTAGTTATGTTTTCCCATTACTTATTAATTTGGGGTACATGTAAATGCACAAGGTTTGTTTTCATAAAATCCAAGATGGCGGCCAAACCATGTGACTGATCAAAATAATATTATTTTTCTCATATGGAGATCAGGCCAGGCATGGTAAATATAAAAACATCTTGTAGATTGGTTGAATCACCTCTGAGAAACAAATGCCCAAACTTTTGATCAATTTTGCTTAAAATCCAAGATGGCGGCAAACCATGTGACTGATCTGAAATCTTTTTTAGGTTCCTGAAAGGGAATGATATACAGATGCCATGAAGCAAAATTGAAAATAATCCCTCAAGTTTTGCCAGAGTAAAAAACTACTTCCTGTTTAGAAGAAACCCAAAATGGCGGCCAAACCATGTGACCAATCATAACAATTTTTTCAAACGTAAATTGGATTCATATATAGAAGCCAAATACTACATATGAGAGCATTCTGCATAGTGGTTCTGAAGAAGAAGATTTTCAAGTGTTTTTTGCCGTTTTTAGGAAAAACAAAATGGCGGGAAAAGTCACATGACCGCTAAAGTTTTTATTGTTGATATCTATTACACATGAGTTGTACTATATACATGTACCAAGACTTGTGAAAATAAAATAGTGTTCTTCTGCGAACTAATAGAGACGATTTTTCCAATCTTCTAGTACCACTCGATTTTTATTATTTGAACTTGGCGGCAAGTAACCTTTAGTTTCCCAGTCTATCGTGTCCGTTCATTGTCTTAACAATAGGGTGTAAATTGCCATGCGAGCCTACCGCACACGACCGCGGTAAACCGGGGTCATGGAATCTTTGCATAAATTTGCATAAAATGCGGTCGACCGGCGAGCACCCACCACCACCGCGCTAATGACCGCGGTAAACCGCGAGTTCGATTTCCTACTCTTCCCTTATTTACTTCCTTCTATGTAGTTATTGACTAGCACTTGGTTTTACTTTTAAGAAAATATATACAGAAAACTAAACTTAAATGTCATCTGTCACATCTGTAGTTATACCACGATTATGTTTTCACTAAAGATAAGAGTACAACTCATACAAATGTATGTAAAATTGAAATAAAATAAAATAAAATAAAAATGCCTACCTACATGTACAGTATGATCCGAGTGTAACTCAACTTCCAAGCTGACTATCAGCTGACTTTGTATTTTCATAAAAACTTTACAATTTTTAAAGTGAATATTATGTTTATCAATAATTTCAACTTATTCTTTGTAGTATTTACCTATGTTACTTATATCAGAAATATTTAGGTAGATTATGCTGCACAATTTAGATATGTGACAGTTTTGAAAGCAAGCTAAGATAGTTTTAAGCCAGCTAGATAAATGTTAAGTTATACTCAGACTGTACTGTACCTCCCAATTATTTTATAGATCATTCCCAGAAACATCAAATTAGTTTTATTTGGCCTCACTAATTTAGACAGGCATTTGTATTTTAATTTCAAGCTGACATGTGTTAATAAAAAATGTATAAATAAATCAATAAATATGACACTAAACAGAGCATGCTGGTATATTCAGGGCTGATTAGCAGTAGGAAAAACAATTTTGTGTTTCCAGTAACATCACAAATTATGCATCTAATAAATAGACATTAAAAATGACCACCTTATTAGTTGTAGATTTCCTTACTGTCATATTCTGGTTATCATTAGGGTAAAACTAACCAGTCTAACAATGCTCTGAACCCAGCTTATGTTTTCTGTTCAAGAACATTAAAAAAATATAAATGAACAAATTCATTTTAGTGGGTGGAATATATAAAATTTAGCATAAATATAGATAAAATATAAATGGACTAATAATACACAAAGTTATCTTGCGTTTTACCAAAAATATGGGCATGTAGGTAAATGTATTGGAAACACAATTATTTTCTCCCTGGTATTATCGATTAACAAGGGCTGGGATATGAGGCCTTGATTTCGTGGAAATGACCTAAACCACCAGAACAGTCGCTGACTTGGCAACTAACAAAAAGTGCCGACAGAATATCATTTACGAACGACCATTGATAGCAATCTCCCACCGACTGACTGGGAAGCTAGCTGTCGACTGGACCCCCTTTTACTCGACCAATCGCGATCACCTGCCTGACTCGAACCACAACACCAGACATCTAGGGTGAGTTTAGTTGCACAGAACGTTTTTGAATCTTTCCGCCATTTCGCATTTGTATGTTAAAGCGCGGCTCCGCAATCCCAGGAATTGCACCAGTGCATCATGGGAAATGTAATTTGCATGGTCCGCCCAGTTGTTTACTTGGTACACAGCTGTTATCATTTCAACTGAAGACGTTAATTCCGTAAGCTAACATCATGCATTACGCTATTATCTGATTTGAAAAGACTTGCTGAATCCCGTTGCCCGACGTTCACTGGGCCTACGCACTCTTTTGAAAGCCGTTTTCTGTGTTTGTTTCGCTCGTGGTCGACTGTAAAGCACAATTTCTGTAAATGGCGTTACGGCATTGTAAGGATCTCATTGGTATCTCTGAATTGAGCTCATGCCTTTGCTTTCTTGCTATTGTATCAATATGTTACAAATGCGACCTTTTTATACAATGTATTTATTTATTCATTCACAACCCGTACGTTACAAGCGCGATGTATTTATACTACGTACTGTGCTATGTTGCCGTGGGTTTATTTATAAATATAATGAGCACGTACTTGCAACAAACCAGTTATTATTAAAAATCTAAATAGGCAAAGTTATGAGTAAATCAATATAGATACATCGAACATGCAACGTGCGGATAATGAATAAATAGTTATAAGTAAACTTTTGGCAAAAATCCGTTGCCGAAAAGTCAGGATGGTAAATGGTGACCGAAACTTTCAGTCACCACTTCTAACTTGAACAGATCAAAACAACAACACTGCTATTAGGCGTCGTTTATACAAAAAGTATTGGACGATGCTCGGACGACGAAATGCGTGGACTGACGAAAAATATATCCAGCGCAAGTCGCAACTTATGAGGGCTGATAACGTTGTGGTCACACAAAGAGAAGTGATGCCGGAGTGTGTTGTAAGACAGATACGCGGACTGTATCCCAATCTCCCAGGCGTGCCTTATATGGGTCATCTCTGGTACTGAAAAATACATTGATACAAACAAACCAAACGGCCCTTTTCAGGGCCAACAAATATTCCAAATAGAGAACTACCGTATTGTCAATTACTTGCATCATGAAATAACTGTAGTTTATTTGAATGACCTACACAATTTAGTTGTCGTACAACGTTTGCTATAATGTGTCTTGTCGGCTAGGCAATAATGACGTTATGCAACGTCAAAACAAAAAAAAAAAAAAAAAAAAAAAAAATGTATTATACGTATACGGCTGTGCGGCACGGGTCCGACGCCAAATATACATGAATATATGCGCGGCTCATACTAGTACGTGACAAAAAGGGCTAAATCTTTCACTGCGGGGATATGTTTCAGGGAACATTATATTTTTTTGTGAGACCTTTCAATTTATTTTTTTCGAGAACGAAGAGAAATTTGAGAAACATACTCGACATATTGTCGGGGATGTATTTGGGACTCCCTCGAATCTTTTCATCGATATCAGAGTGAAAACCATTTTTTTTTATTTTCCCAGCCCGGTAACCACGAATGTCTTACTTTGCGCACACACACTACAGAAATTATTGGTATGTTTACGCAAAGTCGATTCGCACTCGCTCGGGTCGGACCGCTTCGTGGGGCGCGGACGATGTCCCCTGAGATGAACGGACGGACAAACAGCTCACAGCATATCATTTCTTATTAGCTCCACGATATTACTTACATGATCAACTCCGTAATTACATAAACATACCTAGAGATTGAACAAACAACTCGGAATTAACACCTTACATTTACATAAACCCATGACTGACAGCCAGTTTTAGCAGTCAAAGCGACTGTTTGAATCATGCTTTTCCGTCGCTTTTACGCGCAAATCACACTGACATCGCACCGAACTCGTAAATTAACATCGCAGTTGTATCGCGGACATATTCACGTTTGTGTACGACATGAAAATAAAGCATCACAGGCGTTAAGATTGCCGAAAAGAGTGATTTTGCGGAGCACCCCGAAGAGGTGTTTCACGCTTGAGTGTCATTTGCATACTGAAAAGTGGCGGCCATCTTTCCTTTTATACACTCAGACCCGCGGTTTAATGCTCGGAACGCTGGTGCACGTCAACAACACAAGCACAATAACCGATTTACGCGAGTTTAGTATTGTTGATAACTACACTTGATATCCGCTGTGACGTCATGTAATACTAATTTACAATTAGAAGAAAATCGTTATAATTGGAGACTACTCACCAACTGAGCTTTCACCGGACAGTTTCAACATGGCTGACGAAAACATCCTGGAGGCCATCAACGTTAATTATTAAGTTCGCTGGTTCCCGGCGTCCTTTGCGAATGGCCAGTAGTTCCAAACATGTGCAGTTCCAAACATTTACGCATGCTCGGGCCTCTGCTTCAAAATATCCGCGTGGATGGGTTGATTCATATTGCTCTGGTGTTTTCACAGGATTTAACCCGTTTTAGTTCGAATAAAGGAAATGTAAGTCGATCGATAGTTTCTACCGATATCGTGCTTGAGTTGTGTGAAGCGGATTGAAATATAATTTGGAAAATCGTGTTATTTTCGGGAAGTTTCGATGTCATGGTGTCAACGCTTTCCTCCCTGTGTTATTATATGAGTAGTAGGGGAATTTACCGGCGACTGACTTACTATGCCGATCCCACTTTAGGTCATTTTTTATTATCCAGGAAACGTTCCGAGCGCCTGTGGATTGTAAAAGCTATAACCTTGATTACCCCACGACGGACGAAATAATCCTACCTGCGATAAAAGAAGGACCACAGCGAAACCAAGAGAGCTACAGAACTGCAACTATCCACAGCTTGGAAATCACCGCCGACCGGAAAATCGTCACAAGGAACCGTGAGTACCACGTACGTCCACATGGTCTTGTAGTGATTCTATGTCAGTCGGGGCATGGAGCTCTTTTTTTTAGCTCCACGGTCAGGGCGACGTAACATCTGCAAGCCCTTATAGTGATTACCATAGTTACGAAAAGGGAACACACTAAATTTATGACATCTGCTCTCGTCTCGGTGTCAGTTACGTGCACAGTCAGCTGGCATCGGTGACGCTGGATGTATACCCTCTATCACAGCTGACTGTGGTTACGTGTGGCTACAAATACTTCGGCCTAGGGGGGGGGGGGGTGTCGGCAGATTCCATTTTGCCAGCTGTAAATTTCAGTTGACCCACACCCTATCAAATAAAAAAAAAATGGGTGACCCACCCCATCATATTTTAAAGCTAGCCCTGCGTACAGTGCTGTGTGTAAGGGGACGCGTTTGGTTGATAGATGTCCCCACCACAGCCCTGCGTACCTCCATAGACAAAGTCCGGGAGCGCACCGTAATTGGTGCGCAAGTTAAAAATAACTTTTAATAAGTAGTTTTCAGCCAAAATCGGTTGAAATGGCGATAGTTATCCGTAACAAGCATTACAAAGTTATCTGAAACTGAAATGTCTTTAAATAACAACTAGTAAAGACGGACAAATTGTAAACCGGAGGAATTATCCACCAAACGCCGCCATTTTTAATTTCATTCACGCGAGAGAATGTGTTTGTTTTTAGAGCCAAGTAGACGATTTCATCCACAACTGGACTCCGAACTGGGAGTTCTAGACATATCTGGTAATCGATCATCATTTTTGGTACCTGGGCATATTATTTCATTAAAAAGGTTATATTTTTCAAAGTCCCGGACTTTGTCTATGGAGGTACGCAGGGCTGTGGTGGGGACATCTATCAACCGAACGCGTCCCTGTACACACAGCACTGTACGCAGGGCTAATTTTAAAAGCATGCTGACCCCCCCCCCCAAAAAAAAAAAAAAAACACAGTAAAATTAACAGTTTTGGCTCTGACATAATTACAAAATGTATTATATGTGCAGTGAAAATATCATGGTTTGCCATAATTTTGACATAAAAGAGGGAAATCTATGCTGCTAAAGATAGTAAATAAAAGCAAAGCTGTGGAGTACTCACTTGATTAAACCCTTATAAGATAGGAAAAGAAGATTTGAATCTAGGCGGTTTGAACTCTTTGAAAACTAATTTTGATTTAAAATATCTTTCATATTTTATAGACCAGGAATGCTTTACACTCGAAACACAGTCTATGCTTATGAAAACAAAGGAAACTTTGATTTTTGCTTAAATTTGTGTTGGGTTTTGGTATTTTACAGAGCAAAACATGCATATTTAAAAGTAAAAAAAAAACTATTTATTTATTTTTTCAGCATTTGTTTTAATTCATTCATCAACATTTTCACAAATTTAACTTTTTTGATTTGCTGAACAAAAACTGTCACAGCTCTTTGTACTAATTGCTGTGTTGTCTTTCCGTCTCCTGTTATAATTGGATAAATCCAGTAAATATCTTGTACAATAGTGACTTCAGATTTTAAATAAAATAATCTGATATCAGCAGCACATGGACTTGCGATGTGTTTAAAACTTAACAGTATAATTGGGGTTCAAGCCACATTGCATAATCTGTTAATTATTTGACAACTTCAATCAACCCCAAAATATTTAGCCTATAACTTTGTTTTCATCAAAAAATTTATAGGCAATATAGGTAATAGTTATTATTGAGAACACATTTGTACAATTAACTTTTTTATCTTTTGTTCTCAAATCATTTTTCTTAAATATATGCATAAGCGCGTATGTGAATTCTAAAAAACATGGTAACACCCCGCCCTATTCACAAAATCAAAAACAGGGTATCCCCCTACTGATCCATCGACCCACCCTAAATAAAATAAGAACCTACCAACTTTTAAAAAATATATCAGTTTAGAGGATTATTTGACAAACAATAATATTGAACATTCTATTTATGGAAGCAAAGAAAATATCCCCAAATTTCAATAAAATAAACCATGACGACAAATACAGATTTATCTTGAGCAATGAATCCCTGTCAATAAATAAATAAATAAATAAAAATGCACTACTGTTTAATTAGTCGTAAGACATAAAACTCCAGTTTCTTTGTGAAAAGGAAGACCAAATTAAATCCTGAATATTTATAAATAAATAAATTATTGGCAAGTAAAGACAACGCCCACTTGCCGCTAATTGGCTAATAAAGTGGACACTGTCCTGAGATGACCTTTTATCCACATGACCAAATGTTGTGGTGTCCAATCAGCAACAAGAGGAGAATAACAATGTTTGCAAGGCATTTAAATTGAACGGTGATTGGTTGATTAGTGGCATGAGATCTATAAGAGTTTGCAGATGTTGCATCGCCTTGGTAATACTGACTTAAAAACATTACAAAACCCTGTGTGTATGTTCCCAGATTTATCAAATTTGTCTGATTAATGTGTATCATAAATCACTTCTCAAGGGTTTGATGAACTTTTGTAGTTAATTTGAGATTAATCAGTTCATTTTTTATGGCATACAAAATGTTTTGTACAATTACTGGAAAGTTGCAAATGATTTATTTATTTTTACCGTACATTATTGTAGACGCCAAATTTGCCTATTAGTTGGCAGGTCAGTAGGGCGCCACCACAGTTCATTTAATTCTAAGTGGAGGTAACACGGGGCGAACAAACAAATAGACGGCAAGTTGGCGATTGGTAATCTTTAGGCCCTTGGACTTGTATGATTATTTACAGGAACTTACAGAACAGTGGCAGGGTTTGTGAAGTTGTCAAGTTGAAGTCTGCAATTAATCGTATGTATTAAGGATTGAAGTTTCTTGGTACTACTTGTGTTGCTATATTTACGTGTTGGAATCGCGTGAATATTGTCGAACATATTAGAGAGTTTAAGATTTGCGTACGTAACGGGAACGTAACGTGATGTTCTAATTTTGTTTGCGTTACGTTCCCGGGTGTCAGAAAACGATTAAGTTCAAGCGCCGACAATGGGAACGTAACTGAAACCAGAACCACTGGCATGTCAATCCGTCTATCATTGGGCAACCATAATATCCAATAAAAATTTTTATGTCATTTCACGTCCGGAATCAGAATCAGTAGTTAGTTCACAGACATTTGACAGAACTCTCGCTATTTCCATCCACTCTGCTGAGGTCCCAGGCCTGTTTGCCGACGTCTTTCAGCAGAACAATGTCATGCGTTTTCAGTGGGTATAAATATCAGCTAAAATGCATCCAATATTTCTTATTTCATCATAAATATACAAAATCACTCTAATATAAAACGTTTTATCAATGTCAGTGAAAATTAATCAAAATTGACAGCGAGAAAAGCTCTCGGAAATCAACTACGAGTCAGTCGCCTTGATCACGTTCAAAACGACTGTCGTACGACCAGGCAACCGATGACGTCATTGGTTCGCACGGAGGTCATGCACAAAGCGGTGACGTATCCGTATCAGATAAAAAAATATACATTTCTGTCTTTTGTTTGATTAATATTGTGACGGTTAAATTTCATAAGTTTAATTTTTCCATTGCAAATTTCCGTATAACAAATCAGACATGACAGAATATTTTTGGATTAGGCGTACATTGTACATGCATGTCTACTGTTTATCAAAAAGTGTGTGTCTGAGGGGATGCTTAGACAATGGGTGAGTGGTTTCCTGGGTGAGTGGTTTCCTGGGTGAGTGGTTTCTTTGGTGAGTGGTTTCCTGGGTGAGTGGTTTCCATTTGTTGTCACTTAGTGTGTAACAGACTGATTTTACCCAAACTTTACTTATCTCATTGAGATTTTATATTCAGGTGCCTTGGGTAGATTTCTCAGATTTGTTTATTTTCATATCGATAAATTAGTTTTTGATGACTTTTCGAAGACCACCAGCCTGATTGTTTTGATATCTTATACATTTTAGATGGATCACTGTCAGATTGATTTCTTTCCATTTTCTATCTAATAATTCATTAAGTATTGATAACTACAATTTTCTCATTTTAGTGAATACGGTATTCTTGTTATCTTCAAAATGGCTAGACTGATTGATTTGATATTCCTTTGTGATTATGCATCTAAAACAGTGAAACTATATCAGCTGACAGGCTGCTTGTTTCATGATTTTACTCAATATACAGTATTGTGGGCTGCTGTGTCATGTGGCCTCATTAAAATGCATAAATTTAATTCTAAGCAAGCACTTAGGGTTTCTATGGTCAAAATATAATAATCCAGTATACAATACCATATTTTTTCTATTAGTATCACATGCGCTTACATAAATAACAGAGGTGTTTCTATGTTGCAACATTTGCGTAGTAGTCATTGGTGGGACGAGATCATTGGGTCCTGATGTGTGTACATGGTCGAAGCCATGTCAGGCCTAATCCTATAAGAACTGAATCTCACCTATACACAGCTACTTTTGCTTGCTTGAGCCATAGGGCTTTGATAAAACGCTGTTGTGTAAACACAGCAATTAATTCAGTATGCAATACCATATTTAGACAGTTTCAGATCATTTTTGATCAAAAGGTTTGTTAATTTTATCAACATTTCATAATTTTGTAGATGGTGACAAAATTTGACAATGGTGCTGGAAAGGTTGTCTGGGGATGCCTTCAACTAGTTTTAAATGTCTAGAAATAGATTGGTGGGATAATACATGTATACAGGTCAGGGCTTACACCCAGGTAAGGGCTTATACCCAGAGAAGGGATTATACCCAGGTAAGGGCTTGTACCCAGGGAAAGGCTTATACTCAGGTAAGGGCTTATGACCAGGGGAGAGCTTATACCCAGGGAAGGTCTTATACCCAGGGAAGGTCTTATACCCAGGGAAGGGCTTATACCCAGGGAAGGTCTTATACCCAGGGAAGGGCTGATACTTGGGTAAGAGCTTATACTCAGGTAAGAGCTTATACCCAGGTAAGAGCTTGTACCCAGGGGAAAGGCTTATACCCAGGGAAGGGCTTATACCCAGGTAAGATCTTGTACCCAGGGAAGGGCTTATACCCAGGTGAGGGCTTATACCCAGGGAAGGTCTTATACCCAGGGAAGGGCTTATACCCAGGGAAGGGCTTATATCCAGGTAAGGGCTTATATCCAGGTAAGGGCTTATATCCAGGTAAGGGCTTATATCCAGGTAAGGGATTATACCCAGGGAAGGGATTATACCCAGGGAAGGGCTTATACTCGGGTAAGAGCTTATACTCAGGTAAGAGCTTATACCCAGGTAAGAGCTTATACCCAGAGGAAAGGCTTATACCCAGGGGAAAGGCTTATACCCAGGGAAGGGCTTACACCCAGGTAAGGGCTTATACCCAGGGAAGGGCTTATACCCAGGGAAGGGCTTATACCCAGGGAAGGTCTTATACCCAGGTAAGGGCTTATATCCAGGTAAGGGCTTGTACCCAGGGAAGGGATTATACCCAGGGAAGGGCTTGTACCCAGGGAAGGGATTATACCCAGGGAAGGGCTTATACTTGGGTAAGAGCTTATACTCAGGTAAGGGCTTATACCCAGGGGAAAGGCTTATACCCAGGGAAGGGCTTATACCCAGGTAAGATCTTGTACCCAGGGAAGGGCTTATACCCAGGTAAGGGCTTATACCCAGGGAAGGTCTTATACCCAGGGAAGGGCTTGTACCCAGGGAAGGGATTATACCCAGGGAAGGGCTTAAACTCGGGTAAGAGCTTATACCCAGGTAAGAGCTTATACCCAGAGGAAAGGCTTATACCCAGGGGAAAGGCTTATACCCAGGGAAGGGCTTACACCCAGGTAAGATCTTGTACCCAGGAAAGGGCTTATACCCAGGGAAGGTCTTATACCCAGGGAAGGGCTTATACCCAGGTAAGGGCTTATACCCAGGGAAGGGCTTATACCCAGGTAAGGGCTTATACCCAGTAATAACTTATACCCAGGTAAGGGCTTATACCCAGGTAAGGATTTATACCCAGGGAAGGGCTTATGACCAGGGAAGGGCTTATGACCAGGGAAGTACGATATAATGAATATGTGGTCACACTCCCTATATCACTGGTCTTGTAACTGCTACTGTTTTTGATATGTAATGCTAGTATGAAGTCAGTTTTCAGTTTCATACCTGCCATCATTTACCTAGTCTTGTTTTCCAATGTTTTTTCACCCAACCACACCAGTTATAGACATACTAGAAGTAGTTTTATCGATAGAAAGTGTAATTTTTATTGGAAGTTATTTTATTATTCTTTATACTAGGAGTTTTCACATCTTATATTATTTATGTTGAAAACAACTCGCATTGTGTTTGATTGAGATGAATGGCATTTTATTTTATTTTATTTTTATTTTTCATCATGTCGGGTCAATTTGGTCAATTTCATATTTTCTCTACCAGGTCATTCGTTTACTCATATGACAAAAGGAATTATGTTTATGAATTATGATGTGATGGGGTGGCATACTTATAATTTTGAGATCTGTTATGAAGAGTAAATCTGTTGTATAAATTATTTTTACCTGCCAAAATTTGTCAAGCACATGACTGTACATGTCATATGCACTGGTCAGTATTAAATGTAATTTTAATTAATAATTTTTTTTTCTTTGAAACCATCATTCACATTTAACACCTAATCTGACTTTTAATCTTGCACATGCTGTACTATATATTTTGACTCTCATTATTTTTCTGATATTTTTGTAAGTATTTTTATCGACCTAATTTTGCTTATATCATTACATGGTTTAGAGACTTTTATAAAGATGATTTATTGAGGGAATATTTATTATTGTTTCTAGATTTTTTCTCCTAATTTGGTTTACTATGTTTGCTATATTAGAAGCACATCTTCAATAGGAGTGCAAACCAAAAATCACATTTGTTGTACAGTGAATCATTAAAATATTACTTAATTTGACAACAGAAACACCTCTGTAATTTAAGCGTATGTGTCACTAATAGAACAAATACAGTACTTCAAATACAGTTACAATAATTATCCATAAGTTAAATAGATGGACTTTGATATTAACGCATCGCAAGCTGAGAGTCTCCTCAGAAAACTGAAATCATCCCTGTTATTTATGGTGCCAGCAGTGATGTGTTAATTGTGTCTAGATTTTATTCT
The DNA here is from genome assembly GCF_978046115.1 of Saccoglossus kowalevskii. Lineage (NCBI taxonomy): Eukaryota > Metazoa > Hemichordata > Enteropneusta > Harrimaniidae > Saccoglossus > Saccoglossus kowalevskii. The sequence continues at coordinate 18,277,258 of NC_140660.1, read as the reverse complement.
CCTATCATTGTCCCTTTTAAGATTTGTTTTCACTATATCATGTCTGTACTTTTCTTACCAGATGAATCAATGTGAATCAGAAGGCCAAGCTAGTTGGTTTGTTCATGGAGTGTGTTGGTGGTAACACCCAGTCTATATCAGTATCATGGTCCAACAGAAGATTACGAGTGTTATCGTTTTTCCTGTCAGTTGAAGGTCAACATTTCAAAGACTCTACTGGTAATATCAACTTGGATGTCAGTGATGTGAGTATTCCCATATTAAATCTTTAAAGTTGTACTCTGAGATATTATTAGTTTCATCTGTGTTTTAGAACTACTGTGTGAAATATTGAATGGTCTGATGTGTGGCTTAAGTTAGTTCATGGGAATTAGAATAAATATTCAGATTTCCAGGATTGTTAGTCGTTGACTGGAAACAGTCTGGGGACGTATGGATTGAATTCCTTCCATTCGTCACACCAGTGTTCTCCCCAGAAAAATGTATCAGAGTGGCGGCTAATTTGCATATAATTTACATATCATTAGCATTTGTCTGAAGATAAAGAAAACAATAATGACAGGCTTGCATGGATGAAAATGTGTCTTTATTTTTTAACAAATTTATGTAGAAGATTAAATGAATCTGCTGCTGTGTGATTTCTATGTAATGTTGATTCTTCGGACTTTCATGGAAGCCCAGTGATCTGCAGCTTTTGAGAACGCCGTGATTTTCTTTGCTTCCCACTTCTATTAAATGACATGGCCTTCTTGTGCATCTCCGAGTGTGCGTGTTTATCGATAGCATATTTCGTAATATTTATACATGGCATAGAATTCCATACCAAAGAACTATTTCTGGATGTTTTTAAGTTGAATTTTCCACATATGTGACACAGCATTCCTAAAAGATAAGAAATAGGAGCGAATCAATACTTGTATTTAAAAAATATCGTCACGATCAACACGAAAATAAACAAATTGCCGCCATTTTGAAAAGTCGCTAAACTTAAAAATTGCCACGATAAACTTTACCCAACTATTTCAAAACACAATACTAGTATTAGTTACTTTGATAAATCGTAGCCAACAATTTTTGAACTTCCAGAAAGAAGGTCGTTTCCAAAAAAATTTTTCGACGATCGGCAAAAAATGAAGCCATACAAAAATTTACTAAACTAGGTCAAAACTCGCTTCCAAGTAAAACGCTACAAATAAATACTTTTTTTACCTTTGCCATCGGATGTTTCTTTCAGCCACGTATATTTTGTTGTCCATTGTGCATCAAATCTAGAGTTTATTTGTTTGCACTTTTCGTTGTAACATCATCTTGGACACGTTTAGTACCACTGCCGACAGGGGTACCGGTGACCGCGTTGCTGGTGGGTTTATCGCTCGCAACCAGGGGCCCAGTAGGGCGTTCTACGCGGAACCACAACGTAATATTTCTGCTGTTTGACATCGTTGCTTCTTCCAGCCAAATATGCTACTGAGAAAATACTCGCTATTACCCCAATTAAATAGGGCGAAAGTGTTTATTGTCGAAGTACGAATCTGTATTAGTCCATTGTCTTTGCGTAAGCACTGACATGTTTCCATTCACACCTGATTTGGCTCACAGTACCGGACGCTGATGACGCTGACTAACAGATTCGCACGTGTATTAACAAGCTAAAACAAAGAGTAACAGGAAATGCCACAGAGTAGCGGGCAATCTCTCAGAGTAGCGGCATAAATAATGGAGTAGCGGCCCCGCTACGCTAAAACGCTTTGGGGAGAACACTGCACACTATCACAGAAGTTCATGGACCAATTTTTACCAAACTTGGTACATGGTTAATACATGATGGTATACGTATGCCCCAGATTTGTTTTTTGTTCAGATACAAAATGGCCAACTGGTGACCATATATCTTTGTTGTGCTGGCTGATTGTGTTTAAATTTAGAATATGGGTAACACCTTTTAACATGCCAAGGCACATCCATTATTATTCAGATGTGTTTTTGAGATTAGCCGACTGGTGGCCATTTTGTTCATCAAAAAGTACTTGTTTTTGTTAATTTTTGCTTATAACTTGAGATTACAAATTGTTGACAATTTGAGTTATGACACATGAGTGTATCTACCGCTAGAACATCTGTCTGTTGCTCAGGACGTAGTCTTTCGATACAACTGTGTCAAATGCATTTAGTTTTCACAGTTATACCCTGCATGTGTCTCTTTCATCAACTTAATTCATGATTGCACATATGTTCTATATGTCTGTGTCTAGTATGCTGATTACTGTGTGAGCGTCTTCAAAGCCCAGCCGTATAATGAGTAGGAGTCATTGATGTACCACAGAGGGCGCACTACAAGCCTGTCAGAAGGGGTCATGTTTGGTTGAACATTGGATTTGGAAGTCTCTTGCTTGCTTGTCTGTCAGTGAAGATAGAACACTGGTAAGATTCCTAAATGATTACCATACAAAATTTGTATTCATTTGTTTTGATGGATTTTCACTACAAAGCCATTTTAAACTTTTGTCAAGGATATCTTTACTGTCTGGTGTTTTGTCTTACCATATCATAGATGGGAGTGGTTGATTTGAATATTTTGTTTTAAAATTGGTTCTAAATATTTCCCTAGTCATATTCATGAAGCCTAATTTAATATAAAAGAGAGGTTGTCATGGTGATGCTTCAGTTTGCTCAATGTGGGTCCTATGTGACAAACACACCTTTAAAAAATTTCAGCTTTGCCTCACAGTGTTGCAGCATCTATGCTGTGAGGCTGCTACTGCCATGCTGTACATTCTTGGCTGCATGGACCCTTTGTCACATACAAATTAGCACTGCAACATGGATACATGAGTGCATGATTTTAGAGTGCAATTTTCAAAACATGCTGTAAGGATGTCACTACCACCAAACCACTGGTTAACTTTACAACATTACTATCTATTCCTACCTGTGCTTGAAATAGTACAAAATAATTTCCTCAAGAAATCACCTACAGTGATAATAAGAGTCAAACCAGTTAAGTCAAAGTTAAAAAACAATTTAGTTTCTGTCTATCAGGTGAAGTGTTTATTTCATTCTGATAGTGAACATAAACTGAAAACTTGCAACTCTACAAATAAATTTGGGCATACAGTAGTGGTAGCTGCATCTATGCTGCACAGCAATGACCAGTACATGAGAGGCATTTCTGCTTTTGTTTATACAGTGTTGGTAGCTGTGTCTATGCCACACAGAAATGACCAGTGCATGAGAGGCATTTCTGCCTTTGGTTATACAGTGTTGGTAGCTGTGTCTATGCCACACAGAAATGACCAGTGCATGAGAGGCATTTCTGCTTTTGGTTATACAGTGTTGGTAGCTGTGTCTATGCCACATAGAAATGACCAGTACATGAGAGGCATTTCTGCTTTTGGTTATACAGTGTTGGTAGCTGTGTCTATGCCACACAGAAATGACCTGTACATGAGAGGCATTTCTGCTTTTGGTTATACAGTGTTGGTAGCTGTGTCTATGCCACACAGAAATGACCTGTACATGAGAGGCATTTCTGCTTTTGGTTATACAGTGTTGGTAGCTGTGTCTATGCCACACAGAAATGACCAGTGCATGAGAGGCATTTCTGCTTTTGGTTATACAGTGTTAGTAGCTGTGTCCATGCCACATAGAAATGACCAGTACATGAGAGGCATTTCTGCTTTTGTTTATACAGTGTTGGTAGCTGTGTCTATGCCACATAGAAATGACCAGTGCATAAAAGGCATTTCTGCTTTTGGTTATACAGTGTTGGTAGCTGTGTCCATGCCACATAGAAATGACCAGTACATGAGAGGCATTTCTGCTTTTGGTTATACAGTGTTGGTAGCTGTGTCTATGCCACACAGAAATGACCTGTACATGAGAGGCATTTCTGCTTTTGGTTATACAGTGTTGGTAGCTGTGTCCATGCCACACAGAAATGACCAGTGCATGAGAGGCATTTCTGCTTTTGGTTATACAGTGTTGGTAGCTGTGTCCATGCCACACAGAAATGACCAGTGCATGAGAGGCATTTCTGCTTTTGGTTATACAGTGTTGGTAGCTGTGTCTATGCCACACAGAAATGACCAGTGCATGAGAGGCATTTCTGCTTTTGGTTATACAGTGTTGGTAGCTGTGTCTATGCCACACAGAAATGACCAGTGCATGAGAGATATTTCTGCTTTTGGTTATACAGTGTTGGTAACTGTGTCTTTGCCACACAGAAATGACCAGTGCATGAGAAGCATTTCTGCTTTTGGTTATACAGTGTTGGTAGCTGTGTCCATGCCACACAGAAATGACCAGTGCATGAGAGGCATTTCTGCTTTTGGTTATACAGTGTTGGTAGCTGTGTCTATGCCACACAGAAATGACCAGTGCATGAGAGACATTTCTGCTTTTGGTTATACAGTGTTGGTAGCTGTGTCCATGCCACACAGAAATGACCAGTGCATGAGAGGCATTTCTGCTTTTGGTTATACAGTGTTGGTAGCTGTGTCTATGCCACACAGAAATGACCAGTGCATGAGAGACATTTCTGCTTTTGGTTATACAGTGTTGGTAGCTGTGTCCATGCCACACAGAAATGACCAGTGCATAAGAGGCATTTCTGCTTTTGGTTATACAGTGTTGGTAGCTGTGTCTATGCCACACAGAAATGACCAGTACATGAGAGGCATTTCTGCTTTTGGTTATACAGTGTTGGTAGCTGTGTCCATGCCACACAGAAATGACCAGTGCATAAGAGGCATTTCTGCTTTTGGTTATACAGTGTTGGTAGCTGTGTCCATGCCACACAGAAATGACCAGTGCATGAGAGGCATTTCTGCTTTTGGTTATACAGTATTGGTAGCTGTGTCTATGCCACACAGAAATGACCAGTGCATAAGAGGCATTTCTGCTTTTGGTTATACAGTGTTGGTAGCTGTGTCTATGCCACACAGAAATGACCAGTACATGAGAGGCATTTCTGCTTTTGGTTATACAGTGTTGGTAGCTGTGTCCATGCCACACAGAAATGACCAGTGCATGAGAGGCATTTCTGCTTTTGGTTATACAGTGTTGGTAGCTGTGTCTATGCCACACAGAAATGACCAGTACATGGGAGGCGTTTCTGCTTTTGGTTATACAGTGTTGGTAGCTGTGTCCATGCCACACAGAAATGACCAGTGCATGAGAGGCATTTCTGCTTTTGGTTATACAGTGTTGGTAGCTGTGTCTATGCCACACAGAAATGACCAGTACATGGGAGGCGTTTCTGCTTTTGGTTATACAGTGTTGGTAGCTGTGTCCATGCCACACAGAAATGACCAGTGCATGAGAGGCATTTCTGCTTTTGGTTATACAGTGTTGGTAGCTGTGTCTATGCCACACAGAAATGACCAGTACATGAGAGGCATTTCTGCTTTTGGTTATACAGTGTTGGTAGCTGTGTCTATGCCACACAGAAATGACCAGTGCATGAGAGGCATTTCTGCTTTTGGTTATACAGTGTTGGTAGCTGTGTCTATGGCCCACAGAAATGACCAGTGCATGAGAGGCATTTCTGCTTTTGGTTATACAGTGTTGGTAGATGTGTCTATGCCACACAGAAATGACCAGTGCATAAGATGCATTTCTGCTTTTGGTTATACAGTGTTGGTAGCTGTGTCCATGCCACACAGAAATGACCAGTACATGAGAGGCATTTCTGCTTTTGGTTATACAGTGTTGGTAGCTGTGTCCATGCCACACAGAAATGACCAGTGCATGAGAGGCATTTCTGCCTTTGGTTATACAGTGTTGGTAGCTGTGTCTATGCCACACAGAAATGACCAGTACATGAGAGGCATTTCTGCTACAGTGTTGGTAGCTGTGTCTATGCCACACAGAAATGACCAGTGCATGAGAGGCATTTCTGCTTTTGGTTATACAGTGTTGGTAGCTGTGTCTATGGCCCACAGAAATGACCAGTGCATGGGAGGCATTTCTGCTTTTGGTTATACAGTGTTGGTAGCTGTGTCTATGCCACACAGAAATGACCAGTGCATGAGAGTCATTTCTGCTTTTGGTTATACAGTGTTGGTAGCTGTGTCTATGCCACACAGAATGACCAGTGCATGAGAGTCATTTCTGCTTTTGGTTATACAGTGTTGGTAGCTGTGTCTATGCCACACAGAAATGACCAGTGCATGAGAGGCATTTCTGCTTTTGGTTATACAGTGTTGGTAGCTGTGTCTATGGCCCACAGATATGACCAGTGCATAAAAGGCATTTCTGCTTTTGGTTATACAGGGTTGGTAGCTGTGTCTATGCCACACAGAAATGACCAGTGCATGAGAGTCATTTCTGCTTTTGGTTATACAGTGTTGGTAGCTGTGTCTATGCCACACAGAAATGACCAGTGCATGAGAGGCATTTCTGCTTTTGGTTATACAGTGTTGGTAGCTGTGTCTATGGCCCACAGAAATGACCAGTGCATGAGAGGCATTTCTGCTTTTGGTTATACAGTGTTGGTAGATGTGTCTATGCCACACAGAAATGACCAGTGCATAAGAGGCATTTCTGCTTTTGGTTATACAGTATTGGTAGCTGTGTCCATGCCACACAGAAATGACCAGTACATGAGAGGCATTTCTGCTTTTGGTTATACAGTGTTGGTAGCCGTGTCTATGCCACACAGAAATGACCAGTGCATGAGAGGCATTTCTGCTTTTGGTTATACGGTGTAGTAGCTGTGTCCATGCCACACAGAAATGACCAGTGCATGAGATGGATCCTTGCTTTTGGTTATACAGTGTTGGTAGCTGTGTCCATGCCACACAGAAATGATCAGTGCATGAGAGACATTTCTGCTTTTGGTTATACAGTGTTGGTAGCTGTGTCCATGCCACACAGAAATGACCAGTGCATGAGATGGATTCTTGCTTTTGGTTATACAGCGTTGGTAGCTGTGTCCATGCCACACAGAAATGACCAGTGCATGAGAGGCATTTCTGCTTTTGGTTATACAGTGTTGGTAGCTGTGTCTATGCCACACAGAAATGACCAGTGCATGAGAGGCATTTCTGCTTTTGGTTATACAGTGTTGGTAGCTGTGTCCATGCCACATAGAAATGACCAGTGCATGGGAGGCATTTCTGCTTTTGGTTATACAGTGTTGGTAGCTGTGTCTATGCCACACAGAAATGACCAGTGCATTAGAGGCATTTCTGCTTTTGGTTATACAGTGTTGGTAGCTGTGTCCATGCCACACAGAAATGACCAGTGCATGAGAGGCATTCCTGCTTTTGGTTATACAGTGTTGGTAGCTGTGTCCATGCCACATAGAAATGACCAGTACATGAGAGGCATTTCTGCTTTTGGTTATACAGTGTTGGTAGCTGTGTCTATGCCACACAGAAATGACCAGTGCATGAGAGGCATTTCTGCTTTTGGTTATACAGTGTTGGTAGCTGTGTCCATGCCACACAGAAATGACCAGTGCATGAGAGACATTTCTGCTTTTGGTTATACAGTGTTGGTGGCTGTGTCCATGCCACACAGAAATGACCAGTGCATGAAAGTCATTTCTGCTTTTGGTTATACAGTGTTGGTAGCTGTGTCTATGCCACACAGAAATGACCAGTACATGAGAGGCATTTCTGCTTTTGGTTATACAGTGTTGGTGGCTGTGTCCATGCCACACAGAAATGACCAGTGCATGAAAGTCATTTCTGTTTTTGGTTATACAGTGTTGGTAGCTGTGTCCATGCCACACAGAAATGACCAGTGCATGATAGGCATTTCTGCTTTTGGTTATACAGTGTTGGTAGCTGTGTCTATGCCACACAGAAATGACCAGTGCATGAAAGTCATTTCTGCTTTTGGTTATACAGTGTTGGTAGCTGTGTCTATGCCACACAGAAATGACCAGTGCATGAGAGACATTTCTGCTTTTGGTTATACAGTGTTGGTGGCTGTGTCCATGCCACACAGAAATGACCAGTGCATGAGATGGATTCTTGCTTTTGGTTAAAGGGTTATGGTAGCTGTGTCTATGCCACAAAGAATTCATCTGTGTGGTACCAGTACTGCTAGCCACACCAAGCTGCACTGATTTATAGTTACATGTATATTCCTTCACTGATTTGCAGTATCACTGTTGTGTTCATGCCGTATCCATGCTGTAACTATGCCGCACAGTTTCCATTTTCATAAGGGCAGTGCATGTTCTAGTAGCAAAAAGAAAAAAAAAAATTTTTACAACAAAATAAACACACTTATTCAGACTTTGATTTATAATGATCAGTATACATGTAGCTAATTAAAACAATCTGGATTTCGTTAGGAGGCTATTCAAAATGGTTTAAACATTAAACAAATGAGCACTGCTATGTTTTTGCATAATGTTTGCATTTTGAGATTTAGATGATCAGATGCACTTATACTATACTACAGTCATAACATCCTTCCTGCTATCTTAAGTCAATTTAATGTTTAGGTACTCAGTTGAATGTGCACATAATAATTCATTATAAATTAACCTATTTATTTTTTGCATATAGGTTGAGTATGCTATCTTTAGCAGCACCATTGATAACGTACAACTTACCAGTTCAGACAGAATTGAACAGAGTGTCATTCCTCAGTGCTTCACCATGTTTCTTCCAATCGCAAATGAAAACTTCCTTTTATTGGCCAATGACATGGTGAGTCTGTTTAAGTATCTCTGAAATGAGTATTGTGATTGGTCAGTTATTGATGATAGAAATGTGCCACATTCTTCATGAAGGATTTGGTGCCATCATTTATATTATTTTATAACTAGATTATTTGTTGAATTGTTATAGTTTAAATTACTGTGGCCCATAGTAATTTGAAACTATGGGTCACAGTAATTTATGTTACCCATAAATAGTGCATACTCATACCATCACATAATTCATATTATAGTCCCAAGACCAGAATAAAGATATAGAACTGATCTGAGAGTGTAACTTTAATTATATGAATATACGTGAATCACAGGAAACACTGAACTGTTAAGATTCAACCAAATCCACTGTAATAATTTATGCAAATTACAAATCTTTAAACTTTAAATTTGAACATTTATTGTTGACACTTAAATTTGTACATGTATTCATTTCATTACATTTGTTACACATATAAATCTATGAGTATTGTCTCAGAGAACAATAGTTTTCAGCATTATAATATTACATTCTTTAAAAACACATACACTGGAGTGCTTGACTGGATTTTCTATTTGTCTCTGCTACTCTCTCTAACACTAATGTGTTATATGTTAATGTATTGCCCAATTGAGGAACACATCCCATGTACAAAATGTAAAAATTTCTTAGTTGATTATACTTTGTTGTGTTCTAGATACAAATATAATCTCTGTGTTGTCAGCAATCAATTTAATATGAAAGACAAATAACTTATTGAGTTTATTTTTATTTTCATCACTGCAGTTCAAATACAAGCTTTATAACTCTATGACTAAGATGTGCGGAGGTCACTACTTGCACCAACCTATGGATCAACACTTCAGAGGTAAGTTGGTGATTATTTTGAAGAGGTGAGAAGTACCATTGCTGTATGTTTTGCTCTATTAGAAGCATATCTCCATGGCAAGTGGATATGCAAGCCTAAAGTTTATATTTTACATTCCAACCTGAAATTGTCAGCTACTCTAGCTGTTGTGATCTTTAACCCACAATCTTGTTCATTGCATCAACACAATGCAAAATATTAACTGTAGCTGAGGGGTACATGAAGATTTGTCCCCCTAAGTCATGGCCAATTGTCACATCAGGGAGACAAATCTTTATATACTCCAAAGTTTACACTTAATAATTGTTTTATTTCTCAAAATATTAACTGCAGCTGAGGGGTACATAAAGATTTGTCTCCCTAAGTCATGGCCAATTGTCACATCAGGGAGACAAATCTGTATATACTTCAAAGTTTACACTTAATAATTGTTTTATTTCTCAAAATATTAACTGCAGCTGAGGGGTACATACAGATTTGTCTCCCTAAGTCATTGCAAATTGTCACATCAGGGAGACAAATCTTTATATACTCCAAAGTTTACACTTAATAATTGTTTTATTTCTCAAATTATTAACTGCAGCTGAGGGGTACATAAAGATTTGTCTCCCTAAGTCATGGCCAATTGTCACATCAGAAAGACAAATCCTTATATACTCCAAAGTTTACACTTAATAATTGTTTTATTTCCCAAATTATTAACTGTAGCTGAGGGGTACATAAAGATTTGTCTTCCTAAGTCATGGCCAATTGTCACATCAGGGATACAAATCTTTATATACTCCAAAGTTTACACTCAATAATTGTTTTATTTCTCAAATTATTAACTGCAGCTGAGAGGTACACAAAGATTTGTCCCCCTAAGTCATGGCCAATTGTCACATCAGGGAGACAAATCTTCATTTACTTCAAAGTTTACACTTAATAATTGTTTTATTTCTCAAATTATTAACTGTAGCTGAGGGGTACATGAAGATTTGTCTCCCTAAGTCATGGTCAATTGTCACATCAGGGAGACAAATCTTCATTTACTTCAAAGTTTACACTTAATAATTGTTTTATTTCCCAAATTATTAACTGTAGCTGAGGGGTACATAAAGATTTGTCTCCCTAAGTCATGACCAATTGTTACTTCAGGAAGACAAATCTTTATATACTCCAAAGTTTACACTTAGTAATTGTTTTATTTCCCAAATTATTAACTGTAGCTGAGGGGTACATGAAGATTTGTCCCCCTAAGTCATGGCCAATTGTTAGTTCAGGAAGACAAATCTTTATATACTCCAAAGTTTACACTTAGTAATTGTTTTATTTCTCAAATTATTAACTGCAGCTGAGGGGTACATGAAGATTTGTCCCCCTAAGTCATGGCAAATTGTCACATCAGGGAGACAAATCTTTATATACTCCAAAGTTTACACTTAATAATTGTTTTATTTCTCAAATTATTAACTGCAGCTGAGGGGTACATAAATATTTTTGTCTCCCTAAGTCATGGTCAATTGTCACATCAGGGAGACAAATCTTTATATTCTCCAACGTTTACACTTAATAATTGTTTAATTTCTCAAATTATTAACTGCAGCTGAGGGGTACATGAAGATTTGTCCCCCTAAGTCATGGCAAATTGTCACATCAGGGAGACAAATCTTTATATACTCCAAAGTTTACACTTAAAAATTGTTTTATTTCTCAAATTATAAACTGGAGCTGAGGGGTACATAAATATTTTTGTTTCCTTAAGTCATGGCCAATTGTCACATCAGGGAGACAAATCTTCATATACTTCAAAGTTCACACTTAATAATTCTCAAAATTCATAGTTTATTGTCAGGTTTGAATGGTGACGATATCTTTCATTTTGGCTCTCTGGGAAAAAAGAAAACACTTCATGGATGTACAGTACATAGGTGCCACTATCACCGTGGCAACAACATAAAATATATAATACCAGAATTAATTGAAGGGTGGTGATCATCACAATTGTGTGCAGTCAAATTTAGTGTAAATAAACAACATATTTGACCCATACATGTATATGTTGCTACCCATAGTATGGGACCCATATCAAACTCACACAGTCACAGTCAGAATCTCATTGCTCATAAGTAAGTATTAGTATAATTTAAAATCACTGAATATGTTTTCAAACAGAAAGAAGTCTGCAAGATGGCATAGGAGTTGTTATTAGGTGTCTTGAAGCTTCCCAAGTAGAGACTGTATGTGATGTATTTTGGTGGTGATGAAAAAAATAGGATTAGGTGCGGATGAGGAATGCAAATATATATGGATTGATATTAGGTAAGTCAAATACTGTAAACCACTTTATTAGCTCCACTGTCAATGCAGATGACCCAGCAGAGCTGTTGGTATGGGGGTCGTCAGTCCTGCACCCCGTGTCGTATGTCCCGCGTGATGTTTTCATTTAAATGACTTCTTCTTCAAAAGTACTTGACCAATTACATTCATATTTGTACCAAAAGTTCTTTGGGTAGTTCTCTGTCAGATTTGTCAAATTCATGTCAAAATGGGGAAATTTGGATTTTTAGTGAATATTTTTGTCATTTTTGGTATTTTTTTTATTTTCAACAACTACTCCAAATGCTTTCATATTTCCAGCAATTATATGTGGGCTGGTCCTCTGTCAGATTTGTTAAATTTGTTTCAAAATATGCAAATTTGGATTTTTAGTGAAATTTTTTGTCATTTTTGGTAAAAAATGTTATTTTAGACAACTAGTCCTAAACCGCAAGTTCAAATGCTTTGATATTCACAGCAATGGTACTTGAGGTGGTCCTCTGTCAGATTTGCTAAATTTGTTTCAAGATATACAAATTTGGATTTTTAGTAAATATTTTTGTCATTTTGGAGAAATTTTTTTATTTTCGACAACTAGTCCGAAACCATGAGTCCAAATGCTTACACATTTCCAGCAATGATACGTGGGATGGTCCTCTGTCAGATTTGTTAAATTCGCCTCAATATATGCAAATTTGGATTTTTAGTGAATATTTTTGTCATTTTTGATAAAAAATGTTATTTTCGATAACTACTCCAAAACCATAAGTCCAAATGCTTTGATATTTGCAGCAATGGTACTTGGGGTGGTCCTCTGTCAGATTTGTTAAATTCGTCTCAAAATATGCAAATTTAGATTTTTAGTGAATATTTTTGGTAAATAATGTTATTTTCGACAACTAGTCCTAAACCATGAGTCCAAATACTTACATATTTCCAGCAATGATACGTGGGATGGTCCTCTGTCAGATTTGTTAAATTCGCCTCAATATATGCAAATTTGGATTTTTAGTGAATATTTTTGTCATTTTTGATAAAAAATGTTATTTTAGACAACTAGTCCAAAACCATGAGTCCAAATGCTTTGATATTTATAGCAATGTACTTGGGGTGGTCCTCTGTCAGAGTTGTTAAATTTTCGAAAAAATATGCAAATTTGGATTTTTAGTGAATATTTTTGTCATTTTTGGTAAAAAAATTATTATCGACAACGAGTTCGAAAACCGCAAGTCCAAATGCTTTGATACTTATAGCAATGATATGTGGGGTGGTTCTCTGTCAGATTTGTTAAATTTTTATCAAAATATGCAAATTTGGATTTTTAGTGAATATTTTTGGTAAAAAAATGTTATTTCTGACAATTAGTACTAAACCGTAAGTCAAAATGCTTTGATATTTGCAGCAATGGTTTCCGAATGCTTTCATGCCACTTTACTGATTCTTGTTCCATGAGAATGAAGACAGCGGAGCTATTTCGACCGTCAGGTCACTTGTTCTTTTGAATAACAAATAGTCTGTGAAATGCTTCTATCAAGGGTATTTATTGATGATCAGATTTTTTTATCATCCAAAAAATATAATAGTGAAACTGATTTTATCAGTTAGGAAAAGCAGGTTGGTGTTTTTAGTGGTGGTGTTATCTTGCATTTGTTGGTTTGGCTGCTGTGACAACAGAGTTGACTTGACTCAACACAGAGGGTGCTGTATTAGCCGCCTTCATTGTGTTTTATATTCTCCTTTTTTCCATAAAAATACAAAACATCTCATTATCATAATTATCTTTTGGTTTCTCATCCAGATTACTTGAAAGGGTTCTTCAATTCAGCATTAGGGATAAGATGGGTGATGTCAGTCCATGCCGCTCTGTTCCAAGATACACTTTGATTGGATAGGCAGACACGTCAAGTTAAATGAATGATCCTAACGTCTTAGAACTCTGAAATCTTGTATTTATCCAGTTTTCAGGTATGTGTATAAAAAAAATGACTTCACAAAATAAACCTACATAATTTTTTCCTATTTTATTTTGAAAACTTTTGATGAAGACCTATAATCAATAAGCAATTATGTCCATATGACTCAAAATAAAATTAAGAATTTCTTTAATGGACAGTTTATTGACAATCATTTGAAAATCAGTTTTTTATTGATCGATGGTTAAAACTGTTTTTGTCTTTTACACAGACAATTAAATGATAGTGAATTGCGAGTTGCTGAGATATTTACAGCCGTTCTGAGAATTATTCGGACAGTCAGTTAGCCAAATGACTTGCAACTTTGCGAAACACTTTGGTCGTCGCCCAATCTTGACTTGTCGGCGCCACTTGATTGACGTGCGCGTGGTTTTGGATTACTATTTCATAGGGGTTGTCGGCATGGTGAATTTCATACAAGGCACTTTTGATTTGACAAAGTCCATCAAACCGTTATAATCAAGTTTTCCATCCGTGTATCCCTGACGTACTCTCCAACCTCGGTATAAAATCTGGATTTGATAAACAACTTTTAGTTTGGCTCAAAACTGTTGGGAAATTGCAGCGCGTTCAATGCTAAGAAACTTTACTTTGAGCCTTCCCACCAACGACGAGTTCAATAATACCTGGGGTTACTCAACACTCCGGAGTTGTTTTGTAAATTGCACTATGTCAGGTGGACTCAGATGGTTATAACACTTTGAATGCATATATATAACCTGTTATTGTATGGTAACCAATGTGTGTCGTTTTGAAAACAGCATTTTACCTGCATCTATCAAGATAATGGGATGATCCCAATTGTGGACGTGCCAATACAACAGCGCCATCAAGTCTAGATTGGAAAAGATGTATTGCTAACTGACTGAATAATTCTCAGAATGGCTGTAAGGTAGATAAAATCCATGTTGTACCTTTTCTTCACATGACAACGTAAAAGTAACCATTTCCCAGTTCTGACTTGGAGTTGGTGCACTTGTGACACCAATAAATAAAGATGGAGGTAAACAAATCACAGATTTTATTTTATTGTAGATGTGAATTGTGCAATATCGCATCATTTCCACAATGGTCAGCATATATGCACATTGATAAAATATTGGAGAAACATCACGTCCTCGGCCTTCTTGGTTTGCCAAATTTTTCTGCATAAACTATCTGTTTCCTGTTGATGTCAGAGTCAATTTTTCAGTTTAGACCAAAAATAAAACCTGTTCAAAATCAAGAGATGACCTTTAACCTTGTTGCATTTACAGGTTAATACAGTATCAAGCACAAGGAGAAATAATTTTGAAATGAAATATTTATTTGGCATAGCTGGCAAAACCCTAAATTTTTTTGCAAATTGGGCTTGCATTATTGCAGTTGTTTTCTTCTGTACAAGCATGAAATTGGAAATTTGTTGATGCAATTTTTGTTGCAGTAATGGACATGATACTATATTCTGTTGTTGAGTGCTAAGCAAAAGAATTGTATAATTTTGACAATTATTGTGACAAAAAGAGTTGGTACGATCATTATCCCAAGTATATGACACACCTATTCACATTAACCATGTTAGTTTATTTTAGATGTTTTCACAGGTACAAGGGGAGTAGGTGGTTGGTAATCACTTCACAGCTGATAAGAAGACTATGATGGTAAAACATGTCCTCCAATAATTGTTATTATTAGCAATGTGTACGTTTCAATCCACATTCTGATATATAACTTGTATTGGTGCATGTATTAATTCATCACAGAAAAGAATGGTTTCAACATTGGTTTTACCTGCTTCCTCATAGTTTCTCTGTCTAAATATACTTCAAGTCCTATGTCAACTATATGTCCTGACCCATTTACTTACATGTCAGTGTCTGACTGGCATATACATAACACATTTAATCACTGGTACAATGGGATATGTCATTCCTTGTCATATATGACGCCCTCTAGTGGCAATTTTGAATTCTTGAGGGCAGCGTAAAATTTTGATTTTTTGAGGGCAGGGGAAAAATTTTGATTTCTTAAAAGCAAGGGAAAATTCGCAATTTTCTAAACTGTGGGAAATTTGTTCAGGACGAGTTTTGGGATTATTTTAGGGAGAGGGCATTGTAAAACTTTAAGAGGTTAATCCTAGATATTTTTAGAACATTTTGTAAAGAATTTCAGAGGGGAGTTAAAGGATTCTCTAGCCGGAGTGGAGGTTATGCTTTCAGTTCCTCCATCGTCAAAATTAGTCAGTCCAATATTTTGTAATGACTTTTAAAATCTTATCACTCCATTGATTATACCTGATATATGGCGCCCTCTAGTGCAGTTCTCCACAAAGCATTGTAATTGTTACAGATGTCATTCACGATGTGTAATGAAGAATTAAAATTTGTATAAAATCAAGAGTTGTAATCCGGTAAAATTAAATACCATGATAAAATTCTAGTTTCAGGATTTGATGTTAATATTGTCCAAAATGTAATATTGCATATATATTTACTATTAAATAGCATCACATTACTATTCAGTTGTCCAATGGTAATTTTACTGACGCAGACTATAGGACTACCCTTAGTGTCTAACACAGAGTTTATAATAGTGGGGGAGTTGAAAGAAGACAAACTTTAACAAACCAATGGAAGTCAAAATGAGAGGCAACAATGAGATATGCTGAAAAATCATTAACAATTTAATGTTTAGTAATTTCCCACAATTCATACAAATGTATACTACAAAATGATGTACAAATATTGCACCAATCTACTGTTACAGCCGAAACCAAATTAAAACAGTGTAGTTCTGTTAAACATTCATTCATAAATACATTATTATTTCTCTCAAATGTAGGTATCACGGAACAAACTTTTCAACAATATATTTACACCGTATCCAAGGCATGGACGCCATTTTGAATTAATCACATACTGTAAATGCATAAATTATTCACTGTATTTTAATTTCGCTATTTTCACAGATAAATAAATTTCATGTGAACATGTAAGATAACAATGGCAATGACAGAAATGGCCGCCGAGATCTCATTGAGAGTGAGTCACATGACTTGTATTTTTCCCTCAAACAGTATGCCATTCTCTCCCAGCATCATGTCTACTGTTCTATTGATCTTTGTAACCACGGTATTTGACACAGGAGACATGACAACAGGATAAAAAAAAGAGCACTATATGAGGGAAAGTGAGAGAGTCACATGACTTGTATTTTACCCTCAAATAGTATTCCATTCTCTCCCAGCATCATGTCTACTGTTCTATTGATCTTTGTAACCACGGTATTTGACACAGGAGACATGACAACAGGATAAAAAAAAGAGCACTATATGAGGGAAAGTGAGAGAGTCACATGACTTGTATTTTACCCTCAAATAGTATTCCATTCTCTCCCAGCATCATGTCTACTGTTCTATTGATCTTTGTAACCATGGTATTTGACACAGGAGACATGACAATGGGATAAAATAGTGCACTATATGAGGGAGAGTGAGAGAGTCACATGACTTGTATTTTTCCCTCAAATAGTATTCCATTCTCTCCCAGCATCATGTCTACTGTTCTATTGATCTTTGTAACCATGGTATTTGACACAGGAGACATGACAATGGGATAAAATAGTGCACTATATGAGGGAGAGTGAGAGTCACATGACTTGTATTTTTCCCTCAAATAGTATTCCATTCTCTCCCAGCATCATGTCTACTGTTCTATTGATCTTTGTAACCATGGTATTTGACACAGGAGACATGACAATGGGATAAAATAGTGCACTATATGAGGGAGAGTGAGAGAGTCACATGACTTGTATTTTTCCCTCAAATAGTATTCCATTCTCTCCCAGCATCATGTATCTACTATTCTATTGATCTTTGTAACCATGGTATTTGACAGAGGAGACATGACGAAGGGATAAAATAGACCACTATATGAGGGAGAGTAACATGACTTGTATCTTTCCCTCAAATAGTATTCCATTCTCTCCCAGCATCATGTCTACTGTTCTATTGATCTTTGTAACCATGGTATTTGACACAGGAGACATGACAACGGGATAAAATAGAGCCCTATACGAGGGAGCATGAGAGAGTCACATGACTTGTATTTTTCCCTCAAATAGTATTCCATTCTCTCCCAGCATCATGTATACTGTTCTATTGATCTTTGTAACAATGGTATTTGACACAGGATAAAATAGAGCCCTATATGAGGGAGCATGAGAGAGTCACATGACTTGTATTTTTCCCTCAAATAGTATTCCATTCTCTCCCAGCATCATGTCTACTGTTCTATTGATCTTTGTAACCATGGTATTTGACACAGGAAACATGACGAGATAAAATAGAGCCCTATATGAGGGAGCATGAGAGAGTCACATGACTTGTATTTTTCCCTCAAATAGTATTCCATTCTCTCCCAGCATCATGTCTACTGTTCTATTGATCTTTGTAACCATGGTATTTGACATGACAACAGGATAAAATAGAGCACTATATGAGGGAGAGAGAGAGAGAGAGAGAGAGAGAGAGTAACATGACTTGTATTTTTCCCTCAAATAGTATTCCATTCTCTCCCAGCATCATGTCTACTGTTCTATTGATCTTTGTAACCATGGTATTTGACAAAGGAGACATGACAACAGGATAAAATAGAGCACTATATGAGGGAGAGAGAGAGTCACATGACTTGTATTTTTCCCTCAAATAGTATTCCATTCTCTCCCAGCTTCATGTCTACTGTTCTCGTGATCTTTGTAACCATGGTATTTGACACAGGAGACATAACAACAGGATAAAATAGAGCCCTATATGAGGGAGCATGAGAGAGTCACATGACTTGTATTTTTCCCTCAAATAGTATTCCATTCTCTCCCAGCATCATGTCTACTGTTCTATTGATCTTTATAACCATGGTATTTGACACAGGAGACATGACAACGGGATAAAATAGAGCACTATATGAGGGAGAGAGAGAGAGAGTAACATGACTTGTATTTTTCCCTCAAATAGTATTCCATTCTCTCCCAGCATCATGTCTACTGTTCTATTGATCTTTGTAACCATGGTATTTGACACAGGAGACATGACGAAGGGATAAAATAGACCACTATATGAGGGAGAGTCACATGACTTGTATTTTTCCCTCAAATAGTATTCCATTCTCTCCCAGCATCATGTCTACTGTTCTATTGATCTTTGTAACCATGGTATTTGACACAGGAGACATGACAACAGGATAAAATAGAGCACTATATGAGGGAGAGTGAGAGAGTCACATGACTTGTATTTTTCCCTCAAATAGTATTCCATTCTCTCCCAGCATCATATCTACTGTTCTATTGATCTTTGTAACCATGGTATTTGACACAGGAGACATAACAGGATAAAATAGAGCCCTATATGAGGGAGCATGAGAGAGTCACATGACTTGTATTTTTCCCTCAAATAGTATTCCATTCTCTCCCAGCATCATGTCTACTGTTCTATTGATCTTTGTAACCATGGTATTTGACACAGGAGACATGACGAAGGGATAAAATAGACCACTATATAAGGGAGAGTGAGAGAGTCACATGACTTGTATTTTTCCCTCAAATAGTATTCCATTCTCTCTCAGCATCATGTCTATTGTTCTATTGATCTTTGTAACCATGGTATTTGACACAGGAGACATGACAACAGGATAAAATAGAGCACTATATGAGGGAGAGTGAGAGAGTCACATGACTTGTATTTTTCCCTCAAATAGTATTCCATTCTCTCCCAGCATCATATCTACTGTTCTATTGATCTTTGTAACCATGGTATTTGACACAGGAGACATAACAGGATAAAATAGAGCCCTATATGAGGGAGCATGAGAGAGTCACATGACTTGTATTTTTCCCTCAAATAGTATTCCATTCTCTCCCAGCATCATGTCTACTGTTCTATTGATCTTTGTAACCATGGTATTTGACACAGGAGACATGACGAAGGGATAAAATAGACCACTATATAAGGGAGAGTGAGAGAGTCACATGACTTGTATTTTTCCCTCAAATAGTATTCCATTCTCTCTCAGCATCATGTCTATTGTTCTATTGATCTTTATAACCATGGTATTTGACAGAGGAGACATGACAACAGGATAAAATAGAGCACTATATGAGGGAGAGTGATAGAGTCACATGACTTGTATTTTTCCGTCAAATAGTATTCCGTTCTCTCTCAGCATCATGTCTACTGTTCTATTGATCTTTGTAACCATGGTATTTGACACAGGAAACATGACAATGGGATAAAATAGAGCACTATATGAGGGAGAGTGAGAGAGTCACATGACTTGTATTTTTCCCTCAAATAGTATTCCATTCTCTCCCAGCATCATGTCTCCTGTTCTATTGATCTTTGTAACCATGGTATTTGACACAGGAGACATGACAACGGGATAAAATAAAGCACTATATGAGGGAGAGTGAGAGAGTCACATGACTTGTATTTTTCCCTCAAATAGTATTCCATTCTCTCCCAGCATCATGTCTCCTGTTCTATTGATCTTTGTAACCATGGTATTTGACACAGAAGACATGACAACGGGGTAAAATAGAGCACTATATGAGGGAGAAAAACAAGTCTCACTCTCAATGAGTTATTTTCAATTTAGATCTATTGCTGATAATTTTATGATTTGACGTCACAAATCGGTGAGAAAAAAATAAAGTAAAGTAAAGTTTATAATTATCTAAGATCTATTATTGGTCATTTTATGATATGAAATCACAAGGAAATAAATTAGACCAAAGTCTTGGAATACCCCAGACACTGTATCGGAATTTAGCAACATTTAGTACCTCATAACAGAAAAGGTAAGAAAATACATTAACATATCACAATGGATTATTTTCTTTCAAAAAAAACCTCAAACTTGCTCTGGTAAAATAAAAAATACAAGTAATGGCGAAACTAACGATAACTAATGTGATGTGGTAGAAAGTATGATGGAAATATACAATATAAGTGCGAGTGATTCGTATGAAATAAATAAACAAAAATGATAGAAGGGTAATGCGATAGGTATAGTTGTGACATGTGGACAAAAACTGTACTACAAACAAAGCTCCCTCTATATAAATGATATGCTATATTGGAAGACTGGTAGTCATGGCAACTGCTGCAGAGTTACAAGAAGTTTTTCTTCATTATGTGCAATAATTAGCATAATACTCCAATTTTAAGCAGTGACGTCATCCAGGGTCAACTTTTCCCATCATGCCTGATTCCAATAGCTATGAAAATAAAAAAGAAACTTCTAAACTACAATATATTATTTCTATTTTTTTCCCCAGATATACCTTAGATATAATCAAAGGCAAATAAAAATAAGGGCATGCAACTATGCTGACATGTGATGAATATTCCATGGATTCTGAGAAATCAATAGATGCACATTTCTAGAAATACCAAAACAAGTGAATGAAATGATTTATCTCAGGTTCTCTTTTTAAGTTTTTAGGAAGTGTTTTGGGCTCAACAATCAACCCATAGTTGGTCACTAATAGTTTTATAGCCAAGTGCATGGAATTCAGAAATATGATATGTGAGTTCTCATCATGTGATTTCAACAGAAACTTTCTGAATTTACAATCATTGTAAACCCTTTCTATTATCTATTATTTCTATTATTATGCATGACCCCTAAAGGTCACACATCCTGGTACTTAAGGGGGAGATTTACTATATATGAGAATTTCTAAAAACATTTTCAAATAAGTTTAAATCAGCAAAAATGGAGGTCATTATATTAAAAGTGCCAGGATGTTTGACCTTTTGTGGTTATGGTTAAAGCCTACTTATTTTCACAATTTTATTTGCTAATTTTGCTGAAATAATTAATCAGTAAAAAAAATCCAGTGAAACATTTCCCCCCTATATTTCACAGTGAATCAGTGAAGGTATAATGCATGAGCTATCTGTGTATAAAGACCACCTGCCTATAGTGACCACTTTTAGGCAGTTTCAAGGTGCTAGTATAATGCATGAGCTACCTGTGTATAAAGACGACCTGCCTATAGTGACCACTTTTAGGCAGTTCTAAGGTATAATGCATGAGTTACTTGTGTATAAAGACCACCTGCCTATAGTGACCACTTTTAGGCAATTCCAAGGTACATGTAAATGCACGAATTACCTGTGTATAAAGACCACCTGCCTATAGTGACCACTTTTAGGCAGTTCAAAAGTATAATGCATGAGTTACCTGTGTATAAAGACCACCTGCCTATAGTGACCACTTTTAGGCAGTTCCAAGGTACATGTATAATGCATGAGTTACCTGTATATAAAGCCCACCTGCCTATAGTGACCACTTTTAGGCAGTTCCAAGGTATAATGCATGAGTTACCTGTGTATAAAGACCACCTGCCTATAGTGACCACTTTAAGCAGTTCCAAGGTATAATGCATGAGTTACCTATGTATAAAGATCACCTGCCTATAGTGACCACTTTTAAGCAGTTCCAATGTATAATGCATGGGTTCCCTGTGTATAAAGACCACCTGCCTATAGTGACCACTTTTAGGCAGTTCCAAGGTACATGTATAATGCACGAGTTACCTGTGTATAAAGACCACCTGCCTATAGTGACCACTTTTAAGCAGTTCCAAGGTATAATGCATGAGTTACCTGTGTATAAAGATCACCTGCCTATAGTGACCACTTTTAAGCAGTTCCAATGTATAATGCATGGGTTCCCTGTGTATAAAGACCACCTGCCTATAGTGACCACTTTTAGGCAGTTCCAAGGTACATGTATAATGCATGAGTTACCTGTGTATAAAGACGACCTGCCTATAGTGACCACTTTTAGGCAGTTCTAAGGTATAATGCATGAGTTACTTGTGTATAAAGACCACCTGCCTATAGTGACCACTTTTAGGCAATTCCAAGGTACATGTAAATGCACGAATTACCTGTGTATAAAGACCACCTGCCTATAGTGACCACTTTTAGGCAGTTCAAAGGTATAATGCATGAGTTACCTGTGTATAAAGACCACCTGCCTATAGTGACCACTTTTAGGCAGTTCCAAGGTACATGTATAATGCATGAGTTACCTGTATATAAAGACCACCTGCCTATAGTGACCACTTTTAGGCAGTTCCAAGGTATAATGCATGAGTTACCTGTGTATAAAGACCACCTGCCTATAGTGACCACTTTAAGCAGTTCCAAGGTATAATGCATGAGTTACCTGTGTATAAAGATCACCTGCCTATAGTGACCACTTTTAAGCAGTTCCAATGTATAATGCATGGGTTCCCTGTGTATAAAGACCACCTGCCTATATTGACCACTTTTAGGCAGTTCCAAGGTACATGTATAATGCATGAGTTACCTGTGTATAAAGACCACCTGCCTATAGTGACCACTTTTAAGCAGTTCCAAGGTATAATGCATGAGTTACCTGTGTATAAAGATCACCTGCCTATAGTGACCACTTTTAAGCAGTTCCAAGGTATAATGCATGGGTTCCCTGTGTATAAAGATCACCTGCCTATAGTGACCACTTTTAGGCAGTTCCAAGGTATAATGCATGAGTTACCTGTATATAAAGACCACCTGCCTATAGTGACCACTTTTAGGCAGTTCCAAGGTATAATGCATGAGTTACCTGTGTATAAAGACCACCTGCCTATAGTGACCAGTTTTTGTCATTTCCAAGGTATAATGCATGAGTTACCTGTGTAAAGACCACCTGCCTATCGTGACCACTTTTAGGCAGTTCCAAGGTATAATGCATGAGTTACCTGTGTATAAAGACCACCTGCCTATCGTGACCACTTTTAAGCAGTTCCAATGTATAATGCATGGGTTCCCTGTGTATAAAGACCACCTGCCTATAGCCAAGCTATAATGCATGAGTTACCTGTGTATAAAGACCACCTGCCTATGGTGACCAGTTTTTGTCATTTCCAAGGTATAATGCATGGGTTCCCTGTGTATAAAGATCTCCTGCCTATAGTGACCACTTTTAAGCAGTTCCAAGGCATAATGCATGAGTTACCTGTGTATAAAGACCACCTGCCTATAGTGACCACTTTTAGGCAGTTCCAAGATATACCGGTAATGCATGAATTACCTGTGTATAAAGATCACCTGCCTATAGTGACCACTTTTAGGCAGTTCCAAGCAATAATGCACAAGTTACCTGTGTATAAAGATCACCTGCCTATAGTGACCACTTTTAGGCAGTTCCAAGCTATAATGCATGCGTTACCTGTGTATAAAGATCACCTGCCTATAGTGACCACTTTTAGGCAGTTCCAAGGTATAATGCATGAGTTATATGTGTATAAAGACCACCTGCTTATAGTGACCAGTTTTAGGCAGTTCCAAGGTATAATGCACGAGTTACCTGTGTATAAAGACCACCTGCCTATCATGACCACTTTTAAGCAGTTCCAATGTATAATGCATGGGTTCCCTGTGTATAAAGACCACCTGCCTATAGCCAAGCTATAATGCATGAGTTACCTGTGTATAAAGACCACCTGCCTATGGTGACCAGTTTTTGTCATTTCCAAGGTATAATGCATGGGTTCCCTGTGTATAAAGATCTCCTGCCTATAGTGACCACTTTTAAGCAGTTCCAAGGCATAATGCATGAGTTACCTGTGTATAAAGACCACCTGCCTATAGTGACCACTTTTAGGCAGTTCCAAGATATACCGGTAATGCATGAATTACCTGTGTATAAAGATCACCTGCCTATAGTGACCACTTTTAGGCAGTTCCAAGCAATAATGCACAAGTTACCTGTGTATAAAGATCACCTGCCTATAGTGACCACTTTAAGCAGTTCCAAGGTATAATGCATGAGTTGCCTGTGTATAAAGATCACCTGCCTATAGTGACCACTTTTAGGCAGTTCCAAGCTATAATGCATGCGTTACCTGTGTATAAAGATCACCTGCCTATAGTGACCACTTTTAGGCAGTTCCAAGGTATAATGCATGAGTTATATGTGTATAAAGACCACCTGCTTATAGTGACCAGTTTTTGTCATTTCCAAGGTATAATGCATGGGTTCCCTGTGTATAAAGATCACCTGCCTGTAGTGACCACTTTTAAGCAGTTCCAATGTATAATGCATGAGCTACCTGTGTATAAAGACCACCTGCCTATAGTGACCAGTTTTAGGCAGTTCCAAGGTATAATGCACGAGTTACCTGTGTATAAAGACCACCTGCCTATCATGACCACTTTTAAGCAGTTCCAATGTATAATGCATGGGTTCCCTGTGTATAAAGACCACCTGCCTATAGCCAAGCTATAATGCATGAGTTACCTGTGTATAAAGACCACCTGCCTATGGTGACCAGTTTTTGTCATTTCCAAGGTATAATGCATGGGTTCCCTGTGTATAAAGATCTCCTGCCTATAGTGACCACTTTTAAGCAGTTCCAAGGCATAATGCATGAGTTACCTGTGTATAAAGACCACCTGCCTATAGTGACCACTTTTAGGCAGTTCCAAGATATACCGGTAATGCATGAATTACCTGTGTATAAAGATCACCTGCCTATAGTGACCACTTTTAGGCAGTTCCAAGCAATAATGCACAAGTTACCTGTGTATAAAGATCACCTGCCTATAGTGACCACTTTAAGCAGTTCCAAGGTATAATGCATGAGTTGCCTGTGTATAAAGATCACCTGCCTATAGTGACCACTTTTAGGCAGTTCCAAGCTATAATGCATGCGTTACCTGTGTATAAAGATCACCTGCCTATAGTGACCACTTTTAGGCAGTTCCAAGGTATAATGCATGAGTTATATGTGTATAAAGACCACCTGCTTATAGTGACCAGTTTTTGTCATTTCCAAGGTATAATGCACGAGTTACCTGTGTATGAAGACCACCTGCCAAAAGTGACCACTTTTAGGCAGTTCCAAGGTATAATGCATGAACTACCTGTGTATGAAGACCACCTGCCCATAGTGACCACTTTTAGGCAGTTCCAAGGCATAATGCATCCTTTATGCATCCTTTTAGCAATATTTTTTGTGGATTCACAAAATGGTATTTTGAGCATTTTGTTTACAACATAATTTCTAATTTCCTAAATTCAAACATCTCATTATTTTCTGTCAATGTGAATTGTACAAGTTGGGGATCTATGAAAAAATTATCTTATGTCCATATTGAGACCACATTTATGAAGACTATTTTAATAAGACTAGTTTAATACATGTGTTTGACTTTACAACCTAAAATTACAGCTTTGACTTCCTTCACATTAATGCCCTGAGTACAAGGCATTGTCAGAGAGGGCGCTATTTACATGCCATCATCAGCTGTCTGTAGTAAAATGAGGTGGAAGTGCAGCAAATTAATGCACACTGTTTTGAACCAAACACAAACTAATAATGGCTAGTAACTCAATTTATTTGTAAATATCTCAATTATACTTCTAATTTCCTGCAACTTAAAGTAAATTCTCATATACAGGGAATCAAAGTCAGGTTATCCCTGTTGTACACATGTATATTGAGTACATTAATTCTGTCTTGCACATTCACCTCATTCTACTATTGCAGGATCTATGGTGGCATTTGAGTGGGCAGCCAATGACTGAAAGTATATAATGTCTATTTTACCTTACTAGCTAGTGAGTTGGTTCCTTTTGAAAGGTCATCCAATAAAGTGCCTTCTTTGCTTGGTTTAATAAAACTCTCGTTTACTTTATATGAATATTCTTGTGTCTAAAAATAAACAATACATATCATTAAGCGAACACATTCAGGAGAAATTAATTCAACCACAAATAAACTATAATAAGTAATTCATACTACTGATGTGTAATTTTACCATGGCATTATTCACTAGACAACAAGTATGTACCATTAAAATCATATTACTAACCATGGTTTGTGTTACAATGTTACAATTTCAAAAATTAATTCAGTTAGTAATGAGTACATATGCAGAGTACATAACTGAAATTTGCACACAACAAAAATAATCAAACTCTAAAAACACTGAGCAGAGGTTATTTAGTTATGATCTAAAGACAGATTAAGTAATAATAAATTTAGTTTAGGAAAAAAAATAACTGTCAACTTATTTGAAATTATCTCTTCTTGGATATGCTGTCCCAATTAACCCAAAATATGTTAAACAAGCGACCTGATGGTCAAATTAGCTTCGCTGTGTTCATTATCATTGAAAAGAATTAGTAAAGTGGCATTGTGGTTGACGGTTTTGAACTAGTTGTTGAAAATAACATTTTTTTACCAAAAATGACAAAAATATTCACTAAAAATCTAAATTTGCATATTTTGACACAAATTTTACTAATCTGACAGATGACCACCCCATGTATTATTGCTGCAAATATGAAATAACATTTTTCACCAAAAATGACAAAAATATTCACTAAAAATCTAAATTTGCATATTTTGACACAAATTTAACAAATCTGACAGAGGACCACCCCACGTATTATTGCTGCAAATATGAAATAAAATTTTTCACCAAAAATGACAAAAATATTCACTAAAAATCTAAATTTGCATATTTTGACACAAATTTAACTAATCTGACAGAGGACCACCCCATGTATTATTGCTGCAAATATGAAATAACATTTTTCACCAAAAATGACAAAAATATTCACTAAAAATCTAAATTTGCATATTTTGACACAAATTTAACTAATCTGACAGAGAACCACCCCATGTATTATTGATGCAAATATGAAATAAAATTTTTCACCAAAAATGACAAAAATATTCACTAAAAATCCAAATTTGCATATTTTGACACAAATTTAACTAATCTGACAGAGGACCACCCCATGTATTATTGAAGCAAAAATGAAATAACATTTTTCACCAAAAAAGACAAAAATATTCACTAAAAATCTATTTTGCATATTTTGACACAAATTTAACTAATCTGACAGAGGACCACCCCATGTATTATTGCTGCAAAAATGAAATAACATTTTTCACTAAAAATGACAAAAATATTCACTAAAAATCCAAATTTGCATATTTTGACACAAATTTAACTAATCTGACAGAGGACCACCCCATGTATTATTGCTGCAAAAATGAAATAACATTTTTCACCAAAAATGACAAAACTATTCACTAAAAATCTAAATTTGCATATTTTGACACAAATTTAACTAATCTGACAGAGAACCACCCCATGTATTATTGCTGCAAATATGAAATAACATTTTTCACCAAAAATGACAAAAATATTCACTAAAAATCTAAATTTGCATATTTTGACACAAATTTAACTAATCTGACAGAAGACCACCCCATGTATTATTGCTGCAAAAATAAAATAACATTTTTCACCAAAAAAGACAAAAATATTCACTAAAAATCCAAATTTGCATATTTTTACACAAATTTAACTAATCTGACAGAGGACCACCCCATGTATTATTGCTGCAAAAATGAAATAACATTTTTCACCAAAAATGACAAAAATATTTACTAAAAATCTAAATTTGCATATTTTGACACAAATTTAACTAATCTGACAGAGGACCACCCCATGTATTATTGCTGCAAAAATGAAATAACATTTTTCACCAAAAATGACAAAAATATTCACTAAAAATCTAAATTTGCATATTTTTACACAAATTTAACTAATCTGACAGAGGACCACCCCATGTATTATTGCTGCAAAAATGAAATAACATTTTTCACCAAAAATGACAAAACTATTCACTAAAAATCTAAATTTGCATATTTTGACACAAATTTAACTAATCTGACAGAGAACCACCCCATGTATTATTGCTGCAAATATGAAATAACATTTTTCACCAAAAATGACAAAAATATTCACTAAAAATCTAAATTTGCATATTTTGACACAAATTTAACTAATCTGACAGAAGACCACCCCATGTATTATTGCTGCAAAAATAAAATAACATTTTTCACCAAAAATGACAAAACTATTCACTAAAAATCTAAATTTGCATATTTTGACACAAATTTAACTAATCTGACAGAGGACCACCCCATGTATTATTGCTGCAAATATGAAATAACATTTTTCACCAAAAATGACAAAAATATTCACTAAAAATCCAAATATGCATATTGCAAAGGATTATACAATAAAGCACTTTATTTTGGAAAGTCACAGAAATTTTGTAGCAATAAACATTTTATTAAAGTTGTACCTTTGAGATGATAGACCATATCAGGGTCTTGGCACTACTATGTCAAATATTTGATTTTATATGAATTGTGGGAAATTATAATAAATGTTCAAATTTCAAAGCTTTTCAGGACATCCAAGTGTGATTATTTTGGCTTTCCATTTGAATGTGTGTCTAAATTTCCTTTGGTAATGTTTTGTGAATAACGTTTCCATGAGTGTCAATTCATAAAGATTTGTTTCTGTTCAAATCATTCCAGGCTTCAGTAATTCAAAACAAGATGAAATCCTTGTGGATAATATTTTTTTTTGACAATCAAATATTTTACTCAGCAGTCTCAACACGCAAATAATTCTCAATATACACCCTCAGAGTGTAGAGTAACAGATGCTAATGTGACCCCCCCACCAAATGTTGATAGCATAAATAAACCATACAAGTATACAACAACAAAAACTGTCTTCTCTTTCAATAATTGTTATTATATGTAATGCCATTTATAGATACTTACGCTGACTTAACTGCATTTTTTCTCTGTCATCATTCAAACAATTCTTCTCTCTGAGCATTTATTTTTTCCCTGATAAAAATATAAAATAAAAATTTACCTCTTTAAATCTACAATGTACATAGCATCAGTTCAGTTCAGTAAAATTCCTCTGGTTTGTATGCCATGGATTCTTATCAGACCTACATGTACACTTAATTCAGTATAAATGAGATTGTGACTGGCTATTTAAAAGTCTGTCTGTTTCCATGGAAACACATTTTTATTTGCTCTTTGTCATTTGTTTGATATGCTCTACAAAATAGGAATATACAAGACTTTGAAATTTTCCATATTCTAAATAGTTTGCTGCTTGAATTGTTGGCAAAATTTTGAGTAATTTGACCAAAAATCAAATCTAAAAGTTGTGACATTTGTGAGTTATACTGATCAAACCTGGGACATTATTATTTGTCTTCACTATGATAAATCCCATCATGCATTGCTGTTCAAATTTTACTTTGGGTGAATGCTAAACACAACTAACTTCAGAAGTAAATAATGTTCTGTGCTTTAAATCCAGTGGTAAGTAAAATAGTCACCCTATGAATTGGAAAGAAAGGAACCCAATGGCTATACAAGAAAACAAAATCATAAGATTATTACGCATCCTAGACTCATCTTAATTCACATCTGAATTGACTTATTTTACTTAATTATGACAGTAATATGGTGAAAATCTAATGATGACTGGAACCACAAAACTACTCTTTATGTTCAGTTATTGGCAAGGTAGATATCTTGTGTATACCATAGCTGTTGTATTTATTACAGTACACATATAACTTATAATGTACAAGATTTCAAATAAAATGTTGCCAAAAATACAACTTTAACTTACTTGCAGGGATACATACTGTACAAAATAACACAATGACAATGACAGATTATACCTGAACCTTGCCCCTCTATTAACCTCACAGGCAAGGTAGAAGCATTGAACATACAGTAGACAGACAGATACTGATAGTACTGTGAAATAGGACATACTTTTTTAAGTGAAAACATTGCATCCCAGTCATCCTGTGTTCCACTCTGATAACCCATACCATGTACAACATCAAAGTCTCAGTACACGCCTCCAGAACTTTAAGAACCTCTGGATGAATTACTGGTTTTATAAAGGCTGGCGGAAACACAGAGTGATTCAATTTCAAACTAGAATTGGAATGCACAATGTGGTATATGATTTCTGGCTGGTGATGTGACTTCAGACCATGTCTTGCCATGTGCTTCTGTCAATACCTGCAAGTATGAAATATAAATGACTGAGATTAATCCTATCACTTATGTAGATAATAGACCAATAGAGAGAACACAACACTATTTGAGTGACAGCAGTAACTCTTTGCTTTCTGGTCACAAATGAAGTGTTACGTTAACATAATACCCGCGGTATGTGAATTTTAAATTTATTTTCATGGTACATGGGTGTCCCAGTTGTCATGTGACTGGGGTACAGTGTTTTTCTAGCTTTATTTTTAATAAAAAAAATTGTTTCTCTTAATTTTTTATTTATTACTGGATTTGGCTGATTCCCCGTCCATCCTAAACCCCGCCCATGGGCGATGTTTCAAATAGTGGGCGATGTTTTGGTCCACACATTGCCTGACTGAACCAACAAACATTTGTACAGACCCCAATTTTCCCGTCTGACATCTTGCATTGAGCTAAAAATAATTCACTGTGAAGTCGAAACGCTTAAAAATCCAATAAATCCAATGCTGTATACGAATTGTTGTTGCATGAACAATGGTATATGTTTGTATTTTATGCAAGTATTTATTACCAATTTCAAGAGTAAAAGTCATAACTTTAGGAGGTACGAGTATTATGGCTTGTGAATACATTTCTCTTAAGCTTATTACAATCAAATAAAGTCTGCGCTTGAAATGAATGCTATTTACGAAGTTTGAAATACCCAAGCCTTCCTGATTGGAGCCTCTTGGTTGACTTGACAATGGTAGGTATCGTTAATGTTTAATCTTTGTTCGTATCGCATTCCTGACAAAAAGTTCAAGATTGGTAAACAGGAAATTGGCGAACTAAAATGTTTCCTGCATTTCCCACGCGACATGATTATTAAAAAAACGTGTTTTTTTTTCCAAAAAAGATGTTCCCTTTCAGTAAACTCTTCGCGTTCGTGGTATTTGTGAGAGTTGAAAGATTTTTTGAACAAATGACAGGTAACTATATTAATTTGGGTGAAACTGGGTGACCCGAATTTAAATATCAGTGCGTGAATTTTGGAGGTCATTGCCCAATGCCGCACGTAATTCAAACACATGGTTAGTAGAGTTCAGTCGAAATGTACGTGAATAATGCGATCGAAGTGCACTGCCCAGAGTTTATTATATTACATATTCACTTCATTTCGAATAAAATAATTCACCATTGGGAACATCGATGAATCACAAGACACCTGACTACTATGATTTAAATGCACCCATGTTTATGTTTGTGTAATTATTATGAGTGCAACGCATTATAAAGTCGGTAATATAAATTACTTGAGTTTGCGTAATTATTATGAAAGCATTACAAAGTTGAAATATTCAGAGCCGGTACAATATTGTAAACAAATTTGCGTCATTGGAAAATCAGCGCACCAAGTAAACAATGTTGATATATTCAAAGCCAGAGTTGCAGACAAGTTATGTCATTACAGTACCGTCGGATATAATAACAATTTTACTAGACCGACGCGCGGTCAATTTACCCACGGAATAAACACTACTACAGATATTTGGCGGTAATAATAATTATTGATATCAGTACCATATTTGGACAACTTCAATGACCTGATGCGTCTATGCATGTTTTTCATTGGTCAATCATTTGACCCTCTATCATATGCAATGTGTAATATTGCAAGCTTCTTTCATAAAATTAGATTTCTAATTTGATGCAACGAAACATGACAACCCATCTGCTGAGTGAAAACCTGGTTCCTAAATTGGATTTTTATGCGCCATTATTTTGGGTTGCTTTTGTTGATATTGTCTGATATTGAGAGACACTTTCAAGGTAAAGAGAAATTCAGGATGATTCATTTGTGATGTTATTAGACTTTATTTTTGTAATTAGTTTTTACTTTCACACAGCAATGAACGTCACTTGGTTAGCGGTGATCACTTATTGGAATACTGACTGTGTATAGGTGTGCAGTATAATGCCGCTAGAAGACCAATTGACCGATAATATTTTGCATCCAGGAAATACAATAAAATGACATAAAAATTATTATATCCAATTGATTTTCAAATATTCTATTAATTTACAGACTTGTTATACTGGTATGAGTTTTTACGAATTCAGTACATGGCACTTAGTCTGATGTTTGGTGGCACAGTGTCACTTCGGTAGAAGTTGGAAAGCCAGAAACATTCAACTGCGTCAGGAAAGAGGCATGGCTACAACTTGGAATTTGTTTTCAAATTTGTTTGAAGAAGATTTATTTATGAAATTAATTTCATAGATTCAAATTCTTGTATAATATTTATGCATTAAAGTGGGTCAATGTTGAGTCAATATATACTTCATTAAAACTATTGGTGTATGCTAATTTGTTCCTTCTTATATTGATTTGTATTTCAATGTAAATAAAATGTATACGTCAATAGATACATTCAAATTTGTAATTTATATATTTACATACTGAACTGAAATTAAATTTATAGATTCAAATTTTTGGAGAAAAAAAAAACCACAGTCAACCAGCAAGGATGTGTACTTCATTTTCTTGACACACTTCCTTGTAACATCACTTTGAGTACCGGAGGAACATAACCATTGAGACAGATCAAGTGAAATGCAATGGCAACATCACTGCAGTCACTGCTGTGATGCTGCGGTGTCATTGTCCTATTCAAGATAGTACCAGGATAGTATGTGGACCCATACACATAATAATCCTGATTGCACAATAACAACCAGAAACCACAAAACCATCTGTAGAAAAGTGGGCCTGCACAGAGTGGTTAGTAGCAGAGTTGTGATAAAAAGGCAATCAAAAATATTAGCAATCAAAACCAAATAAAAATTGCAGTGAAGTCACTCAGGGAATGCTGGGATACGTACCCAACTTTCAATTTCATACAAAAAGGTTTGTTCTGGGAAACAAAAAAATGTGTTTTGTGAAGTCAGAGTTGTATTTTGGAAACAAATTTTATGCTGTGAGATATTAAGTTTTGTAAATTAATTAAATTTAATTCTGTAAATTAAATTTGTGTTTCCAAAAGTAAAGTTAATTTTTTTTAAATTAATGTTTTGTTTTTTTAATTCAGTTTGTGTTTTGAGAAATTGAATTCATATTGCAGGAAGTAAAACATGATTATTAATTGTGGACCACCGTATAAGTTTGGGTTTGACCCAACCAAGCAGTTGAGACACCCCCCCCCCCCCATTGAACTCAGATCGACTCCCCTGAACAATACCGGTAATAACATCTGAGCATAGTCCCTCATGACCAAGAACTGGAAAAAAAAAACTTACCGATTATAATAAAACGCTCACAGACAAACTAAAGCGAAAGCAGCAGCTACAGAACTGCAGCTAAGTCCCTCCACAATGTGACTGTGATCTTAGCAATACATTAGCACTGTGTACAGGTCTGTGATTATGGAGATGGTCGACCTTGTACAACTAGTATTTTACTCGTACATTTGTTTACTTCTAATATCGAGTATAAAACAGTCATCTTGTAGGTACAATGTAGCGTTATAAAATAGAACCTTACCTTGTTTTGTTTAGTGTCAGTCACTAAATTCCATGCTTCAGATCTGTCGATACACACTTGTTTCTGACAGGCGAACTGTGACACGACCAAACATACCAACATACACAAACAGCGACCCGAAGCGGCGAGAAAATCTTTGTAGCGTTCATGATCATAATTCCACAATGGGTTGACAATGATGCTACATATAAGTCGTATTATCTTGGAATAAACAGTTATCTGTTGCACAAAATCTGGTTATAGGATGAAATTATTCATTTTCCATCCAGAGACTATGGGTCTTTTATCACTAAGCTAGGTAGTCACCAGGGAACGTCCCACTAGTATCGATGGGGGTGGTGGATTGACGAATATGTCACCGACTGAGGGCAGTATTGCATTAGCTAACTAAATACGTAATAGATGGATTATTTGTGTTAAAATATGTCTGGTGTGATCCTGATAGAAGTATACACGGAAACAGTATTGGAATACGAAACTGAATACGAAGAATGCCTACGTCGATACAGCACTCAAATTTATCCGTATTTGGATTATTCACTAATGTGATGGTGCTGTTTCGGGTTCTTTGTTGAACCCTTCATCAGTCGGAACAGTACTTGACCGAATCGTTCCGATTTATTTAGCTTTCAGAATGTTCCACGTTATTACTTATCATTATACAATTCTTCGTCGTTTGGTGTGTCGTTTTTCACGATGTTGTTGAGATTGTTTATTGCGCATTAGATATTTGATACGCATTCTCTTAGATAGCATAGACGTGTCTCTGAGCTTAGGTGGGTTTGGTATAAATTAGAGTCCGTTGCCAAGAGCAATGACCTCTGTTGGGGTCAGAATTCTGCTCGAAAAATTCCGAATAAAACTTGAGACCAAACGAGCTTGATCAGCCAACCGTTTATTTTTACCTAGTTTAGCATTGTATTACTTTATTCGTTTTTCATATTGCAATGTGTTTCTTACGTGAGAAGTGTCTTTTGCGTTTTGTGTTACTGATTGTATGGAAAGAGTCCATAGTAATAACAGTAGTTCTCTTTTTGGAGGATGTAGTGGCCCTAAAAAGGCCGTTTGGTTAGTGTGCCGAAGCACTGGTTTATTTGAGGCTAGAAGTACGTTTCCTGCCCTTTCGGGGGTCCTGCACTCTTTTCCTCGATTGTTTGAGGTATTGCCTCAGTTTTTCAACAGCCAGAGCCTCATATTCTTCTCCAGCCAGGCGTTTGACATCTTCCTTCTCTTCCTTTACCAGAACGGCCCGGAATTGTCTCATATTAGCCATAGAGCATAGAAGAATATGATGAAATTCTTATCATAGACAAACAACATCTGCACAGTTTTGCAATATGTACAAAAAATACATTTACCTCAAACCTCCAGTTTGTTATTTGACTGTTATTCTTGTAGTGGTTGAAGAGAGAATTTCTTGGTTTTCTCAGAGAATGGGAAGAGCAGTGTATGACGACAGAAACTTTATCTGTGGCTGAAAAACGTAAAATCATAGAAAACGTCGCCGCCCACGCAAAATTATTATTTCATTTGACATACTCACATAGTTAAGTTACAAGACGGTATTGGATAACACGCCCATCCGTATTGCCAATGAAAACCACTATTAGTACGACTTCAAAACATTTTCATATCATAGAGTACACACGTGATGTTTAATATTATTACTTTTACTACATGAGCGCAGGAGGTGACTGCTTCCTATCAGAAACGAAACAGCAAGCGGCAAATATGGTGCTATTATCTACTGCTGTTTTTGGCTGAGTATATATCTAACTGTTTCTAATTTTAGGTGATGATAGCTCAAATGAAATCTAGTGACGTTTCTCGTAGTTAATAATTTGTTAGCGTTATTAAGTATTTTTTCTGGTCGAAATTATCATTGAATTTCTTTTTTGTTTTCATAGCTACTAAATTGGATATTGCAAATATTGGTAGCTTTTGTCTGTTATACTTACTGGAGTTTGTTGCCTTTAAATTATGTATACAAATATGGAACCTATGGGAATCCGTGACCAATCATATCCATGTATAGGATGAGAGAATGGTTAATATTACATATACAGATTACATCATTTACTGCTTTGCGTCTTCGGGAGTAGTTTACTGCGCCCTCTACGAGGAATGCAGACGAATGCATATATCTGTTTATATCATTGTGAATATATATCTGAATGTAATTGCTTTACTGGAACATTCTTATATTTTGACACCTTTCCCATAAACTTTGTTCAGTTCAAGGACTGTGCTGGTTATGCGTGTTTTGTTTTTATTTCTCAACGCGCATCTTTCCATCGCTTGTTTTCGCAAATCACACTGCACAGCTTCGCGTTGGGAAATTAGTCAATGGGAATAACTTGTGACGGGGAAACCAGTGAATTTGCGAGGGTGGTCAATTTTGAAACAACAAAATGAAATGTGACTGATTTATAATTTAAGAAGAAGGAAAAACACGTACATGGCAATGTACTAGTAATCAAAACACAATAATTTAAACTAATTGTGTGCTTATAGAGAAATTCCGTGGAAAAAAGAATAAACAAACACCGTATGTTCAGGCTTTTCAGTTCCTATTGCGTTTCCCCAGTTAACGTCATTCATTGTTTTGTGCTCCTTTTCATGAAACGGCACTATTAAAACCAATTTATTCCGGGTATTGGAATCTATTATGTGGACATTCAATAAGACGTGATTAGGGCGGAATTTGAGCCCTATTTCAAAGTTGGGTACCCAATTTTTGGCCGAGTTGGTTGCCAGGATACCTCTTCATTGAAAAATGAATTTTAGGTCTTTATTGTGGCGCAGCAAGAGTCATAATTTTATTTTATTTTATTTTATTTTATTTTATTTTATTTTATTTTATTTTATTTTATTTTATTTTATTTTATTTTATTTTATTTTATTTTATTTTATTTTATTTTATTTTATTTTATTTTATTTTATTTTATTTTATTCTATTTTATTCTATTCTATTTTATTCGTGATTCGTATACAGCCGGAATGAAAAGAAGCAGACAAAAAATAATCAAAATTGAATGAAAAGTGCTACGGCCGACGAGTAACTGTCTGTCAAGGGTTACGTTCATTATAAACTGTGGGAGAAGATCGACATGGTAGAAAAACAACACAAATTATTTGTTATTTTTCACTTTGTTTTAAGCTAGACTTTTTAACGGTGATAATGCTGTATTCTTTTTTAATTATTCTATCAAATATGTGTTCGTGTGTTTTTATAAATATTTGTTTTTCATCTGTATTTTTCTCCTCTTTTTCATAATTGTCGCCGCCTCTGAAAAGTTTCTAACGACCAGCGGCTTATTGACAAAACATCTAATAAATAAAATTAACAAAATACGAATTCAACAGGTCTTGGAGTCTCACTTTCAATATATCTCAGCGAAACGTCTGCTCTGCTCAGTACGCCCCCATCGACAAGTACGACATCCAAACATATCCCACCATGCAACGAAATAATTTTCAGACGTATAATTTAGATGTATGCGAAAAGAGTCATAGGGTGTGTATTGATTGAACACTCAAGGTAAGAAAAGTTGTCACGTGATATGATTCTTGATTAATATACGATGACAACGATTAGTCACGGACTCGTCTCGAAAAACACTGTTTTACAGTTAAATGAAATTATAACAGTTTTTTTTTTGCAATTTAATAATGCTCAATAAAACATACACATATACACACTGACCGTCTGCTTCTCCAAGTACATTGATTGGTCTATGTAATGGAAGGACACGCTGATTGGTGCATTTGTAAGCGACTGAATACTACAATAAAATCATGGTAACCACCAGGTGACGGAAAGAAGCCGGGAATGTACGATGGTGGATTT
This sequence comes from Saccoglossus kowalevskii, assembly GCF_978046115.1. NCBI lineage: Eukaryota > Metazoa > Hemichordata > Enteropneusta > Harrimaniidae > Saccoglossus > Saccoglossus kowalevskii. The sequence goes on along the minus strand of NC_140660.1, from coordinate 18,239,169 downwards.
TATTGCGTTTAAAGATGTTTCATTTCAAACTGCACATGCTTACTGGTGAATCATATTGGACAAACTGTGAGAAATTTTGAGCAATAAAACTAGAGTGAATTGTCAACGTGTGTCTCTCATTCGCAGTCGTTGAATTGATTGCATCATTAGAGTACTGATTACGTCATTAGAGAACTGATTACGTCATTGGCAATTATAGTGACTACATCATAGCAGTTATTCTATTGATTACATCATTAGAGTACTGATTACGTCATTGGCAATTATCGTGACTACATCATAGCAGTTATTGTATTGATTGCATCATTAGAGTACTAATTACGTCATTAAAGTACTGATTACGTCATTAGCAATTGTAGTGACTACATCATAGCAGTTATTGTATTGATTGCATCATTAGAGTACTAATTACGTCATTAAAGTACTGATTACGTCATTAGCAATTATAGTGACTACATCATAGCAGTTATTGTATTGATTGCATCATTAGAGTACTAATTACGTCATTAGAGTACTGATTACGTCATTAGCAATTATAGTGACTACATCATAGCAGTTATTGTATTGATTACATCATTAGAGTACTGATTACGGCATTAGCCATTATAGTGACTACATCATAGCAGTTACTGCATTGATCACGTCATTAGAGTACTGATTACGTCATTATCAATTATAGTGACTACATCATAGCAGTTATTGTATTGATTGCATCATTAGAGTACTAATTACGTCATTAAAGTACTGATTACGTCATTAGCCATTATAGTGACTACATCATAGCAGTTATTGTATTCATTACATCATTAGAGTACTGATTACGGCATTAGCCATTATAGTGACTACATCATAGCAGTTACTGCATTGATTACGTCATTAGAGTACTGATTACGTCATTATCAATTATAGTGACTACATCATAGCAGTTATTGTATTGATTACATCATTATAGTATTGATTACGGCATTAGCCATTATAGTGACTACATCATAGCAGTTACTGTATTGATTACGTCATTGGAGTACTGATTACGTCATTAGCAATTATAGTGACTACATCATATCAGTTACTGTATTAATTACGTCACTAGTGTATTGATTACGTCATTATCCATTATAGTTAGGGTAATATTAGTGTCATTGTTTGAAATCGAAACGACCACTCGACGTAGTCATCAATGAATATTCTGATCGTTTCGTCGACAAGCACTGCGCAATGCTTACAATGGTGTAACAATGTTTGTATTTTCATTTTGAAAACTGTCGCCGTACATCAGCCAGGCCCGGGGGTCACTCTATATGCCGTTACTACCCCATGTGCGAACCAAATTTAGCGGGAAAGGAGGGGTGTTTCACCTTCTAAAGCGGGCCCGCGCGGGAGGCAAATAGGCCCCTTTAAAATGCAAATAGGCTCCAGGAATAAACTCACAGGGTTACTGCACCCGCTGTAGGCCCTTCTTGCAACAACCACTCCCATACACCGCCCTAGGCCACAGTAGCTTGCTTGAGTTGATCACACTCCACTTGAGTGCAAGAAATGGCAGAGAATGCTCGCAATAGGGGGTTGGATGTTCTCGAAATATGTCTGCAATAGGGTGTTTTTTCTTCAATATGTCTGCTCTAGAGGGTACTAAATTTACATTGTGTTCGCAAAAGGGGGGTATGATTTGCCAATGTGCTGTCAGCCCTAGGGGTGCACATGGTGTAAGGTTTTAATATAGAGTGACTCCCCGAGCAGCCAGGCACGGGCTGGGCATGTTCGGTCTGAGGTTTGGTTTAAAGTTACAACTTTGGTTTTGAAATAAAAATGTGTTTACGCATTCACTTTAACTTGGTCATGCATACTCTCTGTACCATACTACTGCCCTCTACGACGGGAATTCCTGATTCGAAAATCAAAACACGCATAACATTGAGTGTATGCGTCTCTATACTGCAACAAAAAACAAAGTTCTACCATAGTCAAAGAGTGTCATTGTTAGATAAACGTTTCACTCGTTTTGATTTATATATTATATTAAAAAAGAAATCTACCAGCCACAAGAGAATTAGAGTTTATTTAGGGGATGACAATTAGAACTCTAGAATGGAAGAATTGGAAAAATATTTTGCCTTGGAAAAATCTTGCATGGATCGATAATTAAGACGCATGCACGCCTAATTCTTAGAGCAAAATATTTCACATAGCGTTAACACGTTACAAAGGAAACAAAATATTTCACATAGCGTTAACACGTTACAATGGAAACAAAATATTTCACATAGCGTTAACACGTTACAATGGAAACAAAATATTTCACATAGCGTTAACACGTTACAAAGGAAACAAAATATTTCACATAGCGTTAACACGTTACAATGGAAACAAAATATTTCACATAGCGTTAACACGTTACAATGGAAACAAAATATTTCACATAGCGTTAACACGTTACAATAGAAACAAAAAAATCACATAGCGTTAACACGTTACAATGGAAACAAAATATTTCACATAGCGTTAACACGTTACAATGGAAACAAAATATTTCACATAGCGTTAACACGTTACAATGGAAACAAAATATTTCACATAGCGTTAACACGTTGCAATGGAAACAAAATATTTCACATAGCGTTAACACGTTACAATGGAAACAAAATATTTCACATAGCGTTAACACGTTACAATGGAAGCAAAATATTTCACATGGTGTTAACACGTTACAATGGAAACAAAATATTTCACATAGCGTTAACACGTTACAATGTAAACAAAATATTTCACATAGCGTTAACACGTTACAATGGAAACAAAATATTTCACATAGCGTTAACACGTTACAATGGAAACAAAATATTTCACATAGCGTTAACACGATACAATGGGAACAAAATATTTCACATAACGTTAACACGTTACAATGGAAACAAAATATTTCACATAACGTTAACACGTTACAATGGAAACAAAATATTTCACATAGAGTTAACACGTTACAATTGAAACAAAATATTTCACATAGCGTTAACACGTTACAATGGAAACAAAATATTTCACATAGCGTTAACACGATACAATGGGAACAAAATATTTCACATAACGTTAACACGTTACAATGGAAACAAAATATTTCACATAGAGTTAACACGTTACAATGGAAACAAAATATTTCACATAGCGTTAACACGTTACAATGGAAACAAAATATTTCACATAGCGTTAACACGTTACAATGTAAACAAAATATTTCACATAGCGTTCACACGATACAATTGAAACAAAATATTTCACATAGCATTAACACGTTACAATGGAAACAAAATATTTCACATAGAGTTAACACGTTACAATGGAAACAAAATATTTCACATAGCGTTAACACGTTACAATGGAAACAAAATATTTCACATAGCGTTAACACGTTACAATGGAAACAAAATATTTCACATAGCGTTAACACGTTACAATGGAAACAAAATATTTCACATAGCGTTAACACGTTGCAATGGAAACAAAATATTTCACATAGCGTTAACACGTTACAATGGAAGCAAAATATTTCACATGGTGTTAACACGTTACAATGGAAACAAAATATTTCACATAGCGTTAACACGTTACAATGTAAACAAAATATTTCACATAGCGTTAACACGTTACAATGGAAACAAAATATTTCACATAGCGTTAACACGTTACAATGGAAACAAAATATTTCACATAGCGTTAACACGATACAATGGGAACAAAATATTTCACATAACGTTAACACGTTACAATGGAAACAAAATATTTCACATAACGTTAACACGTTACAATGGAAACAAAATATTTCACATAGAGTTAACACGTTACAATTGAAACAAAATATTTCACATAGCGTTAACACGTTACAATGGAAACAAAATATTTCACATAGCGTTAACACGATACAATGGGAACAAAATATTTCACATAACGTTAACACGTTACAATGGAAACAAAATATTTCACATAGAGTTAACACGTTACAATGGAAACAAAATATTTCACATAGCGTTAACACGTTACAATGGAAACAAAATATTTCACATAGCGTTAACACGTTACAATGTAAACAAAATATTTCACATAGCGTTCACACGATACAATTGAAACAAAATATTTCACATAGCATTAACACGTTACAATGGAAACAAAATATTTCACATAGCGTTAACACGTTACAATGGAAACAAAATATTTCACATAGCGTTAACACGTTACAATGGAAACAAAATATTTCACATAGCATTAACACGTTACAATGTAAACAAAATATTTCACACAGCGTTAACACGTTACAATGGAAACAAAATATTTCACATAGCGTTAACACGTTACAATGGAAACAAAATATTTCACATAGCGTTAACACGTTACAATGGAAACAAAATATTTCACATAGCGTTAACACGTTACAATGGAAACAAAATATTTCACATAGCGTTAACATGTTACAATGGAAACAAAATATTTCACATAGCGTTAACACGTTACAATGGAAACAAAATATTTCACATAGCGTTAACACGTTGCAATGGAAACAAAATATTTCACATAGCGTTAACACGTTACAATGGAAACAAAATATTTCACATAGCGTTAACATGTTACAATGGAAACAAAATATTTCACATAGCGTTAACACGTTACAATGGAAACAAAATATTTCACACAGCGTTAACACGTTACAATGGAAACAAAATATTTCACATGGTGTTAACACGTTACAATGGAAACAAAATATTTCACATAGCGTTAACACGTTACAATGGAAACAAAATATTTCACATGGCGTTAACACGTTACAATGGAAACAAAATATTTCACATAGCGTTAACACGTTACAATGGAAACAAAATATTTCACATAGCATTAACACGTTACAATGGAAACAAAATATTTCACATAGCGTTAACACGTTACAATGGAAACAAAATATTTCACATAGCGTTAACACGTTACAATGGAAACAAAATATTTCACATAGAGTTAACACGTTACAATGGAAACAAAATATTTCACATAGCGTTAACACGTTACAATGGAAACAAAATATTTCACATAGCGTTAACACGATACAATGGGAACAAAATATTTCACATAACGTTAACACGTTACAATGGAAACAAAATATTTCACATAGAGTTAACACGTTACAATGGAAACAAAATATTTCACATAGCGTTAACACGTTACAATGGAAACAAAATATTTCACATAGCGTTAACACGTTACAATGTAAACAAAATATTTCACATAGCGTTAACACGATACAATTGAAACAAAATATTTCACATAGAGTTAACACGTTACAATGGAAACAAAATATTTCACATAGAGTTAACACGTTACAATGGAAACAAAATATTTCACATAGCGTTAACACGTTACAATGGAAACAAAATATTTCACATAGCGTTAACACGTTACAATGGAAACAAAATATTTCACATAGCGTTAACACGTTACAATGTAAACAAAATATTTCACACAGCGTTAACACGTTACAATGGAAACAAAATATTTCACACAGCGTTAACACGATACAATGGGAACAAAATATTTCACATAACGTTAACACGTTACAATGGAAACAAAATATTTCACATAACGTTAACACGTTACAATGTAAACAAAATATTTCACATAGCGTTCACACGATACAATTGAAACAAAATATTTCACATAGCATTAACACGTTACAATGGAAACAAAATATTTCACATAGAGTTAACACGTTACAATGGAAACAAAATATTTCACATAGCGTTAACACGTTACAATGGAAACAAAATATTTCACATAGCGTTAACACGTTACAATGGAAACAAAATATTTCACATAGCGTTAACACGTTACAATGTAAACAAAATATTTCACATAGCGTTAACACGATACAATTGAAACAAAATATTTCACATAGCATTAACACGTTACAATGGAAACAAAATATTTCACATAGAGTTAACACGTTACAATGGAAACAAAATATTTCTCATAGCGTTAACACGTTACAATGGAAACAAAATATTTCACATAGCGTTAACACGTTACAATGGAAACAAAATATTTCACATAGCGTTAACACGTTACAATGTAAACAAAATATTTCACACAGCGTTAACACGTTACAATGGAAACAAAATATTTCACATAGCGTTAACACGATACAATGGGAACAAAATATTTCACATAACGTTAACACGTTACAATGGAAACAAAATATTTCACATAACGTTAACACGTTACAATGGAAACAAAATATTTCACATAGAGTTAACACGTTACAATTGAAACAAAATATTTCACATAGCGTTAACACGTTACAATGGAAACAAAATATTTCACATAGAGTTAACACGTTACAATGGAAACAAAATATTTCACATAACGTTAACACGTTACAATGGAAACAAAATATTTCACATAGAGTTAACACGTTACAATGGAAACAAAATATTTCACATAGCGTTAACACGTTACAATGGAAACAAAATATTTCACATAGCGTTAACACTTTACAATGTAAACAAAATATTTCACATAGCGTTCACACGATACAATTGAAACAAAATATTTCACATAGCATTAACACGTTACAATGGAAACAAAATATTTCACATAGAGTTAACACGTTACAATGGAAACAAAATATTTCACATAGCGTTAACACGTTACAATGGAAACAAAATATTTCACATAGCGTTAACACGTTACAATGGAAACAAAATATTTCACATAGCGTTAACACGTTACAATGGAAACAAAATATTTCACATAGCGTTAACACGTTGCAATGGAAACAAAATATTTCACATAGCGTTAACACGTTACAATGGAAGCAAAATATTTCACATGGTGTTAACACGTTACAATGGAAACAAAATATTTCACATAGCGTTAACACGTTACAATGTAAACAAAATATTTCACATAGCGTTAACACGTTACAATGGAAACAAAATATTTCACATAGCGTTAACACGTTACAATGGAAACAAAATATTTCACATAGCGTTAACACGATACAATGGGAACAAAATATTTCACATAACGTTAACACGTTACAATGGAAACAAAATATTTCACATAACGTTAACACGTTACAATGGAAACAAAATATTTCACATAGAGTTAACACGTTACAATTGAAACAAAATATTTCACATAGCGTTAACACGTTACAATGGAAACAAAATATTTCACATAGCGTTAACACGATACAATGGGAACAAAATATTTCACATAACGTTAACACGTTACAATGGAAACAAAATATTTCACATAGAGTTAACACGTTACAATGGAAACAAAATATTTCACATAGCGTTAACACGTTACAATGGAAACAAAATATTTCACATAGCGTTAACACGTTACAATGTAAACAAAATATTTCACATAGCGTTCACATGATACAATTGAAACAAAATATTTCACATAGCATTAACACGTTACAATGGAAACAAAATATTTCACATAGAGTTAACACGTTACAATGGAAACAAAATATTTCACATAGCGTTAACACGTTACAATGGAAACAAAATATTTCACATAGCGTTAACACGTTACAATGGAAACAAAATATTTCACATAGCGTTAACACGTTACAATGTAAACAAAATATTTCACACAGCGTTAACACGTTACAATGGAAACAAAATATTTCACATAGCGTTAACACGTTACAATGGAAACAAAATATTTCACATAGCGTTAACACGATACAATGGGAACAAAATATTTCACATAACGTTAACACGTTACAATGGAAACAAAATATTTCACATAGAGTTAACACGTTACAATGGAAACAAAATATTTTACATAGCGTTAACACGTTACAATGGAAACAAAATATTTCACATAGCGTTAACACTTTACAATGTAAACAAAATATTTCACATAGCGTTCACACGATACAATTGAAACAGAATATTTCACATAGCATTAACACGTTACAATGGAAACAAAATATTTCACATAGAGTTAACACGTTACAATGGAAACAAAATATTTCACATAGCGTTAACACGTTACAATGGAAACAAAATATTTCACATAGCGTTAACACGTTACAATGGAAACAAAATATTTCACATAGCGTTAACACGTTACAATGGAAACAAAATATTTCACATAGCGTTAACACGTTGCAATGGAAACAAAATATTTCACATAGCGTTAACACGTTACAATGGAAGCAAAATATTTCACATGGTGTTAACACGTTACAATGGAAACAAAATATTTCACATAGCGTTAACACGTTACAATGTAAACAAAATATTTCACATAGCGTTAACACGTTACAATGGAAACAAAATATTTCACATAGCGTTAACACGTTACAATGGAAACAAAATATTTCACATAGCGTTAACACGTTACAATGGAAACAAAATATTTCACATAGAGTTAACACGTTACAATGGAAACAAAATATTTCACATAGCGTTAACACGTTACAATGGAAACAAAATATTTCACATAGCGTTAACACGTTACAATGTAAACAAAATATTTCACATAGCGTTAACACGATACAATTGAAACAAAATATTTCACATAGCATTAACACGTTACAATGGAAACAAAATATTTCACATAGAGTTAACACGTTACAATGGAAACAAAATATTTCTCATAGCGTTAACACGTTACAATGGAAACAAAATATTTCACATAGCGTTAACACGTTACAATGGAAACAAAATATTTCACATAGCGTTAACACGTTACAATGTAAACAAAATATTTCACACAGCGTTAACACGTTACAATGGAAACAAAATATTTCACATAGCGTTAACACGATACAATGGGAACAAAATATTTCACATAACGTTAACACGTTACAATGGAAACAAAATATTTCACATAACGTTAACACGTTACAATGGAAACAAAATATTTCACATAGAGTTAACACGTTACAATTGAAACAAAATATTTCACATAGCGTTAACACGTTACAATGGAAACAAAATATTTCACATAGCGTTAACACGATACAATGGGAACAAAATATTTCACATAACGTTAACACGTTACAATGGAAACAAAATATTTCACATAGAGTTAACACGTTACAATGGAAACAAAATATTTCACATAGCGTTAACACGTTACAATGGAAACAAAATATTTCACATAGCGTTAACACTTTACAATGTAAACAAAATATTTCACATAGCGTTCACACGATACAATTGAAACAAAATATTTCACATAGCATTAACACGTTACAATGGAAACAAAATATTTCACATAGAGTTAACACGTTACAATGGAAACAAAATATTTCACATAGCGTTAACACGTTACAATGGAAACAAAATATTTCACATAGCGTTAACACGTTACAATGGAAACAAAATATTTCACATAGCGTTAACACGTTACAATGGAAACAAAATATTTCACATAGCGTTAACACGTTGCAATGGAAACAAAATATTTCACATAGCGTTAACACGTTACAATGGAAGCAAAATATTTCACATGGTGTTAACACGTTACAATGGAAACAAAATATTTCACATAGCGTTAACACGTTACAATGTAAACAAAATATTTCACATAGCGTTAACACGTTACAATGGAAACAAAATATTTCACATAGCGTTAACACGTTACAATGGAAACAAAATATTTCACATAGCGTTAACACGATACAATGGGAACAAAATATTTCACATAACGTTAACACGTTACAATGGAAACAAAATATTTCACATAACGTTAACACGTTACAATGGAAACAAAATATTTCACATAGAGTTAACACGTTACAATTGAAACAAAATATTTCACATAGCGTTAACACGTTACAATGGAAACAAAATATTTCACATAGCGTTAACACGATACAATGGGAACAAAATATTTCACATAACGTTAACACGTTACAATGGAAACAAAATATTTCACATAGAGTTAACACGTTACAATGGAAACAAAATATTTCACATAGCGTTAACACGTTACAATGGAAACAAAATATTTCACATAGCGTTAACACGTTACAATGTAAACAAAATATTTCACATAGCGTTCACACGATACAATTGAAACAAAATATTTCACATAGCATTAACACGTTACAATGGAAACAAAATATTTCACATAGAGTTAACACGTTACAATGGAAACAAAATATTTCACATAGCGTTAACACGTTACAATGGAAACAAAATATTTCACATAGCGTTAACACGTTACAATGGAAACAAAATATTTCACATAGCGTTAACACGTTACAATGTAAACAAAATATTTCACACAGCGTTAACACGTTACAATGGAAACAAAATATTTCACATAGCGTTAACACGTTACAATGGAAACAAAATATTTCACATAGCGTTAACACGATACAATGGGAACAAAATATTTCACATAACGTTAACACGTTACAATGGAAACAAAATATTTCACATAGAGTTAACACGTTACAATGGAAACAAAATATTTCACATAGCGTTAACACGTTACAATGGAAACAAAATATTTCACATAGCGTTAACACTTTACAATGTAAACAAAATATTTCACATAGCGTTCACACGATACAATTGAAACAAAATATTTCACATAGCATTAACACGTTACAATGGAAACAAAATATTTCACATAGAGTTAACACGTTACAATGGAAACAAAATATTTCACATAGCGTTAACACGTTACAATGGAAACAAAATATTTCACATAGCGTTAACACGTTACAATGGAAACAAAATATTTCACATAGCGTTAACACGTTACAATGGAAACAAAATATTTCACATAGCGTTAACACGTTGCAATGGAAACAAAATATTTCACATAGCGTTAACACGTTACAATGGAAGCAAAATATTTCACATGGTGTTAACACGTTACAATGGAAACAAAATATTTCACATAGCGTTAACACGTTACAATGTAAACAAAATATTTCACATAGCGTTAACACGTTACAATGGAAACAAAATATTTCACATAGCGTTAACACGTTACAATGGAAACAAAATATTTCACATAGCGTTAACACGATACAATGGGAACAAAATATTTCACATAACGTTAACACGTTACAATGGAAACAAAATATTTCACATAACGTTAACACGTTACAATGGAAACAAAATATTTCACATAGAGTTAACACGTTACAATTGAAACAAAATATTTCACATAGCGTTAACACGTTACAATGGAAACAAAATATTTCACATAGCGTTAACACGATACAATGGGAACAAAATATTTCACATAGAGTTAACACGTTACAATGGAAACAAAATATTTCACATAGCGTTAACACGTTACAATGGAAACAAAATATTTCACATAGCGTTAACACGTTACAATGTAAACAAAATATTTCACATAGCGTTCACACGATACAATTGAAACAAAATATTTCACATAGCATTAACACGTTACAATGGAAACAAAATATTTCACATAGAGTTAACACGTTACAATGGAAACAAAATATTTCACATAGCGTTAACACGTTACAATGGAAACAAAATATTTCACATAGCGTTAACACGTTACAATGGAAACAAAATATTTCACATAGCGTTAACACGTTACAATGTAAACAAAATATTTCACACAGCGTTAACACGTTACAATGGAAACAAAATATTTCACATAGCGTTAACACGTTACAATGGAAACAAAATATTTCACATAGCGTTAACACGTTACAATGGAAACAAAATATTTCACATAGCGTTAACATGTTACAATGGAAACAAAATATTTCACATAGCGTTAACACGTTACAATGGAAACAAAATATTTCACATAGCGTTAACACGTTGCAATGGAAACAAAATATTTCACATAGCGTTAACACGTTACAATGGAAACAAAATATTTCACATGGTGTTAACACGTTACAATGGAAACAAAATATTTCACATAGCGTTAACACGTTACAATGGAAACAAAATATTTCACATGGCGTTAACACGTTACAATGGAAACAAAATATTTCACATAGCGTTAACACGTTACAATGGAAACAAAATATTTCACATAGCGTTAACACGTTACAATGGAAACAAAATATTTCACATAGAGTTAACACGTTACAATGGAAACAAAATATTTCACATAGCGTTAACACGTTACAATGGAAACAAAATATTTCACATAGCGTTAACACGATACAATGGGAACAAAATATTTCACATAACGTTAACACGTTACAATGGAAACAAAATATTTCACATAGAGTTAACACGTTACAATGGAAACAAAATATTTCACATAGCGTTAACACGTTACAATGGAAACAAAATATTTCACATAGCGTTAACACGTTACAATGTAAACAAAATATTTCACATAGCGTTAACACGATACAATTGAAACAAAATATTTCACATAGCATTAACACGTTACAATGGAAACAAAATATTTCACAGAGTTAACACGTTACAATGGAAACAAAATATTTCACATAGCGTTAACACGTTACAATGGAAACAAAATATTTCACATAGCGTTAACACGTTACAATGGAAACAAAATATTTCACATAGCGTTAACACGTTACAATGTAAACAAAATATTTCACACAGCGTTAACACGTTACAATGGAAACAAAATATTTCACATAGCGTTAACACGTTACAATGGAAACAAAATATTTCACATAGCGTTAACACGTTACAATGGAAACAAAGTATTTCACATAGCGTTAACATGTTACAATGTAAACAAAATATTTCACATAGCGTTAACACGTTACAATGGAAACAAAATATTTCACATAGCGTTAACACGTTACAATGGGAACAAAATATTTCACATAGCGTTAACACGTTACAATGTAAACAAAATATTTCACATAGCGTTAACACGTTACAATGGAAACAAAATATTTCACATAGCGTTAACACGTTACAATGGAAACAAAATATTTCACATAGCGTTAACACGTTACAATGTAAACAAAATATTTCACATAGCGTTAACTCATTACAATGGAAACAAAATATTTCACATAGCGTTAACACGTTACAATGGAAGCAAAATATTTCACATGGTGTTAACACGTTACAATGGAAACAAAATATTTCACATAGCGTTAACACGTTACAATGGAAACAAAATATTTCACATAGCGTTAACACGTTACAATGTAAACAAAATATTTCACACAGCGTTAACACGTTACAATGGAAACAAAATATTTCACATAGCGTTAACACGTTACAATGGAAACAAAATATTTCACATAGCGTTAACACGTTACTATGGAAACAAAATATTTCACATAGCGTTAATACGTTACAATGGAAACAAAATATTTCACATAGCGTTAACACGTTACAATGGAAACAAAATATTTCACATAGCGTTAACACGTTACAATGGAAACAAAATATTTCACATAGCGTTAACACGTTACAATGGAAACAAAATATTTCACATAGCGTTAACACGTTACAATGGAAACAAAATATTTCACATAGCGTTAACACGTTACAATGGAAACAAAATATTTCACATAGCGTTAACACGTTACAATGGAAGCAAAATATTTCACATAGCGTTAACACGTTACAATGGAAACAAAATATTTCACATAGCGTTAACACGTTACAATGTAAACACAATATTTCACACAGCGTTAACACGTTACAATGAAAACAAAGTATTTCACAAAACTAAGGAAAGGAAAAACATATTTTGCACAATTGTTCTGTAATCGTCTCTTCAAGAGTTTCTAATGGACATCATCTTATTGACATAATTTGTACGGTATCACAGATAAAATTGTTTAAAACACAGTGACGAGTAACACTATTATGTAAAACCTAATTGAATAAATAAATAAATACGAGTAAATAAAAACCTCTCTCTATATACCGTGGCCTGACAAGTTGACGTAGGTGGCGCCCTGGACTGCTACGATCCCCAGTGGGAAGGGTTATGCGCACGCCACATTGGGTCGTATCTGGGAGCTCTCAAATAGGACCTCCCGAATACGACCTACTTTACATATTACCCATATTGCATTATACAAAATGGCTGGTAGGTTAGTTGTTAGTTTTTTTCGGTTTCTTCGCAGTGTGTACTCGATGTTTTGCGTTTACCAGTAATCGTACGTTTTCCTGACGCAGTATTTGAACCAATATCGCCTCGCGAGATAGCGATTCAGTTTGCATGTTTATTCATGTTTATGATCGTAGGATTTATTGACATTTATTGGAATATTTATTGGCATCGGACTCGTTGCGTTGACCCGAATCTTCGACAGCTTGTTAAACGGAAGAATAACAAATAGATTTCCATACTCTTCAGGAGTAAAACAGAGCTGTAACTTAAGCCCAACATTATTTAATCGTTTTTATTTTATAAATGCTCTCCAGACATTTTTGCTATGAACACTTGTGACCCTCCAACCAGTCGGAGCCCAGGAACTTTGATCAACTGTACGCAATCCCTATGAGCGGGGGGGGGGGGGGGTTATCGGCTGGTATCTAGTTTAAGAAATAAGGGATGAAGGCTCCAGCCAGCTCATATTTTTTAAACTCGAAAAAACAGTCAAACGGAATGAAAAAATAAAATCTAAAAAAAAAAATACCAGCTTGAAGAATATTGGTTGCTGTTTAAAATTTCAAATTTGATCGTAGTTCCTGTGCTCCAACACGGGGGGGGGGGGGGGGGGGGGCCTCCTTTTACCAAAACCACCACCCCATACCACTCCTAGCCCAATTTAATTGCGTATGTCCCTTCTAAGGACGCCTATAGTTATCTAGAGGGGGTATAGGGAAGAAGGCTTATTACTGAAACAAACGTACACTAGTACAAGTTCGTACTAAAACAAACACTCAATTCTGTCTCAAACCTCAAAATAAGCATAGCTCTAAACCTATTTGATAAATTGATAGCACCCATCATTAGCTATGGGTGTGAAGTATGGGGAGAGGAAGTCACTAAAAATAGCGATATTATTGAAACTGTTAACTATTCTTTCTTCTGATTACTCCTGAGGGTTAAAAAGAATGCTACTAAGCTTGCAATCTTAGGGGAATTGGGAAGATACCCTCTTGCCATAAAAATTATCACACAAATAATTAAATTCTGGCTCAGATCAAAACTTCCATAGACGCCCAAGTTAATAAAAAGCACCTTTGATGAGGTCAATACAGTAAAAACTAGGTGGACAAGAAATGTCGACAAAATAATCAGTGACAACAATCTTGATAAGGCAATAAAACAACAAATAAAAAAAAGAAACCACACCAAACCAAGACTATCTCTGCTTTACTGAAAGAAAATTATAAAATAAAATGGAAAGAAGCTCTATTTGATGACAACAGAGCAAATAGTGGAACAAACAAATTGGCAAATTATAGAACATTCAAAACACAGTTTAAAATGGAAAAATGTTTAATAACAATGAGTAATATTAAACTGAGACACTCCCTATGCCAGTTCAGAATCTCTGATCACAAACTTCATATTGAAACTGGCAGGCATTGCAGAACTCCAAGGAATGAAAGGGTCTGTAAACACTGCTAAAAAGCAGATTGAAGATGAGATACATTTCCTTATGGACTGCAGTCTGTACAATACACACAGAATTGAATTATTCAAGTACTGTAAGGAAATTATACAAAATTTTAGGAAGTTAAATGAACTAGAAAAATTCAATGCAATCATGAAATATTGTTCAGGAATAAGAACTGCACAATACATACAAAAATGTATGCAAATGAGATGTGAGCAGCTCCACCAAAATTTAAAATATTCTTTCCACCATAATTATGACTCTAATGTGATTTTAATGTGATTTTGTTACCTCT
This sequence comes from Saccoglossus kowalevskii, assembly GCF_978046115.1. Classification (NCBI taxonomy): domain Eukaryota; kingdom Metazoa; phylum Hemichordata; class Enteropneusta; family Harrimaniidae; genus Saccoglossus; species Saccoglossus kowalevskii. The sequence continues at coordinate 18,223,336 of NC_140660.1, read as the reverse complement.
TAATAATATTAGCTAGTGTATTGTATTGTACCGTATAAGTTTATTATGATCTTTTGCGTGTTTGTAATATTATTTAGCTTTATTTAGCATTCTGTGTAGTTGATTAACATTACTGTATCTTAGTGTAGTTTATTTTATTTTATCTTATCTATTTTTATTGTTATATGACCATAGAACAAATCACTGTAGTTCGTTTTAGTGTTGAATAAATAAATTATTTGACAAATTAATTTATTTTTTAATTCAGCTAATCCTTGTTTGAGGTAGTGATGTCTGGGGGCATTGAAGCATGTACTGTTCCAATGTACTATTTAACATCTAGTATGTTAGCTTGCAGCATTTAACTGGTACAATTGTATAAAACCAGTTTAATTCCTCTCCAGGAATTTGACATGTTTCAATAAATGTAAGGTTATCCTGATATTACTTGTTCTAGACCTGAGTGTTTTTGGGTAAATTTTTTTTCTAAGATTGGGGAACACAGCATTAAAGAACTGGGTAATATTCTTTCCACATTAGACGTAAACAAATTTCACTGGCTAACTCAGGTGACTGTGTATTATTGTTGTCGTTAAAACAATACTTCATACCTTTGTAATTTTTAAACATTATTATCTTGGTATAGTAGTGGTTTATATCCCGGTATAAGGAGCAGTATAAATTTGATATCTTAGAACATAACATGTTTCTGTTTTAGCATGTTTGGTCTTATATTGCTTCAGTGATCAAAACATTCAATCCCATTCCTATACACAAGACAGAACCTATTTTTCAAAACTGTGATTGGAATAAACATCTTTCATGATGTTGAATAGTTCCTTAAAATAAAAGGAAGACAGTGATTGGTGTGCTTACTACAGGCTAATTACTGCAATGTATTTTACAACAACTTTCTTTTGGTAACCATCAGGTGCTACAATTTTTTTCTCAATAATGATCAATGTATGTTTCTAATTTGTGTTTATTGAAAATCAAATTATTTTACTAATAGATGTCATCTCTATTACTTATAATAAATAAAATGTGGCTAATGATTTTTATCAAATTTACCGCTGCATGTACATAAATCGGATTAAATTATTACCAGTAGCTGATTTGGATGGCTGATAGACAGTATGAACCTAATAAAATGGTCCATGATTTAACAGTAGAATGTATAGTTACCTTTCTCAAACAAGTGAATTTTTAATCTAATGAATATTTCTATTTAGTATCCACTGGAATTCAAACCAGTGAATGTTTTTTAAATACACAGTGCCCTATATGGGTTGCTTGGAGAAAGATACAAAATAATGTGAACTACCCCCGGTAATTGAAATTGAAGATTGCATAGCAATTGTTAGTTTTATAGAAGTTCAAGAAAGATTAATGTCTGATAATTGTAAATGTAGTTCCACCTTGTTCAAATTCTACCATTTAAAATCATGAAGTGAAGAATATCATTTTTCAGGCATGCCTTAATATATTGTGTGCACCATAGTTTTGGAATCAGCTGTCCTGAAAATTCATTTATTTAAATATTTTAATCATTCATATTGTGAAAGGTGCAGCATTTGAATATTGCATAATATTGCATATATAAATACAATACTGTATCTTATTGTTCACATTTGTCCAGCCATCCCTTTGTGCTAGGCAGCATTATTCATTTTTTGAGACTAATTGAATCCCACATCCCAAATGCCTGGGTTGAGATTTCTCATGGAAGGAATATTGTTTTGAAATAGAAAAGTGATTGTGTTTACAAATCATTAACATACCATTGTAGCTATATAAGGGGATTATTAGGTTTGGGCCAATTGATATTTAAGGTAGAGATGCAGTTTACCAGACAGGTATTTTAATTAGTTAATTAGGCAACCAAGATGACCTCCCTTGTCCACATAACTATATATTTTTAGAAAGCTTATTGTATGAATTTTAAAATTTTGTAAGTATTTTTTTTTATGGACATTGTAGTTTGAAATATGCACAAAAATGTTTTTTTTTTTGGTCAAAAGTGATTTAAAACAAATTCGCTTCTAAACCATGTCTCTGTTTCCTGTCAAAATTGGTTTACGGGTACATCTGTTTACTATGAAGAAAGTTTCGTCTTGAAAACTGTCTACCTGGGCAGCAGCTCAAATTTCACTAATTCAAGTTTATGCATAAATTAACACCCAGGCTAGTTGTCTGTACGATTGTTGTAACACTGTTCAACCAAAAAAAATGCCCCTACGGCGTTTTGAAGATAAACACATTGTCAATCATTTGTGAAAATTTCAAAACAAAAGGTCAAAGCGTAAAGTTTATAAGAGACAATTGCTAATTTGTATATTTTATAGTTAAGTAAAAATATATGCTGATTTACATTGCTATTGGATTTAACAGAGTTCCACTAAAAAATGCTCGGCACCATCTAAAAAAAATTGTTATATATATATATCTGTCAGATTTGTTAAATTCGTGTAAAAATATGGAAATTTAGATTTTAAGTGAATATTTTTGTCATTTTTGGTAAAAAATGTTATTTTCGACAACTAGTTCGAAACCATAAGTCCAAATGCTTTCATATTTCCAGCAATGATACGTTGGATGGTCAGATTTGTTAAACTGGTGTCAAAATAAGCAAATTTGGATTTTTAGTGAACATTTTTCTCATTTTTGGTAAAAAATGTTATTTTTGACAACTGGTTCAAAACCATAAGCCCTATTTACAGAGAGCTTTCAACTAAATATAAAACATAATACAGCTTTAAAGTATACTTTGAATATGTAATAGCACAAGTGAGTTAAGTAACTGGTATTTTTGATGAAAAATGCGATGATTATTCTGCTTATATCAGGTCCCTTAAATTGCACACATAATAATTTGGACGGTCATTATAAATAGAACATTGATACAGTCATTAGAAACAACTTTTAGATCTTCTCAGCTTATTTCAGAAGCCACCACATATATGGCACAACAATTGATCTTGCATTCAGCAATGTCTTATGTAAAACTGGAGTACATTTGTAATTGACTCTTTCATACCTGATCATAAGATTATTACTGCACAGATTTATTGAACATTTGTTCTTGGGTGTAACAAAACAATTACATATATGTACAACGTATCAGGAAAGATAACATTTCAAAAACATGACCACAATTTTCAAACAAAAACATATTTTTTTTTTCTCGACCATTTCTCAGGTTTTTGCACATCCATGATTTCTTAAGTTTAGCCTCAATGATGTTTGTCCAATGAAATGCACTATCCTTATGAACACTATAAAAGTTCATAATTGCAACTGCAAGCAACTGTAACTCAAGTGCAATGTTCTCTAAATGACTGACTATGAATATTACAACCACAATGCCACTTCACTGATTCTTGTTCCATGATAATGAAGACAGCGGACCTATTTCGACCGTCAGGTCGCTTGGTTTTCAGTAGATTAATGATTTATTTCACAGCACAAATCATCACTGTGTACATGGTATGCTATCAAATCACATATGCAATCTATAAACGACAACCATTACAAGTTCTGAATATTAGGGTAACATCCATGTGAAATATAGGAATCTGAGTCTTTGATTTGCACAGAAGATCTGAAGTTTGTGGACTCCTAGTGATACGTCACTCAAAATAGGGAATACTATATAATAGCTTGTGTTGCATGCTCGTTGAATTATGTTTCTTTATTATTTTACCTTTTGATCTTAAAAATTATATTATGTTGTTCCTGATAATAAAATCAACGAAGATCCCATAAATTTGCATGCACAAAGTTTCTTAAAAGTGGGAATAAATATAACCACAGTTTGGCAGTGCCATATTTACAATTAAATAATTGTATTTAATGTATTCATGGTCATTAAAGCGTTGCTGCGCATTCCCTGTAAACAAATGTGTATTTTACACGTATTGTGTATGTCATGAGTTCCATATTGATTAGGACAAGTAGTAGTTTGACCAATCATTTTCATAAACAGATTAAACAGCAAATACAGTGTTCATGTTAGCAACATATTTCTTAAGAACATTTCCCATCATTTCCAATGCTACTACCAGTACTGCAGAATTTACAGTTGATGGAAAATGTTACTGATATTAAAATATACAATCAATACAGTTTTTCTCTATTGGTGCATTAAAATTGTTGTTCTCTATTTCTTTTCTCTAATTTTTTTGGAGTATAAAGAAAACTGGTATTTTTTTTTTTACAAAATTGACCATCACATTAAATGTTTGCAGTTTTCCCCATAGACCACCATGTAAACTGAAAAAGGGTGTATAGTAATGATCCATTTTATTTAGCCATTTCTGAATACAGTCTTGAAAATGTATTGGTCACCCTTAATTTCTGTGCAAATGAATTTATTCACTGATTTCACCTCAAATTTGGTTGTTTTCCAGACTTTTACAAAATTGTTATATAGGCTTGTACATATGACTTACATATGAACATCCATTTGTGATACAGACTTATTTAACATGGACAAACAGTGGCAATTTTAGTGCTAAAAATACATCAAAATTTCCTGTTTTGGCCATTTCAGAAACAGATCTTGGTAATGCATAGACTGATTACATTCAAACTTGGTACAATGAAAACGAATGGGACCTTGATGCACGAGACATGCAGATATAATTAAAAATGGCTTACTGGTGGCCATTTTGTTTTACCAAATACAGTTCCAGGTCTCTATAATGGAAACACTGGAATGGTCAAGTTCAAACTTTATACAAACACCATACAACATGTGCTACTACTTGATTCAAGATTTAGTACTAAAAATGCATTAAACTTATTTAAATTGGCCTTTCTGAACTAATATTGAACCTTGATGCGCGTCCTTTCCTTTTGATTTAACAAATATAATTCTGGTTTCATATCTTGAAAGTACTTGGATAGTTAACCTGAAACTTTAAACATGCACACAACTCGGGATGCATATTTTTTATTCATATTTGTTTTTTATTTGTTTTTTTATTTTTAGAATAGTGTGTTTTTTTTTTGTTTTTTTTTAATTATAGTTTTTAAATTTCTTTTTGTAAGACCCTTTTTATTCTTCCCTGAGGATTTTATGCATCTAATAAATATTATTAAGATGACTGCAGAAGGCCCCTTCTTGGATGGATTTTGTTTTTTATGCAATGACTTAAACTTCATAACCAATGAGGACTGTATAACTTGTTAATAGTATTTTTGGGCAGGCAATACAGTAAAACTTGGGTTTTATCTATTTATAGCAGTTTAATTGTACCACAATAAGTCAAAGGTGACATTGTACACTCTTTGCCCAAAAACAATGTTTCTGGCCAAATTATTTTTTCAAAATTGATGCATTTCTTTACTACCATGGCCAACTACAAAAAAAAACATTTGACATGTAATCTTTGAGTGATGTGCATGGTGATCTGAAACATTATTTTGTTTTGTTGAGCTTAAACTATATATAAATCTTAAAAAATATGGCTAAGAAAACAGAAATTCTGTGGAACCACAGATAAATCATCCTTGTATATATCATGTGTGTTTGACATTCTGAGTGCATGCTTTTCTAGTTTGTATGTTACATTAGTATAGGAAAATGCAGAAAGTATTTGGTGTCCCTTGATGCCCTATTTTCACAGGTTCGTACAGAGTCCTGTCAGGAGCACTAGTGCATATAGAGATAGTCACACAGTGTTATAATGAAGACATTGCACACTAGACCTGATTAACCTATTTAACAAGTTTATAATTCCATAGTTTGTAATAAAATGTTGAGATGACGATGACATAAGTATCCACCACATTCCAGTATATTACTTACATGCACTGTAGGCAACTTTAATACAATTATGAGGGTATTAGTGACAACTGATTTTCATTGATGTCAGTTCAAATTTAAATAGCTAATTATTGCTACTGCAGAACTGACACTTGCCATATTAGTCATCTAGAAGGCAGCACATTTACAGTTTTCAATTTTTTTGGAAAATTATCTTTATCTACTTAAGATACTTGATGAAATTTGTGGTGCAAATTTTCACTGGCCCTTTAAATTAGTTGCACATAATTGTGGATGTACAGTTATTTATATTTTGTGGACACAAATCTCAATTGTCAGTTTTGTGTCTAAAATGTCACACAAATCATATGGACATTCAGAACCAAGTTTATTTAGTATGGAATAACACTGCAACCATTTACAATTATTATAAAACAAATTGTGTTTTATTAGAGAACCTGTATAATATAACTGAGGATGCTGATAAAGAATGCCATATTTTTTCCTTTATATTCTTTAGAACAAGCTGTATGGAAACCAACATTACTGCACTGTATACTGGATATAATATAAATTAATGCTGGCTAACCTGGAATTATCAACATTGTATAGATGTGGGTGCAACGTCAGGACAGACATTTTGCCAGATTATTTCAGTTTATAATGAAAATATTTTTTTGATAATCATCTTATAAGCTATTTTCATTTGTTAACTTGAGTCTCGAGTCCAGGAAATAATTCCCTTTCCTCGATGGGTTAAATAAAGTGACACTGAAACATTACAATGAAAAGAAATTGTTTCAGATGATATTTAAATGTTTTTCATATTAAAAGTGCTGATAATACCATGAACTAACAAACATTCATTGTCAGCTGGCTACACATGAAGCTCCATGCAATACATAACCCCCAAAATAGCTTACTGCGGAAGCACCCAACACTGTTCTGTACACTATTCTAATACATTTGGAGTTATTGCTATATACCGGTACTGATAGAAAATTGCGTATTTCTAAAGATGCAATACAGTACAATTTATTAACTCATAACAACCTACTGAAGGAGGTTAAAGGTTACAACAACAACAAAAATTACAGAAAAAAAATTAATCAAATTACAATGGCTAATAGTTTAAAGACAACCAAAATCAGACTAAAAACAGAATAAAAGTTAGTAACGGAAATATATAATAAAGTAAAATAAAACACCAAAAAAAAACTATAAACTGAATATAAAAACAAAAACCCAATGAATAGGTGTAAAAAAAAATAAAAGAAAAAGTCAATGACTAAGTACCGGGGGTAGGTGCTGCTGTCTAATAGCAAAGCTGTATTTCAGATATTGTGCCAGAGGAATTGCTAAGTTATTATTTGACATTATTTTTATGAATTTATTTTCAGGTGTGAGATTAGTAAAGTCAGGAATAATCTTTTCAGCTTCATTGTATAAAACGGCCCTCTCTTTACTATATACTGGGCATATTATGAGGAAGTGATGTTCATCTTCAATATCATTTTTATTACACAATTTGCAGATTCTGTCGCTACTTTTGATTCTGTTTTGTCTTTCTTTTTCAATTTCTAAACTGTGATTGCTCAGTCTGAATTTAGTTAGGGTACTTTTCAGTTCTTTATTTTTTAGCTTAATTAAGTAGTTTTCCAAAATGAAGTTTGTTTTAAATTTTTTGTAAGTCCTCAGTTTGTTTTTTGTATTAGTGTTTTGTCTGTTATCATCATTAATTGAGTTAATCCAATGCTTTATAAATACATTTTTTATTTTATCGTATATCCGTGACATTTGTGACGATTTTAGCTCATTATTGTCAATATCTGATAGTGTTGTATTTGTAGATTTAAATACAGTTATTATTATTATGCGTCTTATATCTACTTCAAACAAAAGTAGCCGCTATTCATGATGAGAACTGGAAAACCAACTGTAACTTGGGTAGCTGGTAAACTGACCTAGCTGATGACAAACCACTATCAAAAAAACTTTCGACCCCCATGTAGCCACGTACGGCCGTCAGCTATATGAACTGTACTCCGTCTACAAATGTTCATCTGCCGACACGTTATTGGACTTTCCCACCCACGATGACAACCAATAAATCATGTTTGTAACGTCTGGTCTGATTACACCCAGCAGCACAAGCTCTAAATCAGGGTCATATATTGCAGATTTGTATTTGAACAAATAATCGTGCATGGGCATCCTGTCTTCTAAGCTTTGTGAAAGCATAAGGTTTTGAAAGCATTGTGCATATTTACAACTTTCTAGCATTTCACACGTAATGCGCCATATACTGTAAAAGGATCAATTGTTCACCGGGTTTTAATTTGGCTTATTTCGCTGAATGAAAAATGCGCTAAATTAAAACCCAGTGAATATGTACAATTTAGCATAGAATACATTATCTAAATGACAAAACCGTGAATTTAAAACCCACTTAATATACCTGAAATGGTAAATCAGCGAAATTTAAACCAAGTGAAAATTAGTCATTTTACAGTATGTGTATCGATGTCGCCATGCCAACGTTTCGTTTCGTCCTAGTTGTGATATTTATCTGTAAATGTCAGACCATTGGTCTGAGGTTCATTGCAGACTCTATTTGAAAGGCTGCGGTTGAGGTTTCATGTTGATCCGTCGAAAATGGCAGTTACTTATCACACAACAAAAACTTATTAGTTACGACAATATTTTCTTAACATTTTATGGAAACAATTTGTAGTGTGCATAAACCTTAAAGAAACATAATAGACAAAACAGTAAATTTTAATATTACTTGTTCGTGCTGTTTTGCAGCACTGCGAAGGAAAATGAAAGATTACAACAATTAGCACATATGGCTGGAAGTTACATTTGCTCCGTTGTGTAGACAGGTTTCAACATTTCATCAGATAATACAATTTATATCCAATCATCTAGAACAAACTTTTCTAGAGAACACACGCGCACAAAGATTTTGTGTTCTCGTATTTGGGGGGGGGGGTCACAGTAATATAAACAAGGATACATTTTGCCGAGATATTCAAATCAATCGCTATTATGATTTACAGAGGCGGCGGCACGAAATATCCCATGGAGGGGCGAGATCTGCTCATCACCCCTCGCTTACTAGGAGAACCCAGGGGCATACTCTTCCTTGAATTTTGAAATCTAGACCCTCTACAACCTAAGCTATTTCCTTCATTTTGAGGGGCAAATTGTGCTGACACAAAAGGTTTCAGCTTGATTTTCGATTGGCGGCATATTTTACATGCCCCTGAAGTGGTTCTCGTTTTTAGAATATTAGAAATAAGTATCGGTCTTATTTCTGATCAAGATGGGTATGAATATCGGTAGTATTTTCCCAATTTGGTGTATTTATGGTTCCGTATATGAGCGAATATCTCCACCTCAGATTCCGGCCTCATATCCCTAGGTAACTGTTTTATTCGAAATAAACAGTGAGGACAGAAATGGTACTTTGGTATAAATATGGGTATAGATTTTGCCACTATCCAGTTATAAAATTGGCCACACTTTTGAGCACTCAGGGGCACTTCCCTACCCAGCTATGTATCAACTGCCCCCCCCCCCCCCCCCGCGTGCATGCCCGTGAATGTGGTTATGCAATAGAAAGTAATGTCTACACGTAGGTAGGGTTATTAAAATCGAGAAAACAAAATACGGGTATATTTTTTCCGACATATAAGATAAACGGAAAAGAGGTTACTAATCAATCTTCAAGTTTTACATTTTTGTAATTTCTTCTGTGAATCTCTCCGGCGAACCTACCAGCGAATCTCCGGTAAGGTATACTTAGTAGTACGTGACGTTCAGAATTCCCCCGCCCCTGAATAATCGCGAAGAACAGACTGGCGTGTTAACTGCATAAATATGTATAATTTCCTTCCTGAATACAGAACTTAGTTGATCTAATCGTTAAGGCGTATGATACATTTTGATGTGAGTTAATTTGTAATGAATAGTTCAGCCAAACACTGAATTATATCATGATGGTGGTATGATGAATTATATTTTTTTCAAAATGATATTTCTGGATTTCATAGAAGTATATTTTCATTTTTTGGCCGGCTAATGTTGGATGTGCAAACCTCATTCGGGAACATGTATATTCGGTGTTTAGAATAAAGATGGGCAAAATGCTAACAGGGCAATCGTTTTTATTGATGTGTTGAAATTACGCCAATAGGGTATGCTTTTGATGTTTTTGTTAATTGAATGTTTTTGTTGTTGTTGTTGTTTTTAAAAAAATTGTGTACGTATTTGAAATTTATTTAAAAAGCTGAAGAACCCTTGTATCATCAGAGGGACTGTGCATCATCATAAGAATAGCGGATTTTGCAAGGAATAATGTTTACTTGCTCTCTTGACTGAACACTTAAAACCCAGAGTAAAGAATAAACTTTATAAAATAGTCGGATGGTTGAGGTGATCTACTAGTATCACATGGATATGTGTAGTATAGTCAGATGGTTGAGGTGATCTACTAGTATCACATGGATATGTGTAGTTGTAGTCGGATGGTTGAGGTGATCTACTAGTATCACATGGATATGTGTAGTATAGTCAGATGGTTGAGGTGATCTACTAGTATCACATGGATATGTGTAGTTGTAGTCGGATGGTTGAGGTGATCTACTAGTATCACATGGATATGTGTAGTTGTAGTCAGATGGTTGAGATCATATACTAGTATCACATGGATATGTGTAGTTGTAGTTGGATGGTTGAGGTGATATACTAGTATCACATGTATATGTGTAGTATAGTCAGATGGTTGAGGTGATCTACTAGTATCACATGGATATGCGTAGTTGTAGTTGGATGGTTGAGGTGATATACTAGTATCACATGGATATGTGTAGTATAGTCAGGTTATATACTAGTATCACATGGATATGTGTAGTTGTAGTCGGATGGTTGAGATCATATACTAGTATCACATGTATATGTGTAGTTGTAGTTGGGTGGTTGAGGTGATCTACTAGTATCACATGGATATGTGTAGTATAGTCAGATGGTTGAGGTGATATACTAGTATCACATGGATATGTGTAGTTGTAGTCAGATGGTTGAGGTGATATACTAGTATCACATGGATATGTGTAGTTGTAGTTGGGTGGTTGAGGTGATCTACTAGTATCACATGGATATGTGTAATTGTAGTTGGATGGTTGGGTGATATACTAGTATCACATGGATATGTGTAGTATAGTCAGATGGTTGAGGTGATATACTAGTATCACATGGATATGTGTAGTTGTAGTCAGATGGTTGAGGTTATATACTAGTATCACATGGATATGTGTAGTTGTAGTTGGGTGGTTGAGGTGATCTACTAGTATCACATGGATATGTGTAATTGTAGTTGGATGGTTGGGTGATATACTAGTATCACATGGATATGTGTAGTATAGTCAGATGGTTGAGGTTATATACTAGTATCACATGGATATGTGTAGTTGTAGTTGGGTGGTTGAGGTGATCTACTAGTATCACATGGATATGTGTAGTTGTAGTTGGATGGTTGGGTGATATACTAGTATCACATGGATATGTGTAGTTGTAGTTGGATGATTGAGATCATATACTAGTATCACATGGATATGTGTAGTTGTAGTTGGATGATTGAGATCATATACTAGTATCACATGGATATGTGTAGTATAGTCAGATGGTTGAGGTTATATACTAGTATCACATGGATATGTGTAGTTGTAGTCAGATGGTTGAGGTGATATACTAGTATCACATGGATATGTGTAGTTGTAGTCAGATGGTTGAGATCATATACTAGTATCACATGGATATATGTAGTTGTAGTCGGAAGGTTGACACGATATACTAGTATCACATGGATATGTGTAGTCGTAGTCAGATGGTTGAGGTGATATACTAGTATCACATTGATATGTGTAGTTGTAGTCGAATGGTTAAGGTGATATACTGGTATCACATGGATATGTATAGTGTAGTCGGATGGTTGGGTCATATACTAGTATCACGTGGATATGTGTAGTTGTAGTCGGATGGTTGAGTGATATACTGGTATCACATGAATATGTGTAGTTGTAGTCGGATGGTTGAGGTGAAATACTAGTATCACGTGGATATGTGTAGTTGTAGTCGGATGGTTGAGTGATATACTGGTATCACATGAATATGTGCAGTTGTAGTCGGATGGTTGAGGTGAAATACTAGTATCACGTGGATATGTGTAGTTGTAGTCGGATGGTTGAGGTGATATACTAGTATCACATGGATATGTGTAGTTGTAGTCGGATGGTTGGGTCATATACTAGTATCACATGGATATGTATAGTGTAGTCGGATGGTTGGGTCATATACTAGTATCACATGGATATGTGTATTATATGTACATGTCGGATATTTTGTCTTTTACGCCTTGATGAGTCTGTCACAGGGTTCACAAAGAATCACGTGTAACTGCCCCTTAAAAGAAAAATAACATTGCATACTCCGAGGTTAGTATTAAAGCCAATCGGCGATTTTGCAGGGGCTTATTGCCAGTAGCCCATATTCTCGAAACCGTGGTGAAATGAAACATTAAGCTCAGTGGTTAGTTTACGCATCTTTTAAATGTGTTTTGATTCACAGTGCATTCGGCAATCAACTGCAAGTCAGTTATGTGAATATGAATTGCATTCACTGGCAGCCGTACTAATGAACATGTTGAAATCGCATTTAACGGTAGAAATATGATAATTCTTAAAACATCTACATTTCTATGAAAGGCCTCAGTACTCTATATTGTTTTAATTTGTATGTAGCTGTTGTTGTATTTTCTGATTTAGTAGTAAGTGCAATGTATATTTCATTAAATGAGTGAAACAAAGACGTGGAATTCATCACCTAAACTGAGTATAATAATTTGTCAAAATAGCAATAGAAAATAATATTTCTTTGGCATTACCCAATCTCATTTAATATACTTATTAGACAACAGAAAGACAGACAATATGCAGGGTTACATCCTTAAATGACGATTCACCGTGAATGGAAGGGGTTCACTGCCAAGTTGAAGCTCCTTGTGTTGGAGAGGTATAGGTACATTCTGCGCTACGGAGTTCTCATTTCAAACTGTTTAAGCCCTCTTTTCAGTGTAATGTAGAACTATGTCTTATTATGACAACACATCTTCATCAAAATGTCGAAATTTGAATATCCATTTTAGTACAATTTACCCAAAATGGAGCCTGAGTTTTAAGACCTTTTCTAATATAAATAAGAAGTGGAGTTTAGAACACCTATTAAAACATACCATCTTACATATTTCGACATTGATTTTGCAAATAAAACATTCGCTTGAATGGTATCATCACACTGCTGTCATTTGAAATAAAATTTGCACTCTGAGAGAATTTATAAAGCGTTATTAGTGTACTGGAAAATGCCATTCTCTGTAATAGCACGGACTGTGACAAAACCTGAAACCGTGAGTTCTATATAAGTTTGTTGAACGTAAATAATTCCATTACAGCATAAAAACATGAAACTTAGTGCTGATGGTCAATTCAAATAATGGGTCAAATATTTTTTTAGTCTATGAAGACGAATCATGTATATTTTATGTAATAGATTGAGAGTTTCCTGTCACCCAGATTATTTGGAAATCTGTTTTTCAAAGCTAAATTTAGATAGCACCGCAGTTCTATTCAACCCACACATTTATAATTATAAGCAAACGCTGTTTTATTTTAGAATTATCTTGCGAGCATCATTGTTTGTTGTCATCAGAGTACTTCGCTAGGACCTACAGGACTCTATAGTAAACGTGTCGCTCTCCATGACCAACTTCTACAAAGTACCGAAAAATCTAATTGTTGAAAACATCACTACCGGTAAGTTGAAGATTATGAACTGGAACTCGAAGGCCTCAAAACACATTCTGTGCCCAGGAATATAACGGCACACGGCGTTTGAATCAGTCACAGTACCGACCGTTACATCGCGAGTCATCGAATAGTAGCACCGCAAACCAAGGGTCATTCAATAACCAAACACTCCCTTGCTCCCTTGCTCTGTCCGACTGTGTGCGACCCGAGTCCACGTCGCGAGCTCAGTTTCTATTTACGAAATACCAAATATATTGATACTAATGGGCCCGGCAACGTTAAATTATAATGTGCCACAACGCCATTGAACAATCAATACGTCACTTCCTGAGTCCTATTCGTGAGGTCGTATCTGTGAGGTTCTATTCGTGAGGTATATAGCGTGCGCATACATCAATTGAAGCGCCGCTCTCGGTACTAAGCCCCTCATCGAAGTTAACATCCCCACTAGTCGCATTACCTGGCGTAGTGTGGCTTGTTTTTGTTTTAGAAATGATTGTATCATTTTTTGTACATTGTCGATTCTGTGCTGGGCTGGTCGGATCATGCCTTTCTCCGCATCCAGTTCCATGCCCAGAAAGACTACTTTCTGCGTCGGTATTAATTCTGATTTTTCCATATTTATCAGAAAACCTAGCTTTAGCAGTAGACTGACAGTCCGCTCGGTTGATTGACAAATCAGGTTCCGATTTTGACTTTTTATCAGCCAGTCGTCTAAGTAGGGGTTGACGTCTGCTGCGTTCTTGTGCAGTAACGCCACCACTGTGCGTAGAACTTTTGTAAACAGAAGTGGGGCTGACGTCAGGCCGAAAGGTAGAACGGTGTACTGATACGTTACACCGTTCACCACGAATCGTAACAAGCGCCTGCTTTCTGTGTGTATTGGTATGTGCAGGTAAGCGTCGGTCAAGTCGAGGGACGTCATCCAGTCCCCTTTTTGAATTGACGCTCTCACTAGTGCCGGAGTTAACATTTTGAACGTTTCTTTCTTCACAAATTTGTTCAACTCCTTTAAATCCAGCACCAGCCTGTACCCACCGTTGGATTTCTTGACGGGAAATAACCTCGAGATGAAAGAATTTTTCGGGTTTTGTACCCGCTGAATTACCTTTTTTTCGAGTAGTATTTCCACGCTTTCTTTCAGTATTGTTGACTGAGTAGAGCCCGGTTTCCCCGAAATACATGTTCTTTTTTTGCATTTCGGTTCTTTTATCAACGGTATTCGATACCCGTGTGTTATTATCGATATCACATACGGATCGTTTATCGTTTCTTTCCACCGGGGAATACATTTCTGCAGACGCAGTGCCACCGGCGTCGAGGGACTCACCAACCCTCGGTCGTTTGTGGCGGTATACATTGACATCGCCGATTTCTCCATTTCCCCCTGGAGTGAATGCGGCGTTATATCCCCGTTTAACGTCCTTCCCCCCCTTTTTTTCCAACCTGGAGGGGAGTAGGAACTCTGCCTTACGGGTTTCTGTTTTTCCACCGGTCGATGCGTCATTCTCCCTAGGTCCACGCATTCGGCCGGTTGTTTGTTTATACGATCGCCCACCGACCTGAGGTGCGGCCGACCGTGTTTTTGTTGTGCACGATTGAGTTCCCGCCATCCTGGGCACTGAACAAAATCGCTTAATGCACGATGTTTTGCACGACTTGGTTCCCGCCGACCTGGGCACTGAACCGAATCGTTTAATGCAAGTGGTATATGTGTAAGGGGATCTGTGGTTTGATTTGTTTGACAAAAATACCCGGAGACTTGAGTAATATTTGACATGTTTAATCGCACCTTGTTTTGATACATTACCATATTTGCTGACGTATAGTCAGGAAGACTTTTTAGTGTTACCAGTCTGTTTCGAGAATTGTTTATTCTGTCGCTGCTGGTTTTCACTTTTTCCTTTTGCCTGATTCGGGTTTGCCTTTGCGTTTCCCTTGGGCTGACCCGTAGTAGCTTGGTTAACTGGCTTCGCCTTGGTCGCGATGCTCTGCCTGTTATTAGCGGCTTGCTTGGCTTTAAAGGCGCCTTCGATCATCACACGGTTAACTTTTGCCGCTGCTTTCTCATTCAACTTAGAATTCACAGCGCTGAGTTTTCCGTCGAATAATTTGGTCCCTCTGAAATCGATCGTCGCCAATTCGTTCTTGATTTCAGCGTTGGCGGCTGTCTTTAGCATAGCGGACCAAACTGCTGCACGGCGAGAGTGTTGAATAGTCGCTCGTAACTGGAGATGACTCTGTATTATGTCAGCGTCGACGACGTTAGTCGCGACCAACAGCGGCTCTAATGTGCTAAACAGTTCATCCTTGGTGATGTTGCCTGTTTTGAATTTCGCTAACTGAATTTGTGTAGTAGTAGTGAAAAATTCTCTATGGCTTAATGCAAGAGAAGTGTCCCAAACGTTGTTTTCCAATCTACATAGCGTTGACTGGGACAGGCAATACGGGATGTAAACTTGTGGTTTGCCGAGTGGATGTTTCGTTATACTTCCTTCGGCGACCATTTCCCGGACGCATGGCTCCAGTTCTGGTGGTTGTACGCCGAGAGGTCGTTCGTGCAGGCTGGCGTCGGTACCGACCGGTGCTTTCCACTCATCAGCGGGCGGTATGACTTTTTGGTAGCGTCTGCTCCAATCGTCCCGGTTAGTCCCCAAGAAGTCGTCCTTGGTGGCTGTAGCAGTTTTCTCGGTAACTTCACGATCCCATTTGCCTCCTCCGATCACGCGTTGTGTTATAGCAGCGCCCTGTGTCAGTCGGGGAGACCATGGTAGCATTGCTGAAGTCGCAAAAGTGTCCTTTTTCGGCAGTGTAGACAAACCGATCGAGAAACGTGGGGCGTCCGCCATCGGTGGAATCGGTAGAGGTAAGATTTTCTTGACCATAACCGCACCTTTCGTGATAGCATCGGAGCGGATTTTGAATTCGGGGTCCTCCTTGTCGGTACCACTCGCTGTTGTGGTTTTCGACGAGCCGGCCTCCCCCGCGTTGCTTGTAGCATCTTCAGTAGAAAAAGTCCCGCCTGCCTCAGCCAGTGCGTCTTCAACATTTTCTCGCACCACTGTTGTGTAGGATTTTTTCTTTTCCGCCTGGAGAGCGCTGACACTCCATGCTTTTGGTGGTATCTCTTCGTCTACTGGGTTTTCCAAAACTTTAATTTTTCTGGTCAGTAGATCCACCTTGTTCTGTAAATGAGCTATAACACTTTGCTCATTGTCAGTCTCCTTTGGACGTTTTTGGCTGGGTTCGTCTGCCAATAGTTCGTCCTCAGCGTTGGTAGGTACCGATGAAACCGAAGACTCCTCCAAATGACGTTTTTTGGATTTCTTCTTTCCTGATTTTCCCGTTGACTTGCGTAGGCGGGAATCCCAGTTCCAAGTTTCTATCGGCCAGGCGAAGCAAACACCGCAGTTGATGTGCCCATTACATTTTCTGCCACATGGAATGCAAATACGGTGATCATCGTAAGTGAGCATCGATATATGGCACTCTTCACACTTTCGTCCGAAAGTGTTTGAATCCGAAGTGCTGGGATGAACGGTGTTCAACTCTCCGGTATCCATATTTTCCGCCATCTTGAAACTGAAGGCGGGCTTTTGAGTTTCGTTACTAAAACTACAATTTTTTTACTCAAGGTGACTAAGTACGAAGTTCGTGATGTCCACAAGAGCTTCCTGACACCCTAATAGTTCGGTGGCTGTGTTGATGGGTGGTAACAATGTATTTCCACCGCAAAAACAATGATATTTTGGCAAGCCCAAATTTCAACCGTGAATCAATCTCGTGGTTAAAAATGGAAGTATCCAAATCAGATGACAGGGGAAGGACGCCCCCTACGGGAGCTATCCACTGTTATTTCGATTTTATTTAACCAGTATTATATGATAATTGGCAATTATCCCATTTGTTTATGAAATTAAAATTTCATTAACCAAAGGGGTTAGTATGCAATACTCTGTAATAAACGTTACAAACAATGCATGTCATAATATACGATTTTTTCATTCTTAGCATTTTTGCAACAACAAAAAATTCTATATTCTAGAAAATTTCAGTTCTATATTAAAGATTTGTTGTCCTGAATGTTGGTTCATTTTGTTGTTGTAACTATTGGACATTACTCAAGATTTCTTTGGAACGTTCCAAATAAAAAATCTATGTATGGGCTGTTTTAGATTCGATTGCAAGCCTGTGTCAACCCCCCCCCCCCCCAATTTTTGTTTTTTGGCAATTACTGGCATAGCATATCTTCAATGGTAGTTATTTTATACAGGGATGCAAGCAGTATGCCGGGTACCCATGCTGAGTCACAGTAGTACAGTATACAGGGATGCAAGCAGTATGCCGGGTACCCAGGCTGAGTCACAGTAGTACAGTATACAGGGATGCAAGCAGCATGCCGGGTACCCATGCTGAGTCACAGTAGTACAGTATACAGGGATGCAAGCAGTATGCCGGGTACCCATGCTGAGTCACAGTAGTACAGTATACAGGGATGCAAGCAGTATGCCGGGTACCCATGCTGAGTCACAGTAGTACAGTATACAGGGATGCAAGCAGTATGCCGGGTACCCATGCTGAGTCACAGTAGTACAGTATACAGGGATGCAAGCAGCATGCCGGGTACCCATGCTGAGTCACAGTAGTACAGTATACAGGGATGCAAGCAGCATGCAGGGTACCCAGGCTGAGTCACAGTAGTACAGTATACAGGGATGCAAGCAGCATGCCGGGTACCCATGCTGAGTCACAGTAGTACAGTATACAGGGATGCAAGCAGCATGCCGGGTACCCAGGCTGAGTCACAGTAGTACAGTATACAGGGATGCAAGCAGTATGCCGGGTACTCAGGCTGAGTCACAGTAGTACAGTATACAGGGATGCAAGCAGCATGCCGGGTACCCAGGCTGAGTCACAGTAGTACAGTATACAGGGATGCAAGCAGTATGCCGGGTACTCAGGCTGAGTCACAGTAGTACAGTATACAGGGATGCAAGCAGTATGCCGGGTACCCATGCTGAGTCACAGTAGTACAGTATACAGGGATGCAAGCAGCATGCCGGGTACCCATGCTGAGTCACAGTAGTACAGTATACAGGGATGCAAGCAGCATGCCGGGTACCCATGCTGAGTCACAGTAGTACAGTATACAGGGATGCAAGCAGTATGCCGGGTACCCATGCTGAGTCACAGTAGTACAGTATACAGGGATGCAAGCAGCATGCCGGGTACCCATGCTGAGTCACAGTAGTACAGTATACAGGGATGCAAGCAGCATGCCGGGTACCCATGCTGAGTCACAGTAGTACAGTATACAGGGATGTAAGCAGTATGCCGGGTACCCAGGCTGAGTCACAGTAGTACAGTATACAGGGATGCAAGCAGCATGCCGGGTACCCAGGCTGAGTCACAGTAGTACAGTATACAGGGATGCAAGCAGAATGCCGGGTACCCAGGCTGAGTCACAGTAGTACAGTATACAGGGATGCAAGCAGCATGCCGGGTACCCATGCTGAGTCACAGTAGTACAGTATACAGGGATGCAAGCAGAATGCCGGGTACCCAGGCTGAGTCACAGTAGTACAGTATACAGGGATGCAAGCAGCATGCCGGGTACCCATGCTGAGTCACAGTAGTACAGTATACAGGGATGCAAGCAGCATGCCGGGTACCCAGGCTGAGTCACAGTAGTACAGTATACAGGGATGCAAGCAGTATGCCGGGTACCCAGGCTGAGTCACAGTAGTACAGTATACAGGGATGCAAGCAGTATGCCGGGTACCCATGCTGAGTCACAGTAGTACAGTATACAGGGATGCAAGCAGCATGCCAGGTACCCAGGCTGAGTCACAGTAGTACAGTATACAGGGATGCAAGCAGCATGCCGGGTACCCATGCTGAGTCACAGTAGTACAGTATACAGGGATGCAAGCAGCATGCCAGGTACCCATGCTGAGTCACAGTAGTACAGTATACAGGGATGCAAGCAGCATGCCAGGTACCCAGGCTGAGTCACAGTAGTACAGTATACAGGGATGCAAGCAGCATGCCGGGTACCCAGGCTGAGTCACAGTAGTACAGTATACAGGGATGCAAGCAGCATGTCAGGTATCCATGCTGAGTCACAGTAGTACAGTATACAGGGATGCAAGCAGCATGCCGGGTACCCATGCTGAGTCACAGTAGTACAGTATACAGGGATGCAAGCAGCATGCCGGGTACCCAGGCTGAGTCACAGTAGTACAGTATACAGGGATGCAAGCAGCATGCCGGGTACCCAGGCTGAGTCACAGTAGTACAGTATACAGGGATGCAAGCAGTATGCCGGGTACCCAGGCTGAGTCACAGTAGTACAGTATACAGGGATGCAAGCAGCATGCCGGGTACCCAGGCTGAGTCACAGTAGTACAGTATACAGGGATGCAAGCAGTATGCCGGGTACCCATGCTGAGTCACAGTAGTACAGTATACAGGGATGCAAGCAGCATGCCGGGTACCCATGCTGAGTCACAGTAGTACAGTATACAGGGATGCAAGCAGCATGTCAGGTATCCATGCTGAGTCACAGTAGTACAGTATACAGGGATGCAAGCAGCATGCCGGGTACCCAGGCTGAGTCACAGTAGTACAGTATACAGGGATGCAAGCAGCATGCCGGGTATGTATATTCACAGTAGAGTGATTCACTACCCGAGTCTATATTCACAGTTTTTGAAAAGTCTTGTGCTCATAGACTTCATCTAGTCTAATACATTATACAAAGGCCCAACATGTATTTCATTCACTTAACCAAAAATGAGCACATGCAAGAAATTTCAATCACGTCCTATCGTTTATTTAAACCATATCTTTATGATTGGTTGTTTTAATCTAGAAAAAAACATTTACATTGACTTTGACTTGACTTTTCAGATGCTAAGAATTTAGTCAGAAGCCAAAAGTTCAAAGATTCAGAAGTATAAAAAAAATTAAATGAAAATAAATTGTACTGAATTACTAAATAAAAGCCAATAAAGATACGGCTACTACACATACCAGGTTCCTTGCGATTTGATTATATTTGACCTCCACACATATAGGTCTCAAATCACTTGCTTTTTCACATCAGTGACAACCAATATTTAAAAGAATGGCTGACTTCTACAGTATTTAGATTACTATAGTTTAAATAATCAGATGAGTGTGATGTCACTGATAAACAAAATGGCAACTTTCATAAGTTTATGGTCATAAATAGTGCATATTCTAGAAAAAAATATTTTAAATGTGTAATCTCAACATATTCAAAGTGTCCATAAATCAGTAATGTGGATATTATTTGGTTGAGCTTTTCTTAGAATACCCCCCCCCCTCTCCCTCTAGAATAAGCACATACAGTACTGGTACTAGTAAATCCATGTGTACATGTTTACAAATGAGCATTTTGATTTTAACAAAGAAAGGAATAGTTGTTGAGCAGTTTGCATGTACACAGACGCCATAATGTGAAGTGAGATTTTAGCGTACGATTTTCAGTGTAAACAAGCATGGGTCACACATGTACGTCATCTGCCTAGAAACACTTTTGTGCCATTGAACAAATGCATTTCAAATGCAGAAAAAACAGGTTCAGCTTACAACCAAATATCTTGTAACACATGAAATCTCAAGTAACAGATATACACCATTCAACACATGTTTGGCCGTCATTTATTGTCATGAAGTAAGATAAATATATAAACTAGTAAAGAAAATTTGTATCTGCTATTGAATATGTAAAAATGAATAGAGGTTGTGAAATGGGAAGTATATCGTTTAAAATACTCTTGGATGTCATTAAGTCAGTTCAAGTGGGTATTAAATCAGAATTAAATAATTGTTGGCATTTTGCATCATTCATTTAAAATGCATCAAATACTGCATATGAAAAAGTGGTTAAACTGAAATACACAAATCATACATGTGTATGCTACATGATATTCAAAACATTCATATCAAATTGTAGTTCCGCCTGAAATGGTTGAATGTGACAATATTTTATACAAGTTTAACAACAAAACAATGTATACCGGTAACATTACATACCCCATCTGGTTCATCTACTGGTCTTCCTTTTGCCAGTAAACGTCTCACACCATCAATATCATTCTTCTCAGCAGCTTGATACACCGTCTAATTATAATGATAAATAACAGATGCAGATATTAATAAATTTGAACATAATACAAGTATCACATGGTAGTAAAATGTAGAGGGAATGCTGGGTATAAATTGTGACATACATTGTACTGTATATATTATTATTTACCGTTTTCAAAGACTTGAGTTCAAATGTCAATGTCCTAAAAACTTTGTAGTTCACATCAACAATAATCTGCTTTACATACTTAGACGTTACTTTATAGCATTCCTGGAATCACATATTTTATAATACCTCATATGTTTAATATCATCACTTTGATTGGTCAGAACTCTGAATGTGGTGGTGAATAAAACTAATTCAGAGACATTGAGAATCCAGTGACTTATATTACTATTTCATGCGTAAATACAGTGTTTACAAAAATGCAATGTTCGATTTACGTTGTGTTAATGTATTGGGTATAATTTATGCAAATAATTATTGAAGTGGAGGTCAATAGAAAGATGAAATTATTTACCATATAAAAGCAAAGGTCAATAATTTCATCTGTGGGTCATCTGAACTGAATATTGACCAAACACTAATTTGTTTTATTATACCAAATAAAATTACATCCACACTATTCAATAATGACAACATAGCACTTGTTTTATTTATTGTCAAAATATTGATATGTCAATGCTAGTAAATGTATAATTAGACTGGAACTTGTTTTTGACCAGAAATAAATATTTTAGTTATACTTTTTAGCAATTATTTAAACAAACAAATATGCATGCACAGTAAATACACTGGAACTGCACAAGTCCTTAATTCTGTATAATCTTAGCTGCGGTCAATTGGACAATTTTAATGACTCCCATGTGACCACATTTTGACCAATGGTAGGTGAGCATGTATTGAATATAACAACCATTCAATTCAAGTTAGTTATTAATTATTAACTCAGTGATATACAACAAAAGTTGTAGTTATTATATTGTTTGTTTGTGAATTATTTACTATAATATCATAATTGTTTTGTCGTTAACCCCTATACATTGGCCAAGTAATTGAAAGTGCAAGTAGAGATTAATCAGTGATAGTGTTACAGCGGGCTATTCCCAGCAGCAATCAGAGACAAGTCATGGTGTTGTTGGCAATAATTCCCCACTGTAAACTTAAAGCAGGACACAAACTATTTTGTTAGTCTTCATGAAGTTCAAAAGCAAGTTTAACCTAGTAGTAATTGTGAGGCCATGTACATTTACTGGACATTACTCAGAGATAATTCACAAGTGTCTACAACACTGAATTATTTATTATGTTTTAAAAGCTTTGAAGTCAGGAAGCAGAATCTTATTTGACATTTTGATCCCTTCTAACAGTAATATCAACTTTTACTTTTTTTCATGACAAATGTTACCGTGTTTCAATATTAGTAATATTATATTATTTAGTATTTTAGCAATTTTGTATTATTTAGTTATTTAGCATATTGTTTTCTATTTTTTGCTTGTACCTTGTGACCAACCCCAAGATTGCGCAAGAGTCAATAAATAAATAAATAAAACAAGTCATTGTCAATGACATAGTCCCTGTCATATTTTTAGTGACTTTGTCAAACAATGAAAAGCATAGTCAGATTATGTTTAAATATTGGGATAGTATTTAGCATATTACCTACAAATATGCATGAAACGGGTATAAAGACCAAGTTTGAATGAAATTGGTCAAGACATGCCCCAGAAACTGTTAATAACATGTCCAAACGTTGATTTTTGGGACAATTAATGGCAGTTGAAGGTCAACATAATAAAACAAAGCAATATCATGCCTTTGTACTAAATTTAAACCAAATCTGTACAATCATCTCCGCAAAGTGAGCAGAACACTCATAAAAAAAATGGCCGCCAGTCCGTCATTTTAAATAGAATCAAGAAAAAATATCAGTAACAAACCATGACTGATGTCAATGCCAAGTTCGAATGAAATCGGTCAAGGCATGTCCGAGAAACGGTTGTTGACTGCAATGACAAAAATGGCCACCAGTCGGTCAAAGGTCAACCAAATCAAAAATAAATCGATAGGAACATCTCCCATTATGACTTGTCTTTGTACCCACTTTGAAGAAAATCTGTCCAGGCATCTCTGAGAAATGATGACGAATGCACAGATAGACAGACGGACGGAACCCAAAACATAAGTCCTGGTTTCGGACTACATTCGACGGGAATTAAAAAATAAATGATCCTAGTAACATATTTTGCATTTTACAATACTGAGTGATGTTGTAGTTACATAGACACACTGAAGTAAAATACACTGTACATATCTGTGTACAAAGTTCACTGTTACACTGGTCTGCACCAGACTGATTTTTTCTTGAGGAAATATGTTAGAACTAACATGAACATATAGGTAGATGATTTCAAACTTACCTTGTAACTCATGACGGTGTTAGCCAAGTAATTCTAAATGAATTACTTTGAATATAACTAAAATATTAAGTAAATATCCAATCTTAAATCTGGACAACTAGACTCTCAGTGTCAAGAATCAGAATGAACGTTTTGATAACATACAATTCAGACTTTGGACAAGAACCACTTAGAATGTCGCCCTCTAGTGTCAAATATAAAATACCCATCCCTTTATACACTCCGCTCAAATTGTTGATTCTCTATTTATTGATACAACTGAATCCAGCATTCATAGTCACGTGTCAATGTAAATGTAAATTGATTGCAAAAATATAGTTTGTAGTTAGAGATATGGAAGGCGTAAATTTCAATTTATCGATTGGCATTATTATGTCAGCGATTGGTGAAAGGACAAACCTGGTCAAATGTCCTACGAGCATTGCTCTAACAGTCACCGTGGTCATGTGATAACTTGTACAGATAACTCAATGTATCAAGATTAGCATTGTCTTGGTGTGTGGGAGGACAAATTGGGTCAAAGGTTATCTGTATTGACTCAACAACTCAGCAGATTTTATGTGTCAAAAAGTAGGCCGGGTTTCATTTAAAACTATACTATTACACTATATTTTAAATTAGTGAATTTTTATAATATATTACCAAAATTTATTCAGAAACTTTTCCAATTTTGTCTTCAAAAGTCTTTCAAAATTCAATCCATGTTCAGGGATTTTTTTTCTCAAGGCCAGACTTTTTTTTATTTCTGGTTTCTCGAGTTTTTTTAAGTCAATTTTTTTGAGGAGGGCAACAAAAAATAAAATTAATTCTTTTTTCCATTAGATTTGTGTGATTCTCCAAGAATTGTAAGTGAGATCATTGATCGAAGAGGAGAAATGAAATAAAATGTTATTTCATGTGTAACCTGGTTGGCCATGTCGCCAATTGTGGCACAATTTTCAGCATTAATGAGGGATTTCTCGGTTTTTGATGACAGAGTTTCACGGCGTGTCACCACAAACCACGCCGCCATGTTCGCCTAGTAGTCTCAAGCAGCACGCAGAGAAGTCAATACCCGAGATTCACTGTCAACCAACGCGCATAAAGTATAGATCTGCGCGAGACTTCGGTACTTTGATCATGATACTCCCATGAAAATGCAACTTGGATTTGTTAGGCGACGGGCGAAAAAAAAAATGAAGATAAAAATAATTTGTTTAGCAATTTTTTGCACTCACAAGTCGGCGGGCGCGAGAAATTACGCTGAAATAAACTTTTATTTTTATTTCATTTTCGGCTCCTGTTCATTCAGCGGGTTCGCAAAACAAGGGATAATAAAAGTCTGGCCTAAAGAATATTTAAATTTTGGTGGGAAAGTAACCCATTTGGGCAATACATCATGTATACATTTCCCATGTAAATATAACTGTTCTGAATGTCTCCATTCATCACATCATACCCTGTTTCATGGAATGAGGATCTATGCAAATCAATTTTAGACAATTCACCTTTTTACTTGAATTCAACTATTTTCTGAATGATTTTTGAACGAGGCTGCAACTTGCTGACATGAATAACTTATATTAAAAGCACTTGGAACCTGCAGCAATAAAACCATTTTCCATTCACTACGAGATCCAGCGTTATGCTTGAAATCAAACATTAAAACACACAAGCAGCCTCCTATTTTATTGCCATCACCTCAGTACATCATTTTTTCTGCACTATGTTGTGTGAGGTAATATTACAGGAATGAAATGTCACACGTGATACACTAAAATGTTCTGTTTCCATGTCCAGACGAAAAAGATCATCAAGCTGCTATGATATGCCGGTTGAAGAGCCGGTAATAACAACGAAAGTCAAGACAACAGCACAAACTCAACTATTAGACAATCGTGAACAACAATACATGTTGCACAAGAGGGTGCTATTGCTATATGATCGAGATGGAACTTTTTGAAGTCAGTCGTTCGCAGGCCATCATTGAACAAACATCTCCTTAACGAATAGATGAAATCATTTCAACAATTTCTTTACAGAATAATCCTCAACAAAATGTTCTCAGTGCAATTTTTAGCAATGGTACAAGTGTGAAATATCCATGTGGCTTTGCATTATCCATGAATTTTGTAACTTGCTATGATCAAGTTTAAAAATAAACCTGTGGTTACTTTTAATTTGACACCGGTTTTTCTATTTTCATAGCTCATAATGGTAGTCAGTCAATTTGAAACTAACATGTTGGCTTTTGGAAAACATTTGGACCAGGCTGAAACTGGTCAATGGCACCATAGCTCCATAACAGAAAGAGCTAGTAGTAATTGTTAGTGGTTGCATAAGATAACACTTTAAGAAGTTACATTACTACATGAATGCTAGGTGAGCTGACAATCAAGGCTGTCATTTCCTGTTTTTGAACAGGTTATGTCTCAATATTATGAAAACAACATTGAAAGTATGGAGCTTGAAAATCACTTTGTTTATTTACTACATTTACAGGGAGACAGGTGAACTAGAAATATTCAAACAGCAGTTATTGCAATATGCCAGTAAACTGTTTGCATTTATACTCCTCCAGTTTACAGAGTAAAGAACCGTCTTGCAGCAATGGACCACATAACAATAGAGAAGTCAGGAAAAAACAGATTGGCGAGATCATTTGAGTACAAAATTAGCTTTATTTCCTGAAGATGTTTTTTTCTTGATGCATACAACTCGTACAGAAAAATAAATATGATTTGAACCAAAATTTTAATACTGTTAGGTTATAAGGTGATCATATTGACCATTATTATACATCTGTCATAGTAACGCCCGTAAGTTACAGCATGCCGGTATTGCATTGGATATTTTCATCCTTCCATATTAGAAAACACAAATTCCATATATGAAACAATTATGTGCGTAAGAGTCCTCTATTAATAAAAACAAACACGTCTCCCCCAGGGTTTGACCGGACCGGACCACACGGAAAGAAGTTTGCTAAATCTGTTTCAAACATTTTGGATTTCGGCATTCCCATGATGTATTCTTGGGAGGAAAAGATAATAATGATAAGGTTATTACGAGGATGCTGCAAAGTATGCATCAGTCGACACTCCTGCTATACTGTCTTCGTGCATACTTTGCAGTGTCCTTGTAATAACCTCATAGTATGTTGTGATTTTGCTGTCAGATGTATAATATATTTTTACTGTATCTACTGTAGATACAAGAGAATCTTCAAAAAGAAAAATGACTGGTGGTTGGTGGTACCTGTCAAAATGTAGGTGTACTTGTGGAAATTTCCATAGATGCAATGATGCAGATAATATACCCAGAAGACAAGGAAGTCAAAATGTTGTAAATACATGGATACACTTGGATAATACAAAACAAAAAACTTCTTTGTATTGTAACATATCAGGTAACTGATACACAGCATACACGGCAACTGGGCATCACCAGTTTCTAAACAACCATGTTGCCATAAAATAAATTGTCTGTACACAGCATGGCGATTGGCTTGGTTGATATTCTGGTCATTTCTGAGTGCCAAATGGCAAAGACATCTTCATGCACAATCATATCTCTGCATTCCTGGAATAAAAAAACAAAAGAGTCATTCAGAAAATGCCAACAGTCCCAAGCATTTCCATCGAGTCTTACCACATTTCACTACACTAGACTCTGATTGCTAGACTGTTGGATCCCATGGCAGTGTTTGAGTGGACAGCTAATATCTCTGACAACGCCATGGATCCTTAGTAAAATGAAGTGAAAGCACAGCAAATTGATGTACACTGTTTTTAGGTTATTGCTGGAATACACATGTACATTCCATATATTATGTCTTTCACATCCACCCAATGTTGTTATTGCAGGATCCCATGGCAGTGTTTGAGTGGACAGCTAATAACTCTGACAACGCCATGGATCCAGGGCTATCTGTCAACATGCTCATTTATTCTAGAGATGGAATAAACAAAATCATATTAAATGTTATTTTAATATCAAGGTGATCAAGTCATAAATTCACTGTAATGCACCTCACTGGGTGTGGGTGTAACATGGGTGTAGTAGTATTTTCAATACTAGAAAAAAGTATTAACACATTTTTTTTATAATTTTGTTATAAAATCAAAACCACGCTACATCAACACAAAATCTGGGCTCATATTTCACTGTGTAGTATTTTGGTTAACAATCCAGTCTACACACGTCTGTCATGTTTATGACATGACATTAAGTGCGTTCACACACAGCTCTTTAGCCCGTTCCTTAGAAAACGTACATGAGCGCTTAGCACGGACTAAGGAATACTAAGTACGGGTAAAATCTGATCTGATGGTAGCCAGATGCAGTATGAAGGTTTTAAAGCAGTATTGTTGATGTCTGCAAATTAACTACCCGGTATCATTTACTGTTGATGCAATGGGAACTGTTGAGAAATGTGCAGAAAACATTAATTTATTTGAAATAAATCATTTGTACTGACTGCCACGGGATATTAAGGGAAACAAGTCATGAATAATGACATAGTCCCTGTTGCAATAAGGGGAAATGTTAAAATAAAATAATGGGCATATCAAAGATAACAAGCTAGAAGAAGAAGTCATAAATAGAATTTTTGACCCAAAATGACAAAAATATTCACTAAAATATGAGAAATAAAGATTGTGACCAAAAGAAATGAAGATTGTGAAAACAGGGACTAGTTAAATTGTCAAGTTTACTACTCAAGTGTATTGTTGATAGACTACACTCTGATAGCTCAAAGCAGATGTAAATGGCAACCCACATTGTATCACCAAAATTGCAAGCTGTGCAGCATTTTTATTTATAATGAATGGTTAACTAAATTTGACACTTTGATTTTTTCTGAAGCCCAATAAATTATTTTGAATTGAATTGTATCTATGCTCTGTTAAATTTTTCCATGGCCCATTTTTACTCTAAAATAATTGTTCAAGAGAATGCATTAACCTAACAGTATGTAGCAATTTCTGTCATAGATCAAGCCCAGTCACTGATCATGACTTTATTTTGAAGTCAAATTTTACCAGACTGACGTGGCTTTGGCATTGTTATTTTTAGAATAAAACCACATATATATTTTTTGTTTCTCTGCTCTCTGTCCAACTGAGTTAGTTACATATAAAAAGGCAATCCTTTCTTGAAAATAATTATTGAAAGCCAGAGGTTAGTGATCAATGTTTAGGCAAGCGAGCGGTGTTTTCAATGAGTAAGCAAACGAGAAAAAATGTGCATCCCCTCAAGCCAGAGGGTAGTGATCGAGCGGTGTTTTCAATGAGCAAGCAAGCGAGAAAAAATGTGCATCCCCTCAGGTTCTTACAAGACAACACATTTTTTAACACTACTTACAGCCTTTATATGCATGACCCCTACAGGTCACACATCCTGGCTCTTTCTGGTGGTATTATGACACCAATACATTTCACATTATACAAATGTACCTCAACTTTTGAATTTTAAAGTTGCATTTCCACTTATATTGAGAATACCTCTGACTGATTATTGTGATCACAGTGAGAATTCATAAGTTGCAAAGTCTGAAATATTGGAAATATCGGCACTTGGCAGAAACCTGGTCCTGGTGTCTATAATCACTAAATCAAACTTAATTTCCATAATTGTAATCACTCAAGGCTATTTACATATGTGCATATTGATGTTTACATAACTCACTATATTTTAGAAAATTGTCTAAATTTGATTTCAGGATTCTGTCAGATAAGATTTTTCACAACACCCTTATGATCCTCACACAGGTCATTGAGAGGTACTCTGCAGATTATACAAAGTAGGAATGCAACTTTACTGATAACTGTTTATATTGTTTGTAAAATAATTGGGATATTTATTGTACGTAGCAGAATATGTTTACAGACATCATTCAACCTGCACCAGAGTACAAAGTTTTTCAATTCAACTCTGTGGAGATAAAAAAATACCATACAGATTATGTATTTTGGAAGTTGTATCACATTATGGTTGGGTCCTGCATGTTGTATTCTGTTGTTTTTTAAATATACACGATGTATATTAAGGTAAAAGCTACTCATGATTTCAAATACCCAGAATTTATTCATTTTACAATAAATTGTACTTTACAAAATCTGATGAGCAAAATGTCATTCACTCATTTTTGTTTTTTACCATATTTACTCTATTAGTAGAGCAGCTGTCATAGAGACACATGTACTGTGTTTGTACCATTACAAGTACATCTATATTTCAAATGTAGTACCATATTTACTCTATTAGTGGAGCAGCTGTCATAGAGACGCATGTACTGTATTTGTATCATTACAAGTACATCTATATTTCAGGTGTAGTACCATATTTACTCTATTAGTAGAGCAGCTGTCATAGAGACACATGTACTGTATTTGTACCATTACAAGTACATCTATATTTCAAATGTAGTACCATATTTACTCTATTAGTGGAGCAGCTGTCATAGAGACGCATGTAATGTATTTGTATCATTACAAGTACATCTATATTTCAGGTGTAGTACCATATTTACTCTATTAGTAGAGCAGCTGTCATAGAGACACATGTACTGTATTTGTACCATTACAAGTACATCTATATTTCAAATGTAGTACCATATTTACTCTATTAGTGGAGCAGCTGTCATACAGACACATGTACTGTATTTGTATCATTACAAGTACATCTATAATTCAGGTGTAGTACCAAAAAATGTACGTTAATGTGTTTTACAGAAATATTGTCCACTGACATACATATACCGGATTCGGCTGATACCCCGCCCATCCTAAACCCCGCCCATGGGCGATGTTTCAAATAGTGGGCGATGTTTTGGTCCACACATTGCCTGACTGAACCAACAAACATTTTTACAGACCCCAATTTTCCCGTCCGACATCTTGTATCGAGCGTGCTATTTCAAATACATGTATGACGCTAAAATAATTCACTGTGAAGTCGAAAAGCATTAAAACTTCAATAAAACCAATGTTGTATACGAATTGTTGTTGCGTATTATGACTCGTTAAAATACATTTCACTTACGTTTATTACACTCGAATAAAGTCTACGCTTGAAAAGAATGTTATTTACGAAGTTTAAAATATCCAAGCTTTCCGGATTCGAGCCTCTTGGTTGTTATCAGCAATGTTTAATCTTTGTCTGTATCGCATTCCGGTAAACAAGAAATGGGCGAACTAAAATGTCTCCTGCGTTTCACATGCGACTTGATTATTAAAACACTGAGTTAAGCGGTCATGTACAATCTATAAATCTACCTAATTTGCGTAATTAGAAAAGCAGTGCACTAAGTAAACGACGTTGATATATTCAAAGTCAGTACAGAGTTGCATACAAGTTGCGTAATTACAGTACCGTCGGATATAATAACAATTTTACTAGATCGACGCGCGGACCACAAAAGAAAAAGGTTGCTAAGGTAACGCGCCAGTTCAGTGCGTGACTTGGGGTCAAACTTCGGTCAACACACACTTGATGCCAACATCGCCGCGCAGCAAGTTTCGCAAAGTACTTGAAGTTCAATTGCGTCCCAAAATGATGTCTCTGATCACCCAGTTGTTACGGTCGCAGCGTGTGTTGTGTCATGTCCATGATGCACTCCGTTTCGACTTTGACTTGCTTTTCCTTCTTAGTGCATGTTCTTGTTCACGTAAAATGCGACCTCTCACCAATGTATTAAAATACTTTGAATTTATACTTTGCATGATTATATTTGGTCAACGCGAAACATTATTTTTTCTAGACAATTTTTATCAACGCAGGGTTATTTTTCCAGACAAGATGGGCCTCATAATATCTGCCAAAAGATCGCCCGGGCGATCTTTTGGTCCACATTTTTCTAAAAAAAAATCGAATCCTCCATGAGATCGCCCAGGGCGGGGTATCAGCCGAATCCGGTACTAACATGTAAAGTGGGGGAGATTATACGCAGAATGTGGTGAACATTTGTCTGAATGCGGTTGGCTCTACATTCGTATAATGTGGTTGACTTGGCAGATATGACAAAGACAAAAATGATTATTAAAGTGCAAATTTTTCACCAATTAAATGGGTGCCAGTATTTGATAAACAGACAAGTCTTTATTTCATTAAATGTTTTAGTTCTTTCAATTTAATTATTTTATTTTCTATTCATTACACACAAACTCACAACTAAGACCAAACAGGTTAATATAATGTGGATTGTCTCTCATCACATAGCTGTAATTCCTTCTGATTGTTACCTGTCTGTATTTGTAAAATATGCACAGATATTTATTGTGTATGTCTTGATTATTTCAATGTCAAGGTCAATTACAGCTACTTGGTTAAATTATTATATAATTGAGTTCATCTCTGACTACCAGAATACAGGTTATGACAACAATGGTAAAACATTCTGCAATTAATGGCCAAATATTATTATTCAGTGTAATATGAAATATGGTCAAATGGTTCTATAATCACCCCAGGATGTTAGAATCAGGTATCTGATGGCAGCAAGGTTGTATTCAAGGACATCCTAGTCCTTATCTCTTATCACAATGAGTGGATGTGTTGTCCACCCACAATATATAACTTATAAACATGAGATAACACAGGACAGTGACTGAGTAGAGAAGTCACTGTACGTGCTAAGATTACAGCTATTCGCCCAGTTGTGTTCTCGACATTTGAGCGACCTACATTTAGTACAAACTAACCAAAAATGACCATACTGTGTTAAAAACACTACTTAAAACCACATGGATCACCATAAAATGACACAACATGTATTCCATTAGAATTGGCACCAATTTTATACAGAATTGCCCTGCATATCCAAATACCAGATAAACATTAGGTTCAATCCCATTTTTGACTAAAAATGACCATACTGTGACCCAAAACACTATCTAAAACCACATGGATCACCATAAAATGAGAGAACATGTATTCCGAAATAATTTGCATCAATTTAAGACAAAACCTCCCTATCCATATCTAAATACCAGAGAAACATCATTTTGGTGCTTCTGAGAAAGAAGATTTTCAAGTGTTTATTGCAGTTTTGGGGCGAAAAAAGATGGTGGGAAAAGTCACATGACTTCTTAAGTTTTTATTGTTGATATCTATTACATATGAGTTGTACTATATGCCATAACAAATCTGACTGCATGCTTAGACCCTCAGAAAGTGGTCAGATTAATTTCAATCCAATATAGCTGCCAAACCAATTGACCAATCACACTCAGTTCACGTTAGGGACTATCAGTATGGAAAATTCCCTTCAGGGGTTTTCTCAAAGGGTTTGACGAAAAAGGTTACAAAAGAAAAAAAGAAGAATGACGAAAGAAAAAAACGGACGATAATAATAGCCCTTCGGGCTTGGGCCCCTAATAATCTATTCAATGAGTTGATGCATTGTCCATCCACAATATATAACTTATAAACAGACACCATGAGATAACACAACACAGTGACTGTGTGGAGATGTCACTGTGGACATTCTGATATCATGACGTCTTAGTTGATATCTCTTATCACAATGAGTTGATGCATTGTCCACCCACAATATATAACTTATAAACAGACACCATGAGATAACACAACACAGTGACTGTGTGGAGATGTCACTGTGGACATTCCGATATCATGATGTCTTAGTTGATATCTCTTATCACAATGAGTTGATGCATTGTCCACCCACAATATATAACTTATAAACAGACACCATGAGATAACACAGGGCAGTGACTGTGTGGAGATGTCACTGTGGACATTCTGATATCATGATGTCTTAGTTGATATCTCTTATCACAATGAGTTGATGCATTGTCCATCCACAATATACAAGTCAAAAAAATGACACAGTCCCCGTTAAATTTTTAAAAGTTTTCTTTGTGCTCGTCATATTAAAGTGGAGGGGTTGTCGTAAGCATGTTCTTGAAACTTGAGTCCAAAGTGGCGTATACAACAGATTGTTTATTTACATCAAATTCGAACATGTGTTGCGTGACGACCCCTCCGGTTTGAGACATAGCAAAGAAAAACATAGATTACAAGTGAAAGCATGTCCAAGTTATCACATTTTAAACAAACAAGATGGCCGCCAGTCGGCCAAATTTGATCAAATTGCAAATTGAATTGACATGTACATGTATCCATTTACACACTGTATGACATGCCAAATATCAATGAAAATGATAAATGGGTGAGAGATATAGTAATATGGCCACAAATAAAAACAGCCGTTATTCGGCCATCTTTGATCTGATTATGAAACAAAGTGAAATGTATGATGTATGTACCAAATACGAATGAAAATGGTACATAAATCTTGGAAATATAGTAATAAAACCAAAAAGTCGGATGGCTGTCAATCGGCCATCCTTGATCCGATTTTGAAACAAATTGTCATGGACATGTATCCTAGCATGTATAAAGTATGTGCTAAATTTGAATGAAAACAGATAAAGCATGTCCAATATACCACATCTAAAAAAAAAACCAGATGCCTGCCAGTCGGCCATCTTTGATCCAATTGCGAAAGACATTGTCATGGACATGTATCCTAACACGTATAATCTATGTGCCAAGTTTGAATGAAAACAAAGTATGTCCAAAATACAACATTTAAAAAAACAAGATGGCTGCCAGTCGGCCATTTTGAATCATGTCGCTAAACCAATGCATGTGCATATGTCCCATATAAAGTACTAGGCACATGCTAAGAATGAACAGAATCGATCCAAAGGATTCTGAAATATGACCTCGGATGGACGAACACACAGACGGACGGACGGCAGAGGACATGTATTCTAACATGTATAATCTATGCACCAAATTTGAATGAAAACTGACAAAGCATGTCCAAAATGCAACATTTTCAAAAAACAAGATGGCTGCCAGTCGGCCATTTTGAATCGAATCGCTAAACCACTGCATGTGCATTTGTCCCACATAAAGTGCTAGGCACATGCAAAGAATGACAGAATCGGTCCAAATAATTCTGAAATACGGCTCCGGAAGAACGGACGCACAGACACGCGGACGGAGACCAAATTAGAAGTCCCCGTTTTCGGACTTGTCCGAACAGGGACTAATAACTTATAAACAGAGACCATGAGATAACACAAGGCAGTAACTGTCTGGAGAAGTCACTGTGTACAATGGAATAAAATGACGGTTTCAATCTATGCTTAAAAATATAACATTATGCATTAAGAAACACATCTTAAATAAGAGCACAATAAAAATGTATAATTTGATATTTTGGGTATTTCTATCATGATATGATAATTTAATGAATATTTAGATTCTGACTTTAGAGGGCACACTTCCCTATTCTCTGTGAGACACACTGGTTAACTGGGCTCTCTCTGGAATTTGCTAGGTAATAGTAAATTTACTAATCAAGAAAAAAAAGTATTAGTAAACTTTGTCTGGAAACTGCGGAGCATTTTCCCGTGACCAAGCACAACGGGGAAGAGAGAAGGAGAGGGAGGTGTCCCCTCTGTCGTCCGCCGAAAACAAGAACAGCATGCTAAAAATGGTGCTTGCTGGTGCAACCTGAGCTCTAATTTTGTGTGTAATTTCATGACATCAAATTAGGCAGTCTGCTTCACAAAATGTACCATTTATGATGGTACAACAAAACATCACAACAAAATATGCAATGTAGACACCAGAACCTTTATTTGAATAACTCAGTATTAATTAAACATATTCATAATAAGCTCACATTGTTAACAGTGGGAAAAATAGTCATCATTCAAAAGTTCACTAAGTTCACGGGAAATTTCTCAGAAAAAAATCAAAAAGCTGTATATTATTATGAAGTAATCTCCTGTGCTCATCATGCAAAACCCGCATGTTGACGTTTATGACGACACAAAACGACTATTTATTTTCATCGAAATTTCTGAATTAAAGTGAAAAAGTAACTAAAGTAACTTTCGGTCTTGTAACTCGATCTCAATGCTAAGAATGCCCGGTAAGAATGTTACACAAATTATAGTATTTTTCGATCGATTCGCTAACATTGTCTCACCTTCCATTAGCTGTGGAATCATAGCCCTATGTTGCCGACCGCATTATTTACGTGACAGACACTGGCCGGCCCATGTTCGACATACAACAACAAAAATAAAAACAAGACGTCCGAGTGAAATTGTTAGGGCAAAATTAGATTGCATGTCGCACCAAAGAGCTACGGAACCGCAGCTAACCTTCCATTATTTCTGAAATCGTGCTTCAGTACGATCAACTTTCCGTTTCTTGGTGCTGTCAGGGTTAGGACACCCATGGGTTTCTGGTTCTGAACACGATTTAGCGGTTTTTCCTGAGTCCATCTCGTCGTGAAAAATACTCGTCGAGCAGTTGTCTACTCCTTTTTGACGTAGTCTCCATTTTTAATAAATAAACAAATCACGTGTTTGATAAGGGCGACACGAAACCGTCCCATACTGAGAGTAATGTCGCGGGGTATCTTGAAACGCATGTCGACTAAACTACGCATGTGCTATGACACCAAAATAACTTTATAGTGGAAAAATACATTCAGTGGCAGTTCCGTGTTGATCGCGATCACCATCTAACAATTGTTGCAATCTTAGAAGTAACGGGACATTGTTTAACTTTAAAATGGCAATCACTCAAACCGTAACACGCGTGATGATCACAGTCGAGTCTTGACAATTAAATGAGGGCGATTTGCGAGGGTATTTTGTACAAAATGTGTTCGTAAATCTTACTAATAGATATTTATTTTGTTCGTAAATCTTGTCCAAATTTCGTAATTTACGACATTTGCGAGCGACAGCGAGAGCACAGGTTAAGTCACATGACCTTATACTTGTTCGCACTGATTCTATTAATACACACTCTCAAAAACGCCACATTCCGTAGATGAGTTGGAATTATCTAGTCATATATTAAACTATAGGAGAGACTGCTAATACACACAAGTAATAGACCTGTCTGGGGTTCCCAAAGTTCCATGGTTGCTAAGCTACCATGCATGTGAAGGGGGGGGGGGTCGAATAGACATGTATTCACTTCTGATCAGCAGAAATACACTACTGTAAAATACTTTATTTTAGCTGGAATTAATTTTCACTAAAAAGACTTTTTAAGTGTTTGTATAAATTTATTTTCACTGATTTTTGACGAGTTGAATGTAAAATATAGGAAAAAAGGTACAGTGTATATTCACTATTTTTTTATTTTCACTGAATCCCCTTCAGCGAAAATAGCGAAAATTAATTCCAAGCAAAAATATTTTACACTATTTCAGTCCCACACTGCATTGTTGCTGCATCAAATCAAGGGCAGTTAGTAACAAATTGATTCCTAGGTCTTAATATTAATAATATATTAAAAAAAATAAGTCAGGAATTTAGAATAATTATTGTAATTTTACACAATCAAACAGGACAATAAAAAATATACTAGGTGATGTGAATATATTAATTTGAGTGAATCGTGTATACATCATTTTTTCCATTTATATAGTTCATTTAAAGTGCATTGCAAGCATTGGCACATTCCAACACTCGGCCAGTAGTCATGATTTTAAGCACTCATCGTTAAAAGTAAACCTTATTTAAAGCGGGGGAGTTGTCACCTGCGCATGCGTCAGATGGCCATAGCATGTCATTGTTTACAAACAAGTGTCTACCATTGAGCCTTTGCGATTTTAGCATATATTGTTATCATCGCTTGGGACTCAATTCCCGCGTGTGCGCAGGTGACAACCCTCTCGCTTTAAATACGATGAGCTGACCAATTAGATTGCATACATTTGTACGGTGGGGGGAAATTCAAAGAAAAATGTTATTCATCAAAGCACCACCTCCATGTAGTCAATGTTGGATATAACCTATGAATGCGGTTTAGGATTATTTTTATAATCATTTATCAATGCAGATTCAAATTAAAAGTGTGTTTTGAGGAACTCTGGACTGGTGTCAGCAAATATACAGTTTGTGAGATTGCTAAATGTTTTTCAACGGTTACAAGATTGGTAAAAATATAATCATAAACCAAATCTACTGGTAAACTGAAATAATTGTGCATCATTAACATTTTGATACAAAAAATAAATTGAGTACTAATGGATTAATGGATTAAAATTTTATATAAAATAACAAAGAATACAACTTACAAATCTAAAAAATCATGCTGACTTTGATGACAAGCAGAATCAGTGTTCCAGTCATCCTCATCTTCAACACATTCCTCAGATATTTCATGTTTGCTTGGAGTCACACTGTATAACAACAGAAACTTGCTGGTTTCATCTTGGTTTGAATACCTACAGAAACATTTAGTTATATTTAGATAACATTATGGCAATTAAATTCAATCATTGAAATGAGTTGACATATTTTATTGTACATGTTGATGCTGCACTACTATAGGAGGTGATCACTTGATATTACTTGTTTGTAAAGCAGGTTGATACAAGCATTGTCCATGAACCAATAGGTGCTTCAGTGGCCACACATTTGCAGTAATGCTGTGGATGGTTTTCAAAATTGACAGAAATATTACCCTGCTTAGCAATATGTTTTTTTTCAGGATAAGCTTTCAGTTGCCAGTCATTGTCATATTGCATTATGCCAATAGACCCCTTTCATAAGTCAAGCGCCCTCAAACACTTCCTGTTTCAGAATGATTAAAAGTGAGTCAGTAGGTATAGGGCTCATACCACTAATTGAATTTCCATAGACGACAATGTTAACATATGACGAGATTGCTATATGAAAATGACGAAGAAAGTTGAAAATATGGCTCAAAAATGGGAAATCAACATGCCAGTAATCAACCATATGAAAAAAACTAACATGTTGGCCAGCTCAAACTCTTGCAAATCTCAGGTAAACAAGACACACCTACTGTATTTGGATTGCACCAAGAGAAATCACTGGAAAAACACCAAGATTAGAACATCCATTAATATTAACACACAGAATAAACTCACAGGTACACAGCCGCTAAGTAGTAAACAAAAGACCACATGTTGGTCTCACCTCTGACCCAGGTGATTACGCCCTCAAACAGGGAGCACCTGAGAAAAATAATATTTAAAAAATTTCATTGGTTCTTGCTAGGCATTTAAATTGAGGGCTACGAGCAGCCATTGGTTAATTAGTGGCATGAGACCTTAAGAGAAATAAGAAGGTTTAATAAAGTTCTTGTTGATCTTATATATGATGGAATATCATTAGACGAGTAATTTCCCATGCAAAAAAAATCCCCAAAATTTAAACCCTGGGAGTTATTTATCAAAATCTACCACTTGGTGGTGCCCTATACCCAGACAATTAGTTGTAGAAAGTGGCAACATACACACTCAGCATAACACCAAAATAGATGGTAGGCAATGAATATAAGCCTGATTATTAGATGCAGTACTGTAAGGTATAATGTTCTCATTCACCACAAACAAGTACAGACCAACGTTTGGCATCATTAGTAATTTTAATTAATTTCTAGAAATAATACATAAAATAATGACAATTAAAAGTAGTTTATCACTATAATTTAAAAAAAAAATTCTACTGAATCAAAAGTCTCAATTCATCAGCTCATTATTTCTCCAATTAATTAAAAACAAAAAAACAATTCCACAGTATCTGCATTTAGGCCGGAGACCTGTGACGGACAACCTTGGATATACCAAAACACAACAGTGGTTTGATTTACCATGCCCACACATAGAATTTGCTCAACATAAAATACTTAATCAAATCTTATGTGAAAAAAAGTAGTTCAACGAAACAATTTTATGATTTAAAAAGAAATAAAAATAAAAATATACAAACAAGAAAAGGATCTAAATATAAAATACTCGTATTACACATCTCTGATCAAATTAAATTCAAATCAACAGGATTTCTGATTAATTGGGGGGAGGGGTTACATGTACTGTTCAATAATAAACTCAAGATGGGATTAATTAGCTAACTATTCACAAAAATTCTGAGAAAAGAGCAATAATTGTGAAATTGAAAGAGTTGTAATACTTGGCTAATATACTGACAGTATGCAAATCTCTTGTCAGTGACAAGATACACAACACAATTTTGAGAATTTATTTAAATATTTGGGATTTTGACCTCATTAAACTTTGAATAGGGTACATTAGAAACGACCGCACTACAAATTGTTAATTTTGTCTGCCATAATGTGAAAATAAGACAAAAAACCCATAAAATGGGGTTAAGCATTTTTCTCAGAATTCCTAGAGCCATTGAAATTAGTGGTGACATGAATAATTCATTGATGAATGAATAAAATTTTTGGACCAGTTTAATAAAAACATTTATATTTACAGACCACAGCCCAACCACAGCCAATTAATAAGATTAGGGCAAAAAATATACCAAATTACAAATTTTCAAAATCTTCAACCAAGATATAAGAGATTGACAGAAATGGGTGAAACGCATAGCAAAATATGACATTTCTGGATAAAAAATTACTCCATTGTGTCTAAATAATTGAATACAAAGCAAGAAAAGTGGTAAAATAAAAATAAAAAAGATTCCCAGTTACTTTGCACTATACCTGCCAAATAAATGAAGCTGATCTCATGAAATGTGTGCTTGAACACACAACCTCATAATTATCAGATCTATGCAAGGTCATGAGAGGTCAAAACTTATAATAATTAGGTCAAAGTAAACTTCGGTTATGTAAGATGAGATCTGCCAAAAATGACTAAATTCCAGTGAATAGAGCCATAATTATGGTTAAAACAACAACTTCAGGTGGTCCTAGGCAAACTGTTACTGAAGGGCTCATACCACTAATTGAATTTCCATAGACGACAATGTTAACATATGACGAGATTGCTATATGAAAATGACGAAGAAAGTTGAAAATATGGCTCAAAAATGGGAACTCAACATGCCAGTAATCAACCATATGAAAAAAACTAACATGTTGGCCAGCTCAAACTCTTGCAAATCTCAGGTAAACAAGACACACCTACTGTATTTGGATTGCACCAAGAGAAATCACTGGAAAAACACCAAGATTAGAACATCCATTAACACACAGAATAAACTCACAGGTACACAGCCGCTAAGTAGTAAACAAAAGACCACATGTTGGTCTCACCTCTGACCCAGGTGATTACGCCCTCAAACAGGGAGCACCTGAGAAAAATAATATTTAAAAAATTTCATTGGTTCTTGCTAGGCATTTACGAGCAGCCATTGGTTAATTAGTGGCATGAGACCTATAGAAACACTGTCTCCATAGACGGACACAGCAGCTGTCCAGGAAGTACTGTTTTAAAGACATGAAACGCTGTGAATTTTGACTTTATTTCCATTTTGACCAAGTGCTATGTTGAAAGATGAAGTTTGCACTATGTTTATGAAGTTTTCATGATTGGTTTGTTTGTTTTTTTTAGAAAAAGTCAAATGAAAAAAAAACTTTGTTGACCACTGTCTGTCAGAGAATGTGTATCTGTAGACCCAATTTGGGGCAATATCTTAGTTCTTATACTGGAAAATACATGCATACAACTAATATATTTTGCCTGACATTTTTTATATTCATGAGTGATTTGGTGATCCTATAGCGGCATTTTCAGATCATAAAACAAATACAATCATGTTCTCAGACTTATGGAAATTGTCAGGAATTTTGTAATCATGTCAACCACGTCATACTTGCTTATATCAAGTGTAGTCATGGCAACAGTGAAAAAGTAAATAGGGCGACAGTGGTCTACATTGTATGTGTCAATCGTATGAATTTATGTCAACACTGATTGCAAACCACAATGTACATGTATAAGCAACTACACTAGTTTTGATCACATCTGTCTTTTTAGTAATCGGAGAAATAGAAAGTAAATATGAACGACAAATATAGATGTAGAGAAAATAAATAATAAATATTAGTAGACTGCAAACAAAAATGAAAATTCTAGCCGTATTTACAGTGTATGGTCGATTTTCATTATGAACAGCATGGGAAAAAAATACAAACTGATGACCTTTTGGCCTTCCTCATTCAGATGACGGCAGTCACCCACCATTGTTGGCGCTGTAATGAATTAGCATTCAAGTTGCATAGAGGAACAGTGCATTCTGACTACAGACTGTGATAACAATTTTGACAATTATTTTCTGAATTATTAATCCATTGAAATTTTAAATAAGTTATTAAATAAGACACAGTTGCGATTTAAACTGTACACATTATCTTCATGTACTCAACTTGTCACCACTGTGTATGATACCAAAACAGAGAACTTAATTGGTACAGGCTATGGAAATATCCATTTTATAAAAATATAATCCCACAATATTTTCTCTCAGGTTGACATAAACATTACCACCAAAGTGACATAATTCCTTTCCCATGGCTCAGATTTATACAAAACTTTGGTGGTACTAGGTAATCACTGGTGTCTGATGACATCAACTCAAGTGAAAATATTGAGGGCTTATATTTTAAATATTTCACAAAACATGAATTGTTGCGATCACATTGATGTTTTACCTCTGTATTTGACTTTGACCAATTTCTTGACTTTTCATGTTCTCATTGTTCTGCAGTATTCATTGAGATATTAGTACCGGTAGTCATGGAAATATCTATTTTCTGAAATATCTATAAAAGAATAAAAATACATTACATTAAGCAATCATCCCAGATTTCTATTCTGATTTTGAGATAAATGAAACAAATATTTTGTAAAAATGTAATCAAAAAGTTTAACCCGTCAGACCCATTTATTATGTATTTCATTATTCATAGATTTTTCAAGGTAGAAGCCTACTCATGATTTCAAATACCCAGAATTTATTCATTTTCCAATAAATTGTACATCCGGGCAATATAAGAATATTGACTTAAAAAAAAGTTGGGGTCACCAGCTTAATTTTCCCGAAAACGATGATTTTATTTTAGTGAATAATGGCCATTTTGGCAGTATTATATTGCTTTTACCATGGGTTGCTATGGCACAGATATTACGTCATATCTCAAATTGTAGCCTGGTGACATAGGCTGAAAAAATAGTATATTGTCAATAATGGGGTACTTTTTGTTGTTCTCAATTATTTCAAAATTCTGGGTTTTAAAAAGTGTCAAAAAATGCAATTTTTCTTTAACACTGTGTTCCATGGAATTGTTTTAAAAATAGCATTTTTTGCAAAATAATAGAAGAAGTTTTTCAAAATACGTCACTGTAACACACAAACGAATGCTATTTCATGGTACCATGGGCCAACAACTCCATGATTTTACTTAATAAACAAAAAAACATTGTCATGAGATTTATGACCAATATTCTCATTAAATTATGAGTACCCCGGTAGGCTTCTACCTTAAGTCACATGGTCATATACGACATCTAGCCTAGGTTAATACAAATACAATCCTACGATAACTTTACCAATTGACAGGAACTTTGTCCACAAATCAGAAAGTTGAACAAATTCATAGTTGTTCTAATGGTCAACTCATGTACAAAAACTCAATACACTATTTTGAATGGTTCACATACCACATTGCAGGATACAAGTCATTTTCAAATCACAAGTTCTATGTCAATGAATAATCTAATTTAAACAATTTCATTGCAAATTTCAATCAAGTTCAAAGCTATAAGCATTTTGATAATTTTGTTCAACCAGATTTATAATTAAACAAATCTAATTAGTCAGTGATTTGTGATTTACATTTGTCTATGTGAGTGTTGATATTGAAGACTAAAATAACGTACCCATACTGGTTTATTTGGCAGCCATCTTGGTTCTATCACACTATCGGGCAGACGACATACAATCTTCATGCTAAAGGTGAAACAGAATGACAATTTACTGGCAAACCCTGGGAAGTCAAATATTATTTGAATTTTTGTGATAAGTTTAGTAACAAAAATTATCTTGAAAAAATATTTCTACTATAATATTTGTACTGCACAAATCAAACAGAACTAATATGTATATACATACCCTGATTTGTTCTCTTTTCTTGTACACTGATCTCAACCCTCCATCTCTCAAAGTAGTGAAGGCGTGTACATGTAGATAGTTCTCAGTGTGTCGTCACTCCCACTGTCAAGAAATTCTGCAGCAAGGGTCAACTCATTTACTGACGCACAGTAACACTCAATACAAGAATATGGTGGATGGTCATTGCATCAATGACACGTTTTGGAATTGGATTTGTCAGGTTTTTGGATCAGGTTAATTCTAATTCAATTTTCACCTGTGGCCACAACCCAAATGACCTTGCTATCTTACATAAGCAGTCATCTTGAAAGTGGCCGTAGCACAAGTACCGTAACGTATTAATTTGCGGTAGTGGAAAAAATTATATTTTGGAGTGAGCAAATTAATAGGATACAAACAAAATTTTGTTCACGTGAGCGAACTGAATAGAATACATATTGATCGGTTCAATTTGAAGTTGTTTTCGCCAATTTGATAGTGATCAAGATGTTCTTTCGTGTCTTTGGGTATTTTAGGGACTATGGCAAACAAGAAACATCGTAGCAAAGAAGAGTAAATGGCAGGCAACTCAATCAAAGTTCACACACCACACTCGAAATGTTATTTTCTAGCCATTCAATTGGTCACGAGGAAGACAAGATGCCCGACACTGAGACGCACTGCATTTTGTGCTAGAGTGAAAAAACAAAGGCTTGCTGTTACGCAATAAATATGTAAACAAGCCATGCATGGCACAGTCCCTGTTAGTTATTAAATTTAAGATGTATGATTTTGTTTATCGTAATATAGTTGGAACATGTCAGAAGTATGAATCCAGAAGATGATGCTTCTTTATGATGATTTTTTAACATTAAAATGATTGA
This sequence comes from Saccoglossus kowalevskii, assembly GCF_978046115.1. Taxonomy (NCBI): domain Eukaryota; kingdom Metazoa; phylum Hemichordata; class Enteropneusta; family Harrimaniidae; genus Saccoglossus; species Saccoglossus kowalevskii. Next base: position 18,178,365 of record NC_140660.1, on the reverse strand, counting down.
CATCTTATGTCTGATTATAAATCGAGTATTTGTCCATACTTAAAAATATTGCTCTGGAACAGCATTAATTAAAACAAAATGACCACCAGTCAGTCATTTTGAATACATCTACCGGTATATACCCTAATGGTATCTATAACATGATGTAAAATGAATATATAAAATTTGAACATAATCAGTCAAGCATATCTGAGATACATGTATGGCCCTTTGAAGTGCATTCATTTAAACAAAATGGCCGCCAGACAGCCATTTTGAACCCGATCTGAAAAATAAATATGACGTGTACCAGGAACCTATAGCCTCTAACAAGGATCTCGCCTGCCCACTGGGAGTGCCAGTCAGCCATGAATATTGATTAGCAATAAATATTAATTAACAATGAATATTAATTAGTTAGGTTGCAGTGTTTTTTTGGAGTTAAAACATTATGTTTCACAACTTAAAAGAGTTGGAATTAATATAAAAGATATTCGAATCGCAAATGCTGCAGACTAAAAACAGAAACAAATAAATTATTGTTGCAATATTAATGTCTTTTGTAAAAAGTTAAATGAAACGCATTTGAAACGTTTCAGCACAGAGGGACTGTGGTTTCAGCCAGAAATATGTTCACGACTTTCATTCTCCTTCATTATTTGGCGTATTGTTGTAATTTTGTATTTACACCAACTTCTTAAACGTTACATTCACAGTAACGAACGAACAAATAAAACTTCCAAAGTTACGTTGTGACAAAACTTACTTTGCGATCTTATACACCGATTATACCAATAATTTCTCATAGTCAGTCATGATGCCATGCATAAAAATGTTACTTCTTTTTTTAATATGAGATAAAAGTAAAATTTGACTTAGAATTTTAGCTTTCAATTTAAAGACTGTTTCTATCGTCAGAAAATATTTACTTACAAACAAAGAGATGCCAATTTCACAAAATTTACTAGTCACTCCCACATTGTGCAACAAGGTCTATTGTTTACAAATTATAATTCACAAATGGCAGGATACTTGTCGGCCGGTAAGTAATTATAATAACAATCGGATAATAGTCCTGGACGGGAGTGTTTCCGTGGTGGTTGTTAATTTTGAGAGCCAGTTGGGCCAACCACAGCTGACCACAGTGGTGAGATCCCTGCTCTAATGTATGTGCCAGTCGGCTATTTTAAATTGGATCTGAAAAATAAAATGATGTGCATCAAGGTCCCATAATGTCCAATGTACCAAGTGAAGTTTAAACAAAATCCATCCATAAATGCTTGATTGTGATGATTTTTTGGCACAAAAATGGCCACCATTCGGCCATCTTGAATCAGATCGTGAAACAAATTTATGTGCATATGTATAATAGTATGAATGATGTAAGTGTGAAGTTTGATTGTGATTGGTCCAGGCATTTCTAAGATACAGATCCGGATGCATTGACGCACAGAGGTCAAAATATAAGTCTCCGTTTTCGGACTGCGTCCGAACGGGCACTAACAAACAATCAATATATGGCTACAAAGTAGCCCTCTGATTGTACCGCTTTCTTTTACAGACACAAAACAGAACTTTTTACACACACACATATTTTGGTATGGTATACATGTATGTATGTAGTCAGTGTAACGCATCGGTTCTGTTGGCATTGCCACATCGTTTGCCTGTGACAGTGCAACAAAAACATTACAAAGAATTCACCTTAGCTCTGGATTTGAATATTCATTCCAGCGATAAAATCCTGGTGCAACCAAACAAATGTCGTCAAAAATCCTCTGAAAAAAGATGTACATGTACTGTACCAAATGATATGCGTGCTGAGGACTGTTTTTTGCTTCTGACGTTACTGGCTAGAAATAATAAAAAAAAGCCATGCGATCAGAATCTGGTGGCTATTTAAGTGTTGCTTGCAAAACCAAAAACATGTGCCCTTTCAGCGTAATGCAAAATACACCGATCAGCGATCAGCATCAGTGCCATAACAGTACAGACTTGGCCAATCAAAATCGCCTATTCACACACCCCGGCGGTCCACAAAGTAGAAGCTTGTAGGGAATGATTTTACTTTCCAACATGGCGAACGTGTGCCGATTCAACTCTGTGGTTGTTGAACTCTTTGGATATTATTGCTTATCATAGAAATTCACAATATAGATTGACTGCTTAATGCATATTAATTGACTATATAATTAACCAGCAAAACAACTTTATTGTTGTGAGTGAATGAAACATTTTTTCCAGCTGCGACGATCGCTGGTGATCATAGCTACTCAAGGTAATCAGTAACGTGAACACAATAAACACATACAAAAAACAAGTAATATGGTGATATTGATGGCGAATTAATAGGATACGAATATTTTTTTTTTTGGAACGTGGCGGGCACAAATAATAATTAGTTTGAGAAAATAAAACAGGTGGACGAACAAATAGAGACCGTGATTTAATACAGTTTTTACAGTAGGATCAAATCTGTTGGTTCACTCTAAACTATCTAGAGTTAATCAAATAAATTTTGTATAATTCCTTGTTTGTTTTACAGTGGCTCTGTTTCATGGTTTATACTCTCACTGAACCATCTGCTATGTTCACATTATGAGATATGGCCAAGTGCCAACATTTTTTATTTTTTGTGTTTGCAAATGAATTACATAGCAGTTGCATTCATGTTAGTCACGACCCACTTGTTGTGCTGAAATCACACCAATCTTTTATTTGCCCGAAAACATGGAAAATCATTTGCATATAATGATAATAATAATTGTTATATTGAAATTTAATCCATTTGCTATTATGGAATTTATTGTACACATGAACGACAAAAAAGACTCAAAAACAATTATTTTTTCATGTCAATGTAGCATTGTAACAAAAAATGGTTGCAGCAGCACATAAATAAGCATCGCTGACGATGGTTTGCATTCATTTCATTCATTACTATAGCATCCAACCATATATAGCTACACTTCCCTCCATATCATAGTATTGTAGAATACTTTATTTTCGCTTGGAATTTATTTTCACTATTTTCGCTGAAGGGATGATTCCGTGAAAATAAAATCCAGCGAATATACTTCTTTTCCTATATTTCACATTAAACTCATCAAAAAACAGTGAAAATAAATTCCATACAAAATGCCCAAAAAGCCTTTTCAGCGAAAATTAATTCCAGCGAAAATAAAGTATTCCACAGTAGTATGAATCAGTATATGTTCTCTAAAATTCACCACTGAGGGCATGATTTCAGTTTGTGTCAAGTGTTCAGGTAACAAATCTCAGCACATCCCAAGATCAATTTTTTTTGGCATGTCCCAACTCGGTCCTGAGTTCAGTGATACAAACACTGTTTTGGATCAAATATTTGTAATTTTTAACAATTAGAAACAACATTCTATTTTATCCATGATATCAAAGAAATGTTTGGCAAGGAAAAGTGTGTAATTCCTTTGCGTTTCTATTTAATAATAATCCCATTTTTATTACTATACTTCCCGATCATAAGCCCAGGGGCCTCAACATGGAAAATTGAGGGAAAGTAAGGAATTGGGCTTATACTTGAAGACCACCTCAGAAACGATGATTATTCAGGGGTTAACTTTGTAACCATTTTACCACCCACGAAAAAGTATCCAAATTACATCTTTCGTTCACCATGACAGGCTAGGAGAGAATATTACGGTACAATTGTATTTTATTGTATTTTTTCATTTCAGGATTTTATAGACAACATTATTCAGCTATTAATTGCCTATGGGGGCAACACAATTTCCAAGAGGCTGTGAGTTATTCCTTTTTACTATATTAAAAAGCTTACATAGTTCAGTGGTTACTAAATTGTTGAATTGCAAAGACTATAGACTGACCAATCACAACACAGTATATACCCCAGTACCCTTTGCACATTAGAAATTTTAAACAGGGTTTTCAATTTAAATATTAGCAACCAAACTAGGGCACTATCATATTTATCTGAAACATCACCAACGGCAATGTGTCAGCACCTGAGTGATCTTTCAGTGCCACAAATACTTTATTTTAGTTGGAATTCATTTTTGCTGAAAATACTTTTTGGGTGTTTTGTATGGAATTTATTTTCATTGATTTTTGACCAGTTTAATGTAAAATATAGGAAAAAAGGTATGTTCACTGGACTTTATTTTCACTGAATTATTCTTTCAGCAAAAATAGCAAAAAAATTCATTCCAAGCAAAAATAAAGTATTTTACAGTAAATTAGATTTAATCAGAAATTTGAAATGACAAAAACTGAGAGTACAGACCCAGAGTCAAGCGGCTAACCAATCAAAGACGTGAATTCATACATCGATATTAATGAACATTCAAGCTGTCAGAGCAATGCTTTCTAATTTAATCCAGGTTTACTGAGAAAATGTTCTGATTACTTTTTCCTTGCCACATGCCTGTAGTAAAGTTTATGTCATGAGTGAAAAAAACTTTGATTTGGTTGAAATTGTACGACGTGTTATGATCACATCAAGGAATGTCACGCTTTACAACACATTTTTTTAAAATTTGTTGACAATAATTATTTCCATGCTACAAATTGCATAAAAAGTTACAGCATGAATTAAAAGACAACGAATTTAAATCTTTTTTTTTTGAATACCACAAATTATTAAAATATATATAATAATAACCTATTTTTTAAATGAATCAAGTACGTGAATTAATAGTTTTATTGGTACCAAGTGCAGATTGAACTACGTTATGAGAAAGCTGATTTGTGTTGATGCTGGCCATGGACATGAAAACAGTTAATTGTACAAAAAAAAATGTTGAGACAAAAGTATCAAAACATCACATGTAGAACATCATGTGGTAGATACAGCACTTACATTATTTGTAAACAAACAAACAAGTCTGCAACTATTCAGTGACATCATAGAAGAGAATATTATGCAACATGCCCACAATGTGAACAGTGTCACTATGGTACCAATTACCGGTATATTAAAAAATAAAAACATGCATATTAAATACTGTAAATTCCTGTTAGGTTAATATCAGAGCTACAAACATTGCATGTTTCTTGAATTAGGGATACACTCGCCAATCATTACCGGCTTGAATACATTCCTCTAGACTGCGACCATTTTGATTGTCATGGCGATTGAAACTTTTACTTAACAAAATCTGACTGGCGACAAATTCTGCCTCGCATGAAACAGATTATACAGCTTGTCAACTCTTGATGGAACACTTCTATCCACAATTCAATACAATTTTTTGTTTAAATTGGTATCTAAGGGTAGTTTAATATGTATTTGTAAAATATAATAAATTCTGGCGACAAACAATTTTTTACTTATTACCTAAATTTTCCACTTAGCCACGAACAATTTGATTTGGTAGCCAATGGCAACTAGAAGAAATAAACCTTGAAGGCTGAAATATTTGTTAAAAAATGCCTGAAAACACAATAATGTATGGTTGCCTACAAGCTTGGAATCACTCTGGATAAATCTGGTACTCAAAACTGTAAATTTAAATTTCCTAATTAAACAAACTAGTCACTGAAAAATTAAATTACTAAATTTGAAGTAAACACCAAAATCACAATAAAAATAATATACAAGTAATCACCAGGGGTAACCACAAAAATAATCTTTGTAGCTACACACATGTATGTGTATAGACTGCTAAAAACAATTCCAAGTTTGAAAAATATCTAAAATTAAAAACCCAGCCAAATAGAAATGGGAGATATATATTGCAATAATATTACTTGAGTTACAAAAAATATCAAATCTGTGATGAAAGTGAAATCAATGAGCTATACATACGCGAGTCAGAAAAAAAAATTTACAATGAAATATCACATCAAATAAAGAGAAATATCAAAGTAATCATGACCCAGGGGTTTCACAAATGCATTTACTAGCAGGCCATCATCCTGAAACAACAGGCCAAAGCAGGCTGCAGAAAGACCGGCGTGGGCAGTTGGGGCCAGAGAGTAGACGGCCAATTTGGGCTTATAGCAGACCATATGGCTGGAGACCTGTTCTTAACGAAACCCCTGATAACCAGTGAAAATGAGGGAGTACTATCTGTTTTAAATTAACAGAGGAACAAAAATAAAATGGTCACCTGCCTCATAATAATTTTGTTGAGTTATTTATCTTTTCTAGATTTATTTTCTATCATTTTTCTGATAATGATATGTTTGGCTATTCAACTGTGTGTGAAGTATTTTGTTGATTTTGTCTTGTCTTTTCATTGTAATACCCATGCTTAATTCAATAAAGATTATTATTATTAAAAATGGTAATTTATATACTTGTATACCTTGAAAGGGAAAATTAATTAAATTCAGACTTTCATCATTCTTAAAACAAACAAAAGGTTTATTATTTTTATAGCTTACTAAAACAATACAATGTAGTTGAAGGTTAGTTTGATTTGCCAGTACTTAATCCATTTTTAACACCTTGGCTACTCTATTGACATTGGTTGTTTATTCCACTGATGTAGCCCTTTGAGCTAGCCGATAACAGACTTTCATAATTAATTATAAAATAACACCCTGGTTTAGTATGGATTAAAGGAATGGCTTATAAGGGTGCTTTCAACCACAGTAGTATTATACGAGTTAAGGGGAATGTACCGGCGACTGACTAACTATGCCGATCCCACTTTAGGTCATTTTTTATTATCCAGGAAACGTTCCGAGCGCCTGTGCTTTCAACTCATGTAAATTTCATGTTCACAACACTATTTTGCAATTATGTCATGTCATTACAGCCAACTTGCACAAAACCCTGCCATAATTTTGTCTTGTATGAACTTTTCTCAGAAAGTTTATTTTCTACCACCAAACAAGAATGCAAGACAAGAAAATAGAAAGTCCCCCGGTTCACGCAATCAATGTTCATGTGAGCATGGTTCACAAATAATTTAGGGTCCCTTTCAGAATAACGATAAGTTACTTACCAAGACGCCATTCATTTCAGCTAAATAATATCCCTGGTTTATCTTGCAGTCGATCCAGCGAGGCGCCAAGCACAAAGGCGTAATTTTCTGCACTACTTTCTCCCACAGTTCTGAAGTATTCCACGCATGTTTAGATGTTCCAGACAGTTTTATTATTCCATCAAAGGCAATGAGTGTCCTCGCTATTGCACTTTGTAAAGCGCCTTCTTTGCCGACAAGGTTTACTTTCACTGATGTTTGAGCGTTCGTTGTTTCACTCCTCCAATGTAACGTCTTCCGAAAGATCTCAACAAAGTGGCCCTTCACGCGTTCACATGATAACGCACAATACGCCATAAATTACAAAACTATGAATTTACAAGCTTTGCCTGTGACTGAAACAATAAATTACGTAAAGTACTCATTAGAAATCATTCAATATTTGCATAACAGTACCACAAGAGGGCGCTATATCTCACAAACTGTACCTGTGCATACCAAAGTTGGACCAGAAGGTTGATCAATACAGTTCCATTTTCGTTTTTTTGTGCAGTTGTGTGAGCAAGTAATAAGCCATTTTGATTATTTTTTTAAAGTTCAGTGTTGGAATAAAAATGAACTATAATTGTTTAAATATGGCTATTTATGCATTCATGTGTACGATAAACCATGGACACAGTGTTAGTACGCCCATGGATAAACTAAGATAGGTTCCTATTATACTAGTATCGCCCATGTATTAACATACGGCAAATTTGTACAAACAGGTCTGTACCTCATAGATCCATAAAAATATAGTTTTCAACACAATATTTCATTATATTGAGTTTTTTTTTAAATCAAAGACTATTTCTAATTGTTGTATTTGTTCACCATAGAGTCCCGTGTAATAACTCCGTAATCCGCGTATAATTATATTATACCAGCATTTTAGTTTCCTGAATACGTCGTTCTGATTGGATAATGAAAGCGTGAGAGCGAGTCGAATTATAACACACACGAGCCAAGTAGTTGGTTTCTTTTGTTTATTTGTGTTTTTTTTTTTTTTTTCTGAAACAGTGTTTAAGATTATACATGTATTCATACACCGAACACACTCAATGGGTTTAGGTGTTATAGATTCTTTTTTTTTTCAGTCCTGTGATCGGCGTAACAATACTTGTGATATCTGGCCATTCTGTGTAAATAAATGACGTCATAGCTTATCGATGGTGTAACATGATATTCAAAACTTGGTACAGACTTCCTTATTACCAAACGCTTCAGCGTGGTATTAAGAGTTTGTTTTCAGGGGTGGGTGATACCAAGGTGGGAAATGGATGCACATAAGGGGTTAATTCCTTGAATTGCAATATAGAGGGTTCAGGCCGAAATACAATATATAGTGTTTTCATGTTTCGTCTGATATTTCTGTGGTATTCTGCTGCTGTAAGTAATGCACGATTTGTTCCGAAATTCAGTATTTTGTGTGCATTCCAGGGTTATTCGTTTTTTGCTGAAAACACCCCTATTTTTTAATGGCAGAGTCGAATAGTTTCACTCCCACTGGGAAATTGCATTGTTGCTTGAATGAGAGCTAATTAAACACATTTCCCAGACCGGCGAAAGAGTATGCAACAGCCAATTTTAACAGCCTGTCACATGATTTTAGTCTGAATGTCAACATGAAAAGAGGCTCACCATTTTACGCAGGAGTAATTGGGAGTAGAACATGTGAGGGATAGTATTAACAGAGATGTGTGTACTGGAAAGTAATAACTATTCTACTTTTGCACTCTGAGCATTCCTGTTTTAGTATATTGGTTTGAAAATGTTGAACTTGCATGATTTGCAATGTGTTTTTTTATACTGAAACTCCCCTATTGATCGAATTCCGGGTTTGAACGAGAACGACACACCACGTGATTCATTTGAATACAATGCTGAAGGCAAGCATGCCGTGCTACTGTGGTACTCCACTGACGGGATGACTTACTAGTACTGCATGCTACAACTTCGCTTCTGATGTTGCTTGCTAGCCGTGGATTGAATGAATCTTGATTACCGGTTAAAATGTTGCTCATTTGGCGTTGGTAATCTTTATTTGGAACTGGGTAACGCCGCAACGTCGCCAGCAGAAACCTCCTGGTACTTCGTACTATGATAAAACTCAGTCAACATACACCAAGTTCTGTCAATCGTAGTATTCCATGTGATGTACACCTAATATGCAAAAAATGTTGCTAAACTGGATAAAAAATAGCAGACGAACATTTATTTACAAAATAAAAATACTTCGGTTGCCAATGAAAACAAGCCGGTAAAAAACAAGCAATATGTTTTTGGCTGTTACCATGGTAGGACATGAACGTGAAGCTAACGTCGGTTTATAACTAAAACCAGGCACCTTTATACGAGGTTCGCAAAATAACATTCAGTCTTTAGAAGTCCCTTTATTGTATTATTTCCAACCGTTTTGCGATAGTATTTTCTAGATTGGAGGCAGCATTTAGATTTTATTCAAAGTTCAATTGGGATTGCGTTGACAATGTAACAATGTCGGCGCCAGTGATCTCTTACCAGTGCGCAACGTAGCCAGAATAAAAGGCATGATCATTTGGCCACTGCTATTACAAGACTGGTAGGAGGTAATAAATTTGGGGCGAAAGTATTCAAAAAACAGATTTTGGCTGTTGCCATGGTAGCGGTGGGTCAGGATTGTTTTTCCAATTAGTGATGGTACGATCTGCCTATCAAGTTTGAACAAAATCAGCCAAGCCCAAAAAAATCACAGAAGAGTTAAAAAGCCATTCCTGGTGAACAGTTACTCTAACTTTGGGGTCAAATTTCTCATTAATGAAAAAAGATATAAAAAATTCAAATAGTAACTTTGTACCCACACTCAAACCGAGTACAATGAGCTATGTCTGAGGTGTTGTATCACAGGGAATTGGACAAACTTATGTATTTTAATAAATTATTGAATAATAAAATGTTATATAACTTTTCTTTTACCCCTCCCCTTCCTGGTATCTATTTTTAAAATCACATTTCCGTCTGCTATTTTTGTCAGGTTCAAATCGTTCACCAATCGTTCATTTTTGTCATGTTAGATGTACATCACATAGAATACTAGGATTGGGAAAACTTAATGTATGTTGACCACCTGGAAACTGAGTTTTATCAATCTTGAAGGGCTCTCTGAACATCCACCCGCAGCCTGGACCCGCAGTAAAATCAGCCTTTTCACTTTGGCGCGTAGATGTTTTGACTTGACAAGTTGTTTGACAGCTAGCAAACAGATTGTGCGACGCGCATCGTCGGCGGCGTCTTTTTTATGACGTTTTGAACACTTAGTCAATTTGAGCAGTATTTATTCGGACAATGACTCAAGTTTAGACGTCTGATTTTTTTATTTTCACACGTACAGTGACACGCGTTCTACACTGACACGCGTTGCTAGGTTGCAGCATTGTCTTGGAGCATATTAATGGGCAATTGGGTTCCCCGACCTAAATTTCTATCCCGATTTGTTGCACGTTCTTTCTTTAATATGAAATAATCAAATATGGGACATATGTAATAATAACAGAACTCCATACCCTCCCAGTGGCTTCGCTCGTGAAAGTACGGCAGCAGGATACACCGCATCACTCGTGAAAATAACTTCCATACGCAATGAAAGCCACGGGGAGGGTATGGGGTTCTGTCATAATACTTCATTATCACTGAAAACATTTTCCCCCTGAAATAAATTCCAGTGAAAATGCCATTTCCCTCACACTCTATTGAGACACAGCACAGTGAAAATTGGATTCACATGTAATGCTTGAAAACATGTCAGCAAAAATAAATTAAGTGAAATTCTACGTGACTTCATAAGAGTTGGAAATGAACAAAATACACCCGATCCTACCACTCCATACACAATGTAAACTACACCCCAAAACATCCTTTCGCCCATGGGTACTATCGTGTTTCACCAGTGTATTCTATTTGACTTCAGGAGAAATTGAAATAAACAAATTAATTATAATTTCAGCCTCTAGTTGAGCACTACCTCGTCTTTATGTCAACTTTAAGTTATTCATTGCCTACATCAGTGACTTCAAAATATATGTTTCAATCCCAAGAATTTAACTCGCTGTTAATTGCATGGGAGTGCCAGTCTTTCATGAATTACTGGGATTACTGAGAACATGAAGCTGTAACTAAATCCTGGTATAAGCACCGGTTAGGCAGGCTTGAACTATGCATGCGAAGCCACCTGAGAGGTATATTCAATCCAATAGATTTCTCATTGTTTGGTAACTATTTGCTGCAAATGCAGCAAAAATCAATATAAAAATATTACCCACACAGCATTCTACAGGTTACTTGTAATGATTTTTGTTTGTTTATTTTGATATCCTGACGTATGAAAAATACATTTTAGTGATTCACGCTCTTAAAAAATATACATGCAAATAAAATGCATATCGTAATATTGACACTGTTTATCTGGCATGTCCCCTCCCCCGTGTTAGCATGGTTCTTCGCTCATATTTATAATATAAACGTGGTTCTTCGCTCATATTTATAATATAAACGTGGTCCTTCGCTCATATTTATAATATAAACGTGGTTCTTCGCTCATATTTATAATATAAACGTGGTTCTTCGCTCATATTTATAATATAAACGTGGTCCTTCGCTCATATTTATAATATAAACGTGGTCCTTCGCTCATATTTATAATATAAACGTGGTCCTTCGCTCATATTTATAATATAAACGTGGTCCTTCGCTCATATTTATAATATAAACGTGGTCCTTCGCTCATATTTATAATATAAACGTGGTCCTTCGCTCATATTTATAATATAAACGTGGTCCTTCGCTCATATTTATAATATAAACGTGGTCCTTCGCTCATATTTATAATATAAACGTGGTCCTTCGCTCATATTTATAATATAAACGTGGTCCTTCGCTCATATTTATAATATAAACGTGGTCCTTCGCTCATATTTATAATATAAACGTGGTTCTTCGCTCATATTTATAATATAAACGTGGTCCTTCGCTCATATTTATAATATAAACGTGGTTCTTCGCTCATATTTATAATATAAACGTGGTCCTTCGCTCATATTTATAATATAAACGTGGTCCTTCGCTCATATTTATAATATAAACGTGGTTCTTCGCTCATATTTATCACGTAATAATGGTCCTTGGCTCTTATATTTATCATGTAATATATTGAACAAGGTATTTCTGTAAATTTAATCGCTGCCGCATAATTTGTGAACAAATCTATAACAACGTTATTCGGATAAGTGGTTTATAGTCATTACACCCGTTTAAGTCCTTCGGTCCTTCGATTAGGTCCTTCGGTCCTTCGCGGTCCTTCGTTTTAGCACAGTCACTCTACTAGGAGTATGAGTAGTGACTGTGGTTTTAGTGAGTACCGCGAACCGGGGCTCGAATCCATGTACATTCACTTCCGATAAGCAGAAAAAGGCAGTATTCAGTTTCATTTGTTCGGGAAATGTTATTCTGCTTTACGCTACCGGACAACCGTTTGTAAAATCAACCTATCTTTCTGTACTGAGAGCACAGTTAGTAACGTAGCAACCATGGAAACAGGAACTCGAAATTCAGCAGCGAACTACACCTGCATCTCTGGATTTTTTAGCGACACTGAATGTGGTAATTTAAAACAGAAAACATGACATAGACGCCATTTCCCATCATAATGTAATTTTTCGTAAATTTAAAAACAAATCTCAATTTACCACTGGCTGATCCAAAAATTCGGTAAGGGGGGCGCTCCTATTGACGTAGCCGAAGTAGACTTCCGGTGGGCTCAGTTTATCAATTGATTTGTCAATTATTCTTTTTTGCGGGCTGAGGGGGGCGCCTGGCGAACCTCCCCATAAATCCGCGCGTGTTTACTATATATTTACTGCTGATAAAGAGCATACTGGATGATCTCGAAAACCATGGATACGTAATTTAGTGTAGTGAGGCCACGATCGGCCACGATCGGCCACGATCGGCCACCGTCTTAGTCACCGTCCCTCAATTAGTCTCGGTCATAAAAAAAAATGTACCACAATCAATTGCACCCGGCGAATTATTTTGTTATTGTCCAATGACCACCTGACAGTCCTATGAATACTGACTGTCCGCTGTACATCACTGACAGAAAAATCATTCACTTCACCTTAAATCGACAATATTTTTATAAACTTACATCATGTTACGTTGAACGTCAACAGCACAATAACAATATTGTCTATTCCTAGAACTCATCCACGACAGATATCCATGCTTTTCACACATCTTAGATTAATCCAATAATCTTATTTAAGTGTTCATAAGCTTTATCTTTGATGACACAGTTTAACCCCCCCCCCCACTCAGGATCCATAGGGGGCCGCATGCGCGTTCCCATTTTCTCGGGAGAGGGGGTACTTTTTGACGATCTGTCTCGGGAACATTTTCCCGAGAAAATCGTAGAAAAGGGGTATTTTTTGCTTGTTTTCCCGAGATTCTCAAAATAGGGGGTATATTTGAAAACACTTCCCGAGATATACAAAAAAGGGGGGTTTAAAAGGAGTTCTAGACTGAAAAGTTCCCTAGATAGGGGGTGAAATTCATCGAAAAAGCCCGTGAAAGGGGGGGGGGGTTAAATTTTCTTCTTTTCCCTAGATAGGGGGGGGGGGGTCAAAAAAAAATGAGGGAACAAGCATAGGGAGTGGGGGGGGGGGGGGTTTAATCACAATTGTGTCATGATTATTAATGTTTTGTTCTAATTGTGTAGAATTCTAATGTGAAGAATAAAGCAGTTTTAAGTTAACGTATAATTACAATGAATCAGTATGTGCATTAGCCTGACAAGGTCGCGGGATGCAGTTCTGCCGGCGAGGGCGCTACTCACGCCTACATGTCAGGCCATATGTGCACAGATCCTAAATCTTCTCTATACGGTATATGGTATGTATTGAAAGATCTAAATATAACAAAGCGAACCGGACAAGAATAATGTACGTAATTGTATAACTCTCTCTGACTACAGTTTGGTTGACAACTTAGTTGCTTGTAGCCTTTTTGGATTTACATGTTCCGTGGATGAACTGTGAATTTGTTACTAGTATATGATCTGTATTCTACGAACATATTCTACGCTCACTGAGACGTCTGACCTGGTTCAACGTAAAACTATACTCGATAAAATTTCTTGTACAACTACATTCTATATTTATATAATGCGTTGTCATTGAAATAAACATGATTTTGATTCACTCACACTCCTCTCCTCTCATGTGACTCTAAGGATGTGGGTGATGAAAAACATTACTTTTTTCATTGTGACAGTTTTTCTGAACACAGAAAAAAATTCCTCTATACATTGTTCAAATACTCACCTGACTATCAAACATTACCAAATGGAGAATTGTTTGTTAATGTTTTCTCTAGTATAGACAAATATGTTTGTAGTATTTTAGCTAATTTTGTTTTTCAGATTTTAAAATTATTTTAGATTAGTTGTGATACTCTATGTTTCTTACGTTGGACTTTACTCAAGCATTGTTTTTGTGTACGTTCCAAATAAAATATCCTATCCTATCCTATCCATTAGGATGAAGCACGGTTCCAGTAACCGTGGATGAAAGTAGTACACGGTGTACGGTCGATTCGTCCCAAATCACATTCGTCCCAAGTTTATTCGTTGCAGAGTTTACGTCCGAAAGTCGATTCGTGCCTAGTTTATTCGTCCAAAAGAGGTTAGTCCGGAATGAACTGACTCTGAACACTCGCTTAAAGTAACGATTGATGATTAAAGTTGAAAATAAATATTCTTATTTGTTAAATCTGTTTCTGATTTGGAGAACGCGAATGGATATCTGATGTCTGAGACGATATTCTAGAAGTTATTATGAAATATTTGCCATTGTTTTAACATTTTTACAAGGAGAACAGAAACACTGAGTACGTTCATATGTCCGCGACACGAACGTCACAACAATTTAAGGTTAGCCCGAACCAAATACAACTCATCCGAAATTAACTCACGCAACCGAGTAACAGACTATATATAATCGTAGTTACGTATTCATAATACATACGTGTATTCATTACGTCATTTGTTCTTCACCTTATAGTTTAGAGACAACATTTTCGCCACCAAAGTTTATATCTGCTTCGAACTTCACTAGACATTTTAAACTTAAAACTCTGGTTATCTTATTATCTTATTTCAGGAGAAAAGTCAGTTCATCCATGGAGGTAAAAAGAGATTCCATGGTTCATCTCAATAAACAGACTTAAATACAGTCGAAAGTACTTGAATAGGTAGATAATAGTTGTGAGTATTGATGAGTTTGGTAACGGTGAAGATAGTTACATGGTCACTAATGTATTTGATTACGTAATAAATAGACCGTCGATTACTTGTAACGGGAAAACAATGGGAGTGTGAGGTGGTTACGTTCAGTAAAGAAAATGTATGGAAATGATCCACAAGATCGTAATCGTTATCACCACTTTTTACATTAAAATTGATAACACCACCCTAGATTGAAATCGAAAACACCGGTCTTTTTTACGTTCAACAACAACCCCGATATTATGTTGAAATCGACAACGCCATACCCTAGATTGATATCGACAACACCGGTATTTTTTTACGTTGAAATCTACATCGCCGGTATTTTTTACGTTAAAATGGACAACACCGATACCCTAGATCGAAATGGACGCCACAGGTATTTTTTAGGCCGAATACTAAATCGAGAAAAAAAAACAATATTTTCACACCATGTATAATAATTAAAAAACATTGAAATCTCAACCAAATCACTGTGACCGTATAGCATTGTCCCACTAATACAGCTGATTGACACCTTCATAAGCGTTTCCATACCTGGATAGGGCACAGTCCCTCTGTTAGAAACAGATTTCTGAGTTTAGCATATTTGGAGATACCGTACCATATTCTTTTATCTTGCATTACGTCACTATACTTTATAGCCAATCACGTTAATGTAACTTGAGATTTCCCGCCAGAATGTGAACTTGACACATGTGTGGGTCAAGGCTAACATGAGTCAGTAGTGTTTAGATCTCGTAATAAAGTACCGTTAAAGTCCTAATATAAACCGCATACGTAATAGTAACCGCACCCCCAATTCCGGCTTCGGGGTTAAAGAGTTCTTAACAAAAATTGAAAACTTGAAAAGTACCTATTACTAACCGCACCCCCAATTCAACAAGACCGTGACTGTCTTCATTGTTTCAACCAGCTGTTCCAAAACGGCATTGTTCCTAATCCTATTCTTTGTTTCGACAACATGCCTAAAAATATTCACACCTATTTATTGTTCAGCGGTGATAAGATGTCAGACAGGCAATGAAACTGCTTTTGTTCTGGCGGCGACCTCTGTCAATACTCTTTCTGAATACGTCTGTGTTTCGTAAGTTTTAGACAATGAGCTTTTATCACCGTAAAAGTGTTAAACTGAGCATTGAAGAATAATTTATCTTTCGAAAACAAATAATTTCTTGATTTAAAAAAAAAATCATGCCGTTTTCCCATGGAAATCAAAGGCAAAAGATCGCACTACATTATCGGTAAATCTCTTCCGTGTTGCGTTCACCATGAGGTCGCTGAACTGTCATTAACATATTTAAATGAGCTATGTAATTTAGACACGTGGGCACCATCCAGCATTTTGATTGGTTAATTAGCGACTTGACCTATCTGACGATATCCGCCATGCTTTTGAATGCTCACGTGACGTATAATAATACGTCACGTGAGCATTCAAAAGCATGGCGGATATCGTATCGGCTGTTTACATGTGACTGAAATCATTCGCTTACGGGGAAACTCAGTTGAATTTTACTTGCATTTTATAACAATTCAACGAATTTATTTTTCGTGCGTTATTGTAATCACTACTAAATAATAATCACCAATATCAACACTTCGAAAACAAGTAAGTTATTCACTTGAGACCAGCAGCATGGCCCGATCGAGCTACCGTTATGTGATCATTTGCTACTAAGCAGTGCATTCGTGTTTTTATTTGAAACTTCTGTTAGAATATACTTTTCGTTACCAAGAAAATTAAAAAAAATAAATGCATATTACATTAAAAATACTGAGTATTTTTTGTATCATGTAGAATTTTTTTTTGATTGTAATTTTTCAACATTTCGTAACGCCTATTTTAGAACCAAAATAAGGCCTTCCACTCTTCCCCGACGCCTATTCAAGAGATTGTACGGTGTATTGTTTGTTTTGTGCATGTGTTGTGGACAAAAAATGACCACGCCCATTTAGTGATTGCAATATGTACGTAATAGAAACCGCACCCCGAACTTGAGCTTTTGATCCCAATTTTTAAATTGATACATTGTAATATAAACCGCGGTTTATAATAGGACTTTAACGGTAGTCATCCTTTCAACTTGAAGTAACTGGCTTGTTGTCTGACTGTGTATACCTATACCCCACCCCACCCTCAACAATGAGGGGACTGCGAATAGGAGGACTGTGCATATATGAGGAAGTCTCACAATGACTCACTTCCGGTATGTCACAATACTTTCATTTTCCAGAATGGCACAGAATCCACTTTTAAACATCTTTTTTCTACTTTGTGGTCATTGATGATGCCTTCCTTGGAAACTTTCAATTTTGAATACTTAAACTTCTATCAGTACAACTAAATTCTTAAAATTGTCAATACTGATATACTTTGTGTACGGATTTTGTTGAAAGCATTTTGCATTTATTTATACAATGTAAGGATGTTTTGAATTTCTGTGGAGAATTAAAAACAATCTTTTACACAAAATGTAATATTGAAATTGTATTTTGTCTAAAGAAAGCAATATTAAATATGAAAAAATTCCTCAACTTGTTAGCAAAAAGAAGTTTATATTTCTAAGTAAATTTAAAGAAGTCCCAGTTTCACATGTTTTGTAAATATTTAACTTTTCACAAACAAATCAATCTGTATAAAGCCAAAATATACAATGTAAAAGCCATAAGCTTCAAACTATACTGGAATATTCTAGCAAAATTACTGTAAAGCGACTTCTCCATGTTTGTCTGTGTTGAAACATTTCATTTTTGTTTTTCTCTGATGTAATTTGTTTAAAAATAATAAAACATGTAGCCTCTCAGCTGAGATACTAGTAGCTTCACTGTTAAAGATATCACAAAATGAACAAATTTGAGAGAGGTCCACCTGTAGTACCTTTATGTATAATATCAATCGGACTTGCGGTCAAAAGAAGTCAAAAATATCACATTTTACCCAAAAATATTCAAAATTAGAGAATTGAAAATATCATCACGAATTGAAAACATTTGAGAGAGATCTACAACAAAACTAAACAGGAGACTTTCTGGCAAATAAATTTCACACCTTATTTTTAGCCCAATGGTATATAATTTATGTTTATGCTAATGAAGGCTATTTTTGTCCTCAAAAATATTGACTTATGTAAATTAGGTTATATTGTTATGCAAAGTGAGTCAATATGCTGTCAAAAATTGCTGTTAAGAAGACTGCATAGTAATAGAACAGTAATTTCATACACAACAAAATTCAACTATTCAATATTATACAAAGCAGATTTGATACGACTGATTAAAACATTCTGAACATAATTATACTATTATTTATTCAGTATTTAATGGTGGTAACAAACACAAATTGACAATATATAAAAGTACATTTAGTAAAAAAAAGTAGCACAAGTTTGTCATCAACTCTCATTATGGCAATAACAATATTTTTCTAAATAAAATTTTTCACTCTCAAAATACTAAGTATATTAACATAACTCATGACAAATTGTTGCACTGACTGTATTATCATTATGCTAGTATTATATGGGATACATACCCTACTGTGCAGACACAGAATGCACCAAATAACTCACCAGTTGTTGTTTTTATCAACAATTACATGTACCATTTCACTGTTTTTAGTATCTGTACTCTGTGATGAAAGAGTTTTGACTGCACAAAATATTTTTCTTTGTAGCAACAGACTAGTCAATGTACCCCCCCCCCACCTCAGGATATGTGGGAACAAGAAAAATGCCGCCCTGGGGCAAACAAAAAATGACTTACTGCCATGCTCATCCCCTCCCCCATTTCCCCCACCCTGTCTTTATTTTTTTCTTGGAATCATTTCTGAAACATCAGCGCATATGCGTAAATCAAGAAACTGTTATTTTTGATGGTTTCTTTAACCAGAATTATCCATCGACTCCAGGGCTGCTGGGAGTATCAATGCCTCAAATTAACTACCCTGTATGTGATGGGTTTCCTTTCTGTCACTATTTTGAATCACCCAGGAGCAATAAATAAACCAGAACCACTTCAAATCACAAAGAATTTTGGTTAACCCTGAAAATGAGAAGAAGCCTTAAACTTGACCCCCCCTAAAGGTCACACATCCTGGTACTTTCCGGGGTGTTGTTGCCTACAACATTTGAGACACCATTTAAAATACAAAATCACAACTTGGGGAAAAGATGTACAAGTGATATTACCAGCCTACTCTGTTAAAAAAAAGTTTTCAATGTGAAATTTACAGAGGATTCAAGTTGCCACAACTCCATTAATAAAGGTGTATGATGAAAGAAACTCATCTCACATGAACACAAAATTATTTACATTTTCTAATACAAGTATTCACAGTTAATAATTTGATTCAATCATTTTTACACTCGCCAACAATGTCTGTTATAATTTTATTTTGAAAATCTTGTGATGTGTTGCTGAACAGCATCATCTTTTTCTGCATGGTTAAACTGGCTGTTCAGTGGTTCATGTCCTGTGCTGAGATGTGGCAGGGTAATCTTTCCTCTCATACATTGATCCATCTCCACATACACTGTTGAAATAGAAAACAATACTATGTTTAGCATTGGGTTTAATGGGTTTTTTTTTAAATGTTTTTTTTGTAAATATTTTTTTTTCACAATCCACTACAAGACTTTTTAAGAGTCAGTCCCACAGGCCAGGAAACAAATGTTGGTCAATTTTTTTTTTCAAAATCAATGTGTGTGAGCAAATTTTCATTCTGAAATTGTCATGAAAACAGATTTTTCTTTTCTTTTTTTTAATAAAATTCTAGGAAAAATCAGAAAATTGTGACTTGTATGTTTTAAACATGCAAGTCAACATTTTGTATTTGTGAGCACTTCTGAGTATATTTACAAATGCTTTATTAGTCATCGTCAGAAGAAGACTTAAATATGAAAGGGGCTTATGTTTTGAATTTCTGTCAGTCAGTCCATCTGTGCATGCAACCGTCCGTTGTCATTTCTAGGACATGCCTGAACTGATTTAGTTCAAAGTACATTATGCACCTCAGTTTGTTTTTTGTCATTCAAACATGGCATTGACATCACTCATGGTGGGTTACTATGGTGAAAGATGTACTTCCAAAATAGCAAATACGGTAACAGAAGAAATATCCATTAACTCATTATTGAAATGTAGGTCATCCAACAGACTAGACTCAAACACACTGCTATCAGATTTATCAGAGTTGTCAGATCAAATGTCACTAGTTATGGATATTTCATGTGAGGTCATATGACACAAGCGTCCAAGCTTGTGTATACAGTCCATAAAGGTTTTATCATATACCTTACAGTGTGATTTAGAATGACATGTTTTGTTTTGATTGATGAAAGCCAGGAGTGCTAGGCTAAGTGTGATATGGGAAATTATTGCCCTGGCTTGAGGGCGCACTTCCCATAGCCTTATGAGGCAGGGCAATACAAGGTATGTGATGTTTTAAAACATGTTTGGTAACCAACATAAAACACTGAAAACAACAGAATGTTATTTAAAACACACACAAACAAATTAAATATAATGTATGTATTTTAACAAAAATACAAACTTTTTTTTGGAAAACTTGTATTATTTAGAACCATACCTTTATTATTTGTTTTTTGTCATGCTTGTATGGATATTGATCTGGTACTTGTTACTGTCTGGCAGTCAATATATCTTGTGTGTACAACCTGGTGTAAAGAAATGAGAGCTTTTACAAATAATGAACAGCGCCCACACACTATTTCACAAAAATGTTGCATACAATAATAAATTGGTCTACACACAACAGACAAATAATAAGTGTTTTAATATTTTGTAAAATAAAATTACATGATTGGGAAATAATATGAAATATACTACTACGGTAACTTACTTTTGAACACATTATGATTGGGATCATCTGCACAGCACATTCACTGTTGTGAGGTTTGGTGATAGTTAACACGTCTACTTCTTTGGAATGTACCTGTATTCTGTAGTCAGATCTGGTTGCTATGACAACTAAATGCTACAATATCTATTTGCCGCTTTCACTTTCACATCATATGCCAGTTTGGGTCACTAGGATATGCACACAGTGTACTTGATAGTCTACAACAAATAAATCAAAATACAATAATGATAGTGTTACTCATGAAACTCATGAATAAAGATTTTCTATCAATGTGAGTTGTACGTTGACTCCAAAGTAACATTGGCGCCGCATTCCCCAGTGTTCCTATCAAGGAGGCTTGGCTCTGAATATTATATATTTTTTAAATGAAAATCAAAACAATGTAAGAATGTGCAAAAGTGATGGTGAATTAACATGTCAGTAATCAACCACATGAAATAAACACACATGTTGGCCAGCTCAAATTTTGACAAAACTGAGGTAAACGAGACACACGTACTGTAGAGGGACTGCACCTAGAGAAAACACTGGTAAAAACACCAAGATTAGAAACACACAAATACACATGGAATAAACCCAGAGGTACACAGCTGCTAAGTAGTAAAAACAAGATCATATGTTCGTCTCATCTTTGACCTAGGTGATAGACACCCCCAAAATCAAAACAATTCTTTGGTTCATGCAAACCATTTAAAAATGACGGCTATGATTGGCTGATTAGTGATATGAGATCTTAAGAGAAATAAAAAGGTTGAATAATTCACTCATCACTCCTGTGTGTGATAGAACAACATTACAACATCATTTCTGTAAACAATGCAAATATATTGGTGGCGGTAAACATTTCACATTCCTTGTGAAAGAGATGTACCATATGGCAAAGTGTCCTTGTACCTGAAATTCTAAACAGGAATAGATGTTTTAATAAATAAAACAAGCAGCCTATCGGCTGAGATAGCTCCGCTGTTAGCAATGCACATTTCAATTAAAAAACTGAAGACATCATTAGAAAATGAACAATATGTATAGTATCAAAACAATCAGACTTACAGTTTTTAACAAGAAGTCGAAAATATCACTTTTTACCAAAAATTACAAAAATATTCACCAAAATAAATTAATTAGAGAATTGAAGATATTATCACAAAATGAACAAATCTGAGAGAGGTCCACATGTAGTACCTATATATGTAATATCAAAGCAATCAGACTTGCGGTTTTTAACAAGAAGTTGAAAATATCACTTTTTACCAAAAATGACAAAAATATTCACCAAAATTAGAGAATTAAAGATATCAATACAAAATGAACAAATCTGAGAGCGGTCCACATGTAGTACCTATATATGTAATATCGAAGCAATTGCACTTGCGTTTTTTAACAAGAAGTCGAAAATATCACTTTTTACCAAAAATGACAAAAATATTCACCAAAATTAGAGAATTGAAGATATCACCATGAAATGAACAAACCTAAGAGAGGTCTACCCAAGGTACATATACACCAAGTATCAAAGGATTCAGGCTTGTAGTTTTCAAGAAGAAGTCGAAAAAGTAAAACATTGACACGGATGACGGACAATCACTCATATGATAAGCTCCGCTCGACAAAGTCGACAGCGGAGCTAAAAAAAAAATAATGACCACGAGACCAGATTTTGTAGGGATCCTCAGTCAAAATGGAATTGCCAAAATCAATTTCAAATCAGCTTGTTGACTGCTGGGGTGGTCGGTGTTCAAAAAATAAATTAAGTGACTGTATAAGTGACTTGAGGCACAAATAAAAATGTTGTGGTCCCTCAATTTCTTGCATTTTTACACTTATTTTATTTATAAATTGTGAATTTCATTTTTCAAAATTACAAATTCCATAACTATAGTAAGATGTTTTTCAAGATCACGATATCAATGTACAATTTTCACAGCAAATCGTTTTGTGTCAGTGGTACGTCATATCAGCTTAGAGGGCACACTGTGTGGGAACAAAAAGAATCTGTTGCCTGGAATAAGGGTATGGCCATAGACAAAGTGACCACAGGTGTGAACTTACCTGGTTTAACAGATCAGTGGCTGGACCCAGTAGTGAAACAACAGGAAGTGTACATTTGCTGAGACTAAGAACAGAAGGGACACCTCAGATGAATATTTGCAGTCTCCAACCAAAGTACCACCAGGTTACAAGATGCTTGACATGGAGAAAACATCAAGTCTGTGAAACAAAGCAATAAAAGAACATAAATTATTCAACAACCATGTGCACAGGTGAATTGCAGTGCAATGACATTCAGAAATGATGAAATTTGTGTGACAGTGAACTTGATGTGTCAAATGTATGGTTAAAAAAGGTTGATGGTGGATCTGTGAAATTATCATAAGCTAAACGTTAAGTGAGATGCATCATGGGAGGACCATCATGTTGTAGGAGTACATTAAAGTACAGTAATCATGGTAACACATCATGTTTGATATGAATCACAGATGATGTACACACAGTACTGTATACAATGCATGTAAAATTAGAACAGAAAGTTTTACATCTCAGAAATAGGATTCATCATGGAGTACCATAATCATGTAAGGCTTCATTAAAGGGCGGTAGTCATAGTAACAAGTCATGTTTGATATGTAATTGTAGAAAAAATAATATTCGTGAGAAATCCAAATCAATATACTAACCTGTGGAGACCAGTCAGTGATGAACACTATCACAGGGGTATGTCAATTTCAGTGTGGGTGGGTATGTATCTTTCTGATAGTGACACTCTGACAGCTTGCATGACTTGCATAGCACCATGTTGTTGAAAGGGTGAAAGTTCATTGCAACCATATAAGGATGTGATGAGTGACCGGATACATGAATTCATGTCTTTGATTGGATAACTGCTTTACCCTGTGTCAGTAAAACAGATAGACAAAGCATATAAATTATTCAAATAAACTTGCATTATAACAGGGGTTTTTCCAGAAAAAAACTGCAAGAGAGAGCACTGCAATTCAGCAGAGCCACCAAGTTAGGGAGATAGGGTTCTCCCTACCAGGGTATGGAGTTTTTGATAGTTCTAAGTTAAAATGGAGCATTCTATGGCTTTCTTGGGGCCAAAATTACTATCAGCCAGATCACAGTTGAAGACTGTGGCCACATGTGATCCCTGGTCAATCACAATTTTATGGTTGCCAGAGGATCTGCTCCCCAGGGTAAGGGGGGGGGGGGGGCTCATGGCTCAGATTTAAAAAAAATCCCTGATCATTGTATATTTTTTAGGAAAAACAAAGAGTACCTAGTTTTTTGAATGTCCATCTTGGGTGTAAATTGAATATACCGGATGTCACAGCAATATAGATCTGAGTATTTTCTACAAAAGTCCATCAGAACAAAACTGTCATAGACTGCGTAAAAGTTGAATGTCTGATGTATGTGGTAGTTTGAACTTGATCAGTCCAGGCATGTCAAATACATGTATAAGTATCCAAAACTACATTCTACGCATTAATTTCAGAGTGCACGGCGGGCGAACATACATAGTTCGCACGTTTTCTATTCTGTTATTTACTTGGGATCAACCCTGATGTTGCAATACTGAAATAATCCATATTTCTTTTGAGTAGTAGTTTTCCAAATGGCAAAAATGTGATCGTTAAGTCGTGAAACCTGGTCACTATCATCATTTTACTTTTCCAAATAATCTTGTCCATTGAGACTATCGTGAATGGGGTGTGAACGAGCATGACTTGTTGGCGGCCGTGAAAGGTTTAAATAATTCCCTCACCCTCAGTTTACCTTTCGAAAACTGAGAATCAACAGCTTTTAGAGAAAAAAGTCACCATTTTTTGTCGAAATAATTTTAACATCGCGATAATACACTTCTGCATTGCGTTGATAAAAATACTTCTGTCAACAATCGGAAAACTTCGACTGTATGACAGAGCATTTTCATTGGTTAACGAAAGACGTGACCTGTTAGGTCAAAGGAAGTTTTTCATGTCAAATTATGATGAAACCATGGCGGAAATTAGCCTTGTATCGAGAGTATGCATACAATCTTGCCTTTGACCATTTTCCCACAGACCCTACTCATTTTTGCACCGTAAATTCAGACGGTATGTGAACTGTATTGTAATAACATTTTTGTTTTTTGTTCATATTTGTTTCTTTATTGTAAAAAGCATCGTTGAAATCAATGACGACTCGTTTCACATGTCTGTTTTCTCAAAAAGACATAATATTCCTCCGAGACCGGCGCTGTGAACGAAAAATGTAATTCGGATAATGATTCAAGGCTCGGAAGATGGTTACAGTTTTAAATTTTTTTTCTGAGGTGGTCCTCGAGTATAAGCCCACCCGTTATTCTTTTCCGATTTTACATGTTCAGGCCCCTGGGCTTATACTCGGGGAAGTACGGTATATGTCTTGTAAAATTCGGTAAATTAGGAGGGGGCTAATAATCAGATATATGACTTGTAAAATTCGGTAACATATTGAGCAGAGATTTATACTTGAACAAGTACAGTAAATGTTAAGTTATGTTTGGACTGTACTGTGGGTAATATCAACTATATATTATTGAAATATGAATGTAGGAAAATATATGAATTATTCAAATCAATATACTAACCTGTGGAGACCAGTCACCGTTGAACAGTATCACAGGGGTATGTCAATTTTGGTGTGGGTGGGTATTATCTTTTCGGTTCGAATAGCAAATAATTAAGATGCTATATTCTTGTAGTACAGCCTGTCATCTGTAAAATATAAACAGTAGACAATAAAGGCAACTGTTGGCTTACATGCACTCCTAATGGAGCTTCTAATACAATACATGTACATTGTATGACAGTACTTAGTGAAATCTAATAAAACACGCAACTATTTTTATTTATTGATTTCATTATGAAAATACTACTTTGCTGCATTGCTGTAATCTTTTTATTTTTCATTTTTGTTTAATTTATTATTGTTGTGTAAAAAAAACAAGCAAAAAAACAAAAAAATAGCTCAATATTTTTATGAGATGGTACAGTGGTTAGCGTGTTTGATGATACTTTATTTTCGCTTGGCTCTAATTTTCGCTGAAGGAATGATTCAGTGAAAATAAAATCCAGTAAATGTACTTTTTCCCTATATTTTACATTCAACTCGTCAAAAATCAGTGAAAATAAATTCTACATGTTGCACCAAAAAAGTCTTTTGAGCTAAAATTAATTCCAGATAAAATAAAGTATTTTACAGTAAAATATATTTTAAATAAACACATTCATGATTTCAAAATGCAAGTTTTAATTCATTGCTCTAATTTTCATCATAGATGGTATATCTCAAAATTAAAATACAAATAATTTTTTTTTATTTCCCTGATATAACACTAAAATCAAAGAAAACTTAAAAAGAACTCTTGTGTGAGATGTATTAAAAATGAATTCAAAATTTAAGATTAGCCTTTCAAACAAGAAGTTTTGCAACTCATATTTGTCTACTATTTGAGATGAACAACATGAAATTCCAAAACTAATTAGATCGTCACATTGTCTTGGAGTTTTTATGCACCAAGATTCATTGAAATAAGATGATAAGTTGGCTGACATTTCTCCATTTCAACTGTGGTGGCACACTTTCTTTAAGATATTTCAAGGTTATATGTGGAGACAATAAGCCCTATATTCTCATCCTTTAAGGGAAGTCACTGTGTTAAAATTTCATGTTGTCACATAGAACAAATATTAAAGTGAAAAACAACTGAAAAAACAAAGGTATACTTACTCCACAGGAAGTACTTCATCTCTACCAGTACCATAGAAATCCCATAAAAATACAGCTTTACCAACACTAATCAATGCCAAGCTATCAGGTGTAAAGCAGAGTTTCTTCAAATTCTCAGAATGACTTATGAACACCTGTTATATAAAAATTACAAACATTTTTTTATGTAGACATTATAGATTGAGAGTAAACTCATAGTAGCTGCTTACAGTAAGTAGACAAAGCAGGTATTATAACATTGAATACATGGCAAGGTAAATACTATGTTAAAGCAGAGTAAATCAGAGTACTTTGCATGTGATTCAAACAAACTGAAGCTGTGCAGACAAGCATCGGGATAAATGTGAATTTCCCATAAACAAGTCATTGATATGTTCTACTACCTTAAATATTGTAGTTGAGTTGAAGCACATATACAAGGCAGTATTTGATATGTCAACAAAACCTGCCAACTAATAATCTGCCATCTGATTGGTCTAACTGTTAGGGTTGAGTAGCCAATCAGAAACAATCTTGTATGTAGCTTTGTATTGACTCAAATATTGTGATTAGCTCTCCAGATGTGGTAAAAATGATTCTTGAATCAGAACATTAATTTATAGTCAATGTTCAGTATAACTTTTACCTGGAAATTGAGATCCAGTCTCATATGATAGTCCCATACTTTGACTACTTTATCACCAGTGGTAAATAAATGCCTACCATCGAGAGACACATCCAGAGATGTACAGCCAGTATGGTGTGTGTTAGATATCTAAATAAATAAATATATGAATATTATGTAAGATTCAACTATTTTTGTGAATATCTCAGATAAAAATAATTATTTTGACTACAATTTTAGAAGTCCTCTCCAAATACAGGAAATATAGTACACTGTTTTTATTTTGTGAGTCAGTAAAAAATTGTGAAATTTTGTAGCAGTGAAAGTTTTTCTGGGTTTCTATGACAACAGAGTGTCAGTGACTTTTGTCAAGATTTGTTGTCATCATGAACACTATAGTTATCAAATTATGACAAATTTCTAGTTGTGAAAATTAAGCGGTTTCTTGTACACTTTGATTTGACATCAAGATGTCAGAAAAATTTCTAGCAGTGAAAATTAAGCGGTTTACTGTACACTTTGATTTGAGATCAAGATGTCAGAAAAATTTCTAGCAGTGAAAATTAAGCGGTTTACTGTACACTTTGATTTGAGATCAAGATGTCAGAAAAATTTCTAGCAGTGAAAATTAAGCGGTCTACAGTACACTTTGATTTGAGATCAAGATGTCAGAAAAATTTCTAGCAGTGAAAATTAAGAGGTTTACTGTACACTTTGATTTGAGATAAAGATGTCAGAAAAATTTCTAGTCATGAAAATTAAGCGGTTTACTGTACACTTTGATTTGAGACCAAGATGTCAGAAAAATTTCTAGCAGTGAAAATTAAGAGGTTTACTGTACACTTTGATTTGAGATCAAGATGTCAGAAAAATTTTTAGCATTGAAAATTAAGCGGTTTATTGTACACTTTGATTTGACATCAAGATGTCAGAAAAATTTCTAGCAGTGAAAATTAAGCGGTTTACTGTACACTTTGATTTGACATCAAGATGTCAGAAAAATTTCTAGCATTGAAAATTAAGCGGTTTATTGTACACTTTGATTTGACATCAAGATGTCAGAAAAATTTCCAGCAGTGAAAATTAAGCGGTTCACTGTACACTTTGATTTGAGATCAAGATGTCAGAAAAATTTCTAGCATTGAAAATTAAGCGGTTTATTGTACACTTTGATTTGACATCAAGATGTCAGAAAAATTTCCAGCAGTGAAAATTAAGCGGTTTACTGTACACTTTGATTTGAGATAAAGATGTCGGAAAAATTTCTAGCAGTGAAAATTAAGCGGTTTACTGTACACTTTGATTTCAGATCAAGATGTCAGAAAATCTTCTGAAATCAGTATTTAGATTATCACTTACGGATCAATCAAAAAATAAATATATATTTATAATATGGAATTGACAATATGTGAAAACACTAAAATGGTAAATATAATGAATAATGTACCTCACTCAAAAGTCTTTCAGTTCTGGAATCTAGTTTGAGCAACCTGGATGATGACATCATAACCAGTAAATGTCTTGTTTTATGTGGTGCATAACAAACTTTAACAGCAGTATCCAACATTGTACATTTCATTCCTGTGTTTATACATGTGATATCAACACGTACGTACAACCTGAGTACAAAACATGACATGGTTAGTAAGGGGTGAGTAGATTATCAAATAGCAAGTGTACCATGGCCATTACTGTGTAGCTACACTGAACACTTGATGCTGGTGGTAGCTAGGAGCCGCCCAGGGAGTAGAAATGTATGACTGCTTTAATACAGCCATGGTAGATGGGAAGGAGTAATTCAGTATTGTAACTCTCAAAGATTACTCATAGAAGTAGAGTTACAGCAAATCTTTCTTAACAATGATGTATCCAAAATACTAAACCACACAAAAACATATCAAGAAAACCATGTAATTGACCAGACTTGTTCACACTGCAATGTGCCACTTTTAATAAAAAATTGATATAAAGTTATGACAGCCTACGTTATCCAATGATCTTGCATCTACAATGCTAACAGTAAACTCAGTAGGTCTAACAGATGCTATATGCTGTCCATCTCTACTCACAGTGATGGCATCAGGTCCATACACTTCTCCGGTTTATTGTACACTTTGATTTGACATCAAGATGTCAGAAAAATTTCCAGCAGTGAAAATTAAGCGGTTTACTGTACACTTTGATTTGAGATCAAGATGTCAGAAAAATTTCTAGCATTGAAAATTAAGCGGTTTATTGTACACTTTGATTTGACATCAAGATGTCAGAAAAATTTCCAGCAGTGAAAATTAAGCGGTTTACTGTACACTTTGATTTGAGATAAAGATGTCGGAAAAATTTCTAGCAGTGAAAATTAAGCGGTTTACTGTACACTTTGATTTCAGATCAAGATGTCAGAAAATCTTCTGAAATCAGTATTTAGATTATCACTTACGGATCAATCAAAAAATAAATATATATTTATAATATGGAATTGACAATATGTGAAAACACTAAAATGGTAAATATAATGAATAATGTACCTCACTCAAAAGTCTTTCAGTTCTGGAATCTAGTTTGAGCAACCTGGATGATGACATCACAACCAGTAAATGTCTTGTTTTATGTGGTGCATAACAAACTTTAACAGCAGTATCCAACATTGTACATTTCATTCCTGTGTTTATACATGTGATATCAACACGTACGTACAACCTGAGTACAAAACATGGCATGGTTAGTAAGGGGTGAGTAGATTATCAAATAGCAAGTGTACCATGGCCATTACTGTGTAGCTACACTGAACACTTGATGCTGGTGGTAGCTAGGAGCCGCCCAGGGAGTAGAAATGTATGACTGCTTTAATACAGCCATGGTAGATGGGAAGGAGTAATTCAGTATTGTAACTCTCAAAGATTACTCATAGAGGTAGAGTTACAGCAAATCTTTCTTAACAATGATGTATCCAAAATACTAAACCACACAAAAACATATCAAGAAAACCATGTAATTGACCAGACTTGTTCACACTGCAATGTGCCACTTTTAATAAAAAATTGATATAAAGTTATGACAGCCTACGTTATCCAATGATCTTGCATCTACAATGCTAACAGTAAACTCAGTAGGTCTAACAAATGCTGTATGCTGTCCATCTCTACTCACAGTGATGGCATCAGGTCCATACACTTCTCCTATACAAACAATGTTGCCAAGCAACCCCATCATCTGATAACCGCTCTCTCCATCATATAGTGCTGTAGATCCAAGAGAACCACAACTGTACAAGTAGTTGCCATTTGGTGAGTAAACATGACCAGTAACTTTACCACCATGCTGTCTGAAATTTAACAAAAGCTCTCATTAAATAACAATGAGTGTACATATACAGACATGCTTCAATAAGTTTGGTAAATCTCACACACTATCATTTTGAGGCATGGTAATCATACTTTACCTGTGCTCTGCTAGCAGACTTGTTGTGGAAACATTAAAAGCTTTGACAAACCCATTATTAAATCCACATGCAAATACTTGTGAATTAAGACGGATGATAGATGATAGCACACGGACATTTCTTAGATGCATTGATGTCATACAACTACACAGAATACTTGTGAAGACGGATGATAGATGATAGCACACTGCCATTTCTCAGATGCACTGAAGTCATACAACTACACAGAATACTTGTTAAAGTGTAACTGAATTGGGCCAATTGACTTTTTTGTGTGCAAAATTTATTTATAAACAACATTATGAAAAAAAATCAAGTGAAAAGGGTATATAAATTGGGTAAACAGTCAATGATATTCCAAAACCGGGCCACGCCCCCCTCTCCCGTCACCTTCGAGTTTTTTCGGCATTACGAGTGTTGCCAAAATGGCGCCACCAACGGGACCATAAAGCAGGAGATTGCTAGCAGACAAGATTGTTAACCATTTTCCATACGCAAGCGTTTAGTAAACCAGCATACAGTACAGTTCTCGCGAAAGCTTTGGCCTTTGTGGCATCATTGTCGCCTACGCATGGCTTCATTGTCGCCCCAGCATCGCATCATTGTGGCATCAGCTTCGCGTCATTGAAAATTGAAGCTGTGCTCGCCTCGCTTATTTTGTTGCATCATCGTGCCCTCAGGTTCGCAGTCTCATGGCATCAACATGGCATCAGCTTCAAAGTATTGTGACATGAGTATGACCTCATTATTTTCACACAGTAAAGGAAAACACATGTAAAGAAGTTCGATATATAATCGATTTGAAATTCAAGGCGGTAAGGGGAATAAAATAATAAAATAAAATAATCAAGAGTAAAATGACATTTTACTAAAAAGATATCTTGTTGAATTATTTTAGTGTTGGGCACCAACAACTTTGTGAAGTAAATTACAATCGGCAAGGTGACGAGTGTCGTATTGGCTGCAAGGAAAATTGTGATAAATTTAAATCACACGATGCAATCGTCGTTCGGATACAACAAAATTTGCTATATACAAAATGAAACTGTTCTTGTTATAAAATTACCTTTTTTTCACTCATTTTATTTGCTGGTAAGAGAACCGATCCCATGCCCGGACTATTAATACATGCAAAACCCACGTACGCTGCCTGGTGCGTCGGCGTTGTCGCCAGTCATCTTGATACAAAGTTCCAAAACAAGTGCGTACATTCCCACCTATGATTGGATGGTTGTGAAGGCGTCGGTCTTTGGTATAATTTGACATCCAATTTTCAAAATTAAGTCACGATCAGCATGGACGTATTTGGTGACCAGCCGATGAACAATTTGAAAATTATGGTTCACACGGAAGTCCTTCGATACTGAAAATCGTCGACCCCAGCCTAGTCTGGTTTATCTTATTTCCCAACTCACAAAATTGATTTGTATCTCAGCCCTGTTTTTTTTCTTCTTTTTTTGAACTGAGGTCAAATCCCATTCGTTTGCCAAAACATGGAGCTCCATGGTCAAAATATGCCGATGTTTTTTCAATGAATAATTGTGAAGCCTGTCACAGCGCAAAAAAACTTAGTGAATCGACGCCGGAGATTGGATGGTACGACGACCCTTCAATTTGCATCAAATATGCTTTGTTACAACATCATTGATTGGATGAGAGTCACCTGATCGGGGCACGACCTGGGTCACAGAATCATATTTGTCCGTATTATCGACAGAACTTTGCGAGAGAACCACACCCACATTTTCATCCATTTTTAGTGCGGAAGTTGCCAACAAATGTCGAAAAACTCATGAATTTTATGGATTTGAATAAAATAAAGCTAGCGATTGGCAAGACTGGTTAATAATATATCCCCCGATGCTCTTCGATTTTTTTTATTTCAAGGTGAGAAATGGATAGTTGAAGTTCCATCGATTTCAAGGCGACTATTCCACTGCAATAACTCTACGCACTGTTGTAGTTTCGAGAGGTAAAAAAATATATAATAAATAGTGAATAAGTACTGAGAAATAATAATAATTATTATTATTATTATTATTATTATTTGCTTACTATAATAAATAGTACTTGTTTCATTATTTGGTTTTACAGTAAATTAGGGAACATGATCCCGGTGAATTGCTATAAATAAATGCTTATTGTATTGAATGGCGGACGTCGGGACCGTTTGGAGAAACCAACGGGGATCGATATTCCAAACAAATTATTGGGACACGGTCGGTGGACCTTTCAAACAAATGAAATTATTAACGAAAGACGAGATTTTTCTAGATATATACAATGTACGAACATATATATACCAAATATATGCAAAATTGACAAATACACAAAGACGTGTAATATTATGCTTTTATGGTCCTTCGGCTTGTCTTCTCCTTGGGGGGAGGGGGGGGGGAACAACAATAATTCAAATTTACGGCATCAGTGGACCAAAGCCGTCAAGAACACAAGGAAATATTGGAATGGACCTTCTCCTCATAACGTTATCTGCAGTGCCCGAATCATTTATCAGTACGTATCATTTACGCCCGAATCATTTATCAGTACGTATCATTTACGCCTGAATCATTTATCAGTACAATTTCATTTGTTTCGATCTTGCAGTTGTAGGTATTCGCGTCCTACCGGACGCACACAAATTTACATTTTAGAGTGCAGATTTTCTAACATTATTGATACATTGTTCAGGTGGAGTTTAATAAAAATAACAATGTTAAGATTTTCGGTCACGATGTTCAAACTCTGTGCCTGTGCCTTAACCGGGTGCCTGAATCGTCATGGTCATTTTGGGGAGGTACACGATCACCCACATCGCGTATTTTCTCGCAGGTTCAAACCTGTATGGGCCACTTTGTCCCTGGCACTCTAAAACAAAATCGTGACATCTCTCGTTGTCATCATATTCCTCGATCTCATAACTCTCGTCAGACGATGATAAGATAGATTCCGTGTCGCTTTCCGAGCACTGCATGCGTATAGCGGCCATTGTGAAACGATGACAAGTTCCCCCCGTGACGTCACAAATCACCCTTGCATGCTAATTAGGTTCTCTAGCTGAAGCCTCGTTCTGAGTCGGCCAAGAAATTGGACGTGGGCGTTTCCTTATCCAGAACATTATTATTGATCGTTTATTTAATTTATGTACATTTTTCACTTGTTTTTTTTTCATAATGTTGTTTATAAATAAATTTTGCACACAAAGAAAGTCAATTGTCCCAATTCAGTTACACTTTAAGACGAATGATAGATGAAAGCACACATACATTTCCTAGATGCATTTAAGTCATACAACTATATACACAGAACATTTGAAACATTGATGCAATATTAGATTACAACTTACATGATTCTATCAGCTAGATCTTGAGTTGGTTGGAAGGAGGCATCAAAACATAAATCATCGAAGTCGGCTGTATGACGCTCTTCCAGATTAATGGGTGCAGAATGCAGAGAACCATTCCATACACGTCATAAGTGTACATTATCACGGTCACATGATACCATCCCACTGAAATAGAAATACCAGAACATCACTTCATTTTATTTTAGTAAGATTATTATGACAATTAAGTCACAACTTATTGCTGTAATGAATACACTGTAATAATATGACTATGTGGAGCTCCTATACTGTTACACAAATAAAATGTGCTTTTTCAAACATGTACCATATTTGCTCTATTAAGGTAGCGAGAAGGTTTTGTGACGTTTTTAAATAAAACATTCTCTATCTGTTGTCTCGTTCAGAACAGTAATTTAGGTTATATATATCAAAAGACTAAGTATAGAGGTGCAAGTTTCCACAAACTGGACAGACATTGTTTACATAATTATCACGTGACATCAAAAATGGCGAACCTTGTAAAAATGACTAAGTACGCGATTGCGAGAGCACACTGCGGAATTTCCTGGTGAAATTTAAGTTATGCATTGTCCGTAATCAAGTCCATTGAAATGCGTCTCCGATAATCAAAAGACCTATTATTCCGATTTCTATGCAGGTTTGTTTTTTTGTCCCAAAATTATTTCATACTTGGCATCTTTAACAGACTATTATTCTGTGACAAAGCATTTTCTTTAAAAACCCAGACATATTTCGCACCATCATTATCTTTTGAACGATAACTGCGAGTTTGAATGTCCTAGTCCGAACGCACTTGATTTGGCGGCGGTCCCAATGAGTCGTTCTCGATCAAAACTTCAACTCGAGAAAAACGCGAAAAACAGTTTTGGTTAATAAAACACTGTAGATTTGCTGCATTATTATAAATATACACTAAAAATGGCCAAACATATTAACCACTGATATCATAGAACTCATAAAGAGTGTCAGATAATGAATAATTTCAAGCTCGAGCGTGAAAAATGAAAAAAACTGCTGGCATTTGAGTCCGTACTCCAGGAACGTTCGGGTTTTCCATTGTTATGCAAACGAACAACGAGGGATAATCCTCTGACAAACATTACTGTCCCACTGTACACGCTGACAGTTTACAAACAAGCTAATCCTTTAAGTGTCTCAGATAGGACATCTAATAAAACGGTTTTCATGGTGAAACAAAATGGCCGATGTTTGAAAAAAAAATTGCTGTGTCAGAGTGCGACACTGAGTGGCAGATTTTTCTTTGCCTCGTCTGTCAACGCTTTCTTTCTTTTCTTCGCCATTGCGTTAGAAAAAAATGTATTAGTAAAATAGAATATTGACTTGGAAAATAAAACAATTTAAAAGAAAGTTGTGCAAAGTTACAGTACTCCTTTCGCACAACCTCCCGCCCGCTTCCGCTTTCCAATCACCTTTTTCTCTCGCTTTTGCGACCGCTTGTTGAATTCAACCGGACAATTTCCGCTTTTTTTCGACCGCGCAAACCCCGAAATATCACCGCCAACCTGCTCGCTCGCGCGCATTTAAAATTCGGACTAACAGAATAATTTCCGAGGTTCACATTGTCTTATAATTGTCTTTCTGGTTTTTATAGATGTTGAACAGATGACAAAAGTTCAAATACTTTTTGTTTTAACTATATATAATTATATGCACGCAACCTGACCCTTTGACCTCGATTTTGGCGTGGACTGAATATTTTATTTTAAACAATATTCTGACGTGAAATACAAAATGTATTTCAACACAAGTACGACATGGTTGTCTGGGGTTTCTTTCCTGATTGTTGAGTCTTCGCAATGTGTTTTGTATAACTATTGTTGTTTTTCCCCGATGCTGAAAGACCGTAAAGCTAAATGGCAGTTACATACATGGGCTGAGTGAAAGAAAATATTTCTAAGCCTAAAATAAACCTAATATTACACCTCTTTGTGTATTTGTTAATTTTACATATGTTTGTCATGACAGTATGTTTGTAAATATCTAGAAAAATCTCGTCTTTCGTTGATAATTTCGATTGTTTGTTTGGAATGTCGATCCCCATTGGTTTCTCCATACTGAGTTTAGGAAGGGCGTCGATCAACACCGTGATAATCAGCCGAGAGAAGACAAACATTGACCGTAATTCATGGAGATCATGTCCGTAATTTGTGGGCTGAAACCCCAAATAATTAATCAAGTATTATTATTTTAATATATATTTTATTTTACATCGCAAAACTAAACCATGCCCAAAACAGAGCTAGAGTTGTTCGCGGTGAAACAACCACATTGAGGACGATGCAACTTCAACTAGCCATTTCTTACCTTGAAATAAAAAAAATATAAATTCGAAGAGCATCGGGGAAAATATTAATAATCATCCTTATCAATCGCTTGCTTTATTTTATTCGAATCCATGAAATTCACGATTTTTTTTACATTTGTTGGCAACTTCCGCGCTAAAAAAGATTGAAAATGTGGGTGTGGTTATTTTGCAAAGTCCTGTTGATTATACGGACAAATATGGTTCTGTGACCCAGTTCGTGCTCCAATCAGGTGACTCTCAGCCAATCAATGATGTTGTAACAAAGCACATTTGACGCTAATTGAAGGTCGTCGTACAATCCAATCACCGGCGTCGATTCACATAGTTGTTTGTGCTGTGACAGGCTTCAAAATTATTCGCTGAAAAACATATATTTTGACAAACTGATGGAATTTGACCTTAGTTCAAAAAGAAAATACTAGGTTAAGATACATTAGAGCTCACGCGAATCAGTTTTCTCTGCAAGTTGTGAAATAAAGTAAACCAGAGTAGCGTCGATGATTTTCAGCCCTGAAGGACATTGAATTTTTCATCGACTGGCCACCAAATAGTTATGGCTATAACTAGATTTGACACGTTTTTCTTTTAAGCCCAATAAATTATTCATACATGTCAAGCTCTGTTCGATTTGTTCAGGGCATGTGGCCGTTTTTAGTCGAAAATGTTTTTTGTGGGAACACTTTTGCGGTACGTATACAGTATAGACCGAGCTCATTCAATGATCGTGACTTAATTTTAAAAATTGAATGTCAAATTTTACCAGACGTGGACCGATGTGGATTCGATATCGTTATTTTTGGAATTAATCACTAACATTTCCTCGTTTCTCTGCTCTGTCAAAAGGAGTTACCTAGGCTTTTTTCACGTAACTGTCTCATTAAAATAAAAATAAAAATATTACATCTAGAACAAGCACCCAAAACATGTAACAAGAGGTCCCAGTTCAGTTGCTTTCACGATACAAGTGTAATACAACTATTAGATTTGAAGTGACGTACAGAATTTAATAATAGTTAATACTAGTTGTATGTTCACACTTTACTATCAAAACCACCATTTCGACCACCCATGTGCCAGTTTTCAGTGTTTGGGCGAGCGGTCAATGTTTTCAATGAGCGAGCGAGCGAAAAAAAAAACGCGATTAAAATGCGGTCGGTTTCCGGTCGGACAAGACCGCATGGTCGGAAATTAAGCGATAAGCAATCGATGTAAAAGCGGAAGGTTGGGCGAAATGAGTACTGTATGACCATGTTTCTCCGACCATGGAGCTGCTCCATGCTCCGACGAAGTCTCGACTGACAATAATGATGACAATAGACGTTAGATAAACACGCATTGTTTGCAACTGGAAGCTTATCACCCGTTATATCAGAATCGTCAACAACAGAGTATACAGATAAGATTTTATCATTTAATTCCTTCCAAAAATAAACACTATGCAAATATCCACGAAACGGCAGTTGTAGTCTTTTCTGCTAGTGTTTTAAAACACTAATTTGAGCAACGTTATTTCGCAATTTCGATCTTTTGTAAACCTGGGGTGATGTATCAAGGTCTAAAGTAACCGTTTTATCAATTTTTGAAAAATCAAGAAAAAAGTGAAAATTTCCCTTCCTGCTACCTTAATGGTGCATATGTTTATTACTTTAAGAGTCATCAATAGACATTATTCATAAATAGCTGCTGAGATTTTGTTGAGAGCGACAAAGCCATGCGAATTGCCCCCCCCCCCCCAAATATTGTTACATTGTCTATCGCCATCTTCCTAATACCGGAACAGTGGATTAGACAACGTTAGAGAATGGAACAATATTCAGTGTTCTCCCCAGGAATTTAAACCACTGTGGTGGCCTAATTTGTATATAATTTGCATATCATTTACATAATAATAGAAATTGACCAAAGCACATTTACACCCACGCAATAAACAACATATATTTTCAAAAACAAAGTGGCAGATATTTATTTGCTTCACACAGTGTTATAAACACTTTTATTTTGGGCACTTTTGTAATATTAATGAGCTCCGTCACAGTGTAAATATTTTTTTTTTGGAGTCAAAAAATTACGTTTTACAACTTAGAAGAGTTTGAATTTAAAAATGAAACATTCTCGAAATGCAAATGCTGCAGACTAAAAAGAAACAAATAAATTGTAAAAGGTTAAATGAAACTCATCTGAAACGTTCCAGCCAGGATTATGTTCAAGACAATGACTCGTGGAATCACAAAGAAACTGTTAAGTACGCATTTCACACATACGTACGTATTTCACGCGGTAAAGACCGGTACAGCGGTAGAGACCCCTAATTATAAGCAGTCCGCGGCTCTCCCCGGTGTTCTGCGGTACACCGCGGTAATGACCGCGGTGCACCGCCCGTTTGATTTCCTACTCTTCCCTAAGTATATACTGTAAACCACTTTAATTTTGTGAGTCAAAAATTTCTGTGAATTTCATGATTCAGTGAAAATCACAGATGAAAATTTCTGTATACAACTATTCACGTTTTAAACATTATCCAAGTAGTCAAGGTATTAAAAATGAAAAGAGTACTGGCAAATCAAATTCTGCATAGGCATAGGCATAGCCTCTAACACATGATTTTTGGTTCATTTAGTGTATTTTTTTGGACGCAGCAGCCCTCAAAACCTAATGTTAACACATTTTCCTTGTTAAGGAGTTTTGGCTGTTCCCTCTCTGGACACCAACAGAATATTTGCTGTTGTACTTAACAAAAGATCTCAGCACTAAACACAAAGGAAAGTTTATAGGATTAAAGTAGGATTTAGATCTGGTTATAATCCAAATCCCCCTTGGAGTTGTAAACAGAAATTTTCGTATGATGAAATTTTGTAGCAGTGAAAATTACTCTGGAATCTGATAACATAAAATGTCAACAACTTTCACAAAATTTTGTTTTCATGAATGCCATGAAATCATTGAATCACAAAAACAGTTCACACTATATTGGATAGATATTTTTTATCAAGAACTGAAATATCTACTTTAATCTGAAATTAACTGAGAATAAATTTCTAATTTTTCACTTGCTACACAATACAACACTTGTGACTATTCAGAACTGCTATTTACTTACCAAAGAGAGAAGACAGAATAAAACATGTGTTTTAAACATAGCAAGACATTCCCCAGTATTGAATTTCCATACTCTGACCACGCTAAGATGTCCTGTGTGCGTTGATGCTAATAGTGTAGTACTACCATTGAATGTCAATGCAGACACCTGTAAAAAACACACAAATCAGTTACACTATAACGTAAACTTTACAAAGATTGATTAAATTTCCAGTTTTTAGACCTCATAGGTAGAGGGTTCAACAGGTGAATCATTCTGAACCCAACACTAAAAACATAAAATTGTTATCCCAAATTTTAACACCACACCAAATACTGTAAAATACTTTTTTTTCGATTGCAATTAATTTTTGCTATTTTTGCTGCAGGAATGATTTAGGCCAGACTTCTTTTTATTCCTTGTTTCTCAAGTTTTTATAAGTCAATTTTTTTGAGGGCGAAAAAAAATTAATTCTTTTTTCCCATTAGATTTGTGTGATTCTCAAAGAATTGTAAGTGAGATGATTGATCAGAGAGAAGAAATTAAATAAATTTTTATTCCATGTAAAACCTGGTTGGCAATTTCGCCAATTGTCACACAATTTTTAGCATTAATGAGGGATTTCTCGGTTTTTGATGACAGAGTTTCACGACATGTCACTACAAACCAGGCCGCCGCCATGTTCGCCTCGTAGTCTCAAGCAGCACGCAGAGGGGTATAGATATAGGGCGGAAAAAAAAATGAAGATAAAAATAATTTTTTTTAGCAATTTTTCACAAGTCGACGGGCGCGAGAAATTACGCTGAAATAAAATTTTATTTTTATTTCATTTTCGGCTCCTGTTCATTCGGCGGGTTCACAAAACAAGGAATAATAAAAGTCTGGCCTTAGTGAAAATAAAATCCAGCGAATATACCCTTTTCTCTATATTTTATATTCAACTCAGTCACAAATCAGTAAAAATAAATTCCATACAAAACACCCTACAAGTCTTTTCAGCGAAAATTAATTCCAG
The DNA here is from genome assembly GCF_978046115.1 of Saccoglossus kowalevskii. NCBI lineage: Eukaryota > Metazoa > Hemichordata > Enteropneusta > Harrimaniidae > Saccoglossus > Saccoglossus kowalevskii. The sequence goes on along the minus strand of NC_140660.1, from coordinate 18,137,636 downwards.
CTAAAATAAAGTATTTTACAGTATATCAGTTTTTGCAAAATTCTCACAGCATACCAGTTACATTGTATCAAGTGGTTCACTAACCCCTTAATGCAAACAAAAGCTGAGTGACTTATGCTAAGAAGCCAAACATGGCAATAGCAGTGATCTTGAGTCAGTTAAGGTAGCGAGACTATTATTTGTGTTGAAAATTACGATTTTCACATTTATTTATTAATTGATGAAATGCACCATAAACTTTCATATGATAAAGTCAATATAACATAGAATGTCATGTAAGTTGGTTAAAATGTAGATTTTCTGAAGGGAAGCAAGGCAGCCTCAGTAGTGTTTTCCAAAATCAACAACACAGGTTTAATCCGTGTGCCTATAAGTTTCAAAGATAAACTCAAGACAAAGCAATGTTAGGATGTGTTATCAGTAACTATCTGACACACAATGAGTGTTTCCAAACATTTGAGTGGTTTGTCTCCGCCCCTGTTTGTTTCACAGATTAGTCATTTGCATATGAATGTGTCAGACACAAGGTCACACAGCCACTGAAAAAAATCATTGATTTTGGTGTTTTCATATGCCGAATTTATCCAATTATAGCTATCCCATTCCTTTATTTTTTTGGTTTCCAATAGCCTTACACATTTGGATGTCCCTACACATGGTAAAACAGACCTTGATGGGAAAACAAATTGATTGTGCCGATAAACAAGCTTGAAAATCTTTGCTGTTACTTCATGGACGTATTCTAGGAGTTTATGTTTTTCAAAATACAAGGTCTTTAACAAAAAATAACGTATACTTATTGTCGTCGGATTAACACCAAATTTTAACAGCTTTAAGGTGACAATGAGAGGAACTTGAATGTGTCCAGACAAACTATTTCATCGATTATTTACCAACGAGTTGTGGTTTGAGTTGGGGGCAATGCGACTAAAACAGTAATTGAAATTCAGGACACTATTTTTTAAAACGCGTTGCTTGAATAAAACTAACCAGACACATTCAATTTACCAGACTATTGAACAACTAGGAAAAGCGAAAAAAATACTTCTTATCGCCAGCATAAATGCGTAATTTTTTTTTTTACAGAAAAAGTAATTTTTCACCTTTGATTGAGTAACGCATCATAGAATGCAGATACGGGCATGCAAAATACACTTGTGAAAAAGCTTGAAGTCTGGCGATTCTAAAAATATATACTTTCCCGGGTCTATTTGTAGTCATTTAGTCACAATTAGAAGATGAAAACAAGTATGCAAATAATAGTCCCGCTACCTTAAACAGCTTTGTTGCAAACATTGATATTTATTTTTCATTTACTGGTGCAGAAATGAACAGAAAATACATGAAAATATTTGAAAACAAAAAAAACGCTCTGAAAGCTAAAAAAACTATTTGACGTTGTTCTACTGACCTCACAGAAAACAAATACCAAATCACAGGTGCTAGACTGAATTATGATAGCACCACAGCTCAAAGTTGTGTTGATTTTAGGGGATTTTATCTTGCAGGCATAGTCACTAGATTATAAATTCACTGGTTTGCGAAGGAAATTATACATACTATTGTTAAATTTGTATATTTAGCTGTCAGTGAAATTAGCAAAAACAAGTCATTGTCAATGACACGTCCCCGTTCCGTTCATATTTGAGTGACATATACATTCAAAGCAGATCATGACCGAAATTGCAGACCACTTTCCGTGGTCTGATCCGAAATGCACCTGCATATGTACAACAGATTGTACTAAATCTGAACAAAATCCATCCATGCATGACTGAGATCCGGTTCCGGAATTGTGAAAATACGTGATTTTGATGCATTTTCGGCCTTAAAATGGCCATCATTCAGCTATTGTTAAGCGGATCATGAAACAAATGCACATATCTATTTGTGACATGATGTACCATGTGTGTGTGAAGTTTAAACTTGATCAATCCATGCATGTCTCAGATACGGATCAAGAACTGAATTTTTTAAAACAAAATGGCCGCCAGTCGGCCATTTCAAACTTGAACCGGAAAAAAAAATGACGTGCATCAAGGTCCTATTATGTTTAATGTATGTACCAAATTTGAACAAAATCTGTCCATGCATAACTGAGATCCAGGTCCGGAATGGTGAAAATGTGCGATTTCAATGCATTTTCGGCCTTAAAGCGGCCACCATTTGGTTATCGTTAATGAGATCATGAAACAAATGCACATACATATTTGTGACATGATGTACCTTGTGTGTGTGAAGTTTGAACTCGATCAATCCAGGCATGTCTCAGATACGGATCCAGAACTGAATTCTTTAAAACAAAATGGCCGCCAGTCGGCCATTTCAAACCTGATCCCCCCAAAAAAATGACGTGCATCAAGGTCCTATTATGTTTAATGTATGTACCAAGTTTGAACAAAATCCGTCCATGCATAACTGAGATCCGGGTCCGGAATGGTGAAAATGTGCGATTTTGATGCATTTTCGGCCTTAAAATGACCGCTATTCGGCTATCGTTAATCGGGTCATGAAAAAAATGCATGTGCATATGTCCCACATAATGTGTGATGTATGAGTGAAGTTTGAACTTAATCGGTCCATGCATGTCAGAGATACAGGTGATCACGGACGGACGGACGGACGGACGCACACAGGGCAAACCATAAGTCCCCGTTTTCGGACTACGTTCGAACGGGGACTAATAAAACCCAGTGAAAGAATAAGTCCCATGCAGTACTCACTCCCCATCAGTTATAATGAACTGTCCCTAGTTATGTTTTCCCATTACTTATTATATTGGGGTATAAACATGCAGGAACACTCCTGTTTAGACAACCAAATTTTAGTTTGGACAGGTAAACACACAAATTGCCTGTCATTATGGACAGTTAAATCAAGTTAAAATAATTACTTGTCAAAAGTCAGGTTGAACAAATAGATCATTTTCCGTTCACTGCGAAAATCACGCGTTATGCGTGAAATCGAACGTAAAAACAGGACAAACAAAGGTCATAGCGTCGTAGTGGCGTCAAACATCGCGTGGGATTCGACAAACGCGAAAGTATTCTGGGGTACATTTCCATGCTTAATAATGTGCTGTATACATTTGATGATGGGCAATTTCGATTAAGTCAGGGTATTCGGAAGCAATATTCCTCTGTCAAAGATCGGCTGGTCGATGTGAGCTACGAAATAAAGAAATTAGAATTCAAAATCAAATCGTTTGATTTTTGCGGCAGACGTCCGATGCGTGTCTTTCATGCATCTCGCGAGATCTCACAATTGTACGGAAAATCACCTATTCTGTGATCATTGTGTTGGATGTCTGTAAAATACTGGTTCCCATGCTGTAATGTATTGGATATGTTACCATAGCAACGTACACAATGTGCTGCCTGACATTCACCGTCATTTAAACAAAACTGTTTTTAAAACCTCCACATGTAATTTAAAAATAATGCACCAAGAATGAAATGTAAATAAATTTTTAGTGAACAATTGTGTTTTACAGTAACCCTTACCATTTTGAAATGAAATCGAAAAGTTAATTGCATGCAAATGAGTTCAAAATTATTAATTTCTATGCAAATGATCATTCCACCAATATTGTAATTTTTATTTTATTTACTTCCTTCTATGTAGTTATTGACTAGCACTTGGTTTTACTTTTAAGACAATACATTCAGAAAACTAAACTTAAATGTCATCTTTCACATCTGTAGTTATACCATGATTATGTTTTCACTGAAGATAAGAGTACAACTCATTTGTAAAACTCAAATAAAATAAAATAAAAATGCCTACCTACATGTACAGTACGGTCCGAGTGTAAACTCAACTTCCAAGCTGGCTATCAGCTGACTTTGTATTTTCATAAAAACTTTACAATTTTTAAAGTGAATATTATGTTCATCAATAATTTCAACATATTCTTTGTAGTATTTACCTATGTTACTTATATCAGAAATATTTAGATAGATTATGCTGCACAATTTAGATATGTGACAGTTTTGAAAGCAAGCTAAGATAGTTTTAAGCCAGCTAGCTAAATGTTAAGTTATACTCAGACTGTACTGTACCTCCCAATTATTTTATAGATCATTCCCAGAAACATCAAATTAGTTTTATTTGGCCTCACTAATTTAGACAGGCATTTGTATTTTAATTTCAAGCTGACATGTGTTAATAAAAAATGTATAAATAAATCAATAAATATGACACTAAACAGAGCATGCTGGTATATTCAGGGCTGATTAGCAGTAGGAAAAACAATTTTGTGTTTCCAGTAACATCACAAATTATGCACCTAATAAATAGACATTAAAAATGACCACCTTATTAGTTGTAGATTTCCTTACTGTCATATTCTGGTTATCATTAGGGTAAAACTAACCAGTCTAACAACGCTCTGAACCCAGCTTATGTTTTCTGTTCAAGAACATTAAAATATAAATATTATAAACGAATTCATTTTAGTGGGTGGAATATATAAAATTTAGCATAAATATAGATAAAATATAAATGGACTAATAATACACAAAGTTATCTTGCGTTTTACCAAAAATATGGGCATGTAGGTAAATGTATTGGAAACACAATTATTTTCTCCCTGGTATTATCGATTAACAAGGGCTGGGATATGAGGCCTTGATTTCGTGGAAATGACCTAAGCCACCAGAACAGTCGCTGACTTGGCGACTAACAAAAAGTGCCGACAGAATATCATTTATGAACGACCATTGATAGCAATCTCCCACCGACTGACTGGGAGGCTAGCTGTCGACTGGACCCCCTTTTACTCGACCAATCGCGATCACCTGCCTGACTCGAACCACAACACCAGACATCTAGGGTGAGTTTAGTTGCACAGAACGTTTTTGAATCTTTCCGCCATTTCGCATTTGTATGTTAATGCTCGGAACGCTGGTGCACGTCAACAACACAAGCACAATAACCGATTTACGCGAGTTTAGTATTGTTGATAACTACACTTGATATCCGCTATGACGTCATGTAATACTAATTTACAATTAGAAGAAAATCGTTATAATTGGAGACTACTCACCAACTGAGCGTTCACCGGACAGTTTCAACATGGCTGACGAAAACATCCTGGAGGCCATCAACGTTAATTATTAAGTTCGCTGGTTCCCGGCGTCCTTTGCGAATGGCCAGTAGTTCCAAACATGCGCAGTTCCAAACATTTACGCATGCTCGGGCCTCTGCTTCAAAATATCCGCGTAGATGGGTTGATTCATATTGCTCTGGTGTTTCGATTTTCACAGGATTTAACCCGTTTTAGTTCGAATAAAGGAAATGTAAGTCGATCGATAGTTTCTACCGATATCGTGCTTGAGTTGTGTGAAGCGGATCGAAATATAATTTGGAAAATCGTGTTATTTTCGGGAAGTTTCTATGTCATGGTGTCAACCTTGTGTTATTATTATTAGCTGTGGGTCCATAGCTCTGCTTGTGTCGATCTGGTCACAGTGTCGACAATACCATACAAATTTCAAGTACGTTTATTATAACATCAGATCGACACAAGCAGAGCTATGGACCCACAGCTATGTTATTATATGAGTAGTAGGGGAATTTACCGGCGACTGACTAACTATGCCGATCCCACTTTAGGTCATTTTTTATTATCCAGGAAACGTTCCGAGCGCCTGTGGATTGTAAAAGCTATAACCTCGATTACCCCACGACGGACGAAATAATCCTACCTGCGATAAAAGAAGGACCACAGCGAAACCAAGAGAGCTACAGAACTGCAACTATCCACAGCTTGGAAATCACCGCCGACCGGAAAATCGTCACAAGGAACCGTGAGTACCACGTACGTCCACATAGTCTTGTAGTGATTCTATGTCAGTCGGGGCATGGATCTCTTTTTTTTTTTAGCTCCATGGTCAGGGCGACGTAACATCTGCAAGCCCTTATAGTGATTACCAAAGTTACGAAAAGGAAACACACTAAATTTATGACATCTGCTCTCGTCTCGGTGTCAGTTACGTGCACAGTCAGCTGGCATCGGTGACGCTGGGTGTATACCCTCTATCACAGCTGACTGTGGTTACGTGTGGCTACAAACACTTCGGCCTGGGGGGGGGGGGGGGGTCGGCAGATTCCATTTTGCCAGCTGTAAATTTCAGTTGACCCACACCCTATCAAATAAAAAAAAAATGGGTGACCCACCCCATCATATTTTAAAACATGCTGACCCCCCCCCCCCGAAAAAACAAAGAAACATTAACAGTTTTGGCTCTGACATGATTACAAAATGTATTATATGTGCAGTGAAAATATCATGGTTTGCCATAATTTTGACATATAAGAGGGAAATCTATGCTGCTAAAGATAGTAAGTAAAAGCAAAGCTGTGGAGTAATCACTTGATAAATGATCTTATAAGATAGGAAAAGAAGATTTGACGGTTTTAACTCTTTGAAAACTAATTTGGATTTAAAATATCTTTCATAACTTATAGACCAGGAATGCTTTACACCCGAAACACAGTCTGTGCTTATGAAAACAAAGGAAACTTTGATTTTTGCTTAAATTTGTGTTGGATTTTGGCATTTTACAGAGCAAAATAAAACTATTATTTTTTCATCCTTTATTTTAATTTATATATCAACATTTTCAAAATTTATTTTGATTTGCTGAACAAAAACTGTCACAGCTCTTTGTACTAATTGCCATGTTGTCTTTCTGTCAACTGTTATAATTGGATAAATCCAGTAAATATCTTATACAATGGTGACTTCAGACTTTAAATAAAATAATATGATATCAGCAGCCCATGGACTTGGGATGTGTTTAAAACTTAACAGTATAATTGGGGTTCACATTGCATAATCTGTTAGTTATTTGACAACTTCAATCAACCCCAAAATATTTACTAGTAGCCTATAACTTTTTTTTCATCAAAGAATTTATAGGCAATATAGGTAATAGTTATTATTGAGAACACATTTGTACGATTAACTTTTTTATCTTTTGTTCTGAAATAATTTTTTTAAAAATATATGCATACATGTATGTGAATTTTTAAAACATGGTGACCCCCTATTCACAAAATCAAAAACAGGGTACCCCCCTACTGATCCACCTTCCCACCCTAGGCCGTTGTAACTGTCCGAACCTTAATTCACTAATTTAATTCGTATTTACTTTTAAAAAACAGCCCACTGTGAAAATATGCTCAAATAAGAAAATGAGTAATTAAATCCTGAATATTTATAAATAAATAAATTATTAAAAAGTAAAGACAACGCCCACTTGCAGCTGATTGGCTAATAAAGTGGACACTGTCCTGAGATGACCTTTTATCCACATGACCAATGTGGCATCCAATCACTGACAAGAGGAGAATAACAATGTTTGCAAGGTATTTAAATTGAACGGTGATTGGTTGATTAGTGGCATGAGACCTGTAAAAGTTTGCAGATGTTACGTTGCCTTGGTAATACTAACTTAGAAACATTACAAAACCCTGTGCGTACATTTCCGGATTTATCAAATTTGTATGAATTATGAGATAGATTGATTCAATTTTGATGGCATACAAAATGTTTGCAACAATTACTGAAAAGTTGCAAATGATTTATTTATTTTTACCCTACATTATTTAATCTTAACTCCGGTGTTGTTCCAACTCCTCTCGCCCGGTCCAGTTTTCTAGGAAACCACTAATTTATGTGAGTTGTATATTTATATTCAAATTAGTCTACATGTATTCCATTTATTGTTGAATTTTTTAAGCTAGGAATTTTAAGTTTGACCACGGGGGAGCCCAGGAACTATAAATAATAATAAACTATAATAAATGAAAATACATTACTATAATAAACCAAACATCACGTCACGTAAAGCCTGTATGCTAAGGGGCGGGGGGTTTCCGGTAAAATGAAATATTGAACTTATAAGGGATGCAATGCAGGCTTCAGTGATCACATATTTGTCAGTTCAACTAACATTAAAATAAATGATATATTAATTTTTTTTTAAATCAAAATAGGACCCATATCAAATACAATATTTAGGGTTGAATGAGAGACTTAACATAAATAAATCAGATAAAAAATATACATTTCTGTCTTTTGTTCGATTAATATTGTGACGGTTAAATTTCATAAATTTAATTTTTCCATTGCAAATTTCCGTATAACAAATCAGACATGACAGGATATTTTTGATAAGGCGTACATTGTACATGTATGTCTACTGTTTATCAAAAAGTGTGTGTCTGAGGGGGTGCTTAGACAATGGGTGAGTGGTGGCCCTGGTGAGTGGCTTCCATGGTGAGTGGTTTCCCTGGTGAGTGGCTTCCTGGGTGAGTGGCTTCCTTGGTGAGTGGTTTCACTTTGTTGTCATTTAGTGTGAAACTGGCTGATTTTACTCAAACTTTGCACTGTGGATGATTTGTTTTGTTTCATGATTATAATCAAATTTCTATGAATTTTTAGTTCTGCTGTCGAGTTTATCGAGTGGAGCTAGTTATATTACTGATTGTCTATCTATTGACTGCGTCAACTTTTGACATTGTCAACATCTTCCCAGAAAGGTGATTTTCCATTCATTGCACTGAATGTCTACTAACAAATCAAATAATTTGATTTTATACTTGAATTTCGTTATTTTTATTGTTTAATGTTGAAATGGTGATGTTTCAGAGGGTACTGTGGAATACTTTATTTTCGCGGGGATTTTATTTTCGCTTATTTCGCGGTAGAGAAATTAGCGCGAAAATAAAAACACCGCGAAGTGTTGTTTTAGCATCTCATGAATAATTAATTAGGCCAGCTTGCCGCCATATTGGATCGTAGTGAATAACACGCTACGTTTCTACACACACTCTAAAACAGTACACAAGTTATTAAATGACAAAATTAAGTTTTATTTCCTTTACATAAATATTTATACATACAAATACTAGTACAGTAAAAAAAATGGCAATATTACTAGTAATTCACAATTTCAAAAGTTCGTTCAGTTCCGATGTAGGGCAAATATTCATAGCCAATACTAGTACTAGTTTTTTACACGATTTTCTTAAACAAGTCCCGCCTGTGTAAATCCACTGACGACAATATCATGACGACTGGATAAAATATCATGACATTTAATCAACCATTTAGCATGCAATGGTTTCATCAGCGATGTACTGAGATCTACGTGGTTAACGTCAATACCTGTAACGTCTACACTGTTGTCGAGTGACTCGGTAACTTTGTCTGCATACCAAGACTGGAAACAGTTCTTTAATTCGTCTTTGAATTCTTTGTTGACTGCCAAATCTAATGGCTGTAGTCGATCGGTGCAACACGCTGGAATATATACCACATGTATATGATTTCTTTGCAGTATTTCATGCATCTCTTTAGATCGGTGGGCTCTGTAAACATCGAACAAACACAGAGCTCGTTGATTTTCTTGGAGGCCAAGTAGAGTGCGTTGATTTTTGAAGTACGGCACAATTACTTTCTCTGCATACCGAATCATGGAATCTTCATTACTCCAGTGAGAAATGGTTTGTGTGATATCCCAAGACTCGGGAAAATTAACTTTTGGGTGACAACGTTCAGTTTTCCCAGCATAAATGAGTTGAGGTGGCAGTAAATGTCCTGCTTTACTGATCGCCAACAGTACGGTGATTTGCCGCTTGTCGTCAATGCCATTCACTGTAACTTGCTGACTTCCTCGTTCTTCCAAAGTCCATTCTCCGCCAGGAACCAAACTAACACCGGTCTGATCCCAATTAACGATCAACTCATTCGGGATATCATGTTCAGACACCACATTCTTAAATCGTTGGAGAAACGCAAATTTGATATCGTCAAAATCACTTGGAAGTTTCTTTACCCCTTTCGTGCCTTTTCTCTTTACAAAATTCATCCGCTTCAGAAGTGACTTCGCCCAGGATTTACTAATGTTTACTGTTCCCCCATACTGTTGAAGTTTTGTTCTATCGACTTTTTGCACTATTCCTTGTGTTGCGGCCATAACAATTCTTGTATTTATTACCCCACCACTTACACGCACTTTACGAATCCACTGCTGCGCCTTGATATCGAGCTCACGGCCGATGAGAAGTGGTTGACCCTGTTGACCCTTCGGTAAAGCTGTGACAATTGAACTCGAATCTTGTTTTTGTTTCCTTACATAAGAATCTCTCATGCCTCTGACGCTACTCTCAGAAACATTTTTTCCAAGATCTTTGCTAAACTTTCGAACAGTCTTCATGACACCATTTTCAAGAGCCGATCGTCCAATTTTTGCCCGAACTTCATCAGAATAAAAATTGTAGTCACCACGTTTTCGTTTGCGGGACACAGAAACACTTTGTTCAACAGCGGTGTTAGCAGCTTCGATGGCTTTAGCCTCGACGAGGGATACTTCTTCACGTGGGTCAGGAAGACCGAGACCCGGGGATGACGGTGGATTAACTTGCTTTAACCAGTTCGTTAACAGAGACATGGTGTATACAGTACTCGAACGTAAATTAAACTGACAAACTTGATGAAAATCACTGGTTTTTAAAGGTAAAAACCTTTGTTCTTTGGCGTTAATGTGTTCTATTATTAAAACTGGTACTGACTTTTGTATCGATGTCTAGACCTAGGAAGGTGTGATTATTTTTGATTCGAACAATAAGTAGCTTCTGCTTTCACTAATCAAAATCTGGAGCATTTCCTGCCCAACTGGGCAAGTGTTGATCCCGGAAGTTAATCCCGCGAATTCTCTATTCAACTCCGCGAAAATAAAATCCCGCGAAAATGCCGGGTATCTTAAAATCGCGAAAATAAAATACCGCGAAAATAAAATATTCCACAGTACTTCGGCCTAGGGGGGGGGGGGGGGGGTGTCGGCAGATTCCATTTTGCCAGCTGTAAATTTCAGTTGACCCACACCCTATCAAATAAAAAAAAAAATGGGTGACCCACCCCATCATATTTTAAAGCATGTTGACCCCCCCCCCCCCAAAAAAAAAACAAAGTAAAATTAACAGTTTTGGCTCTGACATGATTACAAAATGTATTATATGTGCAGTGAAAATATCATGGTTTGCCATAATTTTGACATAAAAGAGGGAAATCTATGCTGCTAAAGATAGTAATTAAAAGCAAAGCTGTGGAGTACTCACTTGATAAACGCCCTTATAAGATAGGAAAAGAAGATTTGAATCTAGGCGGTTTGAACTCTTTGAAAACTAATTTGGATTTAAAATATCTTTCATATTTTATAGACCAGGAATGCTTTACACCCGAAGCACAGTCTGTGCTGATGAAAACAAAAGAAAACTTTGATTTTTGCTTAAATTTGTGTTGGGTTTTGGTATTTTACAGAGCAAAACATGCATATTTAAAAGTAAAAAAAAAAACTATTTATTTATTTTTTCAGCATTTATTTTAATTTATATATCAACATTTTCACAAATTTAACTTTTTTGATTTGCTGAACAAAAACTGTCACAGCTCTTTGTACTAATTGCTGTGTTGTCTTTCCGTCTCCTGTTATAATTGGATAAATCCAGTAAATATCTTGTACAATGGTGACTTCAGACTTTAAATAAAATAATCTGATATCAGCAGCACATGGACTTGGGATGTGTTTAAAACTTAACAGTATAATTGGGGTTCAAGCCACATTGCATAATCTGTTAATTATTTGGCAACTTCAATCAACCCCAACATATTTAGCCTATAACTTTTTTTTCATCAAAAAATTTATAGGCAATATAGGTGATAGTTATTATTGAGAACACATTTGTACGATTAACTTTTTTATCTTTTGTTCTGAAATCATTTTTCTTAAATATATGCTTAAGCGCGTATGTGAATTCTGAAAAACATGGTAACACCCCCCCTATTCAAAATATCAAAAACAGGGTGACCCCCTATTCGCAAAATCAAAAACAGGGTAACCCCCTACTGATCCACCGACCCACCCTAAATAAAATAAGAACCTACCAACTTTTAAAAAATATATCAGTTTAGAGGATTATTTGACAAACAATAATATTGAACTTATAGAATAAGTTTTGTCTAAGTAACCATTCACTGAGGATTGAAACAGGGCACCAAACTCAATAGCCATCAAATGAATAGATATGTCTTCTCTGTAACACAAATCACAAATTTTGTGATTTCTTGCCCTGTCTATGCCCAACACAGAAACATTCTACCGGGTATTTATGGAAGCAAAGAAAATATCCCCAAATTTCAATAAAATAAACCATGACGACAAATACAGATTTATCTTGAGCGATGAATCCCTGTCAATAAATAAATAAATAAATAAATAAATAAATAAAAATGCACTACTGTTTAATTAGTCGTAAGACATAAAACTCCAGTTTCTTTGTGAAAAGGAAGACCAAATTAAATCCTGAATATTTATAAATAAATAAATTATTGACAAGTAAAGACAACGCCCACTTTCTGTTAATTGGCTAATAAAGTGGACACTGTCCTGAGATGACCTTTTATCCACATGACCAAATGTTGTGGCGTCCAATCAGCAACAAGAGGAGAATAACAATGTTTGCAAGGTATTTAAATTGAACGGTGATTGGTTGATTAGTGGCATGAGATCTGTAAGAGTTTGCAGATGTTACGTTGCCTTGGTGATACTGACTTAGAAACATTACAAAACCCTGTGTGTATGTTCCCAGATTTATCAAATTTGTCTGATTAATGTGTATCATAAATCACTTCTCAAGGGTTTGATGAACTTTTGTAGTTAATTTGAGATTGATCAGTTCAATTTTGATGGCATACAAAATGTTTTGTACAATTACTGGAAAGTTGCAAGTTGAAAGTTATTTATTTTTACCGGACATTATTGTAGACGCCAAATTTGCCTCTTAGTTGGCAGGTCGGTAGGGCGCCACCACAGTTCATTTAATTCTAAGTGGAGGTAACACAGGGCGAACAAACACGTCAGGTTTTAGGAATGGTCAGAGGAAAATAGAGGAAAATAGACGGCAAGTTGGCGATTAGTAATCTTTAGTCCCTTGGACTTGTATGATTATTTACGGGAACTTACAGAACAGTGGCAGGGTTTGTGAAGTTGTCAAGTTGAAGTCTGCAATTAATCGTATGTATTAAAGATTGAAGTTTCTTGATACTACTTGTGTTGCTATATTTACGTACACTCTGTTGTGTTGGAATCGCGTGAATATTATCGAACATATTGATGGTTTGCTGTAACCTAGCTTCGACCCGCCCTTCATCAGATGACATACAGTGTCAAGCTCTATGTAGATGCAGTAGTGCAATCACCAACCGGAATTATTGCGTCAACAATTATTTATTTTTATCTCGTGTTGTTCCAACTCCTCTCGCCGGGCTCAGATTTCTAGGAAACCACTAATTTATGTGAGTTGTATATTTATTTGTATTCAAATTAGTCTACATGTATTCCATTTATTGTTGGATTTTCTAAGCTAGGAATTTTGAGTTTGACCACGGGGGAGCCCAGAAACTATAAATAATAATAAACTATAATAAATGAAAATACATTACTATAATAAACCAAATATCACATCACGTAAAGCCTGTATGCTAAGAGAGGGGGAGGGGGGTTCCGGTAAAATGAAATATTGAACTTAGAAGGGATGCAAATCAGGCTTCAGTGATCCCATATTTTTTCAATTCAACTAACATTAAAATAAATAATATATTAATTGTTTAAAAAAAAATCAAAATGGGACCCATATCAAATACAATATTCAGGGTTGAATAAGAGACTTAACATGAATAAATCAGATAAAAAATATACATTTCTGTGTTTTGTTCGATTAATATTGTGACGGTTAAATTTCATAAATTTATACCCAGGGAAGGGCTTATGACCAGGTAAGGGCTTATACCCAGGTAAGGGCTTATATCCAGGTAAGGGCTTATACCCAGGGAAGGGCTTATGACCAGGGAAGGGCTTATACCCAGGGAAGGGCTTATGACCAGGGAAGGGCTTATACCCGGGTAAGGGCTTATACCCGGGTAAGGGCTTATACCCGGGTAAGGGCTTATACCCAGGTAAGGGCTTATACCCAGGAAAGGGCTTATGACCAGGGAAGGGCTTATACCCGGATAATGGCTTATACCCAGGTAAGGGATTATACCCGGGTAAGGGCTTATACCCAGGAAAGGTCTTATACCCAGGGAAGGGCTTATACCCAGGGAAGGGCTTATACCCGGGTTAGGGCTTATACCCAGGGAAGGGCTTATACCCAGGGAAGGGCTTATACCCAGGGAAGGGCTTATACCCGGGGAAGGGCTTATACCCGGGGAAGGGCTTATACCCGGGGAAGGGCTTATACCCAGGAAAGGGCTTATACCCAGAGAAGGGCTTATGACCAGGGAAGGGCTTATGACCAGGAAAGGGCTTATGACCAGGAAAGGGCTTATACCCAGGAAAGGGCTTATGACCAGGGAAGGGCTTATACCCGGGTAAGGGCTTATACCCGGGTAAGGGCTTATACCCGGGTAAGGGCTTATACCCGGGTAAGGGCTTATACCCGGGTAAGGGCTTATGACCAGGGAAGGGCTTATACCCGGATAATGGCTTATACCCAGGTAAGGGATTATACCCGGGTAAGGGCTTATACCCAGGAAAGGTCTTATACCCAGGGAAGGGCTTATACCCAGGGAAGGGCTTATACCCGGGTTAGGGCTTATACCAGGGAAGGGCTTATACCCAGGGAAGGGCTTATACCCAGGGAAGGGCTTATACCCGGGGAAGGGCTTATACCCGGGGAAGGGCTTATACCCGGGGAAGGGCTTATACCCGGGGAAGGGCTTATACCCGGGGAAGGGCTTATACCCAGGGAAGGGCTTATACCCAGGAAAGGGCTTATACCCAGGGAAGGGCTTATGACCAGGGAAGGGCTTATGACCAGGAGAGGGCTTATACCCAGGAAAGGGCTTATGACCAGGGAAGGGCTTATACCCGGATAATGGCTTATACCCGGGTAAGGGATTATACCCGGGTAAGGGATTATACCCGGGTAAGGGATTATACCCGGGTAAGGGCTTATACCCGGGTAAGGGCTTATACCCAGGGAAGGTCTTATACCCAGGGAAGGGCTTATACCCGGGGAAGGGCTTATACCCGGGTAAGGGCTTATACCCGGGTAAGGGCTTATACCCAGGGAAGGGCTTATACCCAGGGAAGGGCTTATGACCAGGGAAGGGCTTATGACCAGGGAAGGGCTTATACCCAGGGAAGGGCTTATGACCAGGGAAGGGCTTATGACCAGGGAAGGGCTTATGACCAGGGAAGGGCTTATGACCAGGGAAGGGCTTATACCCAGGGAAGGGCTTACACCCAGGGAAGGGCTTACACCCAGGGAAGGGCTTACGACCAGGGAAGGGCTTATACCCGGGTAAGGGCTTATATCCAGGTAAGGGCTTATACCCAGGTAAGGGCTTATACCCAGGTATGGACTTATACCCAGGTATGGACTTATACCCAGGTATGGACTTATACCCAGGTAAGGGCTTATGACCAGGGAAGTATGGTATAATGAATATGTGGTCACACTCCCTATATCACTGGTCTTGTAACTACTGTTTTTGATATGTAATTTCTTATACTCTTACGATAGTATGAAGTCAGTTTTCAGTTTCATACCTGCCATCATTTACCTAGTCTTTTTTTCCAATGTTGTTTCACCCAACCACACCAGTTATAGACATTCTAGAAGTAGTTTTATTGATAGAAAGTGTAATTTTTATGGGAAGTTATTTTATTATTCTTACTAGGAGTTTCTTACTAGGAGTTTTCATATCTTATTTATGTTGAAAACAACACAAATTGTGTTTGATTGAGATGAATGGCATTTTATTTTATTTTTATTTTTCATCATGTCTGGTTAATTCGGTCAATTTGGTCATTCTCTACCAGGTCATCTGTTTACTCATATGAGAACAGAGACAAAAGGAATCATGTTTTTGCTAGACATAGCAGGTGATGTGAGGGAATGTGATGGGGTGGCATACTTATAATTCTAAAATCTGTTACGAAGAGTAAATCTGTTGTATAAATTATTTTTACCTGCCAAAATTTGTCAAGCACATGATTGTACATGTCATATGTACTGGTCAGTATTAAATGTAATTTTAATGTAATTTTTTCTTTGAAACCATCATTCACATTTCACACCTAATCTGACTTCTAATCTTGTACATACTGTACTATATATTTTGGCTCTCATTATTTTTCTAATATTTTATTTAAGTATTTTTATCTACCTAATTTTGCTTATATCATTACATGGTTTTGAGACTTTTATAAAGATGATTTATTGAGGGAATATTTATCATTGTTTCTAGGTTTTTTCTCCTAATTTGGTTTACTATGTTTGCTATATTAGAAGCACATCTTCAATAGGAGTGCAAACCAAAAATCACATTTGTTGTACAGTGAATCATTAAAATATTACTTAATTTGACAACAGAAACACCTCTGTAATTTAAGTGCATGTGTCACTAATAGAACAAATACACTACTTCAAATACAGTTACAATAATTATCCATAAGTTAAATAGATAGACTTTGATATTAACGCATCGCAAGCTGAGAGTCTCCTCAGAAAACTGAAATCATCCCTGTTATTTATGGTGCCAGCAATGATGTGTTAATTGTGTCTAGATTTTATTCTCCTGTCATTGTCCCTTTTAAGATTTTTTTTCACTATATCATGTCTGTACTTTTTTTACCAGATGAACCAATGTGAATCAGAAAGCCAAGCTAGTTGGTTTGTTCATGGAGTGTGTTGGTGGTAGCACCCAGTCTATATCAGTATCATGGTCCAACGGAAGAGTGTTATTGTTTTTCCTGTCAGTTGAAGGTCAACATTTCAAAGACTCTACTGGTAATATCAACTTGGATGTCAGTGATGTGAGTATTCCCATATTAAATCTTTAAAGTTGTACTCTGAGATATTATTAGTTTCATCTGTGTTTTAGAACTACTGTGTGAAATATTGAATGGTCTGATGTGAGGCTTAAGTTAGTTCATGGGAAATAGAACAAATATTCAGATTTCCAGGATTGTTAGTCGTTGACTGGAAACAGTCTGGGGGCGTATGGATTGGATTCCTTCCATCCGTCACAGTATCGTAGAAGTTCATGGATCATTTTTTTCCAAACTTGGTACATGGTTGATACATGATGGTATACGTATGCCCCAGATTTATTTTCTGTTCAGATACAAAATGGCCGACTGGTGACCATATATCTTTGTTGTGCTGGCTGATTCTGTTCAAATTTAGAATATGTCGAGGCGCATATATTATTATTCAGATTTGTTTTTCAAGATCAGCCGACTGGTGGCCATTTTGTTCATCAAAAAGCATTTTTCTTATAACATATTGTTATTATATATTGAGTTATGACACATGAGTGTATCTACCGCTAGAACATCTGTCTGTTCTGAAAATAAGAACATAATCTTACGTATTGCTCAGGGCGTAGTCTTTCGCTACAACTGTCTCAAACACATTCAGTTAGCTCTGTTATACCCTGCATGTGTTTCTTTCATCAACTTAATTCATGATTGCACATATGTTCAATATGTCTGTGTCTAGAATGCTGATTACTGTGTGTGCGTCTTCAAAGCCCAGTCGTATAATGAGTAGGAGTCATGGATGTACCACAGAGGACGCACTACAAGCCTGTCAGAAGGGTCATGTTTGGTTGAACATTGGATTTGGAAGTCCCTTGCTTGCTTGTCTGTCAGTGAAGATAGAACACTGGTAAGATTCCTAAATGTTACCATACCAAATTCCAGGCACTGATTTGATGCTAAAGTAGTGCTAGATGTTGATAACTTACTACAATAGGTTACACACTTTGTTTTCACATTTACAGAAGTTGTTACAAATAATGCAGACAGCATGTCTGCAATTTGAAGCACACCAGAAGGAAGCTCTGCCCATAAAAGTGGCGGTACATTAGTTTTGAATTTCTCCTCCAATGAACGATTGAGGCTCTCAAGTTAGTTTCATACTTCAATTTGTGTCACATGTTATTTCAGTGAGAGGGGCGCATAAGGTCAATTTAATGTTTACTCAGTTGAATGTGCACATAATGACCTTTAACCTATTTATTTTTTGCATATAGGTTGAGTATGCTCTCTTTAGCAGCATCACTGATAACGTACAACTTATCAGTTCAGACAGAATTGAACAGAGTGCCATTCCTCAGTGCTTCACTATGTATCCTCCAATCACAAATGAAAACTTCCTCTTATTAGCCAATGACAGGTGAGTCTGTCCAAGTATTTATGAAACAAGTACTTTAATTGGTCAGTCATCAATGATAGAACTGTGCCATATACTTTTTCATTTTATTTTATAACTAGATAATTTTTTGAATTGCCTATGGTTTAAATTACTGTGTCCCATAGTAATTTGAAACTATGGGTCACAGTAATTAATTTTACTCATAAATAGTGCATACTGTAAAATACTTTATTTTCACTTGGAATTAATTTTCATTGAAGGAGTGATTCAGTGAAAATTCCATACAAAATACCCAAAAAGTCCTTCAGCGAAAATTAATTCCAGTGAAAATAAATTATTTCACAGTACTCATACCATCACATATTTCATATTATAGTCCCAAGACCAGAATAAAGATATAGAAGTGATCTGAGAGTGTAACTTTAATCATATGAAACAGGAAACACTGAATTGTTAAGATTCAATCAGATTCACTGTAATAATTTATGCAAATTACAAATCTTTAAACTGTAAATTTGAACATTTATTGTTGACACTTACATTTGTACATGTATTCATTTCATTACATTTGTTACACATATAAATCTAAGAGTATTGTCTCAGAGAACAATAGTTTTCAGTATTATAATATTACATTCATTAAAAACACATACACTGGAGTGCTTGACTGGATTTTCTATTTGTCTCTGCTACTCTCTCTAACACTAATGTCTTATATGTTAGTCTATTGCCCAATTTAGGAACACATCCCATGTACAAAATGTAAAAATTTCTTAGTTGATTATACTTTGTTGTGTTCTAGATACAAATATAATCTCTGTGTTGTCAACAATCAATTTAATATGAAAGACAAATAACATATTGAGTTTATTTTTATTTTCATCACTGCAGTTCAAATACAAGCTTTATAACTCTGTGACTAAGATGTGACGGAGGTCACTACTTGTACCAACCTATGGATCACTACTTCAGAGGTAAGTTGGTGATTATTTTAAAGAGGTGAGAAGTACCATTGCTGTATGTTTTGCTCTATTAGAAGATTTGTCCCCCTAAGTCATGGCCAATTGTCACATCAGGGAGACAAATCTTTAAATATTTCAAAGTTTACACTTAATAATTGTTTTATTTCTCAAAATATTAACTGCAGCTGAGGGGTACATAAAGATTTGTCCCCCTAAGTCATGGCCAATTGTCACATCAGGAAGACAAATCTTTATATACTCCAAAGTTTACACTTAATAATTGTTTTATTTCTCAAATTATTAACAGCAGCTGAGGGGTACATAAAGATTTGTCCCCCTAAGTCATGACCAATTGTCACTTCAGGAAGACAAATCTTTATATACTCCAAAGTTTACACTTAATAATTGTTTTATTTCTCAAATTATTAACAGCAGCTGAGGGGTGCATAAAGATTTGTCCCCCTAAGTCATGGCCAATTGTCACATCAGGGAGACTAATCTTTAAATATTTTAAAGTTTACACATAATAATTGTTTTATTTCTCAAATTATTAACAGCAGCTGAGGGGTACATAAAGATTTGTCCCCCTAAGTCATGACCAATTGTCACTTCAGGAAGACAAATCTTTATATACTCCAAAGTTTACACTTAATAATTGTTTTATTTCTCAAATTTTTAACAGCAGCTGAGGGGTACATAAAGATTTGTCCCCCTAAGTCATGGCCAATTGTCACATCAGGAAGATAAATCTTTATATACTTCAAAGTTTACACTTAATAATTGTTTTATTTCTCAAATTATTAACAGCAGCTGAGGGATACATAAAGATTTGTCTCTCTAAGTCATGACCAATTATCACATCAGGGAGACAAATCTTTATATACTCCAAAGTTTACACTTAATAATTGTTTTATTTCTCAAAATATTAACTGCAGCTGAGGGGTACATAAAGATTTGTCCCCCTAAGTCATGGCCAATTGTCACATCAGGAAGACAAATCTTTATATACTCCAAAGTTTACACTTAATAATTGTTTTATTTCTCAAATTATCAACTGTAGCTGAGGGGTACATAAAGATTTGTCTGCCTAAGTCATGGCCAATTGTCACATCAGGGAGACAAATCTTTATATACTCCAAAGTTTACACTTAATAATTGTTTTATTTCTCAAATTATTAACTGTAGCTGAGGGGTGCATAAAGATTTGTCCCCCTAAGTCATGGCCAATTGTCACATCAGAGAGACTAATCTTTAAATATTTTAAAGTATACACATAATAATTGTTTTATTTCTCAAATTATTAACAGCAGCTGAGGGGCACATAAAGATTTGTCCCCCTAAGTCATGACCAATTGTCACATCAGGGAGACAAATCTTCATATACTTCAAAGTTTACGCTTAATAATTGTTTTATTTCTCAAATTATTAACAGCAGCTGAGGGGTGCATAAAGATTTGTCCCCCTAAGTCATGGCCAATTGTCACATCAGGGAGACTATTAGTAATCTTTAAATATTTTAAAGTTTACACATAATAATTGTTTTATTTCTCAAATTATTAACAGCAGCTGAGGGGTACATAAAGATTTGTCCCCCTAAGTCATGGCCAATTGTCACATCAGGGAGACAAATATTCATATACTCCAAAGTTTACACTTAATAATTGTTTTATTTCTCAAAATATTAACTGTAGCTGAGGGGTACATAAAGATTTGTCTCCCTAAGTCATGGCCAATTGTCACATCGGGGAAACAAATCTTTATATACTCCAAAGTTTACACTTAATAATTGTTTTATCTCTCAAATTCATAACTGTAGCTGAGGGGTACATAAAGATTTGTCTCCCTAAGTCATGGCCAATTGTCACATCAGGAAGACAAATCTTTATATACTCCAAAGTTTACACTTAATAATTGTTTTATTTCTCTAATTGTTAACTGCAGCTGAGGGGTACATACAGATTTGTCTCCCTAAGTCATGGCCAATTGTCACATCAGGAAGACAAATCTTTATATACTCCAAAGTTTACACTTAATAATTGTTTTATTTCTCAAATTATTAACAGCAGCTGAGGGGTGCATAAAGATTTGTCCCCCTAAGTCATGGCCAATTGTCACATCAGGGAGACTAATCTTTAAATATTTTAAAGTTTACACATAATAATTGTTTTATTTCTCAAATTATTAACAGCAGCTGAGGGGTACATAAAGATTTGTCCCCCTAAGTCATGACCAATTGTCATTTCAGGAAGACAAATCTTTATATACTCCAAAGTTTACACTTAATAATTGTTTTATTTCTCAAATTATTAACAGCAGCTGAGGGGTACATAAAGATTTGTCCCCCTAAGTCATGGCCAATTGTCACATCAGGAAGATAAATCTTTATATACTTCAAAGTTTACACTTAATAATTGTTTTATTTCTCAAATTATTAACAGCAGCTGAGGGGTACATAAAGATTTGTCTCCCTAAGTCATGACCAATTATCACATCAGGGAGACAAATCTTTATATACTTCAAAGTTTACACTTAATAATTGTTTTATTTCTCAAATTATTAACAGCAGCTGAGGGGTGCATAAAGATTTGTCCCCCTAAGTCATGGCCAATTGTCACATCAGGGAGACAAATCTTCATATACTTCAAAGTTTACACTTAATAATTGTTTTATCTCTCAAATTATTAACTGTAGCTGAGGGGTACATAAAGATTTGTCTCCCTAAGTCATGGCCAATTGTCACATCAGGAAGACAAATCTTTATATACTTCAAAGTTTACACTTAATAATTGTTTTATTTCTCAAATTATTAACAGCAGCTGAAGGGTGCATAAAGATTTGTCCCCCTAAGTCATGGCCAATTGTCACATCAGGGAGACTAATCTTTATATACTCCAAAGTTTACACTTAATAATTGTTTTATTTCTCAAATTATTAACAGCAGCTGAGGGGTGCATAAAGATTTGTCCCCCTAAGTCATGGCCAATTGTCACATCAGGGAGACTAATCTTTAAATATTTTAAAGTTTACACATAATAATTGTTTTATTTCTCAAATTATTAACAGCAGCTGAGGGGTACATAAAGATTTGTCCCCCTAAGTCATGACCAATTGTCACTTCAGGAAGACAAATCTTTATATACTCCAAAGTTTACACTTAATAATTGTTTTATTTCTCAAAATATTAACTGTAGCTGAGGGGTACATAAAGATTTGTCTCCCTAAGTCATGACCAATTATCACATCAGGGAGACAAATCTTTATATACTTCAAGGTTTACACTTAATCATTTATTTTATTTCTCAAATTATTAACAGCAGCTGAGGGGTGCATAAAGATTTGTCCCCCTAAGTCATGGCCAATTGTCACATCAGGGAGACTAATCTTTAAATATTTTAAAGTTTACACTTAATAATTGTTTTATTTCTCAAATTATTAACAGCAGCTGAGGGGTACATAAAGATTTGTCTCCCTAAGTCATGGCCAATTGTCACATCAGGAAGACAAATCTTTATATACTGCAATGTTTACACTTAATAATTGTTTTATTTCTCAAAATATTAACTGTAGCTGAGGGGTACATAAAGATTTGTCTCCCTAAGTCATGGCCAATTGTCACATCGGGGAAACAAATCTTTATATACTCCAAAGTTTACACTTAATAATTGTTTTATCTCTCAAATTCATAACTGTAGCTGAGGGGTACATAAAGATTTGTCTCCCTAAGTCATGGCCAATTGTCACATCAGGAAGACAAATCTTTATATACTCCAAAGTTTACACTTATTAATTGTTTTATTTCTCAAATTGTTAACTGCAGCTGAGGGGTACATTAAGATTTGTCTCCCTAAGTCATGGCCAATTGTCACATCAGGAAGACAAATCTTTAAATATTTTAAAGTTTACACATAATAATTGTTTTATTTCTCAAAATATCAACTGTAGCTGAGGGGTACATAAAGATTTGTCTCCCTAAGTCATGGCCAATTGTCACATCGGGGAAACAAATCTTTATATACTCCAAAGTTTACACTTAATAATTGTTTTATCTCTAAAATTCATAACTGTAGCTGAGGGGTACATAAAGATTTGTCTCCCTAAGTCATGGCCAATTGTCACATCAGGAAGACAAATCTTTAAATATTTTAAAGTTTACACTTAATAATTGTTTTATCTCTCAAATTCATAACTGTAGCTGAGGGGTACATAAAGATTTGTCTCCCTAAGTCATGGCCAATTGTCACATCAGGAAGACAAATCTTTATATACTCCAAAGTTTACACTTAGTAATTGTTTTATTTCTCAAATTGTTAACTGCAGCTGAGGGGTACATAAAGATTTGTCTCCCTAAGTCATGGCCAATTGTCACATCAGGAAGACTAATCTTTAAATATTTTAAAGTTTACACATAATAATTGTTTTATTTCTCAAATTATTAACAGCAGCTGAGGGGCACATAAAGATTTGTCTCCCTAAGTCATGGCCAATTGTCACATCAGGAAGACAAATCTTTATATACTTCAAAGTTTACACTTAATAATTGTTTTATTTCTCAAATTATTAACAGCAGCTGAGGGGTGCATAAAGATTTGTCCCCCTAAGTCATGACCAATTGTCACATCAGGGAGACAAATCTTTAAATATTTTAAAGTTTACACATAATAATTGTTTTATTTCTCAAATTATTAACAGCAGCTGAGGGGTACATAAAGATTTGTCCCCCTAAGTCATGACCAATTATCACATCAGGGAGACTAATCTTTATATACTTCAAAGTTTACACTTAATAATTGTTTTATTTCTCAAATTATTAACAGCAGCTGAGGGGTGCATAAAGATTTGTCCCCCTAAGTCATGACCAATTGTCACATCAGGGAGACAAATCTTTAAATATTTTAAAGTTTACACATAATAATTGTTTTATTTCTCAAATTATTAACAGCAGCTGAGGGGTACATAAAGATTTGTCTCCCTAAGTCATGACCAATTATCACATCAGGGAGACAAATCTTTATATACTTCAAAGTTTACACTTAATAATTGTTTTATTTCTCAAATTATTAACAGCAGCTGAGGGGTGCATAAAGATTTGTCCCCTAAGTCATGACCAATTGTCACATCAGGGAGACAAATCTTTAAATATTTTAAAGTTTACACATAATAATTGTTTTATTTCTCAAATTATTAACAGCAGCTGAGGGGTACATAAAGATTTGTCTCCCTAAGTCATGACCAATTATCACATCAGGGAGACAAATCTTTATATACTTCAAAGTTTACACTTAATAATTGTTTTATTTCTCAAATTATTAACAGCAGCTGAGGGGTGCATAAAGATTTGTCCCCCTAAGTCATGGCCAATTGTCACATCAGGGAGACTAATCTTTAAATATTTTAAAGTTTACACATAATAATTGTTTTATTTCTCAAATTATTAACAGCAGCTGAGCGGTACATAAAGATTTGTCTCCCTAAGACATGGCCAATTGTCACATTGGGGAGACAAATCTTTATATACTTCAAAGTTTACACTTAATAATTGTTTTATTTCTCAAATTATTAACAGCAGCTGAGGGGTACATAAAGATTTGTCTCCCTAAGTCATGACCAATTATCACATCAGGGAGACAAATCTTTATATACTTCAAAGTTTGCACTTATTAATTGTTTTATTTCTCAAATTCATAACTGTAGCTGAGGGGTACATAAAGATTTGTCCCCCTAAGTCATGGCCAATTGTCACATCAGGGAGACAAATCTTCATATACTTCAAAGTTTACACTTAATAATTGTTTTATCTCTCAAATTATTAACTGTAGCCGAGGGGTACATAAAGATTTGTCTCCCTAAGTCATGGCCAATTGTCACATCAGGGAGACTAATCTTTAAATATTTTAAAGTTTACACATAATAATTGTTTTATTTCTCAAATTATTAACAGCAGCTGAGGGGTACATAAAGATTTGTCTCCCTAAGTCATGGCAAATTGTCACATCAGGGAGACAAATCTTCATATACTTCAAAGTTTACACTTAATAATTGTTTTATTTCTCAAATTATTAACAGCAGCTGAGGGGTACATAAAGATTTGTCTCCCTAAGTCATGGCCAATTGTCACTTCAGGAAGACAAATCTTTATATACTCCAATGTTTACACTTAATAATTGTTTTATTTTTCAAAATATTAACTGTAGCTGAGGGGTACATAAAGATTTGTCTCCCTAAGTCATGGCCAATTGTCACATCGGGGAAACAAATCTTTATATACTCCAAAGTTTACACTTAATAATTGTTTTATCTCTCAAATTCATAACTGTAGCTGAGGGGTACATAAAGATTTGTCTCCCTAAGTCATGGCCAATTGTCACATCAGGAAGACAAATCTTTATATACTCCAAAGTTTACACTTAATAATTGTTTTATTTCTCAAAATATTAACTGTAGCTGAGGGGTACATAAAAATTTGTCTCCCTAAGTCATGGCCAATTGTCAATTCAGGAAGACAAATCTTTAAATATTTTAAAGTTTACACTTAATAATTGTTTTATCTCTCAAATTCATAACTGTAGCTGAGGGGTACATAAAGATTTGTCTCCCTAAGTCATGGCCAATTGTCAATTCAGGAAGACAAATCTTTAAATATTTTAAAGTTTACACATAATAATTGTTTTATTTCTCAAAATATTAACTGTAGCTGAGGGGTACATAAAAATTTGTCTCCCTAAGTCATGGCCAATTGTCAATTCAGGAAGACAAATCTTTAAATATTTTAAAGTTTACACTTAATAATTGTTTTATCTCTCAAATTCATAACTGTAGCTGAGGGGTACATAAAGATTTGTCTCCCTAAGTCATGGCCAATTGTCACATCAGGAAGACAAATCTTTATATACTCCAAAGTTTACACTTAATAATTGTTTTATTTCTCAAAATATTAACTGTAGCTGAGGGGTACATAAAGATTTGTCTCCCTAAGTCATGGCCAATTGTCAATTCAGGAAGACAAATCTTTAAATATTTTAAAGTTTACACTTAATAATTGTTTTATCTCTCAAATTCATAACTGTAGCTGAGGGGTACATAAAGATTTGTCTCCCTAAGTCATGGCCAATTGTCACATCAGGAAGACAAATCTTTATATACTCCAAAGTTTACACTTAATAATTGTTTTATTTCTCAAATTCATAACTGTAGCTGAGGGGTACATAAAGATTTGTCTCCCTAAGTCATGGCCAATTGTCACATCAGGGAGACTAATCTTTAAATATTTTAAAGTTTACACATAATAATTGTTTTATTTCTCAAATTATTAACAGCAGCTGAGGGGTACATAAAGATTTGTCCCCCTAAGTCATAACCAATTGTCACTTCAGGAAGACAAATCTTTATATACTCCAATGTTTACACTTAATAATTGTTTTATTTCTCAAAATATTAACTGTAGCTGAGGGGTACATAAAGATTTGTCTCCCTAAGTCATGGCCAATTGTCACATCGGGGAAACAAATCTTTATATACTCCAAAGTTTACACTTAATAATTGTTTTATCTCTAAAATTCATAACTGTAGCTGAGGGGTACATAAAGATTTGTCCCCCTAAGTCATGACCAATTATCACATCAGGGAGACAAATCTTTATATACTTCAAAGTTTGCACTTATTAATTGTTTTATTTCTCAAATTCATAACTGTAGCTGAGGGGTACATAAAGATTTGTCTCCCTAAGTCATGGCCAATTGTCACATCAGGGAGACTAATCTTTAAATATTTTAAAGTTTACACATAATAATTGTTTTATTTCTCAAATTATTAACAGCAGCTGAGGGGTACATAAAGATTTGTCCCCCTAAGTCATAACCAATTGTCACTTCAGGAAGACAAATCTTTATATACTCCAATGTTTACACTTAATAATTGTTTTATTTCTCAAAATATTAACTGTAGCTGAGGGGTACATAAAGATTTGTCTCCCTAAGTCATGGCCAATTGTCACATCGGGGAAACAAATCTTTATATACTCCAAAGTTTACACTTAATAATTGTTTTATCTCTCAAATTCATAACTGTAGCTGAGGGGTACATAAAGATTTGTCTCCCTAAGTCATGGCCAATTGTCACATCAGGAAGACAAATCTTTATATACTCCAAAGTTTACACTTATTAATTGTTTTATTTCTCAAATTGTTAACTGCAGCTGAGGGGTACATTAAGATTTGTCTCCCTAAGTCATGGCCAATTGTCACATCAGGAAGACAAATCTTTAAATATTTTAAAGTTTACACATAATAATTGTTTTATTTCTCAAAATATCAACTGTAGCTGAGGGGTACATAAAGATTTGTCTCCCTAAGTCATGGCCAATTGTCACATCGGGGAAACAAATCTTTATATACTCCAAAGTTTACACTTAATAATTGTTTTATCTCTAAAATTCATAACTGTAGCTGAGGGGTACATAAAGATTTGTCTCCCTAAGTCATGGCCAATTGTCACATCAGGAAGACAAATCTTTAAATATTTTAAAGTTTACACTTAATAATTGTTTTATCTCTCAAATTCATAACTGTAGCTGAGGGGTACATAAAGATTTGTCTCCCTAAGTCATGGCCAATTGTCACATCAGGAAGACAAATCTTTATATACTCCAAAGTTTACACTTAGTAATTGTTTTATTTCTCAAATTGTTAACTGCAGCTGAGGGGTACATAAAGATTTGTCTCCCTAAGTCATGGCCAATTGTCACATCAGGAAGACTAATCTTTAAATATTTTAAAGTTTACACATAATAATTGTTTTATTTCTCAAAATATCAACTGTAGCTGAGGGGTACATAAAGATTTGTCTCCCTAAGTCATGGCCAATTGTCACATCGGGGAAACAAATCTTTATATACTCCAAAGTTTACACTTAATAATTGTTTTATCTCTAAAATTCATAACTGTAGCTGAGGGGTACATAAAGATTTGTCTCCCTAAGTCATGGCCAATTGTCACATCAGGAAGACAAATCTTTAAATATTTTAAAGTTTACACTTAATAATTGTTTTATCTCTCAAATTCATAACTGTAGCTGAGGGGTACATAAAGATTTGTCTCCCTAAGTCATGGCCAATTGTCAATTCAGGAAGACAAATCTTTAAATATTTTAAAGTTTACACTTAATAATTGTTTTATTTCTCAAAATATTAACTGTAGCTGAGGGGTACATAAAAATTTGTCTCCCTAAGTCATGGCCAATTGTCACATCAGGAAGACAAATCTTTAAATATTTTAAAGTTTACACTTAATAATTGTTTTATCTCTCAAATTCATAACTGTAGCTGAGGGGTACATAAAGATTTGTCTCCCTAAGTCATGGCCAATTGTCAATTCAGGAAGACAAATCTTTAAATATTTTAAAGTTTACACATAATAATTGTTTTATTTCTCAAAATATTAACTGTAGCTGAGGGGTACATAAAAATTTGTCTCCCTAAGTCATGGCCAATTGTCAATTCAGGAAGACAAATCTTTAAATATTTTAAAGTTTACACTTAATAATTGTTTTATCTCTCAAATTCATAACTGTAGCTGAGGGGTACATAAAGATTTGTCTCCCTAAGTCATGGCCAATTGTCACATCAGGAAGACAAATCTTTATATACTCCAAAGTTTACACTTAATAATTGTTTTATTTCTCAAAATATTAACTGTAGCTGAGGGGTACATAAAGATTTGTCTCCCTAAGTCATGGCCAATTGTCAATTCAGGAAGACAAATCTTTAAATATTTTAAAGTTTACACTTAATAATTGTTTTATCTCTCAAATTCATAACTGTAGCTGAGGGGTACATAAAGATTTGTCTCCCTAAGTCATGGCCAATTGTCACATCAGGAAGACAAATCTTTATATACTCCAAAGTTTACACTTAATAATTGTTTTATCTCTAAAATTCATAACTGTAGCTGAGGGGTACATAAAGATTTGTCCCCCTAAGTCATGACCAATTATCACATCAGGGAGACAAATCTTTATATACTTCAAAGTTTGCACTTATTAATTGTTTTATTTCTCAAATTCATAACTGTAGCTGAGGGGTACATAAAGATTTGTCCCCCTAAGTCATGGCCAATTGTCACATCAGGGAGACAAATCTTCATATACTTCAAAGTTTACACTTAATAATTGTTTTATCTCTCAAATTATTAACTGTAGCTGAGGGGTACATAAAGATTTGTCTCCCTAAGTCATGGCCAATTGTCACTTCAGGAAGACAAATCTTTATATACTCCAAAGTTTACACTTAATAATTGTTTTATTTCTCAAAATATTAACTGTAGCTGAGGGGTACATAAAGATTTGTCTCCCTAAGGCATGACCAATTATCACATCAGGGAGACAAATCTTTATATACTTCAAGGTTTACACTTAATAATTTATTTTATTTCTCAAATTATTAACAGCAGCTGAGGGGTGCATAAAGATTTGTCCCCCTAAGTCATGGCCAATTGTCACATCAGGGAGACTAATCTTTAAATATTTTAAAGTTTACACATAATAATTGTTTTATTTCTCAAATTATTAACAGCAGCTGAGGGGTACATAAAGATTTGTCTCCCTAAGTCATGGCAAATTGTCACATCAGGGAGACAAATCTTCATATACTTCAAAGTTTACACTTAATAATTGTTTTATTTCTCAAATTATTAACAGCAGCTGAGGGGTACATAAAGATTTGTCCCCCTAAGTCATGGCCAATTGTCACATCAGGAAGACAAATCTTTAAATATTTTAAAGTTTACACATAATAATTGTTTTATTTCTCAAAATATCAACTGTAGCTGAGGGGTACATAAAGATTTGTCTCCCTAAGTCATGGCCAATTGTCACATCGGGGAAACAAATCTTTATATACTCCAAAGTTTACACTTAATAATTGTTTTATCTCTAAAATTCATAACTGTAGCTGAGGGGTACATAAAGATTTGTCTCCCTAAGTCATGGCCAATTGTCACATCAGGAAGACAAATCTTTAAATATTTTAAAGTTTACACTTAATAATTGTTTTATCTCTCAAATTCATAACTGTAGCTGAGGGGTACATAAAGATTTGTCTCCCTAAGTCATGGCCAATTGTCACATCAGGAAGACAAATCTTTATATACTCCAAAGTTTACACTTAGTAATTGTTTTATTTCTCAAAATATTAACTGTAGCTGAGGGGTACATAAAGATTTGTCTCCCTAAGTCATGGCCAATTGTCAATTCAGGAAGACAAATCTTTAAATATTTTAAAGTTTACACTTAATAATTGTTTTATCTCTCAAATTCATAACTGTAGCTGAGGGGTACATAAAGATTTGTCTCCCTAAGTCATGGCCAATTGTCACATCAGGAAGACAAATCTTTATATACTCCAAAGTTTACACTTAATAATTGTTTTATTTCTCAAAATATTAACTGTAGCTGAGGGGTACATAAAGATTTGTCTCCCTAAGGCATGACCAATTATCACATCAGGGAGACAAATCTTTATATACTTCAAGGTTTACACTTAATAATTTATTTTATTTCTCAAATTATTAACAGCAGCTGAGGGGTGCATAAAGATTTGTCCCCCTAAGTCATGGCCAATTGTCACATCAGGGAGACTAATCTTTAAATATTTTAAAGTTTACACATAATAATTGTTTTATTTCTCAAATTATTAACAGCAGCTGAGGGGTACATAAAGATTTGTCTCCCTAAGTCATGGCAAATTGTCACATCAGGGAGACAAATCTTCATATACTTCAAAGTTTACACTTAATAATTGTTTTATTTCTCAAATTATTAACAGCAGCTGAGGGGTGCATAAAGATTTGTCCCCCTAAGTCATGGCCAATTGTCACATCAGGGAGACTAATCTTTAAATATTTTAAAGTTTACACATAATAATTGTTTTATTTCTCAAATTATTAACAGCAGCTGAGGGGTACATAAAGATTTGTCCCCCTAAGTCATGACCAATTGTCACTTCAGGAAGACAAATCTTTATATACTCCAAAGTTTACACTTAATAATTGTTTTATTTCTCAAAATATTAACTGTAGCTGAGGGGTACATAAAGATTTGTCTCCCTAAGTCATGACCAATTATCACATCAGGGAGACAAATCTTTATATACTTCAAGGTTTACACTTAATCATTTATTTTATTTCTCAAATTATTAACAGCAGCTGAGGGGTGCATAAAGATTTGTCCCCCTAAGTCATGGCCAATTGTCACATCAGGGAGACTAATCTTTAAATATTTTAAAGTTTACACTTAATAATTGTTTTATTTCTCAAATTATTAACAGCAGCTGAGGGGTACATAAAGATTTGTCTCCCTAAGTCATGGCCAATTGTCACTTCAGGAAGACAAATCTTTATATACTGCAATGTTTACACTTAATAATTGTTTTATTTCTCAAAATATTAACTGTAGCTGAGGGGTACATAAAGATTTGTCTCCCTAAGTCATGGCCAATTGTCACATCGGGGAAACAAATCTTTATATACTCCAAAGTTTACACTTAATAATTGTTTTATCTCTCAAATTCATAACTGTAGCTGAGGGGTACATAAAGATTTGTCTCCCTAAGTCATGGCCAATTGTCACATCAGGAAGACAAATCTTTATATACTCCAAAGTTTACACTTATTAATTGTTTTATTTCTCAAATTGTTAACTGCAGCTGAGGGGTACATTAAGATTTGTCTCCCTAAGTCATGGCCAATTGTCACATCAGGAAGACAAATCTTTAAATATTTTAAAGTTTACACATAATAATTGTTTTATTTCTCAAAATATCAACTGTAGCTGAGGGGTACATAAAGATTTGTCTCCCTAAGTCATGGCCAATTGTCACATCGGGGAAACAAATCTTTATATACTCCAAAGTTTACACTTAATAATTGTTTTATCTCTAAAATTCATAACTGTAGCTGAGGGGTACATAAAGATTTGTCTCCCTAAGTCATGGCCAATTGTCACATCAGGAAGACAAATCTTTAAATATTTTAAAGTTTACACTTAATAATTGTTTTATCTCTCAAATTCATAACTGTAGCTGAGGGGTACATAAAGATTTGTCTCCCTAAGTCATGGCCAATTGTCACATCAGGAAGACAAATCTTTATATACTCCAAAGTTTACACTTAGTAATTGTTTTATTTCTCAAAATATTAACTGTAGCTGAGGGGTACATAAAGATTTGTCTCCCTAAGTCATGGCCAATTGTCAATTCAGGAAGACAAATCTTTAAATATTTTAAAGTTTACACTTAATAATTGTTTTATCTCTCAAATTCATAACTGTAGCTGAGGGGTACATAAAGATTTGTCTCCCTAAGTCATGGCCAATTGTCACATCAGGAAGACAAATCTTTATATACTCCAAAGTTTACACTTAATAATTGTTTTATTTCTCAAAATATTAACTGTAGCTGAGGGGTACATAAAGATTTGTCTCCCTAAGGCATGACCAATTATCACATCAGGGAGACAAATCTTTATATACTTCAAGGTTTACACTTAATAATTTATTTTATTTCTCAAATTATTAACAGCAGCTGAGGGGTGCATAAAGATTTGTCCCCCTAAGTCATGGCCAATTGTCACATCAGGGAGACTAATCTTTAAATATTTTAAAGTTTACACATAATAATTGTTTTATTTCTCAAATTATTAACAGCAGCTGAGGGGTACATAAAGATTTGTCTCCCTAAGTCATGGCAAATTGTCACATCAGGGAGACAAATCTTCATATACTTCAAAGTTTACACTTAATAATTGTTTTATTTCTCAAATTATTAACAGCAGCTGAGGGGTGCATAAAGATTTGTCCCCCTAAGTCATGGCCAATTGTCACATCAGGGAGACTAATCTTTAAATATTTTAAAGTTTACACATAATAATTGTTTTATTTCTCAAATTATTAACTGTAGCTGAGGGGTACATAAAGATTTGTCTCCCTAAGTCATGACCAATTATCACATCAGGGAGACAAATCTTTATATACTTCAAGGTTTACACTTAATCATTTATTTTATTTCTCAAATTATTAACAGCAGCTGAGGGGTGCATAAAGATTTGTCCCCCTAAGTCATGGCCAATTGTCACATCAGGGAGACTAATCTTTAAATATTTTAAAGTTTACACTTAATAATTGTTTTATTTCTCAAATTATTAACAGCAGCTGAGGGGTACATAAAGATTTGTCTCCCTAAGTCATGGCCAATTGTCACTTCAGGAAGACAAATCTTTATATACTGCAATGTTTACACTTAATAATTGTTTTATTTCTCAAAATATTAACTGTAGCTGAGGGGTACATAAAGATTTGTCTCCCTAAGTCATGGCCAATTGTCACATCGGGGAAACAAATCTTTATATACTCCAAAGTTTACACTTAATAATTGTTTTATCTCTCAAATTCATAACTGTAGCTGAGGGGTACATAAAGATTTGTCTCCCTAAGTCATGGCCAATTGTCACATCAGGAAGACAAATCTTTATATACTCCAAAGTTTACACTTATTAATTGTTTTATTTCTCAAATTGTTAACTGCAGCTGAGGGGTACATTAAGATTTGTCTCCCTAAGTCATGGCCAATTGTCACATCAGGAAGACAAATCTTTAAATATTTTAAAGTTTACACATAATAATTGTTTTATTTCTCAAAATATCAACTGTAGCTGAGGGGTACATAAAGATTTGTCTCCCTAAGTCATGGCCAATTGTCACATCGGGGAAACAAATCTTTATATACTCCAAAGTTTACACTTAATAATTGTTTTATCTCTAAAATTCATAACTGTAGCTGAGGGGTACATAAAGATTTGTCTCCCTAAGTCATGGCCAATTGTCACATCAGGAAGACAAATCTTTAAATATTTTAAAGTTTACACTTAATAATTGTTTTATCTCTCAAATTCATAACTGTAGCTGAGGGGTACATAAAGATTTGTCTCCCTAAGTCATGGCCAATTGTCACATCAGGAAGACAAATCTTTATATACTCCAAAGTTTACACTTAGTAATTGTTTTATTTCTCAAAATATTAACTGTAGCTGAGGGGTACATAAAGATTTGTCTCCCTAAGTCATGGCCAATTGTCAATTCAGGAAGACAAATCTTTAAATATTTTAAAGTTTACACTTAATAATTGTTTTATCTCTCAAATTCATAACTGTAGCTGAGGGGTACATAAAGATTTGTCTCCCTAAGTCATGGCCAATTGTCACATCAGGAAGACAAATCTTTATATACTCCAAAGTTTACACTTAATAATTGTTTTATTTCTCAAAATATTAACTGTAGCTGAGGGGTACATAAAGATTTGTCTCCCTAAGGCATGACCAATTATCACATCAGGGAGACAAATCTTTATATACTTCAAGGTTTACACTTAATAATTTATTTTATTTCTCAAATTATTAACAGCAGCTGAGGGGTGCATAAAGATTTGTCCCCCTAAGTCATGGCCAATTGTCACATCAGGGAGACTAATCTTTAAATATTTTAAAGTTTACACATAATAATTGTTTTATTTCTCAAATTATTAACAGCAGCTGAGGGGTACATAAAGATTTGTCTCCCTAAGTCATGGCAAATTGTCACATCAGGGAGACAAATCTTCATATACTTCAAAGTTTACACTTAATAATTGTTTTATTTCTCAAATTATTAACAGCAGCTGAGGGGTGCATAAAGATTTGTCCCCCTAAGTCATGGCCAATTGTCACATCAGGGAGACTAATCTTTAAATATTTTAAAGTTTACACATAATAATTGTTTTATTTCTCAAATTATTAACAGCAGCTGAGGGGTACATAAAGATTTGTCCCCCTAAGTCATGACCAATTGTCACTTCAGGAAGACAAATCTTTATATACTCCAAAGTTTACACTTAATAATTGTTTTATTTCTCAAAATATTAACTGTAGCTGAGGGGTACATAAAGATTTGTCTCCCTAAGTCATGACCAATTATCACATCAGGGAGACAAATCTTTATATACTTCAAGGTTTACACTTAATCATTTATTTTATTTCTCAAATTATTAACAGCAGCTGAGGGGTGCATAAAGATTTGTCCCCCTAAGTCATGGCCAATTGTCACATCAGGGAGACTAATCTTTAAATATTTTAAAGTTTACACTTAATAATTGTTTTATTTCTCAAATTATTAACAGCAGCTGAGGGGTACATAAAGATTTGTCTCCCTAAGTCATGGCCAATTGTCACTTCAGGAAGACAAATCTTTATATACTGCAATGTTTACACTTAATAATTGTTTTATTTCTCAAAATATTAACTGTAGCTGAGGGGTACATAAAGATTTGTCTCCCTAAGTCATGGCCAATTGTCACATCGGGGAAACAAATCTTTATATACTCCAAAGTTTACACTTAATAATTGTTTTATCTCTCAAATTCATAACTGTAGCTGAGGGGTACATAAAGATTTGTCTCCCTAAGTCATGGCCAATTGTCACATCAAGAAGACAAATCTTTATATACTCCAAAGTTTACACTTATTAATTGTTTTATTTCTCAAATTGTTAACTGCAGCTGAGGGGTACATTAAGATTTGTCTCCCTAAGTCATGGCCAATTGTCACATCAGGAAGACAAATCTTTAAATATTTTAAAGTTTACACATAATAATTGTTTTATTTCTCAAAATATCAACTGTAGCTGAGGGGTACATAAAGATTTGTCTCCCTAAGTCATGGCCAATTGTCACATCGGGGAAACAAATCTTTATATACTCCAAAGTTTACACTTAATAATTGTTTTATCTCTAAAATTCATAACTGTAGCTGAGGGGTACATAAAGATTTGTCTCTCTAAGTCATGGCCAATTGTCACATCAGGAAGACAAATCTTTAAATATTTTAAAGTTTACACTTAATAATTGTTTTATCTCTCAAATTCATAACTGTAGCTGAGGGGTACATAAAGATTTGTCTCCCTAAGTCATGGCCAATTGTCACATCAGGAAGACAAATCTTTATATACTCCAAAGTTTACACTTAGTAATTGTTTTATTTCTCAAATTGTTAACTGCAGCTGAGGGGTACATAAAGATTTGTCTCCCTAAGTCATGGCCAATTGTCACATCAGGAAGACTAATCTTTAAATATTTTAAAGTTTACACATAATAATTGTTTTATTTCTCAAATTATTAACAGCAGCTGAGGGGCACATAAAGATTTGTCTCCCTAAGTCATGGCCAATTGTCACATCAGGAAGACAAATCTTTATATACTTCAAAGTTTACACTTAATAATTGTTTTATTTCTCAAATTATTAACAGCAGCTGAGGGGTGCATAAAGATTTGTCCCCCTAAGTCATGACCAATTGTCACATCAGGGAGACAAATCTTTAAATATTTTAAAGTTTACACATAATAATTGTTTTATTTCTCAAATTATTAACAGCAGCTGAGGGGTACATAAAGATTTGTCCCCCTAAGTCATGACCAATTATCACATCAGGGAGACTAATCTTTATATACTTCAAAGTTTACACTTAATAATTGTTTTATTTCTCAAATTATTAACAGCAGCTGAGGGGTGCATAAAGATTTGTCCCCCTAAGTCATGACCAATTGTCACATCAGGGAGACAAATCTTTAAATATTTTAAAGTTTACACATAATAATTGTTTTATTTCTCAAATTATTAACAGCAGCTGAGGGGTACATAAAGATTTGTCTCCCTAAGTCATGACCAATTATCACATCAGGGAGACAAATCTTTATATACTTCAAAGTTTACACTTAATAATTGTTTTATTTCTCAAATTATTAACAGCAGCTGAGGGGTGCATAAAGATTTGTCCCCTAAGTCATGACCAATTGTCACATCAGGGAGACAAATCTTTAAATATTTTAAAGTTTACACATAATAATTGTTTTATTTCTCAAATTATTAACAGCAGCTGAGGGGTACATAAAGATTTGTCTCCCTAAGTCATGACCAATTATCACATCAGGGAGACAAATCTTTATATACTTCAAAGTTTACACTTAATAATTGTTTTATTTCTCAAATTATTAACAGCAGCTGAGGGGTGCATAAAGATTTGTCCCCCTAAGTCATGGCCAATTGTCACATCAGGGAGACTAATCTTTAAATATTTTAAAGTTTACACATAATAATTGTTTTATTTCTCAAATTATTAACAGCAGCTGAGCGGTACATAAAGATTTGTCTCCCTAAGACATGGCCAATTGTCACATTGGGGAGACAAATCTTTATATACTTCAAAGTTTACACTTAATAATTGTTTTATTTCTCAAATTATTAACAGCAGCTGAGGGGTACATAAAGATTTGTCTCCCTAAGTCATGACCAATTATCACATCAGGGAGACAAATCTTTATATACTTCAAAGTTTGCACTTATTAATTGTTTTATTTCTCAAATTCATAACTGTAGCTGAGGGGTACATAAAGATTTGTCCCCCTAAGTCATGGCCAATTGTCACATCAGGGAGACAAATCTTCATATACTTCAAAGTTTACACTTAATAATTGTTTTATCTCTCAAATTATTAACTGTAGCCGAGGGGTACATAAAGATTTGTCTCCCTAAGTCATGGCCAATTGTCACATCAGGGAGACTAATCTTTAAATATTTTAAAGTTTACACATAATAATTGTTTTATTTCTCAAATTATTAACAGCAGCTGAGGGGTACATAAAGATTTGTCTCCCTAAGTCATGGCCAATTGTCACATCAGGGAGACAAATCTTTAAATATTTTAAAGTTTACACATAATAATTGTTTTATTTCTCAAATTATTAACAGCAGCTGAGGGGTACATAAA
Source organism: Saccoglossus kowalevskii (assembly GCF_978046115.1). Classification (NCBI taxonomy): domain Eukaryota; kingdom Metazoa; phylum Hemichordata; class Enteropneusta; family Harrimaniidae; genus Saccoglossus; species Saccoglossus kowalevskii. The sequence goes on along the minus strand of NC_140660.1, from coordinate 18,099,599 downwards.
GATTTGTCTCCCTAAGTCATGACCAATTATCACATCAGGGAGACTAATCTTTATATACTTCGAAGTTTACACTTAATAATTGTTTTATTTCTCAAATTATTAACAGCAGCTGAGGGGTGCATAAAGATTTGTCCCCCTAAGTCATGACCAATTGTCACATCAGGGAGACAAATCTTTAAATATTTTAAAGTTTACACATAATAATTGTTTTATTTCTCAAATTATTAACAGCAGCTGAGGGGTGCATAAAGATTTGTCCCCCTAAGTCATGGCCAATTGTCACATCAGGGAGACTAATCTTTAAATATTTTAAAGTTTACACATAATAATTGTTTTATTTCTCAAATTATTAACAGCAGCTGAGCGGTACATAAAGATTTGTCTCCCTAAGACATGGCCAATTGTCACATTGGGGAGACAAATCTTTATATACTTCAAAGTTTACACTTAATAATTGTTTTATTTCTCAAATTATTAACAGCAGCTGAGGGGTACATAAAGATTTGTCTCCCTAAGTCATGACCAATTATCACATCAGGGAGACAAATCTTTATATACTTCAAAGTTTGCACTTATTAATTGTTTTATTTCTCAAATTCATAACTGTAGCTGAGGGGTACATAAAGATTTGTCCCCCTAAGTCATGGCCAATTGTCACATCAGGGAGACAAATCTTCATATACTTCAAAGTTTACACTTAATAATTGTTTTATCTCTCAAATTATTAACTGTAGCCGAGGGGTACATAAAGATTTGTCTCCCTAAGTCATGGCCAATTGTCACATCAGGGAGACTAATCTTTAAATATTTTAAAGTTTACACATAATAATTGTTTTATTTCTCAAATTATTAACAGCAGCTGAGGGGTACATAAAGATTTGTCTCCCTAAGTCATGGCAAATTGTCACATCAGGGAGACAAATCTTCATATACTTCAAAGTTTACACTTAATAATTGTTTTATTTCTCAAATTATTAACAGCAGCTGAGGGGTACATAAAGATTTGTCTCCCTAAGTCATGGCCAATTGTCACTTCAGGAAGACAAATCTTTATATACTCCAATGTTTACACTTAATAATTGTTTTATTTCTCAAAATATTAACTGTAGCTGAGGGGTACATAAAGATTTGTCTCCCTAAGTCATGGCCAATTGTCACATCGGGGAAACAAATCTTTATATACTCCAAAGTTTACACTTAATAATTGTTTTATCTCTCAAATTCATAACTGTAGCTGAGGGGTACATAAAGATTTGTCTCCCTAAGTCATGGCCAATTGTCACATCAGGAAGACAAATCTTTATATACTCCAAAGTTTACACTTATTAATTGTTTTATTCCTCAAATTGTTAACTGCAGCTGAGGGGTACATTAAGATTTGTCTCCCTAAGTCATGGCCAATTGTCACATCAGGAAGACAAATCTTTAAATATTTTAAAGTTTACACATAATAATTGTTTTATTTCTCAAAATATTAACTGTAGCTGAGGGGTACATAAAAATTTGTCTCCCTAAGTCATGGCCAATTGTCAATTCAGGAAGACAAATCTTTAAATATTTTAAAGTTTACACTTAATAATTGTTTTATCTCTCAAATTCATAACTGTAGCTGAGGGGTACATAAAGATTTGTCTCCCTAAGTCATGGCCAATTGTCACATCAGGAAGACAAATCTTTATATACTCCAAAGTTTACACTTAATAATTGTTTTATTTCTCAAAATATTAACTGTAGCTGAGGGGTACATAAAGATTTGTCTCCCTAAGTCATGGCCAATTGTCAATTCAGGAAGACAAATCTTTAAATATTTTAAAGTTTACACTTAATAATTGTTTTATCTCTAAAATTCATAACTGTAGCTGAGGGGTACATAAAGATTTGTCCCCCTAAGTCATGACCAATTATCACATCAGGGAGACAAATCTTTATATACTTCAAAGTTTGCACTTATTAATTGTTTTATTTCTCAAATTCATAACTGTAGCTGAGGGGTACATAAAGATTTGTCTCCCTAAGTCATGGCCAATTGTCACATCAGGGAGACTAATCTTTAAATATTTTAAAGTTTACACATAATAATTGTTTTATTTCTCAAATTATTAACAGCAGCTGAGGGGTACATAAAGATTTGTCCCCCTAAGTCATAACCAATTGTCACTTCAGGAAGACAAATCTTTATATACTCCAATGTTTACACTTAATAATTGTTTTATTTCTCAAAATATTAACTGTAGCTGAGGGGTACATAAAGATTTGTCTCCCTAAGTCATGGCCAATTGTCACATCGGGGAAACAAATCTTTATATACTCCAAAGTTTACACTTAATAATTGTTTTATCTCTCAAATTCATAACTGTAGCTGAGGGGTACATAAAGATTTGTCTCCCTAAGTCATGGCCAATTGTCACATCAGGAAGACAAATCTTTATATACTCCAAAGTTTACACTTATTAATTGTTTTATTTCTCAAATTGTTAACTGCAGCTGAGGGGTACATTAAGATTTGTCTCCCTAAGTCATGGCCAATTGTCACATCAGGAAGACAAATCTTTAAATATTTTAAAGTTTACACATAATAATTGTTTTATTTCTCAAAATATCAACTGTAGCTGAGGGGTACATAAAGATTTGTCTCCCTAAGTCATGGCCAATTGTCACATCGGGGAAACAAATCTTTATATACTCCAAAGTTTACACTTAATAATTGTTTTATCTCTAAAATTCATAACTGTAGCTGAGGGGTACATAAAGATTTGTCTCCCTAAGTCATGGCCAATTGTCACATCAGGAAGACAAATCTTTAAATATTTTAAAGTTTACACTTAATAATTGTTTTATCTCTCAAATTCATAACTGTAGCTGAGGGGTACATAAAGATTTGTCTCCCTAAGTCATGGCCAATTGTCACATCAGGAAGACAAATCTTTATATACTCCAAAGTTTACACTTAGTAATTGTTTTATTTCTCAAATTGTTAACTGCAGCTGAGGGGTACATAAAGATTTGTCTCCCTAAGTCATGGCCAATTGTCACATCAGGAAGACTAATCTTTAAATATTTTAAAGTTTACACATAATAATTGTTTTATTTCTCAAATTATTAACAGCAGCTGAGGGGCACATAAAGATTTGTCTCCCTAAGTCATGGCCAATTGTCACATCAGGAAGACAAATCTTTATATACTTCAAAGTTTACACTTAATAATTGTTTTATTTCTCAAATTATTAACAGCAGCTGAGGGGTGCATAAAGATTTGTCCCCCTAAGTCATGACCAATCGTCACATCAGGGAGACAAATCTTTAAATATTTTAAAGTTTACACATAATAATTGTTTTATTTCTCAAATTATTAACAGCAGCTGAGGGGTACATAAAGATTTGTCCCCCTAAGTCATGACCAATTATCACATCAGGGAGACTAATCTTTATATACTTCAAAGTTTACACTTAATAATTGTTTTATTTCTCAAATTATTAACAGCAGCTGAGGGGTGCATAAAGATTTGTCCCCCTAAGTCATGACCAATTGTCACATCAGGGAGACAAATCTTTAAATATTTTAAAGTTTACACATAATAATTGTTTTATTTCTCAAATTATTAACAGCAGCTGAGGGGTACATAAAGATTTGTCTCCCTAAGTCATGACCAATTATCACATCAGGGAGACAAATCTTTATATACTTCAAAGTTTACACTTAATAATTGTTTTATTTCTCAAATTATTAACAGCAGCTGAGGGGTGCATAAAGATTTGTCCCCTAAGTCATGACCAATTGTCACATCAGGGAGACAAATCTTTAAATATTTTAAAGTTTACACATAATAATTGTTTTATTTCTCAAATTATTAACAGCAGCTGAGGGGTACATAAAGATTTGTCTCCCTAAGTCATGACCAATTATCACATCAGGGAGACAAATCTTTATATACTTCAAAGTTTACACTTAATAATTGTTTTATTTCTCAAATTATTAACAGCAGCTGAGGGGTGCATAAAGATTTGTCCCCCTAAGTCATGGCCAATTGTCACATCAGGGAGACTAATCTTTAAATATTTTAAAGTTTACACATAATAATTGTTTTATTTCTCAAATTATTAACAGCAGCTGAGCGGTACATAAAGATTTGTCTCCCTAAGACATGGCCAATTGTCACATTGGGGAGACAAATCTTTATATACTTCAAAGTTTACACTTAATAATTGTTTTATTTCTCAAATTATTAACAGCAGCTGAGGGGTACATAAAGATTTGTCTCCCTAAGTCATGACCAATTATCACATCAGGGAGACAAATCTATATATACTTCAAAGTTTGCACTTATTAATTGTTTTATTTCTCAAATTCATAACTGTAGCTGAGGGGTACATAAAGATTTGTCCCCCTAAGTCATGGCCAATTGTCACATCAGGGAGACAAATCTTCATATACTTCAAAGTTTACACTTAATAATTGTTTTATCTCTCAAATTATTAACTGTAGCCGAGGGGTACATAAAGATTTGTCTCCCTAAGTCATGGCCAATTGTCACATCAGGGAGACTAATCTTTAAATATTTTAAAGTTTACACATAATAATTGTTTTATTTCTCAAATTATTAACAGCAGCTGAGGGGTACATAAAGATTTGTCTCCCTAAGTCATGGCAAATTGTCACATCAGGGAGACAAATCTTCATATACTTCAAAGTTTACACTTAATAATTGTTTTATTTCTCAAATTATTAACAGCAGCTGAGGGGTACATAAAGATTTGTCTCCCTAAGTCATGGCCAATTGTCACTTCAGGAAGACAAATCTTTATATACTCCAATGTTTACACTTAATAATTGTTTTATTTCTCAAAATATTAACTGTAGCTGAGGGGTACATAAAGATTTGTCTCCCTAAGTCATGGCCAATTGTCACATCGGGGAAACAAATCTTTATATACTCCAAAGTTTACACTTAATAATTGTTTTATCTCTCAAATTCATAACTGTAGCTGAGGGGTACATAAAGATTTGTCTCCCTAAGTCATGGCCAATTGTCACATCAGGAAGACAAATCTTTATATACTCCAAAGTTTACACTTATTAATTGTTTTATTCCTCAAATTGTTAACTGCAGCTGAGGGGTACATTAAGATTTGTCTCCCTAAGTCATGGCCAATTGTCACATCAGGAAGACAAATCTTTAAATATTTTAAAGTTTACACATAATAATTGTTTTATTTCTCAAAATATTAACTGTAGCTGAGGGGTACATAAAAATTTGTCTCCCTAAGTCATGGCCAATTGTCAATTCAGGAAGACAAATCTTTAAATATTTTAAAGTTTACACTTAATAATTGTTTTATCTCTCAAATTCATAACTGTAGCTGAGGGGTACATAAAGATTTGTCTCCCTAAGTCATGGCCAATTGTCACATCAGGAAGACAAATCTTTATATACTCCAAAGTTTACACTTAATAATTGTTTTATTTCTCAAAATATTAACTGTAGCTGAGGGGTACATAAAGATTTGTCTCCCTAAGTCATGGCCAATTGTCAATTCAGGAAGACAAATCTTTAAATATTTTAAAGTTTACACTTAATAATTGTTTTATCTCTCAAATTCATAACTGTAGCTGAGGGGTACATAAAGATTTGTCTCCCTAAGTCATGGCCAATTGTCACATCAGGAAGACAAATCTTTATATACTCCAAAGTTTACACTTAATAATTGTTTTATCTCTAAAATTCATAACTGTAGCTGAGGGGTACATAAAGATTTGTCCCCCTAAGTCATGACCAATTATCACATCAGGGAGACAAATCTTTATATACTTCAAAGTTTGCACTTATTAATTGTTTTATTTCTCAAATTCATAACTGTAGCTGAGGGGTACATAAAGATTTGTCCCCCTAAGTCATGGCCAATTGTCACATCAGGGAGACAAATCTTCATATACTTCAAAGTTTACACTTAATAATTGTTTTATCTCTCAAATTATTAACTGTAGCTGAGGGGTACATAAAGATTTGTCTCCCTAAGTCATGGCCAATTGTCACATCAGGGAGACTAATCTTTAAATATTTTAAAGTTTACACATAATAATTGTTTTATTTCTCAAATTATTAACAGCAGCTGAGGGGTACATAAAGATTTGTCCCCCTAAGTCATGACCAATTGTCAGTTCAGGAAGACAAATCTTTATATACTCCAAAGTTTACACTTAATAATTGTTTTATTTCTCAAAATATTAACTGTAGCTGAGGGGTACATAAAGATTTGTCTCCCTAAGGCATGACCAATTATCACATCAGGGAGACAAATCTTTATATACTTCAAGGTTTACACTTAATAATTTATTTTATTTCTCAAATTATTAACAGCAGCTGAGGGGTGCATAAAGATTTGTCCCCCTAAGTCATGGCCAATTGTCACATCAGGGAGACTAATCTTTAAATATTTTAAAGTTTACACATAATAATTGTTTTATTTCTCAAATTATTAACAGCAGCTGAGGGGTACATAAAGATTTGTCTCCCTAAGTCATGGCAAATTGTCACATCAGGGAGACAAATCTTCATATACTTCAAAGTTTACACTTAATAATTGTTTTATTTCTCAAATTATTAACAGCAGCTGAGGGGTACATAAAGATTTGTCTCCCTAAGTCATGGCCAATTGTCACTTCAGGAAGACAAATCTTTATATACTCCAATGTTTACACTTAATAATTGTTTTATTTCTCAAAATATTAACTGTAGCTGAGGGGTACATAAAGATTTGTCTCCCTAAGTCATGGCCAATTGTCACATCGGGGAAACAAATCTTTATATACTCCAAAGTTTACACTTAATAATTGTTTTATCTCTCAAATTCATAACTGTAGCTGAGGGGTACATAAAGATTTGTCTCCCTAAGTCATGGCCAATTGTCACATCAGGAAGACAAATCTTTATATACTCCAAAGTTTACACTTATTAATTGTTTTATTTCTCAAATTGTTAACTGCAGCTGAGGGGTACATTAAGATTTGTCTCCCTAAGTCATGGCCAATTGTCACATCAGGAAGACAAATCTTTAAATATTTTAAAGTTTACACATAATAATTGTTTTATTTCTCAAAATATTAACTGTAGCTGAGGGGTACATAAAGATTTGTCTCCCTAAGTCATGGCCAATTGTCAATTCAGGAAGACAAATCTTTAAATATTTTAAAGTTTACACTTAATAATTGTTTTATCTCTCAAATTCATAACTGTAGCTGAGGGGTACATAAAGATTTGTCTCCCTAAGTCATGGCCAATTGTCACATCAGGAAGACAAATCTTTATATACTCCAAAGTTTACACTTAATAATTGTTTTATTTCTCAAAATATTAACTGTAGCTGAGGGGTACATAAAGATTTGTCTCCCTAAGGCATGACCAATTATCACATCAGGGAGACAAATCTTTATATACTTCAAGGTTTACACTTAATAATTTATTTTATTTCTCAAATTATTAACAGCAGCTGAGGGGTGCATAAAGATTTGTCCCCCTAAGTCATGGCCAATTGTCACATCAGGGAGACTAATCTTTAAATATTTTAAAGTTTACACATAATAATTGTTTTATTTCTCAAATTATTAACAGCAGCTGAGGGGTACATAAAGATTTGTCTCCCTAAGTCATGGCAAATTGTCACATCAGGGAGACAAATCTTCATATACTTCAAAGTTTACACTTAATAATTGTTTTATTTCTCAAATTATTAACAGCAGCTGAGGGGTACATAAAGATTTGTCTCCCTAAGTCATGGCCAATTGTCACTTCAGGAAGACAAATCTTTATATACTCCAATGTTTACACTTAATAATTGTTTTATTTCTCAAAATATTAACTGTAGCTGAGGGGTACATAAAGATTTGTCTCCCTAAGTCATGGCCAATTGTCACATCGGGGAAACAAATCTTTATATACTCCAAAGTTTACACTTAATAATTGTTTTATCTCTCAAATTCATAACTGTAGCTGAGGGGTACATAAAGATTTGTCTCCCTAAGTCATGGCCAATTGTCACATCAGGAAGACAAATCTTTATATACTCCAAAGTTTACACTTATTAATTGTTTTATTTCTCAAATTGTTAACTGCAGCTGAGGGGTACATTAAGATTTGTCTCCCTAAGTCATGGCCAATTGTCACATCAGGAAGACAAATCTTTAAATATTTTAAAGTTTACACATAATAATTGTTTTATTTCTCAAAATATTAACTGTAGCTGAGGGGTACATAAAGATTTGTCTCCCTAAGTCATGGCCAATTGTCAATTCAGGAAGACAAATCTTTAAATATTTTAAAGTTTACACTTAATAATTGTTTTATCTCTCAAATTCATAACTGTAGCTGAGGGGTACATAAAGATTTGTCTCCCTAAGTCATGGCCAATTGTCACATCAGGAAGACAAATCTTTATATACTCCAAAGTTTACACTTAATAATTGTTTTATTTCTCAAAATATTAACTGTAGCTGAGGGGTACATAAAGATTTGTCTCCCTAAGTCATGGCCAATTGTCAATTCAGGAAGACAAATCTTTAAATATTTTAAAGTTTACACTTAATAATTGTTTTATCTCTCAAATTCATAACTGTAGCTGAGGGGTACATAAAGATTTGTCTCCCTAAGTCATGGCCAATTGTCACATCAGGAAGACAAATCTTTATATACTCCAAAGTTTACACTTAATAATTGTTTTATCTCTCAAATTCATAACTGTAGCTGAGGGGTACATTAAGATTTGTCTCCCTAAGTCATGGCCAATTGTCACATCAGGGAGACAAATCTTCATATACTTCAAAGTTTACACTTAATAATTGTTTTATCTCTCAAATTATTAACTGTAGCTGAGGGGTACATAAAGATTTGTCTCCCTAAGTCATGGCCAATTGTCACATCAGGAAGACAAATCTTTATATACTTCAAAGTTTACACTTAATAATTGTTTTATTTCTCAAATTATTAACAGCAGCTGAAGGGTGCATAAAGATTTGTCCCCCTAAGTCATGGCCAATTGTCACATCAGGGAGACTAATCTTTATATACTCCAAAGTTTACACTTAATAATTGTTTTATTTCTCAAATTATTAACAGCAGCTGAGGGGTGCATAAAGATTTGTCCCCCTAAGTCATGGCCAATTGTCACATCAGGGAGACTAATCTTTAAATATTTTAAAGTTTACACATAATAATTGTTTTATTTCTCAAATTATTAACAGCAGCTGAGGGGTACATAAAGATTTGTCCCCCTAAGTCATGACCAATTGTCACTTCAGGAAGACAAATCTTTATATACTCCAAAGTTTACACTTAATAATTGTTTTATTTCTCAAAATATTAACTGTAGCTGAGGGGTACATAAAGATTTGTCTCCCTAAGGCATGACCAATTATCACATCAGGGAGACAAATCTTTATATACTTCAAGGTTTACACTTAATAATTTATTTTATTTCTCAAATTATTAACAGCAGCTGAGGGGTGCATAAAGATTTGTCCCCCTAAGTCATGGCCAATTGTCACATCAGGGAGACTAATCTTTAAATATTTTAAAGTTTACACATAATAATTGTTTTATTTCTCAAATTATTAACAGCAGCTGAGGGGTACATAAAGATTTGTCTCCCTAAGTCATGGCAAATTGTCACATCAGGGAGACAAATCTTCATATACTTCAAAGTTTACACTTAATAATTGTTTTATTTCTCAAATTATTAACTGTAGCTGAGGGGTACATAAAGATTTGTCTCCCTAAGTCATGGCCAATTGTCACATCGGGGAAACAAATCTTTATATACTCCAAAGTTTACACTTAATAATTGTTTTATCTCTCAAATTCATAACTGTAGCTGAGGGGTACATAAAGATTTGTCTCCCTAAGTCATGGCAAATTGTCACATCAGGGAGACAAATCTTCATATACTTCAAAGTTTACACTTAATAATTGTTTTATTTCTCAAATTATTAACAGCAGCTGAGGGGTACATAAAGATTTGTCTCCCTAAGTCATGGCCAATTGTCACATCAGGAAGACAAATCTTTATATACTTCAAAGTTTACACTTAATAATTGTTTTATTTCTCAAATTATTAACAGCAGCTGAGGGGTGCATAAAGATTTGTCCCCCTAAGTCATGGCCAATTGTCACATCAGGGAGACTAATCTTTAAATATTTTAAAGTTTACACATAATAATTGTTTTATTTCTCAAATTATTAACAGCAGCTGAGCGGTACATAAAGATTTGTCTCCCTAAGACATGGCCAATTGTCACATTGGGGAGACAAATCTTTATATACTTCAAAGTTTACACTTAATAATTGTTTTATTTCTCAAATTATTAACAGCAGCTGAGGGGTACATAAAGATTTGTCTCCCTAAGTCATGACCAATTATCACATCAGGGAGACAAATCTTTATATACTTCAAAGTTTGCACTTATTAATTGTTTTATTTCTCAAATTCATAACTGTAGCTGAGGGGTACATAAAGATTTGTCTCCCTAAGTCATGGCCAATTGTCACATCAGGGAGACTAATCTTTAAATATTTTAAAGTTTACACATAATAATTGTTTTATTTCTCAAATTATTAACAGCAGCTGAGGGGTACATAAAGATTTGTCTCCCTAAGTCATGGCAAATTGTCACATCAGGGAGACAAATCTTCATATACTTCAAAGTTTACACTTAATAATTGTTTTATTTCTCAAATTATTAACAGCAGCTGAGGGGTACATAAAGATTTGTCTCCCTAAGTCATGGCCAATTGTCACTTCAGGAAGACAAATCTTTATATACTCCAATGTTTACACTTAATAATTGTTTTATTTCTCAAAATATTAACTGTAGCTGAGGGGTACATAAAGATTTGTCTCCCTAAGTCATGGCCAATTGTCACATCGGGGAAACAAATCTTTATATACTCCAAAGTTTACACTTAATAATTGTTTTATCTCTCAAAATATTAACTGCAGCTGAGGGGTACATTAAGATTTGTCTCCCTAAGTCATGGCCAATTGTCACATCAGGAAGACAAATCTTTAAATATTTTAAAGTTTACACATAATAATTGTTTTATTTCTCAAAATATTAACTGTAGCTGAGGGGTACATAAAGATTTGTCTCCCTAAGTCATGGCCAATTGTCAATTCAGGAAGACAAATCTTTAAATATTTTAAAGTTTACACTTAATAATTGTTTTATCTCTCAAATTCATAACTGTAGCTGAGGGGTACATAAAGATTTGTCTCCCTAAGTCATGGCCAATTGTCACATCAGGAAGACAAATCTTTATATACTCCAAAGTTTACACTTAATAATTGTTTTATTTCTCAAAATATTAACTGTAGCTGAGGGGTACATAAAGATTTGTCTCCCTAAGTCATGGCCAATTGTCAATTCAGGAAGACAAATCTTTAAATATTTTAAAGTTTACACTTAATAATTGTTTTATCTCTCAAATTCATAACTGTAGCTGAGGGGTACATAAAGATTTGTCTCCCTAAGTCATGGCCAATTGTCACATCAGGAAGACAAATCTTTATATACTCCAAAGTTTACACTTAATAATTGTTTTATCTCTCAAATTCATAACTGTAGCTGAGGGGTACATTAAGATTTGTCTCCCTAAGTCATGGCCAATTGTCACATCAGGGAGACAAATCTTCATATACTTCAAAGTTTACACTTAATAATTGTTTTATCTCTCAAATTATTAACTGTAGCTGAGGGGTACATAAAGATTTGTCTCCCTAAGTCATGGCCAATTGTCACATCAGGAAGACAAATCTTTATATACTTCAAAGTTTACACTTAATAATTGTTTTATTTCTCAAATTATTAACAGCAGCTGAAGGGTGCATAAAGATTTGTCCCCCTAAGTCATGGCCAATTGTCACATCAGGGAGACTAATCTTTATATACTCCAAAGTTTACACTTAATAATTGTTTTATTTCTCAAATTATTAACAGCAGCTGAGGGGTGCATAAAGATTTGTCCCCCTAAGTCATGGCCAATTGTCACATCAGGGAGACTAATCTTTAAATATTTTAAAGTTTACACATAATAATTGTTTTATTTCTCAAATTATTAACAGCAGCTGAGGGGTACATAAAGATTTGTCCCCCTAAGTCATGACCAATTGTCACTTCAGGAAGACAAATCTTTATATACTCCAAAGTTTACACTTAATAATTGTTTTATTTCTCAAAATATTAACTGTAGCTGAGGGGTACATAAAGATTTGTCTCCCTAAGTCATGACCAATTATCACATCAGGGAGACAAATCTTTATATACTTCAAGGTTTACACTTAATCATTTATTTTATTTCTCAAATTATTAACAGCAGCTGAGGGGTGCATAAAGATTTGTCCCCCTAAGTCATGGCCAATTGTCACATCAGGGAGACTAATCTTTAAATATTTTAAAGTTTACACTTAATAATTGTTTTATTTCTCAAATTATTAACAGCAGCTGAGGGGTACATAAAGATTTGTCTCCCTAAGTCATGGCCAATTGTCACTTCAGGAAGACAAATCTTTATATACTGCAATGTTTACACTTAATAATTGTTTTATTTCTCAAAATATTAACTGTAGCTGAGGGGTACATAAAGATTTGTCTCCCTAAGTCATGGCCAATTGTCACATCGGGGAAACAAATCTTTATATACTCCAAAGTTTACACTTAATAATTGTTTTATCTCTCAAATTCATAACTGTAGCTGAGGGGTACATAAAGATTTGTCTCCCTAAGTCATGGCCAATTGTCACATCAGGAAGACAAATCTTTATATACTCCAAAGTTTACACTTATTAATTGTTTTATTTCTCAAATTGTTAACTGCAGCTGAGGGGTACATTAAGATTTGTCTCCCTAAGTCATGGCCAATTGTCACATCAGGAAGACAAATCTTTAAATATTTTAAAGTTTACACATAATAATTGTTTTATTTCTCAAAATATCAACTGTAGCTGAGGGGTACATAAAGATTTGTCTCCCTAAGTCATGGCCAATTGTCACATCGGGGAAACAAATCTTTATATACTCCAAAGTTTACACTTAATAATTGTTTTATCTCTAAAATTCATAACTGTAGCTGAGGGGTACATAAAGATTTGTCTCCCTAAGTCATGGCCAATTGTCACATCAGGAAGACAAATCTTTAAATATTTTAAAGTTTACACTTAATAATTGTTTTATCTCTCAAATTCATAACTGTAGCTGAGGGGTACATAAAGATTTGTCTCCCTAAGTCATGGCCAATTGTCACATCAGGAAGACAAATCTTTATATACTCCAAAGTTTACACTTAGTAATTGTTTTATTTCTCAAATTGTTAACTGCAGCTGAGGGGTACATAAAGATTTGTCTCCCTAAGTCATGGCCAATTGTCACATCAGGAAGACTAATCTTTAAATATTTTAAAGTTTACACATAATAATTGTTTTATTTCTCAAATTATTAACAGCAGCTGAGGGGCACATAAAGATTTGTCTCCCTAAGTCATGGCCAATTGTCACATCAGGAAGACAAGTCTTTATATACTTCAAAGTTTACACTTAATAATTGTTTTATTTCTCAAATTATTAACAGCAGCTGAGGGGTGCATAAAGATTTGTCCCCCTAAGTCATGACCAATTGTCACATCAGGGAGACAAATCTTTAAATATTTTAAAGTTTACACATAATAATTGTTTTATTTCTCAAATTATTAACAGCAGCTGAGGGGTACATAAAGATTTGTCCCCCTAAGTCATGACCAATTATCACATCAGGGAGACTAATCTTTATATACTTCAAAGTTTACACTTAATAATTGTTTTATTTCTCAAATTATTAACAGCAGCTGAGGGGTGCATAAAGATTTGTCCCCCTAAGTCATGACCAATTGTCACATCAGGGAGACAAATCTTTAAATATTTTAAAGTTTACACATAATAATTGTTTTATTTCTCAAATTATTAACAGCAGCTGAGGGGTACATAAAGATTTGTCTCCCTAAGTCATGACCAATTATCACATCAGGGAGACAAATCTTTATATACTTCAAAGTTTACACTTAATAATTGTTTTATTTCTCAAATTATTAACAGCAGCTGAGGGGTGCATAAAGATTTGTCCCCTAAGTCATGACCAATTGTCACATCAGGGAGACAAATCTTTAAATATTTTAAAGTTTACACATAATAATTGTTTTATTTCTCAAATTATTAACAGCAGCTGAGGGGTACATAAAGATTTGTCTCCCTAAGTCATGACCAATTATCACATCAGGGAGACAAATCTTTATATACTTCAAAGTTTACACTTAATAATTGTTTTATTTCTCAAATTATTAACAGCAGCTGAGGGGTGCATAAAGATTTGTCCCCCTAAGTCATGGCCAATTGTCACATCAGGGAGACTAATCTTTAAATATTTTAAAGTTTACACATAATAATTGTTTTATTTCTCAAATTATTAACAGCAGCTGAGCGGTACATAAAGATTTGTCTCCCTAAGACATGGCCAATTGTCACATTGGGGAGACAAATCTTTATATACTTCAAAGTTTACACTTAATAATTGTTTTATTTCTCAAATTATTAACAGCAGCTGAGGGGTACATAAAGATTTGTCTCCCTAAGTCATGACCAATTATCACATCAGGGAGACAAATCTTTATATACTTCAAAGTTTGCACTTATTAATTGTTTTATTTCTCAAATTCATAACTGTAGCTGAGGGGTACATAAAGATTTGTCTCCCTAAGTCATGGCCAATTGTCACATCAGGGAGACTAATCTTTAAATATTTTAAAGTTTACACATAATAATTGTTTTATTTCTCAAATTATTAACAGCAGCTGAGGGGTACATAAAGATTTGTCTCCCTAAGTCATGGCAAATTGTCACATCAGGGAGACAAATCTTCATATACTTCAAAGTTTACACTTAATAATTGTTTTATTTCTCAAATTATTAACAGCAGCTGAGGGGTACATAAAGATTTGTCTCCCTAAGTCATGGCCAATTGTCACTTCAGGAAGACAAATCTTTATATACTCCAATGTTTACACTTAATAATTGTTTTATTTCTCAAAATATTAACTGTAGCTGAGGGGTACATAAAGATTTGTCTCCCTAAGTCATGGCCAATTGTCACATCGGGGAAACAAATCTTTATATACTCCAAAGTTTACACTTAATAATTGTTTTATCTCTCAAAATATTAACTGCAGCTGAGGGGTACATTAAGATTTGTCTCCCTAAGTCATGGCCAATTGTCACATCAGGAAGACAAATCTTTAAATATTTTAAAGTTTACACATAATAATTGTTTTATTTCTCAAAATATTAACTGTAGCTGAGGGGTACATAAAGATTTGTCTCCCTAAGTCATGGCCAATTGTCAATTCAGGAAGACAAATCTTTAAATATTTTAAAGTTTACACTTAATAATTGTTTTATCTCTCAAATTCATAACTGTAGCTGAGGGGTACATAAAGATTTGTCTCCCTAAGTCATGGCCAATTGTCACATCAGGAAGACAAATCTTTATATACTCCAAAGTTTACACTTAATAATTGTTTTATTTCTCAAAATATTAACTGTAGCTGAGGGGTACATAAAGATTTGTCTCCCTAAGTCATGGCCAATTGTCAATTCAGGAAGACAAATCTTTAAATATTTTAAAGTTTACACTTAATAATTGTTTTATCTCTCAAATTCATAACTGTAGCTGAGGGGTACATAAAGATTTGTCTCCCTAAGTCATGGCCAATTGTCACATCAGGAAGACAAATCTTTATATACTCCAAAGTTTACACTTAATAATTGTTTTATCTCTAAAATTCATAACTGTAGCTGAGGGGTACATAAAGATTTGTCCCCCTAAGTCATGACCAATTATCACATCAGGGAGACAAATCTTTATATACTTCAAAGTTTACACTTAATAATTGTTTTATTTCTCAAATTATTAACAGCAGCTGAGGGGTACATAAAGATTTGTCTCCCTAAGTCATGACCAATTATCACATCAGGGAGACAAATCTTTATATACTTCAAAGTTTGCACTTATTAATTGTTTTATTTCTCAAATTCATAACTGTAGCTGAGGGGTACATAAAGATTTGTCCCCCTAAGTCATGGCCAATTGTCACATCAGGGAGACAAATCTTCATATACTTCAAAGTTTACACTTAATAATTGTTTTATCTCTCAAATTATTAACTGTAGCTGAGGGGTACATAAAGATTTGTCTCCCTAAGTCATGGCCAATTGTCACATCAGGGAGACTAATCTTTAAATATTTTAAAGTTTACACATAATAATTGTTTTATTTCTCAAATTATTAACAGCAGCTGAGGGGTACATAAAGATTTGTCCCCCTAAGTCATGACCAATTGTCACTTCAGGAAGACAAATCTTTATATACTCCAAAGTTTACACTTAATAATTGTTTTATTTCTCAAAATATTAACTGTAGCTGAGGGGTACATAAAGATTTGTCTCCCTAAGGCATGACCAATTGTCACATCAGGAAGACAAATCTTTAAATATTTTAAAGTTTACACATAATAATTGTTTTATTTCTCAAAATATTAACTGTAGCTGAGGGGTACATAAAGATTTGTCTCCCTAAGTCATGGCCAATTGTCAATTCAGGAAGACAAATCTTTAAATATTTTAAAGTTTACACTTAATAATTGTTTTATCTCTCAAATTCATAACTGTAGCTGAGGGGTACATAAAGATTTGTCTCCCTAAGTCATGGCCAATTGTCACATCAGGAAGACAAATCTTTATATACTCCAAAGTTTACACTTAATAATTGTTTTATTTCTCAAAATATTAACTGTAGCTGAGGGGTACATAAAGATTTGTCTCCCTAAGTCATGGCCAATTGTCAATTCAGGAAGACAAATCTTTAAATATTTTAAAGTTTACACTTAATAATTGTTTTATCTCTCAAATTCATAACTGTAGCTGAGGGGTACATAAAGATTTGTCTCCCTAAGTCATGGCCAATTGTCACATCAGGAAGACAAATCTTTATATACTCCAAAGTTTACACTTAATAATTGTTTTATCTCTAAAATTCATAACTGTAGCTGAGGGGTACATAAAGATTTGTCCCCCTAAGTCATGACCAATTATCACATCAGGGAGACAAATCTTTATATACTTCAAAGTTTACACTTAATAATTGTTTTATTTCTCAAATTATTAACAGCAGCTGAGGGGTACATAAAGATTTGTCTCCCTAAGTCATGACCAATTATCACATCAGGGAGACAAATCTTTATATACTTCAAAGTTTGCACTTATTAATTGTTTTATTTCTCAAATTCATAACTGTAGCTGAGGGGTACATAAAGATTTGTCCCCCTAAGTCATGGCCAATTGTCACATCAGGGAGACAAATCTTCATATACTTCAAAGTTTACACTTAATAATTGTTTTATCTCTCAAATTATTAACTGTAGCTGAGGGGTACATAAAGATTTGTCTCCCTAAGTCATGGCCAATTGTCACATCAGGGAGACTAATCTTTAAATATTTTAAAGTTTACACATAATAATTGTTTTATTTCTCAAATTATTAACAGCAGCTGAGGGGTACATAAAGATTTGTCCCCCTAAGTCATGACCAATTGTCACTTCAGGAAGACAAATCTTTATATACTCCAAAGTTTACACTTAATAATTGTTTTATTTCTCAAAATATTAACTGTAGCTGAGGGGTACATAAAGATTTGTCTCCCTAAGGCATGACCAATTATCACATCAGGGAGACAAATCTTTATATACTTCAAGGTTTACACTTAATAATTTATTTTATTTCTCAAATTATTAACAGCAGCTGAGGGGTGCATAAAGATTTGTCCCCCTAAGTCATGGCCAATTGTCACATCAGGGAGACTAATCTTTAAATATTTTAAAGTTTACACATAATAATTGTTTTATTTCTCAAATTATTAACAGCAGCTGAGGGGTACATAAAGATTTGTCTCCCTAAGTCATGGCAAATTGTCACATCAGGGAGACAAATCTTCATATACTTCAAAGTTTACACTTAATAATTGTTTTATTTCTCAAAATATTAACTGTAGCTGAGGGGTACATAAAGATTTGTCTCCCTAAGTCATGGCCAATTGTCACATCGGGGAAACAAATCTTTATATACTCCAAAGTTTACACTTAATAATTGTTTTATCTCTCAAATTCATAACTGTAGCTGAGGGGTACATAAAGATTTGTCTCCCTAAGTCATGGCCAATTGTCACATCAGGAAGACAAATCTTTATATACTCCAAAGTTTACACTTAATAATTGTTTTATTTCTCAAATTGTTAACTGCAGCTGAGGGGTACATTAAGATTTGTCTCCCTAAGTCATGGCCAATTGTCACATCAGGAAGACAAATCTTTAAATATTTTAAAGTTTACACATAATAATTGTTTTATTTCTCAAAATATTAACTGTAGCTGAGGGGTACATAAAGATTTGTCTCCCTAAGTCATGGCCAATTGTCAATTCAGGAAGACAAATCTTTAAATATTTTAAAGTTTACACTTAATAATTGTTTTATCTCTCAAATTCATAACTGTAGCTGAGGGGTACATAAAGATTTGTCTCCCTAAGTCATGGCCAATTGTCACATCAGGAAGACAAATCTTTATATACTCCAAAGTTTACACTTAATAATTGTTTTATTTCTCAAAATATTAACTGTAGCTGAGGGGTACATAAAGATTTGTCTCCCTAAGGCATGACCAATTATCACATCAGGGAGACAAATCTTTATATACTTCAAGGTTTACACTTAATAATTTATTTTATTTCTCAAATTATTAACAGCAGCTGAGGGGTGCATAAAGATTTGTCCCCCTAAGTCATGGCCAATTGTCACATCAGGGAGACTAATCTTTAAATATTTTAAAGTTTACACATAATAATTGTTTTATTTCTCAAATTATTAACAGCAGCTGAGGGGTACATAAAGATTTGTCTCCCTAAGTCATGGCAAATTGTCACATCAGGGAGACAAATCTTCATATACTTCAAAGTTTACACTTAATAATTGTTTTATTTCTCAAATTATTAACAGCAGCTGAGGGGTACATAAAGATTTGTCTCCCTAAGTCATGGCCAATTGTCACATCAGGAAGACAAATCTTTATATACTCCAAAGTTTACACTTATTAATTGTTTTATTTCTCAAATTGTTAACTGCAGCTGAGGGGTACATTAAGATTTGTCTCCCTAAGTCATGGCCAATTGTCACATCAGGAAGACAAATCTTTAAATATTTTAAAGTTTACACATAATAATTGTTTTATTTCTCAAAATATTAACTGTAGCTGAGGGGTACATAAAGATTTGTCTCCCTAAGTCATGGCCAATTGTCACATCAGGAAGACAATCTTTATATACTTCAAAGTTTACACTTAATAATTGTTTTATTTCTCAAATTATTAACAGCAGCTGAGGGGTGCATAAAGATTTGTCCCCCTAAGTCATGACCAATTGTCACATCAGGGAGACAAATCTTTAAATATTTTAAAGTTTACACATAATAATTGTTTTATTTCTCAAATTATTAACAGCAGCTGAGGGGTACATAAAGATTTGTCTCCCTAAGTCATGACCAATTATCACATCAGGGAGACTAATCTTTATATACTTCGAAGTTTACACTTAATAATTGTTTTATTTCTCAAATTATTAACAGCAGCTGAGGGGTGCATAAAGATTTGTCCCCCTAAGTCATGACCAATTGTCACATCAGGGAGACAAATCTTTAAATATTTTAAAGTTTACACATAATAATTGTTTTATTTCTCAAATTATTAACAGCAGCTGAGGGGTACATAAAGATTTGTCTCCCTAAGTCATGACCAATTATCACATCAGGGAGACAAATCTTTATATATTTCAAAGTTTACACTTAATAATTGTTTTATTTCTCAAATTATTAACAGCAGCTGAGGGGTGCATAAAGATTTGTCCCCCTAAGTCATGGCCAATTGTCACATCAGGGAGACTAATCTTTAAATATTTTAAAGTTTACACATAATAATTGTTTTATTTCTCAAATTATTAACAGCAGCTGAGGGGCACATGAAGATTTGTCTCCCTAAGTCATGGCCAATTGTCACATCAGGAAGACAAATCTTTATATACTTCAAAGTTTACACTTAATAATTGTTTTATTTCTCAAATTATTAACAGCAGCTGAGGGGTGCATAAAGATTTGTCCCCCTAAGTCATGACCAATTGTCACATCAGGGAGACAAATCTTTAAATATTTTAAAGTTTACACATAATAATTGTTTTATTTCTCAAATTATTAACAGCAGCTGAGGGGTACATAAAGATTTGTCTCCCTAAGTCATGACCAATTATCACATCAGGGAGACTAATCTTTATATACTTCAAAGTTTACACTTAATAATTGTTTTATTTCTCAAATTATTAACAGCAGCTGAGGGGTGCATAAAGATTTGTCCCCCTAAGTCATGACCAATTGCCACATCAGGGAGACAAATCTTTAAATATTTTAAAGTTTACACATAATAATTGTTTTATTTCTCAAATTATTAACAGCAGCTGAGGGGTACATAAAGATTTGTCTCCCTAAGTCATGACCAATTATCACATCAGGGAGACAAATCTTTATATACTTCAAAGTTTACACTTAATAATTGTTTTATTTCTCAAATTATTAACAGCAGCTGAGGGGTGCATAAAGATTTGTCCCCCTAAGTCATGGCCAATTGTCACATCAGGGAGACTAATCTTTAAATATTTAGCTCCGCTGTCGACTTTGTCGAGCGGAGCTTATCATATGAGTGATTGTCCGTCGTCGTCCGTCGTCGTCGTCCGTCGTCGTCGTCCGTCGTCCGTGTCAATGTTTTACTTTTTCGACTTCTTCTTGAAAACTACAAGCCTAAATGCTTTGATACTTGGTGTATATGTACCTTGGGTAGACCTCTCTTAGGTTTGTTCATTTCATGTTGATATCTTTAATTCTCTAATTTTGGTGAATATTTTTGTCATTTTTGGTAAAAACTGATATTTTCGACTTCTTGTTAAAAACCGCAAGTGCAATTGCTTTGATATTACATATATAGGTACTACATGTGGACCTCTCTCAGATTTGTTCATTTCGTGATGATATCTTCAATTCTCTAATTTTGGTGAATATTTTTGTCATTTTTGGTAAAAACTGATATTTTCGGCTTCTTGTTAAAAACCGCAAGTGCAATTGCTTTGATATTACATATATAGGTACTACATGTGGACCTCTCTCAGATTTGTTCATTTTGTAATGATATCTTTAATTCTCTAATTTTGGTGAATATTTTTGTCATTTTTGGTAAAAACTGATATTTTCGACTTCTTGTTAAAAACCACAAGTGCAATTGCTTTGATATTACATATATAGGTACTACATGTGGACCTCTCTCAGATTTGTTCATTTTGTAATGATATCTTTAATTCTCTAATTTTGGTGAATATTTTTGTCATTTTTGGTAAAAACTGATATTTTCGACTTCTTGTAAAAAACCGCAAGTGCAAATGCTTTGATATTACATATATAGGTACTACATGTAGACCTCTCTCAGATTTGTTCATTTTGTAATGATATCTTTAATTCTCTATTTTTGGTGAATATTTTTGTCATTTTTGGGTGAAAAGTGATATTTTCGACTTCTTGTTAAAAACCGCAAGTCCAATTGCTTTGATACTACATATATAGGTACTACATGTGGACCTCTCTCAGATTTGTTTATTTCGTGATGATATCTTCAATTCTCTAATTTTGGTGAATATTTTTGTCATTTTTGGTAAAAAGTGATATTTTTGACTTCTTGTTAAAAACCGCAAGTCCGATTGCTTTGATATTACATATATAGGTACTACATGTGGACCTCTCTCAGATTTGTTCATTTTGTGATGATATCTTCAATTCTCTAATTTTGGTGAATATTTTTGTCATTTTTGGTAAAAAGTGATATTTTTGACTTCTTGTTAAAAACCGCAAGTCCGATTGCTTTGATATTACATATATAGGTACTACATGTGGACCTCTCTCAGATTTGTTCATTTTGTGATGATGTCTTCAATTCTCTAATTAATTTATTTTGGTGAATATTTTTGTAATTTTTGGTAAAAAGTGATATTTTCGACTTCTTGTTAAAAACTGTAAGTCCGATTGCTTTGATACTATTCATATTGTTCATTTTCTAATGATGTCTTCAGTTCTTTAATTGAAATGTGCATTGCTAACAGCGGAGCTATCTCAGCCGATAGGCTGCTTGTTTAAAGTTTACACATAATAATTGTTTTATTTCTCAAATTATTAACAGCAGCTGAGGGGTACATAAAGATTTGTCTCCCTAAGTCATGACCAATTATCACATCAGGGAGACAAATCTTTATATACTTCAAAGTTTACACTTAATAATTGTTTTATTTCTCAAATTATTAACAGCAGCTGAGGGGTGCATAAAGATTTGTCCCCCTAAGTCATGGCCAATTGTCACATCAGGGAGACTAATCTTTAAATATTTTAAAGTTTACACATAATAATTGTTTTATTTCTCAAATTATTAACAGCAGCTGAGCGGTACATAAAGATTTGTCTCCCTAAGACATGGCCAATTGTCACATCGGGGAGACAAATCTTTATATACTCCAAAGTTTACACTTAATAATTGTTTTATCTCTCAAATTATTAACTGTAGCTGAGGGGTACATAAAGATTTGTCCCCCTAAGTCATGACCAATTATCACATCAGGGAGACAAATCTTTATATACTTCAAAGTTTACACTTAATAATTGTTTTATTTCTCAAATTATTAACAGCAGCTGAGGGGTACATAAAGATTTGTCTCCCTAAGTCATGACCAATTATCACTTCAGGGAGACAAATCTTTATATACTTCAAAGTTTGCACTTATTAATTGTTTTATTTCTCAAATTATTAACAGCAGCTGAGGGGTGCATAAAGATTTGTCCCCCTAAGTCATGGCCAATTGTCACATCAGGGAGACTAATCTTTAAATATTTTAAAGTTTACACATAATAATTGTTTTATTTCTCAAATTATTAACAGCAGCTGAGCGGTACATAAAGATTTGTCTCCCTAAGACATGGCCAATTGTCACATTGGGGAGACAAATCTTTATATACTTCAAAGTTTACACTTAATAATTGTTTTATTTCTCAAATTATTAACAGCAGCTGAGGGGTACATAAAGATTTGTCTCCCTAAGTCATGACCAATTATCACATCAGGGAGACAAATCTTTATATACTTCAAAGTTTACACTTAATAATTGTTTTATTTCTCAAATTATTAACAGCAGCTGAGGGGTACATAAAGATTTGTCTCCCTAAGTCATGGCCAATTGTCACTTCAGGAAGACAAATCTTTATATACTCCAATGTTTACACTTAATAATTGTTTTATTTCTCAAAATATTAACTGTAGCTGAGGGGTACATAAAGATTTGTCTCCCTAAGTCATGGCCAATTGTCACATCGGGGAAACAAATCTTTATATACTCCAAAGTTTACACTTAATAATTGTTTTATCTCTCAAATTCATAACTGTAGCTGAGGGGTACATAAAGATTTGTCTCCCTAAGTCATGGCCAATTGTCACATCAGGAAGACAAATCTTTATATACTCCAAAGTTTACACTTATTAATTGTTTTATTTCTCAAATTGTTAACTGCAGCTGAGGGGTACATTAAGATTTGTCTCCCTAAGTCATGGCCAATTGTCACATCAGGAAGACAAATCTTTAAATATTTTAAAGTTTACACATAATAATTGTTTTATTTCTCAAAATATTAACTGTAGCTGAGGGGTACATAAAGATTTGTCTCCCTAAGTCATGGCCAATTGTCAATTCAGGAAGACAAATCTTTAAATATTTTAAAGTTTACACTTAATAATTGTTTTATCTCTCAAATTCATAACTGTAGCTGAGGGGTACATAAAGATTTGTCTCCCTAAGTCATGGCCAATTGTCACATCAGGAAGACAAATCTTTATATACTCCAAAGTTTACACTTAATAATTGTTTTATTTCTCAAAATATTAACTGTAGCTGAGGGGTACATAAAGATTTGTCTCCCTAAGTCATGGCCAATTGTCAATTCAGGAAGACAAATCTTTAAATATTTTAAAGTTTACACTTAATAATTGTTTTATCTCTCAAATTCATAACTGTAGCTGAGGGGTACATAAAGATTTGTCTCCCTAAGTCATGGCCAATTGTCACATCAGGAAGACAAATCTTTATATACTCCAAAGTTTACACTTAATAATTGTTTTATCTCTAAAATTCATAACTGTAGCTGAGGGGTACATAAAGATTTGTCCCCCTAAGTCATGACCAATTATCACATCAGGGAGACAAATCTTTATATACTTCAAAGTTTACACTTAATAATTGTTTTATTTCTCAAATTATTAACAGCAGCTGAGGGGTACATAAAGATTTGTCTCCCTAAGTCATGACCAATTATCACATCAGGGAGACAAATCTTTATATACTTCAAAGTTTGCACTTATTAATTGTTTTATTTCTCAAATTCATAACTGTAGCTGAGGGGTACATAAAGATTTGTCCCCCTAAGTCATGACCAATTGTCACATCAGGGAGACAAATCTTCATATACTTCAAAGTTTACACTTAATAATTGTTTTATTTCTCAAAATATTAACTGTAGCTGAGGGGTACATAAAAATTTGTCTCCCTAAGTCATGGCCAATTGTCAATTCAGGAAGACAAATCTTTAAATATTTTAAAGTTTACACTTAATAATTGTTTTATCTCTCAAATTCATAACTGTAGCTGAGGGGTACATAAAGATTTGTCTCCCTAAGTCATGGCCAATTGTCACATCAGGAAGACAAATCTTTATATACTCCAAAGTTTACACTTAATAATTGTTTTATTTCTCAAAATATTAACTGTAGCTGAGGGGTACATAAAGATTTGTCTCCCTAAGTCATGGCCAATTGTCAATTCAGGAAGACAAATCTTTAAATATTTTAAAGTTTACACTTAATAATTGTTTTATCTCTCAAATTCATAACTGTAGCTGAGGGGTACATAAAGATTTGTCTCCCTAAGTCATGGCCAATTGTCACATCAGGAAGACAAATCTTTATATACTCCAAAGTTTACACTTAATAATTGTTTTATCTCTAAAATTCATAACTGTAGCTGAGGGGTACATAAAGATTTGTCCCCCTAAGTCATGACCAATTATCACATCAGGGAGACAAATCTTTATATACTTCAAAGTTTGCACTTATTAATTGTTTTATTTCTCAAATTCATAACTGTAGCTGAGGGGTACATAAAGATTTGTCCCCCTAAGTCATGGCCAATTGTCACATCAGGGAGACAAATCTTCATATACTTCAAAGTTTACACTTAATAATTGTTTTATCTCTCAAATTATTAACTGTAGCTGAGGGGTACATAAAGATTTGTCTCCCTAAGTCATGGCCAATTGTCACATCAGGGAGACTAATCTTTAAATATTTTAAAGTTTACACATAATAATTGTTTTATTTCTCAAATTATTAACAGCAGCTGAGGGGTACATAAAGATTTGTCCCCCTAAGTCATGACCAATTGTCACTTCAGGAAGACAAATCTTTATATACTCCAAAGTTTACACTTAATAATTGTTTTATTTCTCAAAATATTAACTGTAGCTGAGGGGTACATAAAGATTTGTCTCCCTAAGGCATGACCAATTATCACATCAGGGAGACAAATCTTTATATACTTCAAGGTTTACACTTAATAATTTATTTTATTTCTCAAATTATTAACAGCAGCTGAGGGGTGCATAAAGATTTGTCCCCCTAAGTCATGGCCAATTGTCACATCAGGGAGACTAATCTTTAAATATTTTAAAGTTTACACATAATAATTGTTTTATTTCTCAAATTATTAACAGCAGCTGAGGGGTACATAAAGATTTGTCTCCCTAAGTCATGGCAAATTGTCACATCAGGGAGACAAATCTTCATATACTTCAAAGTTTACACTTAATAATTGTTTTATTTCTCAAATTATTAACAGCAGCTGAGGGGTACATAAAGATTTGTCTCCCTAAGTCATGGCCAATTGTCACTTCAGGAAGACAAATCTTTATATACTCCAATGTTTACACTTAATAATTGTTTTATTTCTCAAAATATTAACTGTAGCTGAGGGGTACATAAAGATTTGTCTCCCTAAGTCATGGCCAATTGTCACATCGGGGAAACAAATCTTTATATACTCCAAAGTTTACACTTAATAATTGTTTTATCTCTCAAATTCATAACTGTAGCTGAGGGGTACATAAAGATTTGTCTCCCTAAGTCATGGCCAATTGTCACATCAGGAAGACAAATCTTTATATACTCCAAAGTTTACACTTATTAATTGTTTTATTTCTCAAATTGTTAACTGCAGCTGAGGGGTACATTAAGATTTGTCTCCCTAAGTCATGGCCAATTGTCACATCAGGAAGACAAATCTTTAAATATTTTAAAGTTTACACATAATAATTGTTTTATTTCTCAAAATATTAACTGTAGCTGAGGGGTACATAAAGATTTGTCTCCCTAAGTCATGGCCAATTGTCAATTCAGGAAGACAAATCTTTAAATATTTTAAAGTTTACACTTAATAATTGTTTTATCTCTCAAATTCATAACTGTAGCTGAGGGGTACATAAAGATTTGTCTCCCTAAGTCATGGCCAATTGTCACATCAGGAAGACAAATCTTTATATACTCCAAAGTTTACACTTAATAATTGTTTTATTTCTCAAAATATTAACTGTAGCTGAGGGGTACATAAAGATTTGTCTCCCTAAGGCATGACCAATTATCACATCAGGGAGACAAATCTTTATATACTTCAAGGTTTACACTTAATAATTTATTTTATTTCTCAAATTATTAACAGCAGCTGAGGGGTGCATAAAGATTTGTCCCCCTAAGTCATGGCCAATTGTCACATCAGGGAGACTAATCTTTAAATATTTTAAAGTTTACACATAATAATTGTTTTATTTCTCAAATTATTAACAGCAGCTGAGGGGTACATAAAGATTTGTCTCCCTAAGTCATGGCAAATTGTCACATCAGGGAGACAAATCTTCATATACTTCAAAGTTTACACTTAATAATTGTTTTATTTCTCAAATTATTAACAGCAGCTGAGGGGTACATAAAGATTTGTCTCCCTAAGTCATGGCCAATTGTCACTTCAGGAAGACAAATCTTTATATACTCCAATGTTTACACTTAATAATTGTTTTATTTCTCAAAATATTAACTGTAGCTGAGGGGTACATAAAGATTTGTCTCCCTAAGTCATGGCCAATTGTCACATCGGGGAAACAAATCTTTATATACTCCAAAGTTTACACTTAATAATTGTTTTATCTCTCAAATTCATAACTGTAGCTGAGGGGTACATAAAGATTTGTCTCCCTAAGTCATGGCCAATTGTCACATCAGGAAGACAAATCTTTATATACTCCAAAGTTTACACTTATTAATTGTTTTATTTCTCAAATTGTTAACTGCAGCTGAGGGGTACATTAAGATTTGTCTCCCTAAGTCATGGCCAATTGTCACATCAGGAAGACAAATCTTTAAATATTTTAAAGTTTACACATAATAATTGTTTTATTTCTCAAAATATTAACTGTAGCTGAGGGGTACATAAAGATTTGTCTCCCTAAGTCATGGCCAATTGTCAATTCAGGAAGACAAATCTTTAAATATTTTAAAGTTTACACTTAATAATTGTTTTATCTCTCAAATTCATAACTGTAGCTGAGGGGTACATAAAGATTTGTCTCCCTAAGTCATGGCCAATTGTCACATCAGGAAGACAAATCTTTATATACTCCAAAGTTTACACTTAATAATTGTTTTATTTCTCAAAATATTAACTGTAGCTGAGGGGTACATAAAGATTTGTCTCCCTAAGTCATGGCCAATTGTCAATTCAGGAAGACAAATCTTTAAATATTTTAAAGTTTACACTTAATAATTGTTTTATCTCTCAAATTCATAACTGTAGCTGAGGGGTACATAAAGATTTGTCTCCCTAAGTCATGGCCAATTGTCACATCAGGAAGACAAATCTTTATATACTCCAAAGTTTACACTTAATAATTGTTTTATCTCTCAAATTCATAACTGTAGCTGAGGGGTACATTAAGATTTGTCTCCCTAAGTCATGGCCAATTGTCACATCAGGGAGACAAATCTTCATATACTTCAAAGTTTACACTTAATAATTGTTTTATCTCTCAAATTATTAACTGTAGCTGAGGGGTACATAAAGATTTGTCTCCCTAAGTCATGGCCAATTGTCACATCAGGAAGACAAATCTTTATATACTTCAAAGTTTACACTTAATAATTGTTTTATTTCTCAAATTATTAACAGCAGCTGAAGGGTGCATAAAGATTTGTCCCCCTAAGTCATGGCCAATTGTCACATCAGGGAGACTAATCTTTATATACTCCAAAGTTTACACTTAATAATTGTTTTATTTCTCAAATTATTAACAGCAGCTGAGGGGTGCATAAAGATTTGTCCCCCTAAGTCATGGCCAATTGTCACATCAGGGAGACTAATCTTTAAATATTTTAAAGTTTACACATAATAATTGTTTTATTTCTCAAATTATTAACAGCAGCTGAGGGGTACATAAAGATTTGTCCCCCTAAGTCATGACCAATTGTCACTTCAGGAAGACAAATCTTTATATACTCCAAAGTTTACACTTAATAATTGTTTTATTTCTCAAAATATTAACTGTAGCTGAGGGGTACATAAAGATTTGTCTCCCTAAGGCATGACCAATTATCACATCAGGGAGACAAATCTTTATATACTTCAAGGTTTACACTTAATAATTTATTTTATTTCTCAAATTATTAACAGCAGCTGAGGGGTGCATAAAGATTTGTCCCCCTAAGTCATGGCCAATTGTCACATCAGGGAGACTAATCTTTAAATATTTTAAAGTTTACACATAATAATTGTTTTATTTCTCAAATTATTAACAGCAGCTGAGGGGTACATAAAGATTTGTCTCCCTAAGTCATGGCAAATTGTCACATCAGGGAGACAAATCTTCATATACTTCAAAGTTTACACTTAATAATTGTTTTATTTCTCAAATTATTAACTGTAGCTGAGGGGTACATAAAGATTTGTCTCCCTAAGTCATGGCCAATTGTCACATCGGGGAAACAAATCTTTATATACTCCAAAGTTTACACTTAATAATTGTTTTATCTCTCAAATTCATAACTGTAGCTGAGGGGTACATAAAGATTTGTCTCCCTAAGTCATGGCAAATTGTCACATCAGGGAGACAAATCTTCATATACTTCAAAGTTTACACTTAATAATTGTTTTATTTCTCAAATTATTAACAGCAGCTGAGGGGTACATAAAGATTTGTCTCCCTAAGTCATGGCCAATTGTCACATCAGGAAGACAAATCTTTATATACTTCAAAGTTTACACTTAATAATTGTTTTATTTCTCAAATTATTAACAGCAGCTGAGGGGTGCATAAAGATTTGTCCCCCTAAGTCATGGCCAATTGTCACATCAGGGAGACTAATCTTTAAATATTTTAAAGTTTACACATAATAATTGTTTTATTTCTCAAATTATTAACAGCAGCTGAGCGGTACATAAAGATTTGTCTCCCTAAGACATGGCCAATTGTCACATTGGGGAGACAAATCTTTATATACTTCAAAGTTTACACTTAATAATTGTTTTATTTCTCAAATTATTAACAGCAGCTGAGGGGTACATAAAGATTTGTCTCCCTAAGTCATGACCAATTATCACATCAGGGAGACAAATCTTTATATACTTCAAAGTTTGCACTTATTAATTGTTTTATTTCTCAAATTCATAACTGTAGCTGAGGGGTACATAAAGATTTGTCTCCCTAAGTCATGGCCAATTGTCACATCAGGGAGACTAATCTTTAAATATTTTAAAGTTTACACATAATAATTGTTTTATTTCTCAAATTATTAACAGCAGCTGAGGGGTACATAAAGATTTGTCTCCCTAAGTCATGGCAAATTGTCACATCAGGGAGACAAATCTTCATATACTTCAAAGTTTACACTTAATAATTGTTTTATTTCTCAAATTATTAACAGCAGCTGAGGGGTACATAAAGATTTGTCTCCCTAAGTCATGGCCAATTGTCACTTCAGGAAGACAAATCTTTATATACTCCAATGTTTACACTTAATAATTGTTTTATTTCTCAAAATATTAACTGTAGCTGAGGGGTACATAAAGATTTGTCTCCCTAAGTCATGGCCAATTGTCACATCGGGGAAACAAATCTTTATATACTCCAAAGTTTACACTTAATAATTGTTTTATCTCTCAAAATATTAACTGCAGCTGAGGGGTACATTAAGATTTGTCTCCCTAAGTCATGGCCAATTGTCACATCAGGAAGACAAATCTTTAAATATTTTAAAGTTTACACATAATAATTGTTTTATTTCTCAAAATATTAACTGTAGCTGAGGGGTACATAAAGATTTGTCTCCCTAAGTCATGGCCAATTGTCAATTCAGGAAGACAAATCTTTAAATATTTTAAAGTTTACACTTAATAATTGTTTTATCTCTCAAATTCATAACTGTAGCTGAGGGGTACATAAAGATTTGTCTCCCTAAGTCATGGCCAATTGTCACATCAGGAAGACAAATCTTTATATACTCCAAAGTTTACACTTAATAATTGTTTTATTTCTCAAAATATTAACTGTAGCTGAGGGGTACATAAAGATTTGTCTCCCTAAGTCATGGCCAATTGTCAATTCAGGAAGACAAATCTTTAAATATTTTAAAGTTTACACTTAATAATTGTTTTATCTCTCAAATTCATAACTGTAGCTGAGGGGTACATAAAGATTTGTCTCCCTAAGTCATGGCCAATTGTCACATCAGGAAGACAAATCTTTATATACTCCAAAGTTTACACTTAATAATTGTTTTATCTCTCAAATTCATAACTGTAGCTGAGGGGTACATTAAGATTTGTCTCCCTAAGTCATGGCCAATTGTCACATCAGGGAGACAAATCTTCATATACTTCAAAGTTTACACTTAATAATTGTTTTATCTCTCAAATTATTAACTGTGGCTGAGGGGTACATAAAGATTTGTCTCCCTAAGTCATGGCCAATTGTCACATCAGGAAGACAAATCTTTATATACTTCAAAGTTTACACTTAATAATTGTTTTATTTCTCAAATTATTAACAGCAGCTGAAGGGTGCATAAAGATTTGTCCCCCTAAGTCATGGCCAATTGTCACATCAGGGAGACTAATCTTTATATACTCCAAAGTTTACACTTAATAATTGTTTTATTTCTCAAATTATTAACAGCAGCTGAGGGGTGCATAAAGATTTGTCCCCCTAAGTCATGGCCAATTGTCACATCAGGGAGACTAATCTTTAAATATTTTAAAGTTTACACATAATAATTGTTTTATTTCTCAAATTATTAACAGCAGCTGAGGGGTACATAAAGATTTGTCCCCCTAAGTCATGACCAATTGTCACTTCAGGAAGACAAATCTTTATATACTCCAAAGTTTACACTTAATAATTGTTTTATTTCTCAAAATATTAACTGTAGCTGAGGGGTACATAAAGATTTGTCTCCCTAAGTCATGACCAATTATCACATCAGGGAGACAAATCTTTATATACTTCAAGGTTTACACTTAATCATTTATTTTATTTCTCAAATTATTAACAGCAGCTGAGGGGTGCATAAAGATTTGTCCCCCTAAGTCATGGCCAATTGTCACATCAGGGAGACTAATCTTTAAATATTTTAAAGTTTACACTTAATAATTGTTTTATTTCTCAAATTATTAACAGCAGCTGAGGGGTACATAAAGATTTGTCTCCCTAAGTCATGGCCAATTGTCACTTCAGGAAGACAAATCTTTATATACTGCAATGTTTACACTTAATAATTGTTTTATTTCTCAAAATATTAACTGTAGCTGAGGGGTACATAAAGATTTGTCTCCCTAAGTCATGGCCAATTGTCACATCGGGGAAACAAATCTTTATATACTCCAAAGTTTACACTTAATAATTGTTTTATCTCTCAAATTCATAACTGTAGCTGAGGGGTACATAAAGATTTGTCTCCCTAAGTCATGGCCAATTGTCACATCAGGAAGACAAATCTTTATATACTCCAAAGTTTACACTTATTAATTGTTTTATTTCTCAAATTGTTAACTGCAGCTGAGGGGTACATTAAGATTTGTCTCCCTAAGTCATGGCCAATTGTCACATCAGGAAGACAAATCTTTAAATATTTTAAAGTTTACACATAATAATTGTTTTATTTCTCAAAATATCAACTGTAGCTGAGGGGTACATAAAGATTTGTCTCCCTAAGTCATGGCCAATTGTCACATCGGGGAAACAAATCTTTATATACTCCAAAGTTTACACTTAATAATTGTTTTATCTCTAAAATTCATAACTGTAGCTGAGGGGTACATAAAGATTTGTCTCCCTAAGTCATGGCCAATTGTCACATCAGGAAGACAAATCTTTAAATATTTTAAAGTTTACACTTAATAATTGTTTTATCTCTCAAATTCATAACTGTAGCTGAGGGGTACATAAAGATTTGTCTCCCTAAGTCATGGCCAATTGTCACATCAGGAAGACAAATCTTTATATACTCCAAAGTTTACACTTAGTAATTGTTTTATTTCTCAAATTGTTAACTGCAGCTGAGGGGTACATAAAGATTTGTCTCCCTAAGTCATGGCCAATTGTCACATCAGGAAGACTAATCTTTAAATATTTTAAAGTTTACACATAATAATTGTTTTATTTCTCAAATTATTAACAGCAGCTGAGGGGCACATAAAGATTTGTCTCCCTAAGTCATGGCCAATTGTCACATCAGGAAGACAAGTCTTTATATACTTCAAAGTTTACACTTAATAATTGTTTTATTTCTCAAATTATTAACAGCAGCTGAGGGGTGCATAAAGATTTGTCCCCCTAAGTCATGACCAATTGTCACATCAGGGAGACAAATCTTTAAATATTTTAAAGTTTACACATAATAATTGTTTTATTTCTCAAATTATTAACAGCAGCTGAGGGGTACATAAAGATTTGTCCCCCTAAGTCATGACCAATTATCACATCAGGGAGACTAATCTTTATATACTTCAAAGTTTACACTTAATAATTGTTTTATTTCTCAAATTATTAACAGCAGCTGAGGGGTGCATAAAGATTTGTCCCCCTAAGTCATGACCAATTGTCACATCAGGGAGACAAATCTTTAAATATTTTAAAGTTTACACATAATAATTGTTTTATTTCTCAAATTATTAACAGCAGCTGAGGGGTACATAAAGATTTGTCTCCCTAAGTCATGACCAATTATCACATCAGGGAGACAAATCTTTATATACTTCAAAGTTTACACTTAATAATTGTTTTATTTCTCAAATTATTAACAGCAGCTGAGGGGTGCATAAAGATTTGTCCCCTAAGTCATGACCAATTGTCACATCAGGGAGACAAATCTTTAAATATTTTAAAGTTTACACATAATAATTGTTTTATTTCTCAAATTATTAACAGCAGCTGAGGGGTACATAAAGATTTGTCTCCCTAAGTCATGACCAATTATCACATCAGGGAGACAAATCTTTATATACTTCAAAGTTTACACTTAATAATTGTTTTATTTCTCAAATTATTAACAGCAGCTGAGGGGTGCATAAAGATTTGTCCCCCTAAGTCATGGCCAATTGTCACATCAGGGAGACTAATCTTTAAATATTTTAAAGTTTACACATAATAATTGTTTTATTTCTCAAATTATTAACAGCAGCTGAGCGGTACATAAAGATTTGTCTCCCTAAGACATGGCCAATTGTCACATTGGGGAGACAAATCTTTATATACTTCAAAGTTTACACTTAATAATTGTTTTATTTCTCAAATTATTAACAGCAGCTGAGGGGTACATAAAGATTTGTCTCCCTAAGTCATGACCAATTATCACATCAGGGAGACAAATCTTTATATACTTCAAAGTTTGCACTTATTAATTGTTTTATTTCTCAAATTCATAACTGTAGCTGAGGGGTACATAAAGATTTGTCTCCCTAAGTCATGGCCAATTGTCACATCAGGGAGACTAATCTTTAAATATTTTAAAGTTTACACATAATAATTGTTTTATTTCTCAAATTATTAACAGCAGCTGAGGGGTACATAAAGATTTGTCTCCCTAAGTCATGGCAAATTGTCACATCAGGGAGACAAATCTTCATATACTTCAAAGTTTACACTTAATAATTGTTTTATTTCTCAAATTATTAACAGCAGCTGAGGGGTACATAAAGATTTGTCTCCCTAAGTCATGGCCAATTGTCACTTCAGGAAGACAAATCTTTATATACTCCAATGTTTACACTTAATAATTGTTTTATTTCTCAAAATATTAACTGTAGCTGAGGGGTACATAAAGATTTGTCTCCCTAAGTCATGGCCAATTGTCACATCGGGGAAACAAATCTTTATATACTCCAAAGTTTACACTTAATAATTGTTTTATCTCTCAAAATATTAACTGCAGCTGAGGGGTACATTAAGATTTGTCTCCCTAAGTCATGGCCAATTGTCACATCAGGAAGACAAATCTTTAAATATTTTAAAGTTTACACATAATAATTGTTTTATTTCTCAAAATATTAACTGTAGCTGAGGGGTACATAAAGATTTGTCTCCCTAAGTCATGGCCAATTGTCAATTCAGGAAGACAAATCTTTAAATATTTTAAAGTTTACACTTAATAATTGTTTTATCTCTCAAATTCATAACTGTAGCTGAGGGGTACATAAAGATTTGTCTCCCTAAGTCATGGCCAATTGTCACATCAGGAAGACAAATCTTTATATACTCCAAAGTTTACACTTAATAATTGTTTTATTTCTCAAAATATTAACTGTAGCTGAGGGGTACATAAAGATTTGTCTCCCTAAGTCATGGCCAATTGTCAATTCAGGAAGACAAATCTTTAAATATTTTAAAGTTTACACTTAATAATTGTTTTATCTCTCAAATTCATAACTGTAGCTGAGGGGTACATAAAGATTTGTCTCCCTAAGTCATGGCCAATTGTCACATCAGGAAGACAAATCTTTATATACTCCAAAGTTTACACTTAATAATTGTTTTATCTCTAAAATTCATAACTGTAGCTGAGGGGTACATAAAGATTTGTCCCCCTAAGTCATGACCAATTATCACATCAGGGAGACAAATCTTTATATACTTCAAAGTTTACACTTAATAATTGTTTTATTTCTCAAATTATTAACAGCAGCTGAGGGGTACATAAAGATTTGTCTCCCTAAGTCATGACCAATTATCACATCAGGGAGACAAATCTTTATATACTTCAAAGTTTGCACTTATTAATTGTTTTATTTCTCAAATTCATAACTGTAGCTGAGGGGTACATAAAGATTTGTCCCCCTAAGTCATGGCCAATTGTCACATCAGGGAGACAAATCTTCATATACTTCAAAGTTTACACTTAATAATTGTTTTATCTCTCAAATTATTAACTGTAGCTGAGGGGTACATAAAGATTTGTCTCCCTAAGTCATGGCCAATTGTCACATCAGGGAGACTAATCTTTAAATATTTTAAAGTTTACACATAATAATTGTTTTATTTCTCAAATTATTAACAGCAGCTGAGGGGTACATAAAGATTTGTCCCCCTAAGTCATGACCAATTGTCACTTCAGGAAGACAAATCTTTATATACTCCAAAGTTTACACTTAATAATTGTTTTATTTCTCAAAATATTAACTGTAGCTGAGGGGTACATAAAGATTTGTCTCCCTAAGGCATGACCAATTATCACATCAGGGAGACAAATCTTTATATACTTCAAGGTTTACACTTAATAATTTATTTTATTTCTCAAATTATTAACAGCAGCTGAGGGGTGCATAAAGATTTGTCCCCCTAAGTCATGGCCAATTGTCACATCAGGGAGACTAATCTTTAAATATTTTAAAGTTTACACATAATAATTGTTTTATTTCTCAAATTATTAACAGCAGCTGAGGGGTACATAAAGATTTGTCTCCCTAAGTCATGGCAAATTGTCACATCAGGGAGACAAATCTTCATATACTTCAAAGTTTACACTTAATAATTGTTTTATTTCTCAAAATATTAACTGTAGCTGAGGGGTACATAAAGATTTGTCTCCCTAAGTCATGGCCAATTGTCACATCGGGGAAACAAATCTTTATATACTCCAAAGTTTACACTTAATAATTGTTTTATCTCTCAAATTCATAACTGTAGCTGAGGGGTACATAAAGATTTGTCTCCCTAAGTCATGGCCAATTGTCACATCAGGAAGACAAATCTTTATATACTCCAAAGTTTACACTTAATAATTGTTTTATTTCTCAAATTGTTAACTGCAGCTGAGGGGTACATTAAGATTTGTCTCCCTAAGTCATGGCCAATTGTCACATCAGGAAGACAAATCTTTAAATATTTTAAAGTTTACACATAATAATTGTTTTATTTCTCAAAATATTAACTGTAGCTGAGGGGTACATAAAGATTTGTCTCCCTAAGTCATGGCCAATTGTCAATTCAGGAAGACAAATCTTTAAATATTTTAAAGTTTACACTTAATAATTGTTTTATCTCTCAAATTCATAACTGTAGCTGAGGGGTACATAAAGATTTGTCTCCCTAAGTCATGGCCAATTGTCACATCAGGAAGACAAATCTTTATATACTCCAAAGTTTACACTTAATAATTGTTTTATTTCTCAAAATATTAACTGTAGCTGAGGGGTACATAAAGATTTGTCTCCCTAAGGCATGACCAATTATCACATCAGGGAGACAAATCTTTATATACTTCAAGGTTTACACTTAATAATTTATTTTATTTCTCAAATTATTAACAGCAGCTGAGGGGTGCATAAAGATTTGTCCCCCTAAGTCATGGCCAATTGTCACATCAGGGAGACTAATCTTTAAATATTTTAAAGTTTACACATAATAATTGTTTTATTTCTCAAATTATTAACAGCAGCTGAGGGGTACATAAAGATTTGTCTCCCTAAGTCATGGCAAATTGTCACATCAGGGAGACAAATCTTCATATACTTCAAAGTTTACACTTAATAATTGTTTTATTTCTCAAATTATTAACAGCAGCTGAGGGGTACATAAAGATTTGTCTCCCTAAGTCATGGCCAATTGTCACATCAGGAAGACAAATCTTTATATACTCCAAAGTTTACACTTATTAATTGTTTTATTTCTCAAATTGTTAACTGCAGCTGAGGGGTACATTAAGATTTGTCTCCCTAAGTCATGGCCAATTGTCACATCAGGAAGACAAATCTTTAAATATTTTAAAGTTTACACATAATAATTGTTTTATTTCTCAAAATATTAACTGTAGCTGAGGGGTACATAAAGATTTGTCTCCCTAAGTCATGGCCAATTGTCACATCAGGAAGACAATCTTTATATACTTCAAAGTTTACACTTAATAATTGTTTTATTTCTCAAATTATTAACAGCAGCTGAGGGGTGCATAAAGATTTGTCCCCCTAAGTCATGACCAATTGTCACATCAGGGAGACAAATCTTTAAATATTTTAAAGTTTACACATAATAATTGTTTTATTTCTCAAATTATTAACAGCAGCTGAGGGGTACATAAAGATTTGTCTCCCTAAGTCATGACCAATTATCACATCAGGGAGACTAATCTTTATATACTTCGAAGTTTACACTTAATAATTGTTTTATTTCTCAAATTATTAACAGCAGCTGAGGGGTGCATAAAGATTTGTCCCCCTAAGTCATGACCAATTGTCACATCAGGGAGACAAATCTTTAAATATTTTAAAGTTTACACATAATAATTGTTTTATTTCTCAAATTATTAACAGCAGCTGAGGGGTACATAAAGATTTGTCTCCCTAAGTCATGACCAATTATCACATCAGGGAGACAAATCTTTATATATTTCAAAGTTTACACTTAATAATTGTTTTATTTCTCAAATTATTAACAGCAGCTGAGGGGTGCATAAAGATTTGTCCCCCTAAGTCATGGCCAATTGTCACATCAGGGAGACTAATCTTTAAATATTTTAAAGTTTACACATAATAATTGTTTTATTTCTCAAATTATTAACAGCAGCTGAGGGGCACATGAAGATTTGTCTCCCTAAGTCATGGCCAATTGTCACATCAGGAAGACAAATCTTTATATACTTCAAAGTTTACACTTAATAATTGTTTTATTTCTCAAATTATTAACAGCAGCTGAGGGGTGCATAAAGATTTGTCCCCCTAAGTCATGACCAATTGTCACATCAGGGAGACAAATCTTTAAATATTTTAAAGTTTACACATAATAATTGTTTTATTTCTCAAATTATTAACAGCAGCTGAGGGGTACATAAAGATTTGTCTCCCTAAGTCATGACCAATTATCACATCAGGGAGACTAATCTTTATATACTTCAAAGTTTACACTTAATAATTGTTTTATTTCTCAAATTATTAACAGCAGCTTAGGGGTGCATAAAGATTTGTCCCCCTAAGTCATGACCAATTGCCACATCAGGGAGACAAATCTTTAAATATTTTAAAGTTTACACATAATAATTGTTTTATTTCTCAAATTATTAACAGCAGCTGAGGGGTACATAAAGATTTGTCTCCCTAAGTCATGACCAATTATCACATCAGGGAGACAAATCTTTATATACTTCAAAGTTTACACTTAATAATTGTTTTATTTCTCAAATTATTAACAGCAGCTGAGGGGTGCATAAAGATTTGTCCCCCTAAGTCATGGCCAATTGTCACATCAGGGAGACTAATCTTTAAATATTTAGCTCCGCTGTCGACTTTGTCGAGCGGAGCTTATCATATGAGTGATTGTCCGTCGTCGTCCGTCGTCGTCGTCCGTCGTCGTCGTCCGTCGTCCGTCGTCCGTGTCAATGTTTTACTTTTTCGACTTCTTCTTGAAAACTACAAGCCTAAATGCTTTGATACTTGGTGTATATGTACCTTGGGTAGACCTCTCTTAGGTTTGTTCATTTCATGTTGATATCTTTAATTCTCTAATTTTGGTGAATATTTTTGTCATTTTTGGTAAAAACTGATATTTTCGACTTCTTGTTAAAAACCGCAAGTGCAATTGCTTTGATATTACATATATAGGTACTACATGTGGACCTCTCTCAGATTTGTTCATTTCGTGATGATATCTTCAATTCTCTAATTTTGGTGAATATTTTTGTCATTTTTGGTAAAAACTGATATTTTCGGCTTCTTGTTAAAAACCGCAAGTGCAATTGCTTTGATATTACATATATAGGTACTACATGTGGACCTCTCTCAGATTTGTTCATTTTGTAATGATATCTTTAATTCTCTAATTTTGGTGAATATTTTTGTCATTTTTGGTAAAAACTGATATTTTCGACTTCTTGTTAAAAACCACAAGTGCAATTGCTTTGATATTACATATATAGGTACTACATGTGGACCTCTCTCAGATTTGTTCATTTTGTAATGATATCTTTAATTCTCTAATTTTGGTGAATATTTTTGTCATTTTTGGTAAAAACTGATATTTTCGACTTCTTGTAAAAAACCGCAAGTGCAAATGCTTTGATATTACATATATAGGTACTACATGTAGACCTCTCTCAGATTTGTTCATTTTGTAATGATATCTTTAATTCTCTATTTTTGGTGAATATTTTTGTCATTTTTGGGTGAAAAGTGATATTTTCGACTTCTTGTTAAAAACCGCAAGTCCAATTGCTTTGATACTACATATATAGGTACTACATGTGGACCTCTCTCAGATTTGTTTATTTCGTGATGATATCTTCAATTCTCTAATTTTGGTGAATATTTTTGTCATTTTTGGTAAAAAGTGATATTTTTGACTTCTTGTTAAAAACCGCAAGTCCGATTGCTTTGATATTACATATATAGGTACTACATGTGGACCTCTCTCAGATTTGTTCATTTTGTGATGATATCTTCAATTCTCTAATTTTGGTGAATATTTTTGTCATTTTTGGTAAAAAGTGATATTTTTGACTTCTTGTTAAAAACCGCAAGTCCGATTGCTTTGATATTACATATATAGGTACTACATGTGGACCTCTCTCAGATTTGTTCATTTTGTGATGATGTCTTCAATTCTCTAATTAATTTATTTTGGTGAATATTTTTGTAATTTTTGGTAAAAAGTGATATTTTCGACTTCTTGTTAAAAACTGTAAGTCCGATTGCTTTGATACTATTCATATTGTTCATTTTCTAATGATGTCTTCAGTTCTTTAATTGAAATGTGCATTGCTAACAGCGGAGCTATCTCAGCCGATAGGCTGCTTGTTTAAAGTTTACACATAATAATTGTTTTATTTCTCAAATTATTAACAGCAGCTGAGGGGTACATAAAGATTTGTCTCCCTAAGTCATGACCAATTATCACATCAGGGAGACAAATCTTTATATACTTCAAAGTTTACACTTAATAATTGTTTTATTTCTCAAATTATTAACAGCAGCTGAGGGGTGCATAAAGATTTGTCCCCCTAAGTCATGGCCAATTGTCACATCAGGGAGACTAATCTTTAAATATTTTAAAGTTTACACATAATAATTGTTTTATTTCTCAAATTATTAACAGCAGCTGAGCGGTACATAAAGATTTGTCTCCCTAAGACATGGCCAATTGTCACATCGGGGAGACAAATCTTTATATACTCCAAAGTTTACACTTAATAATTGTTTTATCTCTCAAATTATTAACTGTAGCTGAGGGGTACATAAAGATTTGTCCCCCTAAGTCATGACCAATTATCACATCAGGGAGACAAATCTTTATATACTTCAAAGTTTACACTTAATAATTGTTTTATTTCTCAAATTATTAACAGCAGCTGAGGGGTACATAAAGATTTGTCTCCCTAAGTCATGACCAATTATCACTTCAGGGAGACAAATCTTTATATACTTCAAAGTTTGCACTTATTAATTGTTTTATTTCTCAAATTATTAACAGCAGCTGAGGGGTGCATAAAGATTTGTCCCCCTAAGTCATGGCCAATTGTCACATCAGGGAGACTAATCTTTAAATATTTTAAAGTTTACACATAATAATTGTTTTATTTCTCAAATTATTAACAGCAGCTGAGCGGTACATAAAGATTTGTCTCCCTAAGACATGGCCAATTGTCACATTGGGGAGACAAATCTTTATATACTTCAAAGTTTACACTTAATAATTGTTTTATTTCTCAAATTATTAACAGCAGCTGAGGGGTGCATAAAGATTTGTCCCCCTAAGTCATGACCAATTGTCACATCAGGGAGACAAATCTTTAAATATTTTAAAGTTTACACATAATAATTGTTTTATTTCTCAAATTATTAACAGCAGCTGAGGGGTACATAAAGATTTGTCTCCCTAAGTCATGACCAATTATCACATCAGGGAGACTAATCTTTATATACTTCGAAGTTTACACTTAATAATTGTTTTATTTCTCAAATTATTAACAGCAGCTGAGGGGTGCATAAAGATTTGTCCCCCTAAGTCATGACCAATTGTCACATCAGGGAGACAAATCTTTAAATATTTTAAAGTTTACACATAATAATTGTTTTATTTCTCAAATTATTAACAGCAGCTGAGGGGTACATAAAGATTTGTCTCCCTAAGTCATGGCCAATTGTCACTTCAGGAAGACAAATCTTTATATACTCCAATGTTTACACTTAATAATTGTTTTATTTCTCAAAATATTAACTGTAGCTGAGGGGTACATAAAGATTTGTCTCCCTAAGTCATGGCCAATTGTCACATCGGGGAAACAAATCTTTATATACTCCAAAGTTTACACTTAATAATTGTTTTATCTCTCAAATTCATAACTGTAGCTGAGGGGTACATAAAGATTTGTCTCCCTAAGTCATGGCCAATTGTCACATCAGGAAGACAAATCTTTATATACTCCAAAGTTTACACTTATTAATTGTTTTATTTCTCAAATTGTTAACTGCAGCTGAGGGGTACATTAAGATTTGTCTCCCTAAGTCATGGCCAATTGTCACATCAGGAAGACAAATCTTTAAATATTTTAAAGTTTACACATAATAATTGTTTTATTTCTCAAAATATTAACTGTAGCTGAGGGGTACATAAAGATTTGTCTCCCTAAGTCATGGCCAATTGTCAATTCAGGAAGACAAATCTTTAAATATTTTAAAGTTTACACTTAATAATTGTTTTATCTCTCAAATTCATAACTGTAGCTGAGGGGTACATAAAGATTTGTCTCCCTAAGTCATGGCCAATTGTCACATCAGGAAGACAAATCTTTATATACTCCAAAGTTTACACTTAATAATTGTTTTATTTCTCAAAATATTAACTGTAGCTGAGGGGTACATAAAGATTTGTCTCCCTAAGTCATGGCCAATTGTCAATTCAGGAAGACAAATCTTTAAATATTTTAAAGTTTACACTTAATAATTGTTTTATCTCTCAAATTCATAACTGTAGCTGAGGGGTACATAAAGATTTGTCTCCCTAAGTCATGGCCAATTGTCACATCAGGAAGACAAATCTTTATATACTCCAAAGTTTACACTTAATAATTGTTTTATCTCTAAAATTCATAACTGTAGCTGAGGGGTACATAAAGATTTGTCCCCCTAAGTCATGACCAATTATCACATCAGGGAGACAAATCTTTATATACTTCAAAGTTTACACTTAATAATTGTTTTATTTCTCAAATTATTAACAGCAGCTGAGGGGTACATAAAGATTTGTCTCCCTAAGTCATGGCCAATTGTCACATCAGGAAGACAAATCTTTATATACTCCAAAGTTTACACTTATTAATTGTTTTATTTCTCAAATTGTTAACTGCAGCTGAGGGGTACATTAAGATTTGTCTCCCTAAGTCATGGCCAATTGTCACATCAGGAAGACAAATCTTTAAATATTTTAAAGTTTACACATAATAATTGTTTTATTTCTCAAAATATTAACTGTAGCTGAGGGGTACATAAAGATTTGTCTCCCTAAGTCATGGCCAATTGTCAATTCAGGAAGACAAATCTTTAAATATTTTAAAGTTTACACTTAATAATTGTTTTATCTCTCAAATTCATAACTGTAGCTGAGGGGTACATAAAGATTTGTCTCCCTAAGTCATGGCCAATTGTCACATCAGGAAGACAAATCTTTATATACTCCAAAGTTTACACTTAATAATTGTTTTATTTCTCAAAATATTAACTGTAGCTGAGGGGTACATAAAGATTTGTCTCCCTAAGTCATGGCCAATTGTCAATTCAGGAAGACAAATCTTTAAATATTTTAAAGTTTACACTTAATAATTGTTTTATCTCTCAAATTCATAACTGTAGCTGAGGGGTACATAAAGATTTGTCTCCCTAAGTCATGGCCAATTGTCACATCAGGAAGACAAATCTTTATATACTCCAAAGTTTACACTTAATAATTGTTTTATCTCTAAAATTCATAACTGTAGCTGAGGGGTACATAAAGATTTGTCCCCCTAAGTCATGACCAATTATCACATCAGGGAGACAAATCTTTATATACTTCAAAGTTTACACTTAATAATTGTTTTATTTCTCAAATTATTAACAGCAGCTGAGGGGTACATAAAGATTTGTCTCCCTAAGTCATGACCAATTATCACATCAGGGAGACAAATCTTTATATACTTC
Organism: Saccoglossus kowalevskii; assembly: GCF_978046115.1. Classification (NCBI taxonomy): domain Eukaryota; kingdom Metazoa; phylum Hemichordata; class Enteropneusta; family Harrimaniidae; genus Saccoglossus; species Saccoglossus kowalevskii. The sequence continues at coordinate 18,055,617 of NC_140660.1, read as the reverse complement.
AAAGTTTGCACTTATTAATTGTTTTATTTCTCAAATTCATAACTGTAGCTGAGGGGTACATAAAGATTTGTCCCCCTAAGTCATGACCAATTGTCACATCAGGGAGACAAATCTTCATATACTTCAAAGTTTACACTTAATAATTGTTTTATCTCTCAAATTATTAACTGTAGCTGAGGGGTACATAAAGATTTGTCTCCCTAAGTCATGGCCAATTGTCACATCAGGGAGACTAATCTTTAAATATTTTAAAGTTTACACATAATAATTGTTTTATTTCTCAAATTATTAACAGCAGCTGAGGGGTACATAAAGATTTGTCCCCCTAAGTCATGACCAATTGTCACTTCAGGAAGACAAATCTTTATATACTCCAAAGTTTACACTTAATAATTGTTTTATTTCTCAAAATATTAACTGTAGCTGAGGGGTACATAAAGATTTGTCTCCCTAAGGCATGACCAATTATCACATCAGGGAGACAAATCTTTATATACTTCAAGGTTTACACTTAATAATTTATTTTATTTCTCAAATTATTAACAGCAGCTGAGGGGTGCATAAAGATTTGTCCCCCTAAGTCATGGCCAATTGTCACATCAGGGAGACTAATCTTTAAATATTTTAAAGTTTACACATAATAATTGTTTTATCTCTCAAATTATTAACTGTAGCTGAGGGGTACATAAAGATTTGTCTCCCTAAGTCATGGCCAATTGTCACATCAGGGAGACTAATCTTTAAATATTTTAAAGTTTACACATAATAATTGTTTTATTTCTCAAATTATTAACAGCAGCTGAGGGGTACATAAAGATTTGTCCCCCTAAGTCATGACCAATTGTCACTTCAGGAAGACAAATCTTTATATACTCCAAAGTTTACACTTAATAATTGTTTTATTTCTCAAAATATTAACTGTAGCTGAGGGGTACATAAAGATTTGTCTCCCTAAGGCATGACCAATTATCACATCAGGGAGACAAATCTTTATATACTTCAAGGTTTACACTTAATAATTTATTTTATTTCTCAAATTATTAACAGCAGCTGAGGGGTGCATAAAGATTTGTCCCCCTAAGTCATGGCCAATTGTCACATCAGGGAGACTAATCTTTAAATATTTTAAAGTTTACACATAATAATTGTTTTATTTCTCAAATTATTAACAGCAGCTGAGGGGTACATAAAGATTTGTCTCCCTAAGTCATGGCAAATTGTCACATCAGGGAGACAAATCTTCATATACTTCAAAGTTTACACTTAATAATTGTTTTATTTCTCAAATTATTAACAGCAGCTGAGGGGTACATAAAGATTTGTCTCCCTAAGTCATGGCCAATTGTCACTTCAGGAAGACAAATCTTTATATACTCCAATGTTTACACTTAATAATTGTTTTATTTCTCAAAATATTAACTGTAGCTGAGGGGTACATAAAGATTTGTCTCCCTAAGTCATGGCCAATTGTCACATCGGGGAAACAAATCTTTATATACTCCAAAGTTTACACTTAATAATTGTTTTATCTCTCAAATTCATAACTGTAGCTGAGGGGTACATAAAGATTTGTCTCCCTAAGTCATGGCCAATTGTCACATCAGGAAGACAAATCTTTATATACTCCAAAGTTTACACTTATTAATTGTTTTATTTCTCAAATTGTTAACTGCAGCTGAGGGGTACATTAAGATTTGTCTCCCTAAGTCATGGCCAATTGTCACATCAGGAAGACAAATCTTTAAATATTTTAAAGTTTACACATAATAATTGTTTTATTTCTCAAAATATTAACTGTAGCTGAGGGGTACATAAAGATTTGTCTCCCTAAGTCATGGCCAATTGTCAATTCAGGAAGACAAATCTTTAAATATTTTAAAGTTTACACTTAATAATTGTTTTATCTCTCAAATTCATAACTGTAGCTGAGGGGTACATAAAGATTTGTCTCCCTAAGTCATGGCCAATTGTCACATCAGGAAGACAAATCTTTATATACTCCAAAGTTTACACTTAATAATTGTTTTATTTCTCAAAATATTAACTGTAGCTGAGGGGTACATAAAGATTTGTCTCCCTAAGGCATGACCAATTATCACATCAGGGAGACAAATCTTTATATACTTCAAAGTTTACACTTAATAATTGTTTTATTTCTCAAATTATTAACAGCAGCTGAGGGGTACATAAAGATTTGTCTCCCTAAGTCATGGCCAATTGTCACTTCAGGAAGACAAATCTTTATATACTCCAATGTTTACACTTAATAATTGTTTTATTTCTCAAAATATTAACTGTAGCTGAGGGGTACATAAAGATTTGTCTCCCTAAGTCATGGCCAATTGTCACATCGGGGAAACAAATCTTTATATACTCCAAAGTTTACACTTAATAATTGTTTTATCTCTCAAATTCATAACTGTAGCTGAGGGGTACATAAAGATTTGTCTCCCTAAGTCATGGCCAATTGTCACATCAGGAAGACAAATCTTTATATACTCCAAAGTTTACACTTATTAATTGTTTTATTTCTCAAATTGTTAACTGCAGCTGAGGGGTACATTAAGATTTGTCTCCCTAAGTCATGGCCAATTGTCACATCAGGAAGACAAATCTTTAAATATTTTAAAGTTTACACATAATAATTGTTTTATTTCTCAAAATATTAACTGTAGCTGAGGGGTACATAAAGATTTGTCTCCCTAAGTCATGGCCAATTGTCAATTCAGGAAGACAAATCTTTAAATATTTTAAAGTTTACACTTAATAATTGTTTTATCTCTCAAATTCATAACTGTAGCTGAGGGGTACATAAAGATTTGTCTCCCTAAGTCATGGCCAATTGTCACATCAGGAAGACAAATCTTTATATACTCCAAAGTTTACACTTAATAATTGTTTTATTTCTCAAAATATTAACTGTAGCTGAGGGGTACATAAAGATTTGTCTCCCTAAGTCATGGCCAATTGTCAATTCAGGAAGACAAATCTTTAAATATTTTAAAGTTTACACTTAATAATTGTTTTATCTCTCAAATTCATAACTGTAGCTGAGGGGTACATAAAGATTTGTCTCCCTAAGTCATGGCCAATTGTCACATCAGGAAGACAAATCTTTATATACTCCAAAGTTTACACTTAATAATTGTTTTATCTCTCAAATTCATAACTGTAGCTGAGGGGTACATTAAGATTTGTCTCCCTAAGTCATGGCCAATTGTCACATCAGGGAGACAAATCTTCATATACTTCAAAGTTTACACTTAATAATTGTTTTATCTCTCAAATTATTAACTGTAGCTGAGGGGTACATACAGATTTGTCTCCCTAAGTCATGGCCAATTGTCACATCAGGAAGACAAATCTTTATATACTTCAAAGTTTACACTTAATAATTGTTTTATTTCTCAAATTATTAACAGCAGCTGAAGGGTGCATAAAGATTTGTCCCCCTAAGTCATGGCCAATTGTCACATCAGGGAGACTAATCTTTATATACTCCAAAGTTTACACTTAATAATTGTTTTATTTCTCAAATTATTAACAGCAGCTGAGGGGTGCATAAAGATTTGTCCCCCTAAGTCATGGCCAATTGTCACATCAGGGAGACTAATCTTTAAATATTTTAAAGTTTACACATAATAATTGTTTTATTTCTCAAATTATTAACAGCAGCTGAGGGGTACATAAAGATTTGTCCCCCTAAGTCATGACCAATTGTCACTTCAGGAAGACAAATCTTTATATACTCCAAAGTTTACACTTAATAATTGTTTTATTTCTCAAAATATTAACTGTAGCTGAGGGGTACATAAAGATTTGTCTCCCTAAGTCATGACCAATTATCACATCAGGGAGACAAATCTTTATATACTTCAAGGTTTACACTTAATCATTTATTTTATTTCTCAAATTATTAACAGCAGCTGAGGGGTGCATAAAGATTTGTCCCCCTAAGTCATGGCCAATTGTCACATCAGGGAGACTAATCTTTAAATATTTTAAAGTTTACACTTAATAATTGTTTTATTTCTCAAATTATTAACAGCAGCTGAGGGGTACATAAAGATTTGTCTCCCTAAGTCATGGCCAATTGTCACTTCAGGAAGACAAATCTTTATATACTGCAATGTTTACACTTAATAATTGTTTTATTTCTCAAAATATTAACTGTAGCTGAGGGGTACATAAAGATTTGTCTCCCTAAGTCATGACCAATTATCACATCAGGGAGACAAATCTTTATATACTTCAAAGTTTACACTTAATAATTGTTTTATTTCTCAAATTATTAACAGCAGCTGAGGGGTGCATAAAGATTTGTCCCCCTAAGTCATGGCCAATTGTCACATCAGGGAGACTAATCTTTAAATATTTTAAAGTTTACACATAATAATTGTTTTATTTCTCAAATTATTAACAGCAGCTGAGCGGTACATAAAGATTTGTCTCCCTAAGACATGGCCAATTGTCACATTGGGGAGACAAATCTTTATATACTTCAAAGTTTACACTTAATAATTGTTTTATTTCTCAAATTATTAACAGCAGCTGAGGGGTACATAAAGATTTGTCTCCCTAAGTCATGACCAATTATCACATCAGGGAGACAAATCTTTATATACTTCAAAGTTTGCACTTATTAATTGTTTTATTTCTCAAATTCATAACTGTAGCTGAGGGGTACATAAAGATTTGTCTCCCTAAGTCATGGCCAATTGTCACATCAGGGAGACTAATCTTTAAATATTTTAAAGTTTACACATAATAATTGTTTTATTTCTCAAATTATTAACAGCAGCTGAGGGGTACATAAAGATTTGTCTCCCTAAGTCATGGCAAATTGTCACATCAGGGAGACAAATCTTCATATACTTCAAAGTTTACACTTAATAATTGTTTTATTTCTCAAATTATTAACAGCAGCTGAGGGGTACATAAAGATTTGTCTCCCTAAGTCATGGCCAATTGTCACTTCAGGAAGACAAATCTTTATATACTCCAATGTTTACACTTAATAATTGTTTTATTTCTCAAAATATTAACTGTAGCTGAGGGGTACATAAAGATTTGTCTCCCTAAGTCATGGCCAATTGTCACATCGGGGAAACAAATCTTTATATACTCCAAAGTTTACACTTAATAATTGTTTTATCTCTCAAAATATTAACTGCAGCTGAGGGGTACATTAAGATTTGTCTCCCTAAGTCATGGCCAATTGTCACATCAGGAAGACAAATCTTTAAATATTTTAAAGTTTACACATAATAATTGTTTTATTTCTCAAAATATTAACTGTAGCTGAGGGGTACATAAAGATTTGTCTCCCTAAGTCATGGCCAATTGTCAATTCAGGAAGACAAATCTTTAAATATTTTAAAGTTTACACTTAATAATTGTTTTATCTCTCAAATTCATAACTGTAGCTGAGGGGTACATAAAGATTTGTCTCCCTAAGTCATGGCCAATTGTCACATCAGGAAGACAAATCTTTATATACTCCAAAGTTTACACTTAATAATTGTTTTATTTCTCAAAATATTAACTGTAGCTGAGGGGTACATAAAGATTTGTCTCCCTAAGTCATGGCCAATTGTCAATTCAGGAAGACAAATCTTTAAATATTTTAAAGTTTACACTTAATAATTGTTTTATCTCTCAAATTCATAACTGTAGCTGAGGGGTACATAAAGATTTGTCTCCCTAAGTCATGGCCAATTGTCACATCAGGAAGACAAATCTTTATATACTCCAAAGTTTACACTTAATAATTGTTTTATCTCTCAAATTCATAACTGTAGCTGAGGGGTACATTAAGATTTGTCTCCCTAAGTCATGGCCAATTGTCACATCAGGGAGACAAATCTTCATATACTTCAAAGTTTACACTTAATAATTGTTTTATCTCTCAAATTATTAACTGTAGCTGAGGGGTACATAAAGATTTGTCTCCCTAAGTCATGGCCAATTGTCACATCAGGAAGACAAATCTTTATATACTTCAAAGTTTACACTTAATAATTGTTTTATTTCTCAAATTATTAACAGCAGCTGAAGGGTGCATAAAGATTTGTCCCCCTAAGTCATGGCCAATTGTCACATCAGGGAGACTAATCTTTATATACTTCAAAGTTTACACTTAATAATTGTTTTATTTCTCAAATTATTAACAGCAGCTGAGGGGTGCATAAAGATTTGTCCCCCTAAGTCATGGCCAATTGTCACATCAGGGAGACTAATCTTTAAATATTTTAAAGTTTACACATAATAATTGTTTTATTTCTCAAATTATTAACAGCAGCTGAGGGGTACATAAAGATTTGTCCCCCTAAGTCATGACCAATTGTCACTTCAGGAAGACAAATCTTTATATACTCCAAAGTTTACACTTAATAATTGTTTTATTTCTCAAAATATTAACTGTAGCTGAGGGGTACATAAAGATTTGTCTCCCTAAGTCATGACCAATTATCACATCAGGGAGACAAATCTTTATATACTTCAAGGTTTACACTTAATCATTTATTTTATTTCTCAAATTATTAACAGCAGCTGAGGGGTGCATAAAGATTTGTCCCCCTAAGTCATGGCCAATTGTCACATCAGGGAGACTAATCTTTAAATATTTTAAAGTTTACACTTAATAATTGTTTTATTTCTCAAATTATTAACAGCAGCTGAGGGGTACATAAAGATTTGTCTCCCTAAGTCATGGCCAATTGTCACTTCAGGAAGACAAATCTTTATATACTGCAATGTTTACACTTAATAATTGTTTTATTTCTCAAAATATTAACTGTAGCTGAGGGGTACATAAAGATTTGTCTCCCTAAGTCATGGCCAATTATCACATCGGGGAAACAAATCTTTATATACTCCAAAGTTTACACTTAATAATTGTTTTATCTCTCAAATTCATAACTGTAGCTGAGGGGTACATAAAGATTTGTCTCCCTAAGTCATGGCCAATTGTCACATCAGGAAGACAAATCTTTATATACTCCAAAGTTTACACTTATTAATTGTTTTATTTCTCAAATTGTTAACTGCAGCTGAGGAGTACATTAAGATTTGTCTCCCTAAGTCATGGCCAATTGTCACATCAGGAAGACAAATCTTTAAATATTTTAAAGTTTACACATAATAATTGTTTTATTTCTCAAAATATCAACTGTAGCTGAGGGGTACATAAAGATTTGTCTCCCTAAGTCATGGCCAATTGTCACATCGGGGAAACAAATCTTTATATACTCCAAAGTTTACACTTAATAATTGTTTTATCTCTAAAATTCATAACTGTAGCTGAGGGGTACATAAAGATTTGTCTCCCTAAGTCATGGCCAATTGTCACATCAGGAAGACAAATCTTTAAATATTTTAAAGTTTACACTTAATAATTGTTTTATCTCTCAAATTCATAACTGTAGCTGAGGGGTACATAAAGATTTGTCTCCCTAAGTCATGGCCAATTGTCACATCAGGAAGACAAATCTTTATATACTCCAAAGTTTACACTTAGTAATTGTTTTATTTCTCAAATTGTTAACTGCAGCTGAGGGGTACATAAAGATTTGTCTCCCTAAGTCATGGCCAATTGTCACATCAGGAAGACTAATCTTTAAATATTTTAAAGTTTACACATAATAATTGTTTTATTTCTCAAATTATTAACAGCAGCTGAGGGGCACATAAAGATTTGTCTCCCTAAGTCATGGCCAATTGTCACATCAGGAAGACAAATCTTTATATACTTCAAAGTTTACACTTAATAATTGTTTTATTTCTCAAATTATTAACAGCAGCTGAGGGTGCATAAAGATTTGTCCCCCTAAGTCATGACCAATTGTCACATCAGGGAGACAAATCTTTAAATATTTTAAAGTTTACACATAATAATTGTTTTATTTCTCAAATTATTAACAGCAGCTGAGGGGTACATAAAGATTTGTCCCCCTAAGTCATGACCAATTATCACATCAGGGAGACTAATCTTTATATACTTCAAAGTTTACACTTAATAATTGTTTTATTTCTCAAATTATTAACAGCAGCTGAGGGGTGCATAAAGATTTGTCCCCCTAAGTCATGACCAATTGTCACATCAGGGAGACAAATCTTTAAATATTTTAAAGTTTACACATAATAATTGTTTTATTTCTCAAATTATTAACAGCAGCTGAGGGGTACATAAAGATTTGTCTCCCTAAGTCATGACCAATTATCACATCAGGGAGACAAATCTTTATATACTTCAAAGTTTACACTTAATAATTGTTTTATTTCTCAAATTATTAACAGCAGCTGAGGGGTGCATAAAGATTTGTCCCCTAAGTCATGACCAATTGTCACATCAGGGAGACAAATCTTTAAATATTTTAAAGTTTACACATAATAATTGTTTTATTTCTCAAATTATTAACAGCAGCTGAGGGGTACATAAAGATTTGTCTCCCTAAGTCATGACCAATTATCACATCAGGGAGACAAATCTTTATATACTTCAAAGTTTACACTTAATAATTGTTTTATTTCTCAAATTATTAACAGCAGCTGAGGGGTGCATAAAGATTTGTCCCCCTAAGTCATGGCCAATTGTCACATCAGGGAGACTAATCTTTAAATATTTTAAAGTTTACACATAATAATTGTTTTATTTCTCAAATTATTAACAGCAGCTGAGCGGTACATAAAGATTTGTCTCCCTAAGACATGGCCAATTGTCACATTGGGGAGACAAATCTTTATATACTTCAAAGTTTACACTTAATAATTGTTTTATTTCTCAAATTATTAACAGCAGCTGAGGGGTACATAAAGATTTGTCTCCCTAAGTCATGACCAATTATCACATCAGGGAGACAAATCTTTATATACTTCAAAGTTTGCACTTATTAATTGTTTTATTTCTCAAATTCATAACTGTAGCTGAGGGGTACATAAAGATTTGTCTCCCTAAGTCATGGCCAATTGTCACATCAGGGAGACTAATCTTTAAATATTTTAAAGTTTACACATAATAATTGTTTTATTTCTCAAATTATTAACAGCAGCTGAGGGGTACATAAAGATTTGTCTCCCTAAGTCATGGCAAATTGTCACATCAGGGAGACAAATCTTCATATACTTCAAAGTTTACACTTAATAATTGTTTTATTTCTCAAATTATTAACAGCAGCTGAGGGGTACATAAAGATTTGTCTCCCTAAGTCATGGCCAATTGTCACTTCAGGAAGACAAATCTTTATATACTCCAATGTTTACACTTAATAATTGTTTTATTTCTCAAAATATTAACTGTAGCTGAGGGGTACATAAAGATTTGTCTCCCTAAGTCATGGCCAATTGTCACATCGGGGAAACAAATCTTTATATACTCCAAAGTTTACACTTAATAATTGTTTTATCTCTCAAAATATTAACTGCAGCTGAGGGGTACATTAAGATTTGTCTCCCTAAGTCATGGCCAATTGTCACATCAGGAAGACAAATCTTTAAATATTTTAAAGTTTACACATAATAATTGTTTTATTTCTCAAAATATTAACTGTAGCTGAGGGGTACATAAAGATTTGTCTCCCTAAGTCATGGCCAATTGTCAATTCAGGAAGACAAATCTTTAAATATTTTAAAGTTTACACTTAATAATTGTTTTATCTCTCAAATTCATAACTGTAGCTGAGGGGTACATAAAGATTTGTCTCCCTAAGTCATGGCCAATTGTCACATCAGGAAGACAAATCTTTATATACTCCAAAGTTTACACTTAATAATTGTTTTATTTCTCAAAATATTAACTGTAGCTGAGGGGTACATAAAGATTTGTCTCCCTAAGTCATGGCCAATTGTCAATTCAGGAAGACAAATCTTTAAATATTTTAAAGTTTACACTTAATAATTGTTTTATCTCTCAAATTCATAACTGTAGCTGAGGGGTACATAAAGATTTGTCTCCCTAAGTCATGGCCAATTGTCACATCAGGAAGACAAATCTTTATATACTCCAAAGTTTACACTTAATAATTGTTTTATCTCTAAAATTCATAACTGTAGCTGAGGGGTACATAAAGATTTGTCCCCCTAAGTCATGACCAATTATCACATCAGGGAGACAAATCTTTATATACTTCAAAGTTTACACTTAATAATTGTTTTATTTCTCAAATTATTAACAGCAGCTGAGGGGTACATAAAGATTTGTCTCCCTAAGTCATGACCAATTATCACATCAGGGAGACAAATCTTTATATACTTCAAAGTTTGCACTTATTAATTGTTTTATTTCTCAAATTCATAACTGTAGCTGAGGGGTACATAAAGATTTGTCCCCCTAAGTCATGGCCAATTGTCACATCAGGGAGACAAATCTTCATATACTTCAAAGTTTACACTTAATAATTGTTTTATCTCTCAAATTATTAACTGTAGCTGAGGGGTACATAAAGATTTGTCTCCCTAAGTCATGGCCAATTGTCACATCAGGGAGACTAATCTTTAAATATTTTAAAGTTTACACATAATAATTGTTTTATTTCTCAAATTATTAACAGCAGCTGAGGGGTACATAAAGATTTGTCCCCCTAAGTCATGACCAATTGTCACTTCAGGAAGACAAATCTTTATATACTCCAAAGTTTACACTTAATAATTGTTTTATTTCTCAAAATATTAACTGTAGCTGAGGGGTACATAAAGATTTGTCTCCCTAAGGCATGACCAATTATCACATCAGGGAGACAAATCTTTATATACTTCAAGGTTTACACTTAATAATTTATTTTATTTCTCAAATTATTAACAGCAGCTGAGGGGTGCATAAAGATTTGTCCCCCTAAGTCATGGCCAATTGTCACATCAGGGAGACTAATCTTTAAATATTTTAAAGTTTACACATAATAATTGTTTTATTTCTCAAATTATTAACAGCAGCTGAGGGGTACATAAAGATTTGTCTCCCTAAGTCATGGCAAATTGTCACATCAGGGAGACAAATCTTCATATACTTCAAAGTTTACACTTAATAATTGTTTTATTTCTCAAAATATTAACTGTAGCTGAGGGGTACATAAAGATTTGTCTCCCTAAGTCATGGCCAATTGTCACATCGGGGAAACAAATCTTTATATACTCCAAAGTTTACACTTAATAATTGTTTTATCTCTCAAATTCATAACTGTAGCTGAGGGGTACATAAAGATTTGTCTCCCTAAGTCATGGCCAATTGTCACATCAGGAAGACAAATCTTTATATACTCCAAAGTTTACACTTATTAATTGTTTTATTTCTCAAATTGTTAACTGCAGCTGAGGGGTACATTAAGATTTGTCTCCCTAAGTCATGGCCAATTGTCACATCAGGAAGACAAATCTTTAAATATTTTAAAGTTTACACATAATAATTGTTTTATTTCTCAAAATATTAACTGTAGCTGAGGGGTACATAAAGATTTGTCTCCCTAAGTCATGGCCAATTGTCAATTCAGGAAGACAAATCTTTAAATATTTTAAAGTTTACACTTAATAATTGTTTTATCTCTCAAATTCATAACTGTAGCTGAGGGGTACATAAAGATTTGTCTCCCTAAGTCATGGCCAATTGTCACATCAGGAAGACAAATCTTTATATACTCCAAAGTTTACACTTAATAATTGTTTTATTTCTCAAAATATTAACTGTAGCTGAGGGGTACATAAAGATTTGTCTCCCTAAGGCATGACCAATTATCACATCAGGGAGACAAATCTTTATATACTTCAAGGTTTACACTTAATAATTTATTTTATTTCTCAAATTATTAACAGCAGCTGAGGGGTGCATAAAGATTTGTCCCCCTAAGTCATGGCCAATTGTCACATCAGGGAGACTAATCTTTAAATATTTTAAAGTTTACACATAATAATTGTTTTATTTCTCAAATTATTAACAGCAGCTGAGGGGTACATAAAGATTTGTCTCCCTAAGTCATGGCAAATTGTCACATCAGGGAGACAAATCTTCATATACTTCAAAGTTTACACTTAATAATTGTTTTATTTCTCAAATTATTAACAGCAGCTGAGGGGTACATAAAGATTTGTCTCCCTAAGTCATGGCCAATTGTCACATCAGGAAGACAAATCTTTATATACTCCAAAGTTTACACTTATTAATTGTTTTATTTCTCAAATTGTTAACTGCAGCTGAGGGGTACATTAAGATTTGTCTCCCTAAGTCATGGCCAATTGTCACATCAGGAAGACAAATCTTTAAATATTTTAAAGTTTACACATAATAATTGTTTTATTTCTCAAAATATTAACTGTAGCTGAGGGGTACATAAAGATTTGTCTCCCTAAGTCATGGCCAATTGTCACATCAGGAAGACAATCTTTATATACTTCAAAGTTTACACTTAATAATTGTTTTATTTCTCAAATTATTAACAGCAGCTGAGGGGTGCATAAAGATTTGTCCCCCTAAGTCATGACCAATTGTCACATCAGGGAGACAAATCTTTAAATATTTTAAAGTTTACACATAATAATTGTTTTATTTCTCAAATTATTAACAGCAGCTGAGGGGTACATAAAGATTTGTCTCCCTAAGTCATGACCAATTATCACATCAGGGAGACTAATCTTTATATACTTCGAAGTTTACACTTAATAATTGTTTTATTTCTCAAATTATTAACAGCAGCTGAGGGGTGCATAAAGATTTGTCCCCCTAAGTCATGACCAATTGTCACATCAGGGAGACAAATCTTTAAATATTTTAAAGTTTACACATAATAATTGTTTTATTTCTCAAATTATTAACAGCAGCTGAGGGGTACATAAAGATTTGTCTCCCTAAGTCATGACCAATTATCACATCAGGGAGACAAATCTTTATATATTTCAAAGTTTACACTTAATAATTGTTTTATTTCTCAAATTATTAACAGCAGCTGAGGGGTGCATAAAGATTTGTCCCCCTAAGTCATGGCCAATTGTCACATCAGGGAGACTAATCTTTAAATATTTTAAAGTTTACACATAATAATTGTTTTATTTCTCAAATTATTAACAGCAGCTGAGGGGCACATGAAGATTTGTCTCCCTAAGTCATGGCCAATTGTCACATCAGGAAGACAAATCTTTATATACTTCAAAGTTTACACTTAATAATTGTTTTATTTCTCAAATTATTAACAGCAGCTGAGGGGTGCATAAAGATTTGTCCCCCTAAGTCATGACCAATTGTCACATCAGGGAGACAAATCTTTAAATATTTTAAAGTTTACACATAATAATTGTTTTATTTCTCAAATTATTAACAGCAGCTGAGGGGTGCATAAAGATTTGTCCCCCTAAGTCATGACCAATTGTCACATCAGGGAGACAAATCTTTAAATATTTTAAAGTTTACACTTAATAATTGTTTTATTTCTCAAATTATTAACAGCAGCTGAGGGGTGCATAAAGATTTGTCCCCCTAAGTCATGACCAATTGTCACATCAGGGAGACAAATCTTTAAATATTTTAAAGTTTACACATAATAATTGTTTTATTTCTCAAATTATTAACAGCAGCTGAGGGGTACATAAAGATTTGTCTCCCTAAGTCATGACCAATTATCACATCAGGGAGACAAATCTTTATATATTTCAAAGTTTACACTTAATAATTGTTTTATTTCTCAAATTATTAACAGCAGCTGAGGGGTGCATAAAGATTTGTCCCCCTAAGTCATGGCCAATTGTCACATCAGGGAGACTAATCTTTAAATATTTTAAAGTTTACACATAATAATTGTTTTATTTCTCAAATTATTAACAGCAGCTGAGGGGCACATGAAGATTTGTCTCCCTAAGTCATGGCCAATTGTCACATCAGGAAGACAAATCTTTATATACTTCAAAGTTTACACTTAATAATTGTTTTATTTCTCAAATTATTAACAGCAGCTGAGGGGTGCATAAAGATTTGTCCCCCTAAGTCATGACCAATTGTCACATCAGGGAGACAAATCTTTAAATATTTTAAAGTTTACACATAATAATTGTTTTATTTCTCAAATTATTAACAGCAGCTGAGGGGTACATAAAGATTTGTCTCCCTAAGTCATGACCAATTATCACATCAGGGAGACTAATCTTTATATACTTCAAAGTTTACACTTAATAATTGTTTTATTTCTCAAATTATTAACAGCAGCTGAGGGGTGCATAAAGATTTGTCCCCCTAAGTCATGACCAATTGCCACATCAGGGAGACAAATCTTTAAATATTTTAAAGTTTACACATAATAATTGTTTTATTTCTCAAATTATTAACAGCAGCTGAGGGGTACATAAAGATTTGTCTCCCTAAGTCATGACCAATTATCACATCAGGGAGACAAATCTTTATATACTTCAAAGTTTACACTTAATAATTGTTTTATTTCTCAAATTATTAACAGCAGCTGAGGGGTGCATAAAGATTTGTCCCCCTAAGTCATGGCCAATTGTCACATCAGGGAGACTAATCTTTAAATATTTTAAAGTTTACACATAATAATTGTTTTATTTCTCAAATTATTAACAGCAGCTGAGGGGTACATAAAGATTTGTCTCCCTAAGTCATGACCAATTATCACATCAGGGAGACAAATCTTTATATACTTCAAAGTTTACACTTAATAATTGTTTTATTTCTCAAATTATTAACAGCAGCTGAGGGGTGCATAAAGATTTGTCCCCCTAAGTCATGGCCAATTGTCACATCAGGGAGACTAATCTTTAAATATTTTAAAGTTTACACATAATAATTGTTTTATTTCTCAAATTATTAACAGCAGCTGAGCGGTACATAAAGATTTGTCTCCCTAAGACATGGCCAATTGTCACATCGGGGAGACAAATCTTTATATACTCCAAAGTTTACACTTAATAATTGTTTTATCTCTCAAATTATTAACTGTAGCTGAGGGGTACATAAAGATTTGTCCCCCTAAGTCATGACCAATTATCACATCAGGGAGACAAATCTTTATATACTTCAAAGTTTACACTTAATAATTGTTTTATTTCTCAAATTATTAACAGCAGCTGAGGGGTACATAAAGATTTGTCTCCCTAAGTCATGACCAATTATCACTTCAGGGAGACAAATCTTTATATACTTCAAAGTTTGCACTTATTAATTGTTTTATTTCTCAAATTATTAACAGCAGCTGAGGGGTGCATAAAGATTTGTCCCCCTAAGTCATGGCCAATTGTCACATCAGGGAGACTAATCTTTAAATATTTTAAAGTTTACACATAATAATTGTTTTATTTCTCAAATTATTAACAGCAGCTGAGCGGTACATAAAGATTTGTCTCCCTAAGACATGGCCAATTGTCACATTGGGGAGACAAATCTTTATATACTTCAAAGTTTACACTTAATAATTGTTTTATTTCTCAAATTATTAACAGCAGCTGAGGGGTACATAAAGATTTGTCTCCCTAAGTCATGACCAATTATCACATCAGGGAGACAAATCTTTATATACTTCAAAGTTTACACTTAATAATTGTTTTATTTCTCAAATTATTAACAGCAGCTGAGGGGTACATAAAGATTTGTCTCCCTAAGTCATGGCCAATTGTCACTTCAGGAAGACAAATCTTTATATACTCCAATGTTTACACTTAATAATTGTTTTATTTCTCAAAATATTAACTGTAGCTGAGGGGTACATAAAGATTTGTCTCCCTAAGTCATGGCCAATTGTCACATCGGGGAAACAAATCTTTATATACTCCAAAGTTTACACTTAATAATTGTTTTATCTCTCAAATTCATAACTGTAGCTGAGGGGTACATAAAGATTTGTCTCCCTAAGTCATGGCCAATTGTCACATCAGGAAGACAAATCTTTATATACTCCAAAGTTTACGCTTATTAATTGTTTTATTTCTCAAATTGTTAACTGCAGCTGAGGGGTACATTAAGATTTGTCTCCCTAAGTCATGGCCAATTGTCACATCAGGAAGACAAATCTTTAAATATTTTAAAGTTTACACATAATAATTGTTTTATTTCTCAAAATATTAACTGTAGCTGAGGGGTACATAAAGATTTGTCTCCCTAAGTCATGGCCAATTGTCAATTCAGGAAGACAAATCTTTAAATATTTTAAAGTTTACACTTAATAATTGTTTTATCTCTCAAATTCATAACTGTAGCTGAGGGGTACATAAAGATTTGTCTCCCTAAGTCATGGCCAATTGTCACATCAGGAAGACAAATCTTTATATACTCCAAAGTTTACACTTAATAATTGTTTTATTTCTCAAAATATTAACTGTAGCTGAGGGGTGCATAAAGATTTGTCTCCCTAAGTCATGGCCAATTGTCAATTCAGGAAGACAAATCTTTAAATATTTTAAAGTTTACACTTAATAATTGTTTTATCTCTCAAATTCATAACTGTAGCTGAGGGGTACATAAAGATTTGTCTCCCTAAGTCATGGCCAATTGTCACATCAGGAAGACAAATCTTTATATACTCCAAAGTTTACACTTAATAATTGTTTTATCTCTAAAATTCATAACTGTAGCTGAGGGGTACATAAAGATTTGTCCCCCTAAGTCATGACCAATTATCACATCAGGGAGACAAATCTTTATATACTTCAAAGTTTACACTTAATAATTGTTTTATTTCTCAAATTATTAACAGCAGCTGAGGGGTACATAAAGATTTGTCTCCCTAAGTCATGACCAATTATCACATCAGGGAGACAAATCTTTATATACTTCAAAGTTTGCACTTATTAATTGTTTTATTTCTCAAATTCATAACTGTAGCTGAGGGGTACATAAAGATTTGTCCCCCTAAGTCATGACCAATTGTCACATCAGGGAGACAAATCTTCATATACTTCAAAGTTTACACTTAATAATTGTTTTATCTCTCAAATTATTAACTGTAGCTGAGGGGTACATAAAGATTTGTCTCCCTAAGTCATGGCCAATTGTCACATCAGGGAGACTAATCTTTAAATATTTTAAAGTTTACACATAATAATTGTTTTATTTCTCAAATTATTAACAGCAGCTGAGGGGTACATAAAGATTTGTCCCCCTAAGTCATGACCAATTGTCACTTCAGGAAGACAAATCTTTATATACTCCAAAGTTTACACTTAATAATTGTTTTATTTCTCAAAATATTAACTGTAGCTGAGGGGTACATAAAGATTTGTCTCCCTAAGGCATGACCAATTATCACATCAGGGAGACAAATCTTTATATACTTCAAGGTTTACACTTAATAATTTATTTTATTTCTCAAATTATTAACAGCAGCTGAGGGGTGCATAAAGATTTGTCCCCCTAAGTCATGGCCAATTGTCACATCAGGGAGACTAATCTTTAAATATTTTAAAGTTTACACATAATAATTGTTTTATCTCTCAAATTATTAACTGTAGCTGAGGGGTACATAAAGATTTGTCTCCCTAAGTCATGGCCAATTGTCACATCAGGGAGACTAATCTTTAAATATTTTAAAGTTTACACATAATAATTGTTTTATTTCTCAAATTATTAACAGCAGCTGAGGGGTACATAAAGATTTGTCCCCCTAAGTCATGACCAATTGTCACTTCAGGAAGACAAATCTTTATATACTCCAAAGTTTACACTTAATAATTGTTTTATTTCTCAAAATATTAACTGTAGCTGAGGGGTACATAAAGATTTGTCTCCCTAAGGCATGACCAATTATCACATCAGGGAGACAAATCTTTATATACTTCAAGGTTTACACTTAATAATTTATTTTATTTCTGAAATTATTAACAGCAGCTGAGGGGTGCATAAAGATTTGTCCCCCTAAGTCATGGCCAATTGTCACATCAGGGAGACTAATCTTTAAATATTTTAAAGTTTACACATAATAATTGTTTTATTTCTCAAATTATTAACAGCAGCTGAGGGGTACATAAAGATTTGTCTCCCTAAGTCATGGCAAATTGTCACATCAGGGAGACAAATCTTCATATACTTCAAAGTTTACACTTAATAATTGTTTTATTTCTCAAATTATTAACAGCAGCTGAGTGGTACATAAAGATTTGTCTCCCTAAGTCATGGCCAATTGTCACTTCAGGAAGACAAATCTTTATATACTCCAATGTTTACACTTAATAATTGTTTTATTTCTCAAAATATTAACTGTAGCTGAGGGGTACATAAAGATTTGTCTCCCTAAGTCATGGCCAATTGTCACATCGGGGAAACAAATCTTTATATACTCCAAAGTTTACACTTAATAATTGTTTTATCTCTCAAATTCATAACTGTAGCTGAGGGGTACATAAAGATTTGTCTCCCTAAGTCATGGCCAATTGTCACATCAGGAAGACAAATCTTTATATACTCCAAAGTTTACACTTATTAATTGTTTTATTTCTCAAATTGTTAACTGCAGCTGAGGGGTACAATAAGATTTGTCTCCCTAAGTCATGGCCAATTGTCACATCAGGAAGACAAATCTTTAAATATTTTAAAGTTTACACATAATAATTGTTTTATTTCTCAAAATATTAACTGTAGCTGAGGGGTACATAAAGATTTGTCTCCCTAAGTCATGGCCAATTGTCAATTCAGGAAGACAAATCTTTAAATATTTTAAAGTTTACACTTAATAATTGTTTTATCTCTCAAATTCATAACTGTAGCTGAGGGGTACATAAAGATTTGTCTCCCTAAGTCATGGCCAATTGTCACATCAGGAAGACAAATCTTTATATACTCCAAAGTTTACACTTAATAATTGTTTTATTTCTCAAAATATTAACTGTAGCTGAGGGGTACATAAAGATTTGTCTCCCTAAGGCATGACCTATTATCACATCAGGGAGACAAATCTTTATATACTTCAAGGTTTACACTTAATAATTTATTTTATTTCTCAAATTATTAACAGCAGCTGAGGGGTGCATAAAGATTTGTCCCCCTAAGTCATGGCCAATTGTCACATCAGGGAGACTAATCTTTAAATATTTTAAAGTTTACACATAATAATTGTTTTATTTCTCAAATTATTAACAGCAGCTGAGGGGTACATAAAGATTTGTCTCCCTAAGTCATGGCAAATTGTCACATCAGGGAGACAAATCTTCATATACTTCAAAGTTTACACTTAATAATTGTTTTATTTCTCAAATTATTAACAGCAGCTGAGGGGTACATAAAGATTTGTCTCCCTAAGTCATGGCCAATTGTCACATCAGGAAGACAAATCTTTATATACTCCAAAGTTTACACTTATTAATTGTTTTATTTCTCAAATTGTTAACTGCAGCTGAGGGGTACATTAAGATTTGTCTCCCTAAGTCATGGCCAATTGTCACATCAGGAAGACAAATCTTTAAATATTTTAAAGTTTACACATAATAATTGTTTTATTTCTCAAAATATTAACTGTAGCTGAGGGGTACATAAAGATTTGTCTCCCTAAGTCATGGCCAATTGTCAATTCAGGAAGACAAATCTTTAAATATTTTAAAGTTTACACTTAATAATTGTTTTATCTCTCAAATTCATAACTGTAGCTGAGGGGTACATAAAGATTTGTCTCCCTAAGTCATGGCCAATTGTCACATCAGGAAGACAAATCTTTATATACTCCAAAGTTTACACTTAATAATTGTTTTATTTCTCAAATTGTTAACTGCAGCTGAGGGGTACATAAAGATTTGTCTCCCTAAGTCATGGCCAATTGTCACATCAGGAAGACTAATCTTTAAATATTTTAAAGTTTACACATAATAATTGTTTTATTTCTCAAATTATTAACAGCAGCTGAGGGGCACATAAAGATTTGTCTCCCTAAGTCATGGCCAATTGTCACATCAGGAAGACAATCTTTATATACTTCAAAGTTTACACTTAATAATTGTTTTATTTCTCAAATTATTAACAGCAGCTGAGGGGTGCATAAAGATTTGTCCCCCTAAGTCATGACCAATTGTCACATCAGGGAGACAAATCTTTAAATATTTTAAAGTTTACACATAATAATTGTTTTATTTCTCAAATTATTAACAGCAGCTGAGGGGTACATAAAGATTTGTCTCCCTAAGTCATGACCAATTATCACATCAGGGAGACTAATCTTTATATACTTCGAAGTTTACACTTAATAATTGTTTTATTTCTCAAATTATTAACAGCAGCTGAGGGGTGCATAAAGATTTGTCCCCCTAAGTCATGACCAATTGTCACATCAGGGAGACAAATCTTTAAATATTTTAAAGTTTACACATAATAATTGTTTTATTTCTCAAATTATTAACAGCAGCTGAGGGGTACATAAAGATTTGTCTCCCTAAGTCATGACCAATTATCACATCAGGGAGACAAATCTTTATATACTTCAAAGTTTACACTTAATAATTGTTTTATTTCTCAAATTATTAACAGCAGCTGAGGGGTGCATAAAGATTTGTCCCCCTAAGTCATGGCCAATTGTCACATCAGGGAGACTAATCTTTAAATATTTTAAAGTTTACACATAATAATTGTTTTATTTCTCAAATTATTAACAGCAGCTGAGGGGCACATGAAGATTTGTCTCCCTAAGTCATGGCCAATTGTCACATCAGGAAGACAAATCTTTATATACTTCAAAGTTTACACTTAATAATTGTTTTATTTCTCAAATTATTAACAGCAGCTGAGGGGTGCATAAAGATTTGTCCCCCTAAGTCATGACCAATTGTCACATCAGGGAGACAAATCTTTAAATATTTTAAAGTTTACACATAATAATTGTTTTATTTCTCAAATTATTAACAGCAGCTGAGGGGTACATAAAGATTTGTCTCCCTAAGTCATGACCAATTATCACATCAGGGAGACTAATCTTTATATACTTCAAAGTTTACACTTAATAATTGTTTTATTTCTCAAATTATTAACAGCAGCTGAGGGGTGCATAAAGATTTGTCCCCCTAAGTCATGACCAATTGCCACATCAGGGAGACAAATCTTTAAATATTTTAAAGTTTACACATAATAATTGTTTTATTTCTCAAATTATTAACAGCAGCTGAGGGGTACATAAAGATTTGTCTCCCTAAGTCATGACCAATTATCACATCAGGGAGACAAATCTTTATATACTTCAAAGTTTACACTTAATAATTGTTTTATTTCTCAAATTATTAACAGCAGCTGAGGGGTGCATAAAGATTTGTCCCCCTAAGTCATGGCCAATTGTCACATCAGGGAGACTAATCTTTAAATATTTTAAAGTTTACACATAATAATTGTTTTATTTCTCAAATTATTAACAGCAGCTGAGGGGTACATAAAGATTTGTCTCCCTAAGTCATGACCAATTATCACATCAGGGAGACAAATCTTTATATACTTCAAAGTTTACACTTAATAATTGTTTTATTTCTCAAATTATTAACAGCAGCTGAGGGGTGCATAAAGATTTGTCCCCCTAAGTCATGGCCAATTGTCACATCAGGGAGACTAATCTTTAAATATTTTAAAGTTTACACATAATAATTGTTTTATTTCTCAAATTATTAACAGCAGCTGAGCGGTACATAAAGATTTGTCTCCCTAAGACATGGCCAATTGTCACATCGGGGAGACAAATCTTTATATACTCCAAAGTTTACACTTAATAATTGTTTTATCTCTCAAATTATTAACTGTAGCTGAGGGGTACATAAAGATTTGTCCCCCTAAGTCATGACCAATTGTCACATCAGGGAGACTAATCTTTAAATATTTTAAAGTTTACACATAATAATTGTTTTATTTCTCAAATTATTAACAGCAGCTGAGGGGTACATAAAGATTTGTCTCCCTAAGTCATGGCCAATTGTCACTTCAGGAAGACAAATCTTCATATACTCCAAAGTTTACACTTAATAATTGTTTTATTTCTCAAAATATTAACTGTAGCTGAGGGGTACATAAAGATTTGTCTCCCTAAGTCATGGCCAATTGTCACATCGGGGAGACAAATCTTTATATACTCCAAAGTTTACACTTAATAATTGTTTTATTTCTCAAATTATTAACTGTAGCTGAGGGGTACATAAAGATTTGTCCCCCCAAGTCATGGCAAATTGTCACATCAGGGAGACTAATCTTTAAATATTTCAAAGTTTACACTTAATAATTCTCAAATTCACAGAGTTTATTATCAGGTTTGAATGGTGACGATATCTTTCATTCTGGCTCTCTGGGAAAAAAGAAAACACTTCATGGATGTACAGCATATAGGTGCCACTATCACCATGGCAACAACTTAAAATATACAGTGCCAGAATTAATTGAAGGGTGGTGATCATCACAATTGTGTGCAGTCAAATTTAGTGTAAATAAACAACATATTTGACCCATACACGTATATGTTGCTACCCATAGTATGGGACCCATATCAAACTCACACAGTCACAGTCAGAATCTCATTCCTCATAAGTAAGTATTAGTATAATTTAAAATCACTGAATATGTTTTCAAACAGAAAGAAGTCTGCAAGATGGCATGGGAGTTGTTATTAGATGTCTTGAAGCTTCCCAAGTAGAGACTGTATGTGATGTGTTTTGGTGGTGATGAAAAAAATAGGATTAGGTGCGGATGAGGAATGCAAACAAATATGGATTGATATTGGGTAATTCAAATACTGTAAACCACTTTATTAGCTCCACTGTCAATGCAGATGACCCAGCAGAGCTGTTGGTATGGGGGTCTCTCCGGCGTCGTCAGTCCTGCACCCTGTGTCGTATGTCCCGCGTCAAGTTTTCATTTAAATGACTTCTTCTTCAAAAGTACTTGACCAATTACATTCATATTTGTACCAAAGGTACTTTGGGTTGTCCTCTGTCAGATTTGTGAAATTCATGTCAAAATGGGGAAATTTGGATTTTTAGTGAATATTTTTGTCATTTTTGGTATTTTTTTTATTTTCAACAACTACTCCAAATGCTTTCATATTTCCAGCAATTATACGTGGGCTGGTCCTCTGTCAGATTTGTTAAATTTGTTTCAAAATATGCAAATTTGGATTTTTAGTGAAATTTGTTGTCATTTTTGGTAAAAAATGTTATTTTAGACAACTAGTCCTAAACCGTAAGTTCAAATGCTTTGATATTTACAGCAATGGTACTTGAGGTGGTCATCTGTCAGTTTTTCTAAATTTGTTTCAAGATATGCAAATTTGGATTTTTAGTGAATATTTTTGTCATTTTTGGTAAAAAATGTTATTTTAAACAACTAGTCCTAAACCGTAAGTTCAAATGCTTTGATATTTACAGCAATGGTACTTGAGGTGGTCCTATGTCAGATTTGCTAAATTTGTTTCAAGATATGCAAATTTCGATTTTTAGTGAGTATTTTTGTCACTTTGGGGAATTTTTTTTATTTTCGACAACTAGTCCAAAACCATGAGTCCAAGTGCTTACATATTTCAAGCAACGATATGTGGGGTGGTCCTCTGTTAGATTTGTTAAATTCGCCTCAATATATTCAAATTTTGATTTTTGTGAATATTTTTGTCATTTTTGGTAAATAATGTTATTTTCGACAACTAGTCCGAAACCGTGAGTCCAAATGCTTACATATTTCCAGCAATGATACATGGGGTGGTCCTCTGTCAGATTTGTTAAATTTTCTACAAAATATCCAAATTTGGATTTTTAGTGAATATTTTTGTCATTTTTGGTAAATAATGTTATTTTCGACAACTAGTCCGAAACGGTGAATCCAAATGCTTACATATTTCCAGCAATGATACGAGGGGTGGTCCTCTGTCAGATTTGTTAAATTCGCCTCAATATATGCAAATTTGGATTTTTAATGAATATTTTTGTCATTTTTGGTAAAAAAAATTATTTTCGATAACTACTCCAAAACTGTAAGTCAAAATGCTTTGATATTTGCAACAATGGTACTTGGGGTGGTCCTCTGTCAGATTTGTTAAATTTTTGTGAATTTTAAGTGAATATTTTTGGTAAAAAATGTTATTTTCGACAACTAGTCCTAAATCATAAGTCCAATTGCTTTCATATTTGCAGCAAGGATACGTGGGGTAGTCCTCTGTCAGATTTGTTAAATTCGTCTCAAAATATGCAAATTTAGATTTTTAGTGAATATTTTTGGTAAAAAATGTTATTTTCGACAACTAGTCCTAAACCGTAAGTCCAAATGCTTTGATATTTATAGCAATGGTACTTGGGGTGGTCCTCTGTCAGATTTGTTAAAAGTTTTGTCAAAATATGCAAATTTTGTGTTTTATATTCTCCTTTTTCCATAAAAATACAAAACATCTCATTATCATAATTATCTTTTGGTTTTTCATCCAGATTACTTGAAAGGGTTCTTCAATTCAGCATTAGGGATAAGATGAGTGATGTCAGTCCATGCCGCTCTGTTCCAAGATACACTTTGATTGGATAGGCAGACACCTCAAGTTAAATGAATGATCCGAACGTCTTAGAACTCTGAAATCTTGTATTTATCCAGTTTTCAGGTATGTGTATAAAAAAAATGACTTCACAAAATAAACCTACATAATTTTTTCCCCATTTTATTTTGAAAACTTTTGATGAGGACCTATAATCAATAAGCAATTATGTCCATATGACTCAAAATAAAATTAAGAATTTCTTTAATGGACAGTTTATTGACAATCATTTGGAAATCAGTTTTTTATTGATTGATGGTTAAAACTGTTTTTGTCTTTTACACAGACAATTAAATGATAGTGAATTGCGAGTTGCTGAGATATTTAAGGCAGATAAAATCCATGTTGTACCTTTTTCTTCACATGACAACGTAAAAGTAACCACTTCCAAGTTCTGACTTGGACATGGAGTTGGTGCACTTGTGACATCAATGAATAAAGATGGAGGTAAACAAATCACAGATATTATTTTATTGTAGATGTGAATCGTGCAATATCATATCATTTCCACAATGGTTGGCATATATGCACATCCATAAAATATTGGAGAAGCATCACGTCCTCGGCCTTCTTGATTTGCCAAATTTTTCTGCATAAATAATTATTTTCATTGTTAAACTATCTGTTTCCTGTTGATGTCAATGTCAATTTTTCTGTTTAGACCAAAAATAAAACCTGTTCAAAATCAAGAGATGACCTTTAACCTTGTTGCATTTACAGGTTAATACAGTATCAAGCACAGGGAGAAATAATTTTGAAATGAAATATTTATTCGACATAGCTGGAAAAACACTATTTTTTTTTGCAAATTGGGCTTGCATTATTGCAATTGTGTTCTTCTGTACAAGCATGCAATTAGAAATTTGTTGATGCATTTTTTTCTGCAGTAATGGACATGATACTATATTCTGTTGTTGAGTGCTAAGCAAAAGAATTGTATAATTTTGGCAATTATTGTGACAAAAAGAGTTATGACCCACCTATTCACATTAACCATGTTAGTTTATTTTAGATGTTTTCACAGGTACAAGGGGAGTAGGTGGTTAGTAATCACTTCACAGCTGATAAGAAGACTATGATGGTAAAACATGTCCTCCAATAATTGTTATTATTAGCAATGTGTACGTTTCAATTCACATTCTGATATATAACTTGTATTGGTGCATGTATTAATTCATCACAGAAAAGAATGGTTTCAACATTGGTTTTACCTGCTTCTTCATAGTTTCTCTGTCTAAATAGACTTCAAGTCCTATGTCAACTATATGTCCTGACCCATTTACTTACATGTCAGTGTCTGACTGGCATCACGGTTACTACATGGTTTTTTAGTAACCATGCTGGCAAAATGAGATCAAATTCAGACATTGAAAGTAAGAAAAAAACTAAAATTCAGTTTCCAGAGCCACATAACGAAAGGTATCTGTCAGCCATCACTGTTTACCAAGTCAATCTGATTTCACACATAGATAGTGAAAACCACAAGTGCCAACAAATTAAATCACTGGTACGGTACAATGGAATATGTCACCTCTTGTCATTTACAGCGCCCTCTAGTGGCAATAAATATATTTGATTCAGTCAATGGAGCTGTTTATCGAAAAACCTGTTTCAAAAAATTTGTTTGAGGGCAGGGGAAAATGTTGGTTTCTTGATGGCAGGGGAAAATTGAGATACAACCTTGCTACAGAAAACAACTTAATGGTAAAATTAGCCAAAACATGATATTTCCACTGAATTTTATTTATTTTTTATTCATCAGAGCAATGCCGATAGTGTACGTAATCTCATTATTTTATCTGTGAGCATTGCTGCTATCACGTTTTAGCCAATCACAGACCACGTACATAGAGCGTAAAACACGTGGTCAGCACTTCAGCTATGAACCTAGGACTTAACCAAGGTCTCTGACAATCGACAGAATTGATCTACAGTTTTCATCAGCAATTGTGGATGTTGCAGACTGATTTTATCGTCAAACGTGATTTCAGTTTTGAAGCACACCCGGCATCAACGGTCGATCGGTCGTGAATCACACAGTCACTTGGGGGCTGAAAATGATTTATTCATTTCAGTCCCCAAGTGACTGTGTGAATCACACAGGAATTCGACGGACAGGATTGTAAAAGCTATAACCTCGATTACCCCACAACGGACGAAATAATCCTACCTGTGATAAAAGAAGGACCACAGCGAAACCAAGAGAGCTACAGAACTGCAACTATCCACAGCTTGGAAATCACCGTCGACCGGAAAATCGTCACAAGGAACCGTGAGTACCACGTACGTCCACATGGTCTTGTAGTGATTCTATGTCAGTCGGGGCATGGAGCTCTTTTTTTTAGCTCCATGGTCAGGGCGACGTAACATCTGCAAGCCCTTATAGTGATTACCAAAGTTACGAAAAGGGAACACACTAAATTTATGACATCTGCTCTCGTCTCGGTGTCAGTTACGTGCACAGTCAGCTGGCATCGGTGTCGCTGAGTGTATACCCTCTATCATATACACCCAGCGACACTGATGCCAGCTGACTGTGGTTACGTGTGGCTACAAATACTTCGGCTGGGGGGGGGGGTCTTTCATATCTTATAGAACAGGAATGCTTTACACCCGAAACACAGTCTGTGCTTATGAAAACATTGAAAACTTTTATTTTTGCTAAAATTTGTGTTGGATTTTGGTATTTTACAGAGCAAAATATGCATATTTAAAAGTTAAAAAAAACAAACAATGTATTTATTTTTTCATCATTTATTTTAATTTATATATCAACTTTTCACAAATTTAACTTATTTGATTTGCTGAACAAAAACTGTTACAGCTCTTTGTACTAATTGCCGTGTTGTCTTTCCGTCAACTGTTATAATTGGATAAATCCAGTAAATATCTTGTACAATGGTGACTTGAGACTTTAAAGTGCCTGTGAAATGGCTGCTATTTTCACGTCTAAAATTATCAATTGATACATTAATATTATTAATTTTTATGTTTCTAAGCATAAATTATTTTTTTGAAGTGAAAAAATGTGTTTTAAACTCAGTCTACAGCAACTTTATTTTTTGTATTTTAAAACGAGGCTCCTCATTAGCTATTCATTGCCATACAGAAATTCCCCTTGTGACGTCAGAAAGGGAAGTTGCTGGGCAGCTCGCATTGCCGATACGTGTAAATAAGGCCAATTTCTTGTGCAGTTTTCTCGTCTTTGACTAAATTGTCACTTATGTACTTTTTCGTCGAGGAAGAACGGGCCATAATGAACACTTGGATATCAAATTTGTTGCATGGGGTTGAGTTAGATGCGAGATATGTCCGTTCTGGTGTGGCTGGTCGCAGTGATGTCACCGTCCCCGGCGCACGTTTGTAAACTATCGCTGAACCTCGGCACTGGACAACTTTCGAGTCGGTAAGAAGTTCTAGTTTTTTTTTGTTCTAGTTGAGCTTACTACTCTTTATAAAATATCTTATCGATAATTTCAAAGAGGTATGTGTGAACTCTTTATTATGCTCGATAAACTTAGATCGCGAATTTCCTCAGAAATATTGCCTGCTTCGTTCAAACTAGCCGTGGTTTCGCGGCGTTTTGGGTCCGGGAAGATATTTTGCTTCGTCTGTCAGTTATATATACATCGTCGGTATACAGTCGGACCCTAACCACAAATACTACTATGCACCAGTCACGTCGAATCCCTGTTTCTCGAGCCACAAATTTATATTTATACTTATGTACTAATTGTAAATGTGTTCAATATTTTTTTCATCCATAATTCAAACACATATATAACATAATAATAGTTGCCTTTATTATAGTAACAAAAGATGCATCATAAAATGAATGAATTACGTATAAACAAATGCCAAATAAAGATTGTGACCTTATTTATTTTCTAAACCTCCACAGGTTAACGAGGGAATACTTCAAGTTTCTTGAAAAAGACTACAGTACTACCAGAGTGAGCAGTAACAGATTTATCAATATTTATGTCAGAGAATTATTTAGGACTTAAACTACCAAATCTTGGTTTTTCATGGATTCCAAAATCTGAAGATGTGTTTCCTTTTTTTCATTGTCACACAGTGTCACTCAATTAAAACCATATACTATAGTAATAGTAATCCATGTACAAATTATATTTTATTCACATTATTTTCCTCACATACATGTACAGACAATCCAATGTTTACATTGTCATATTTCCTTGTTCATCACAAGTCTAAATAAAATTTGTGAACTGTGTAACGTAGCCTGTTTTTTATTAGCATAATTGTTGCAGCATCTGGAAATGTATTTACACTGTTATGTGAATCTTGTAGTGTGGCAATGAACTGCCGAGACTTTGTCAGGGTGGGCATACTGGCTGTTGAGTGGCAGGGGTGCATCATCAAGTGTATGTAAACAATCTCCTCCAACATACAAGTCTAGTGTATTGAAGAGTTCTTCTATGTAATCTGTAAATTATAATGAGAGCATTTTGATTCAACAATAGTAGATAGAAAACCATAAAGAATCATATCATACATGCTCTATTGAAGTACATTTCCAGTAGAAGCATCAAAATTAAAATAAAAAGAAAACATATTTTGACATTCTAGACGTTAAACTTTAGTGATCAATAAAATAGGGAAATAACTAAAAAAAAAACGACAAATCACAGTTACTAAATAAATGACCGCCGCGTGGAAATAGATTCAGTTGAAATGGGTGAACGCGTCGGGTCACGACGAGGACAAGTGCGTGACTGGTGGCGTTTAATTGGATAACAAAAATAATTGAGAGCAACACACATACAGACAAATTCAGAGTGGACTCGAGTTAGCGTGATTGTCATGCTTATTTACTTGGTGATAACGCATTGACAGCCAAAGCCCGGATTCTTATTCCATAAATGATTTCTAGACATCTCGACCCAAATTGAACATCTCGACCCACCGCATCGACGCGACCCTGTCTCAATGTGGCGACGCGAACCTCTATCTAGTTCAACGTTGATCGACATCTTTTGATTCGAAACATCGTGTACTATCTACTAGTATTTCCAACGCGTGTGGTCGGCGCCTTTGATTGCGTTAATTTTGTTTTTTATTCGCGAAATCTATCACTGGCAGCGTTTGTTTTGTCATGTCTCATAACTGAAAGTCCAAGCTGACTTTGTTTTGGCTGTAGGTATGAAAAACGGGTTGGGATTTTTTGGGGTCGAGATGTCCAGTACCCCCATAAATTATTTCGCAGATCAAGCTAGAAGGAAAGTAACAGAGGTGTGAATTCAACACCAATCACCGAACAATTCAGAAACTTTTAGCCTGCGAAAATGAAAACAATTAGCAGTGTGTAAGGACTGCGTAATTTCCTGTTTGTCCGACGCGTCGTTTTCGTGTTACTATCAAAAATTATTGATACCTTTACATAACGCAAACTTAATTGTCTCTATAAAGTACGGTGGCCCATATATACAATTAGTCCGCTACATGAAAATCCGTCGGCTATTTGAAAATCGCTCTGCTACTTGAAAAAAAGTCGGTCGGCTACTTGAAAATTGCTCCGCTACATGAAAATCGGTCGGCTACATGAAAATCGGTCGGCTACATGAAAATCGGCCGGCTATATGAAAATCGGTCGGCTACATGAAAATCGGTCGGCTACATGAAAATCGGCCGGCTATATGAAAATCGGTCAGCTACATGAAAATCGGTCGGCTACATGAAAATCAGTCGGCTACATGAAAATCAGTCGGCTACATGAAAATCGGTCGGTTACTTGAAAATCACGGTAACACAAATTATTACATTTTTAAAGAAAACAAGCGGGAAACTATATGCACCCCAATGAGCTAAAGATGATGCATTTGTGTCTCGTATTGTTTAATTATTTTTAAATCTATATAACGGCATAGTGTAAAACTCGTATGTATATTTACTAAACGCTTGCTACACGTGACGTACAATGAAAAGTTTAAATTTAAATCGAGAGCAATGAATTGACATAATCACGTAGCTCTTTAACCGAACTTTGCGAAGAAATACTACACGTGATAATTTACGCATGTTTTGCAATAACTTGCATACTAGTATATATTTTTCGCTGTTATTGTAATTAACATTATTGTTGTTTAGGAGTTAAAATGGTATAGAAATCCATATTGTTTTGCAATTATAAGTTTATGTATTATTATCACCACCGGAGAAGGGATACACGTGTTCACGTGGTTTTGAACCTTCACCTGGTTTGTTTCTACTATTATAATACTACGTCGTACAACTTCATCTATCTAGTACTCAAGTACCAATTTGATCTACGCATGTATCCGGTTTGGCAATTGAGATTCTGTCATCGTTTTTAATATCCAAAGTACATGATTAGTTTTTGTCCATTCTTGAGTATTACAAATTATTATTATAGTTCATATAGAAATATTTTGTTTATACCACATAGTGTTTATTGGTAAATATTGCGTCATGTAACTACGACTCGTCTCAATTGGGCAAGTTGTACCGGAGCACCGAGTTACTGACGTTATAGGACATATTTTTATAGCTCCATTGGTAAGGCTGTTTTAAACTGAACAAATCTATACCTCGTCATAGATCATTTGAAGGTGATCAAATTATGATTGAGTGTACCTTATTATAGACCAAACATCAGCCATGATATGTGCATGGGCTTTATGCGCGAGATTTTTTCTTGTCGTTTTTCGCTTTCTTTTATATTTTAGAAATCATGTGTGCACGATATATTCACAACATGATGGTAGACCAAATTGTTAAAAATGTCCTCATAGCGTGTAGGTAAGCTTTGTGTGTTGCGCCAAAATTGCACACATTTCAATTATTTCAGATAACATATTGTTTGTTTGTGCAATTAGTTTGGTTGACCGTTCTATCACCTTAGCTTTGACAATCACACCGATTTTTTAAATAAGTCATAAACATTAGTGTGCCCGATTTACAACCCGTAGTTGCGAATCATGTGATATGACGGTCGGCAAGGGGTATTTTCGTAAGCTGTAATCAATTGTTTTTATTTTTCGTAATAATGTAATTTAAACAAATAAAAAAACGTAATTTCGTAGACATGAGCAAGATGTAAAACGTAATCAGCTATCCTATTCTTCCGTAATTCGTACACAAATCTTATTTTTTGTAAGTGTATTAAATGTCGTAATTCGTACGAAATTACAAACTTGTAATTCCTCATTTGAAGCCCGGTGTCATGCGAAGAATTTTCCGTGCGCTAAAACTTCCGGGTGAGGTCGTTGCACAAGCGCAATGCAGTTCTTGAATATCTTCGCGGTGTAGTGGATTCTCGTAAATAATGTGCATTGTTCAATGAAAATAAACGTTCTGCTGTTGATGCGTCGACGGCAGATGGCTAAGTTGTTACGTATATCTCGAATGTAGGTAGTTTCGGACACACACATGTTGTATATCTTGTTGATTGAATCCTTGCAGTTCTATATATTTAGTAATCCAAAATCTAAATAAATGTATATAACAGCAAAGACTGTGTTCGAAACTATTTCCGGGATGGCGAATTGTGGCCGACTCCCGCCCACCGTATAGTTCATACATATTACAATAATTACTAGTATCTTATTGAAATTATCTGTTGGTTGAAGTCAATGAATTTTCTGAAATACTGATACCAAAGGTACAATTGCAGAAACTATCAGTAAATACAAATAGTACATTTATAAATAAAATACAACAACCTAGTGAGCACCTCTGCTTGTGTAAACACCAGATGTGTTATGTACTTAAGGATTATAAATGATTAATATTATTTTGCCTGGCGTTGTACATAATACGTGTCGCATTGTTTTTGTAATTCAACTATTCTATTGTTTTACTAAAATAAAATGTGAACAAGTTTTCTCTTCTAGTTCCCTTTTATTGATGATTCTACAGACATGTCAAGCATGACCACGTATAATTTTATTTTTCCAAACATGAAAAAATAATTGCTAAGAATTGAGAATAGTTGATATCGTCACAAAAAGAACATATCTAATTGAGATTAACCCAAGATACCCACATAACATGTATCAAATGAATTGAGCTGGTAGTTTTCAAGAAGTCGTCGGAAATAGCAGTTTTGACATAAATGACCCAAAATATTCAAAAAATACAATATTGACACAAAATCTGAGAGAGACCCATTCAAGGTAGTAGTATATTGAACATCAAAACACTCAGGCTACTGGTTTTCAAGACGAAGATGCAAATGCAATTGTTGAAGGACAAACGACAGTTAATCAGTAATAAGATCAGCTCCGTTGCTGTGTCATCTTCAATGGCAGCGGAGCTAAAAATTATTAGTATTCAAGTCGCAAATACAAAACTTGTTATAATTTATGGTTATTTCGTCAATAACATAATGAAATTAAACAATTGTTAAGCTTAAGAGCTAATCCTTACAACAGACAATGATGATCATTGTTTCGCCTCGTATAGTATATTTCTGATGTTTTGTCTGGCATCAGATTTTTATTTGTCACTATAATATTATTCTAATAACTTGCCAAAAGATTCATTTCTTACCTCTGTATCTGTACAGATTATATCATAATCATATCATGATCATTATTTTATACGACTATAGAATTTGAACAACTCACTGTAGTTTGTTGAATTATTATTATTATTATTATTATTATTATTATTATTATTATTATTATTATTATTATGCATATTTAATTTGTATGCTCATTTGCTAAAACAATGAGCGATTTAGCGTGACGTTCGAAGTTAACACGATGTTCTAAATATTCTGACTTTTACAATGACATGTACGCAATGTTATCTACACTTTATTTAATGCGGTGTGCAAGTGTCCTCGTCAAACATTGTTCTTAGTAGAACACCGGAAAATATATCACACCGGAACTAATATCGCACGTTAACGTTCGACATTAATTCCTAGCCTGATTCGCGCATATGCGTCACACAAACCCATGAGATTTGTCACAGCAGAACGCGTTCACCGGAGGTTATTCTATGTGTGATATTCTTTGGCTCTTAAATCAAATATATTAAAATAACTGTAAAATGTAATTATTAATTTGTTTTATCTGTGTAAAGTGTAAAAACCCATTTATACTATACATGGAATTTTCATTTTATTTCTTGTAAAAACGTAAAATGCCTTTTTAATTTTCTGTAACCTGTATACCCCTCGCCCACCCTCTGATATATGTTGACAGCAAGACGCTCGTTTTATAGGTGAATAAAAGCTAAACTTAGTAGTAGTAAAGCCATGAAACTGATTTGTAGTGATGTAAACATGATACACGGTACAGTAGATTTTGGTAACGAGTCGTAACAATTTGTGGTTGTATAGGGTTAGAATGGCGCACTGACTTGTAACCTGTTTACATTCAAAGCCTAGAGTCAGCATGCCAATACATTCAACACATGCAAATATGATGTTTCAAGTATACAGGTTGGTTGACTTCATTTTATTTAACAAACAGATGAATACGTTGTTTACCCGACTTCGTAAGCATACACAAGCAATGGTATACCTTGCATGTTGTACTTCCGGGTCATACCTGCAGGTCGAAGGTTACCTCGCAACATACACGCGATTTTCTAGATAGAGGAGCAATTTTCATATAGCGGCGCGATTTTCAAGTAGCCGACCGATTTTTTCAAGTAGCGGAGCGATTTTCATGTAGCGGAGCAGTTTTCAAGTAGCCGATCAATTTTCAAGTAGCCGACCGATTTTCAATGTAGCCGACCGATTTTTTTCAAGTAGCGGAGCGATTTTCATGTAACGGCGCGATTTTCATGTAGCGGAGCAGTTTTCAAGTAGCCGAGCAATTTTCAAGTAGCCGACCGATTTTCATGTAGCGGACCAATTGTATATATGGGCCACCGTAATAAAGCGATAATCAGGATGGCAAAACAAGTCAAATGATTTGAAACACTTACCCGACGTCTCTCTCTCTTCTGAAATCCGCCTCGGTGATCATGGGCTGGTTCGGAATCTATTTCTTTCAAAATTGTTGGTATTGCGCCAGGTTTAAATTGTCGGCGCTTCTCTTTAAAACCTAGTTGTTTTTTCACGGCCGAAGACAGTTTTTCGAAAAAATAATCTGAGGTGAAGTGGACAATACATATGACGCTGTAAGGAGAAGGTCCACCCCAACCTTTTCTCGTTGTTTTCACGGCTTTCGTTTACTGACGTCGCACCTTCGGATCGTTTGGAAAAGTGTGAATACTTACACTATGACTATACGTATTACTGCAACCGCCCACAACACAACGTTTAACCATCACAAACGTTTGTTCTGAAAACAACTTCTAAAAACTCTATCTCAAAAAAAAAAAAAAAAAAAATGACAAAAAAAAGAAATGCCGACCGAAAAATGTATATCGTTTAAAAGCATGTTGAATCACGCAGTGTTATATAAGTACAGCGCAGGAGTATGGCTTCCTCTCATATTTTGGAAGTGGTGGCGCACTTTCGGCGAGAGTCGGAAATCCGGAAACAGTCGACCGTTTCAGGATAGGTGGGCGTGGCTACAGCACGAGATATATCTTAAATTTACTTGGATAGGAGTAACCATTTTGACAAAAAAAATCAATAACTGCCCACTTCAGTAGGACACGGATCTAAAATAGTTAACGTGAGAGTGGGCATTGCACAGGCACTTTAAATAAAATAACCTGATATCAGCAGCCCATGGACTTGGGATGTGTTTAAAACTTAACAGTATAATTGGGGTTCACATTGCATAATCTGTTAGTTACTTAGCAACTTCAATCAACCCCAACATATTTAGCCTATAACTTTTTTTTCATCAAAAAATTTATAGGCAATATAGGTAATAGTTATTATTGAGAACACATTTGTACGATTAA
Organism: Saccoglossus kowalevskii; assembly: GCF_978046115.1. Classification (NCBI taxonomy): domain Eukaryota; kingdom Metazoa; phylum Hemichordata; class Enteropneusta; family Harrimaniidae; genus Saccoglossus; species Saccoglossus kowalevskii. The sequence goes on along the minus strand of NC_140660.1, from coordinate 18,020,323 downwards.
CTTTTTTATCTTTTGTTCTGAAATCATTTTTTTTAAATATATGCATAAGCGCGTATGTGAATTCTGAAAAACATGGTGACACCCCTATTCATGATATCAAAAACAGGGTGACTCCCAATTCGCAAAATCAAAAACAGGGTAACCCCCCTACTGATCCACCGACCCACCCTAAATAAAATAAGAACCTACCAACTTTTAAAAAATATATCAGTTTAGAGGATTATTTGACAAACAATAATATTGAACTTATAGAATAAGTTTTGTCTAAGTAACCATTCACTGAGGATTGAAACAGGGCACCAAACTCAATAGCCATCAAATGAATAGATATGTCTTCTCTGTAACACAAATCACAAATTTTGTGATTTTTTGCCCTGTCTGTGCCCAACACAGAAACATTCTATTTATGGAAGCAAAGAAAATATCCCCAAATTTCAATAAAATAAACCATGACGACAAATACAGATTTATCTTGAGCGATGAATCCCTGTCAATAAATAAATTAAATAAATAAATAATAAATAAATAAATAAATAAATAAATAAATACATGTAAATGAATAAATAAATAAATAAATAAATACATGTAAATAAATAAAAATGCACTACTGTTTAATTAGTCGTAAGACATAAAACTCAAGTTTCCTTGTGAAAAGGAAGACCAAATTAAATCCTGAATATTTATAAATAAATAAATTATTGACAAGTAAAGACAACGCCCACTTGCCGCTAATTGGCTAATAAAGTGGACACTGTCCTGAGATGACCTTTTATCCACATGACCAAATGTTGTGGCGTCCAATCAGCGACAAGAGGAGAATAAAAATGTTTGCAAGGTATTTAAATTGAACGGTGATTGGTTGATTAGTGGCATGAGATCTGTAAGAGTTTGCAGATGTTACGTTGCCTTGGTGATACTGACTTAGAAACATTACAACACCCCCTGTGTATTACCCCAGACCATTCGTCCCGGTGTTATCGCTATCGCCACACGAGACTTCAGCTTGTCTCCTATACAATTTGACTGCGCACATCCAGAAAGTAGATGTAGCTGTGATTGGTGGAATACTAATGAGTTGAGTGTCAATCAAACGCCCACGCTATCTTTAGTAAACAAAGTCACGTGACACGCGCCATTTTAGTTTTGATTAGTTCATCGGATTGGAGTGTCGGTGCTCGCCATCCATAAATCAAATCAAAATGATTTCTAAGGAAATTGTCGCTAAGTACATTTGAAGTGCGGTCATCATTGCAAATTGAATGTGAGAAAGTTATGGAACGTCGTTTTGAACTTGAACGTGGTCGGGCAGGCGATTTCAAGGCAGCACGCTTAACCTTTCGTTCACAGGTTGGGAGATATTAGAATGACTGACAATTTCACGCCACTGTTTTACATTATTGGCGGATTTTTCTGCGCTATCAATCTTTCTCTTACAAACTAGACATAGATGAGACGACAGAGTCGCTCCTTTCACAACGTCGCACTGGATCAAATTGGAAAGACGATTTCCATAAGTTATCCCTCCTGCTTTTCCTGGCTTGAATAAATTCACACACGACTTTAACTGTCCACAAACTCGAAGACTACACGAACACAGTCTACAATAGTCGTCCGCAACAATATGTATGTATTTCTTCGGTGTACTGATGCACGAATGCACCGTGACACGGTGTTTCTCGGGTGTCGCCATCGCTGAGAATGCCGCCGGCGCAATTTTTCACCCTACTCCGATTCTGTTTTGCAACATTTTATCAATATTCCCTTTGACAAAATCGCCGACAAAAGCACCGCTTTGCTGATCTTTTGTTCTATAATTCTTAATGCAAACACCGACCCTAGTAGTAATTAGTAACGTCGCCTAGTACATATCATGGATGTACTAAGACTTAGTACATCCATGTACATATGAACGGTCGTCATTGCAAATCGAACATCCTTTTGAAATTTGGACGTCGGGCAGGCGATTTCAAGGCACCGCACTTAAATATTAGCAACATATTTTTCTGAGCGGTTGTTTATTCTCTTTCAAACGAGACATAAATGTGACGACATAGTCGATCCCTTATCCACCGCTAAGAATGCCGCAATGTTTCGTTCGTTTTGCAACATGCCACAAATCGTCGAAAAAAACACCACTTCGACGGAAGCTTGCGTAATAAGGGGGTTAAAACAAGAAAACAAATGCCATGTTTAATACATATCGACCTGTTTTACTTTCGAAAGATAACGGAACATGAACTCGTTTCGTGCGACTTCGGAACCCGAAGGAACACACCAACAACGTTGAATTTACCCGCTATCTTCCAAATATGGTATATTAATTTATTCAGTTGTTTATTTAGAGTGACGTCCGCGGTCGAATACGATTGGCTATCGATGTCAGTGCAAAGGTCATATGAATATTAAAATTAAGTGGGCAGAAGGAAAATTGTATAGGAGACAAGCTGGAGTCTCGTGTGGCGATAGCGATAACACCGGGACGAATGGTCTGGGGTACCTGTGTATGTCCCCAGATTTATCAAATTTGTCTGATTAATGTGTATCATAAATCACTTCTCAAGGGTTTGATGAACTTTTGTAGTTAATTTAAGATTGATCAGTTCAATTTTGATGGCATACAAAATGTTTTGTACAATTACCGGAAAGTTGCAAATGATTTATTTATTTTTACCGTACATTATTGTAGACTCCAAATTTGCCTATTCGTTGGCAGGTCGGTAGGGCGCCACCACAGTTCATTTAATTCTAAGTGGAGGTAACACAGGGCGAACAAACACGTTATGTTTTAGGAAAGGTCAGACGAAAATAGACGGCAAGTTTGCGATTAGTAATCTTTAGGCCCTTGGACTTGTATGATTATTTACGGGAACTTACAGAACAGTGGCAGGGTTTGTGAAGTTGTCAAGTTGAAGTCTGCAATTAATCGTATGTATTAAAGATTGAAGTTTCTTGGTACTACTTGTGTTGCTATATATTTACGTACACTCTGTTGTGTTGGAATCGCGTGAATATTATCGAACATATTGACGGTTTGCTGTAACGTAGCTTCGACCCACCCTTCATCAGATGACATACAGTGTCAAGCTCTATGTAGATGCAGTAGTGCAATCGCCAACCGGAATTATTGCGTCAACAATTATTTATTTTTATCTCGTGTTGTTCCAACTCCTCTCGCCCAGCCCAGTTTTCTAGGAAACCACTAATTTATGTGAGTTGTATATTTATATTCAAATTAGTCTACATGTATTCCATTTATTGTTGGATTTTTTAAGCTAGGAATTTTGAGTTCGACCACGGGGGAGCCCAGGAACTATAAATAATAATAAACTATAATAAATGAAAATACATTACTATAATAAACCAAATATCACGTCACTTAAAGCCTGTATGCTAAGAGTGGGGGGGGGGGGTTCCGGTAAAATGAAATATTGAACTTAGAAGGGATGCAATTCAGTGATCCCATATTTTTTCAATTCAACTAACATTAAAATAAATAATATATTAATTGTTTAAAAAAAAAAATCAAAATGGGACCCATATCAAATACAATATTCAGGGTTGAATAAGAGACTTAACATGAGTAAATCAGATAAAAAATATACATTTCTGTATTTTGTTCGATTAATATTGTGACGGTTAAATTTCATTAATTTATACCCAGGGAAGGGCTTATGACCAGGGAAGGGCTTATACCCAGGTAAGAGCTTATACCCAGGTAAGGGCTTATACCCAGGTTAGGGCTTATGACCAGGGAAGGGCTTATGATCAGGAAAGGGCTTATACCCGGATAAGGGCTTATACCCAGGTAAGGGCTTATACCCAGGGAAGGGCTTATACCCAGGGAAGGGCTTATACCCAGGGAAGGGCTTATGACCAGGGAAGGGCTTATGACCAGGAAAGGGCTTATGACCAGGAAAGGGCTTATACCCAGGGAAGGGCTTATGACCAGGGAAGGGCTTATACCCGGATAAGGGCTTATACCCGGGTAAGGGCTTATACCCGGGTAAGGGCTTATACCCGGGTAAGGGCTTATACCTGGGGAAGGGCTTATACCCGGGGAAGGGCTTATACCCGGGTGAGAGCTTTTACCCGGGTAAGGGCTTATGCCCAGGGAAGGGCTTATACCCATGGAAGGGCTTGTACCCAGGTAAGGTCTTGTACCCCGGGAAGGGCTTATACCCAGGGAAGGGCTTGTACCCCGGGAAGGGTTTATACCCAGGGAAGGGCTTATACCCAGGGAAGGGCTTATACCCAGGGAAGGTCTTATACCCAGGGAAGGTCTTATACCCAAGGAAGGTCTTGTACCTAGGGAAGGGCTTACACCCAGGTAAGGGCTTACACCCAGGTAAGGGCTTACACCCAGGGAAGGGCTTACACCCAGGGAAGGGCTTACACCCAGGGAAGGACTTATACCCAGGGAAGGGCTTATGACCAGGTAAGGGCTTATACCCAGGAAAGGGCTTATGACCAGGTAAGGACTTATACCCAGGTAAGGGCTTGTGACCAGGGAAGTATGGTGTAATGAACATGTGGTCACACTCCCTATATCACTGGTCTTGTAACTGCTACTGTTTTTGATATGTAATTGCTTATACTTATACGATAGTATGAAGTCAGTTTTCAGTTTCATACCTGCCATCATTTACCTAGTCTTGTTTTCCAATGTTGTTTCACCCAACCACACCAGTTATAGACATTCTAGAAGTAGTTTTATTGATAGAAAGTGTAATTTTTATAGGAAGTTATTTTATTATTCTTACTAGGAGTTTTCACATCTTATTTATGTTGAAAACAACACAAATTGTGTTTGATTGAGATGAATGGCATTTTATTTTGTTTTTATTTTTCATCATGTCTGGTTAATTCGGTCAATTTGGTCATTCTCTACCAGGTCATCTGTTTACTCATATGAGAACAGAGACAAAAGGAATCATGTTTTTGCTAGACATAACAGGTGATGTGAGGGAATGTGATGGGGTGGCATACTTATAATTCTAAGATCTGTTATGAAGAGTAAATCTGTTGTATAAATTATTTTTACCTGCCAAAATGTGTCAAGCACATGATTGTACATGTCATATACAGTGGTCAGTATTAAATGTAATTTTAATGTAATTTTTTCTTTGAAACCATCATTCACATTTAACACCTAATCTGACTTCTAATCTTCTACATACTGTACTATATATTTTGGCTCTCATTATTTTTCTAATATTTTAGTATCGACCTACGTATTTTTATCGACCTAATTTTGCTTATATCATTACATAGTTTTGAGACTTTTATAAAGATGATTTATTGAGGGAATATTTATCATTGTTTCTAGATTTTTTCTCCTAATTTGGTTTACTATGTTTTGCTATATTAGAAGCACATCTTCAATAGGAGTGTAAACCAAAAATCACATTTGTTGTACAGTGAATCATTAAAATATACTTAATTTGACAACAGAAACACCTCTGTAATTTAAGGGCATGTGTCTCTAATAGAACAAATACACTACTTCAAATACAGTTACAATAATTATCCATAAGTTAAAAAGATGGACTTTAATATTAACGCATCGCATCTCAGAAAATCATCATCCCTGTTATTTATGGTGCCAGCAGTGATGTGTTAATTGTGTCTAGATTTCATTCTTCTGTCATTGTCCCTTTTAAGATTTTTTTTCACTATATCATGTCTGTACTTTTCTTACCAGATGAACCAATGTGAATCAGAAAGCCAAGCTAGTTGGTTTGTTCATGGAGTGTGTTGGTGGTAGCACCCAGCCTATATCAGTATCATGGTCCAGCAGAAGATTACGAGTATTATCGTTTCTCCTGTCAGTTGAAGGTCAACATTTCAAAGACTCTACTGGTAATATCAACTTGGATGTCAGTGATGTGAGTATTCCCATATTAAATCATTATAAGTGTATATTATTCTTAAATTTTCATTGCTGATTTTGTTTTAATTAATGCTCAGATACAAATGTCAAACAATCATCATATTCCTGACATGTTTATATTCCAGCTTATTACTATAAACGAAACTATATATCTTAAATTCAATAACTAACGGGGACTGTGCCATGCAGGGCTTGTTTTATTGATTTTTGACTCCCATGTGCGAAGCACAAAATGGGAGTCTTTGCAGTTAGTGTGTCTGTATGTGTGTGTGTATGTGTGTATGTGTGTATGTGTGTATGTGTGTGTGTGTGTATGTGTGTCCGACTGTTCCACTGCTATCTCAAGAACCATACATCGGTTTTTGATGAAACTTGGTGCATAGATGCTCTGGGCCAATGCGCAGATTTGATTAGGTTTTGGTAAAAATCCATGCTCGTTAATTACCTAATTTGCATGATAATTAGCTAATTTTTAGCTGTTCTATGACTGTTCCACTGATATCTAAAGAACCACTCATTGGATTTTGATGAAACTTGGTACATAGATGCTCTGAACATATGCGAAGATTTGATTAATTTTTGGTAAAAATCTGTGCATATTAATTACCTAATTTGCATGATAATTATCTATTTTTTAGTGGTTCCATGACTGTTCCACTGATATCTAAACAACCACTCATTGGATTTTGATGAAACTTGGTACATAGATGCTCTGAACTAATGCTAGGTTTTGATTAGTTTTTGGTAATAATCCGTGGATACTAATTATCTAATTTGCATAATGATTAGTCAATTTTCGGTTTTTCCACTGATATCTCAAGTACTAATCATCACATTTCAATGAAACTTGGTACATAGATGTCATACGACACTGCACAGACCTGATAGTTTTTATGGTAATATCATTACATATTAATTACCTAATTTGCATAATTAATTAATTTTCAGCATTTGATATAAGTAGTTAGCATTACATTTCAATGAAACTTGGTACTTACATATTCAAGGACTATGCAGAGATTGATTGTTTTCGATAAATATTTGTGCATATTAATCACCTAATTTGCATAATTAGTTAATTTTCAGCTTTTCCACAGGTATCTCAAGTACTAATCATCGCATTTCAATGAAACTTGGTACATAGATCCTTTAGGACTATGCAGAGTCCTGATTAGTTTTAGGGTAAATAATTGTGCATATTAATTACCTAATTTGCATAATTAATTTTCAGCTTTTCTACTGATATCTAAAGTACTAATCATCACATTTCAATGAATCTAGAATTATGCAGACCCAATTAGTTTCCGGTAAATATCTGTGCATATTAATCACCTAATTTGCATAATTAACCAACTTTCACACTGATATCTCAGGTACTATACATCACATATCAATGAATGTACATGGATGCTGTAGGACAATAGACAGACCTGAATAATTGTGGGTTAAAATCTGTACATATTAATTACCTAATTTGCATAATTAACCAATTTTAAGCTTTCACACTGATATCTAAAGTACCGTAAAAACTCCAAAATTTCGACCGGTTTTAAATAATTGGTGTTAGAAATGTGACGTGTTTTTAGAGTCAAAATGAAGGTGCATTTTCGGACGGTCGAATTTTTCAGAATAGAAATCAGCAAAAAAAAATGGGGATGATAGACAGTGTGCTTCATTAGTTTTTAAAAAATGCAATGTCCGTCAATTGACGTAAACTTCCTCATGTTTCACGATAAAAGCAAAGGTCGTGGCCGAGTTGTAACTCAAAATCTAAACAAAGTCATCAATCAGTGAGTATTATGACAAGCAAAACAAAACATCAAGACGCGCAGAAGAGGTCAGCACAAAACTAATAGGTCAAAAAACAAAGCTGTCTCGCACTACCTAGGAAAACTTGCGAATGTTCGAAGTACAGGTACCCATTGGACAAAAGATACATGGAAGTTTAGCAAACGATCTCCCCGACCCAGTGCAATGTATCCGGTTAGAATCAAAGCTCACGTGTCCCTTATTTGAGGGACCAAATTCTGCCGTAAATTCGCCCTTGGATTAAAAAATAAAATGGGATTTAAGAAAATAAAATGGGACTTTTAAGGTGTATTTTGGCGTCATTTTTCGGACATTTCAATCAATCCTGCCGGCTAAAATAGAGTAAGTTTTACCGTAGTCATTGACGTCTGTCTATTCAAGAGTACACGTGTATGATTTTTATCGTGACTAGCGTGAGCGGGTAAGCTTCCTTTCGAGAATGAGCTGTTATCACTGTGAACAATGTTAAATTATTCTTCAGATGACCAGTTTATTTTTTAAAAACAACTAATTTTTTTATTTAAAAAAAATCATGCCGTTTTCGCATCAAAATCCAAGCCAAAATATCGTACTACAACATCAATTTCTTCCGCATTGCGTTCAATAACATTAACATATTTAAATAAGCTATGGTAATTTGAACACGTTGGCATCATCCAGCTTTTTGATTGGTTAATTAGCTATTTGACCTATTTGACCTAAGAGAACATGGCGGATATCCTACAGCATCAAACGTTTATGCGAGACCGGAATCATTCGCTTACGATGAAACTAAGTTGACTTTTATTTGTATTTCATAACCATTCAACAAATTTATTTTGTGTACATTATTATAATCACTACTGAGTACAGTAATAATCAACAATTCAGAAACGCAGCATGCCGAGATTTTTGTGTTCGTTTTTATTTGAAACTTCGTTTATTTAGAATATATTTTCGTTACCAATAAAATAAAAATCTCTCAGTCAATCAGAAACCCGGATTCATGCCTTTGAGGAAGGTCCCGTTTGAACGCTCACATCGTTTTTTTTTTCGTTTGGGGGAAAACTAAAACTGGTCGCAATTTTCGAATAAGAATGAGTCGGCAATTTTTAGTGGAGTCGAAAATTTGGAGGTAAATAAAACACCGAAACCCGGCAAATAAATAGGCGATCGAATTTTTAGAGGGGTCGAAATTTTGGAGTTTTCACGGTACTAATTATTCCATTTCAATGAAACTTTGCTCTAGGACAATGTACAAACCTAATTAGTTTGGGGTAAAAATCTGTTCATATTAATTCCCTAATAAGCATAATAATTCATAATTTTTTGGTTCTAATCACATTTCAATTAAACTTGGAGACATAGATTTTCTGTTACATTGTGCAGACCTCATTAGTTTTACACTCAAATCTGGTCATATTAATTTTCTGATTTGCATAATTAGTTTTCAGCTAAGTAATTTCGAATTATATTTAATGTGTCTCCAATACTCTCAGCACATGGGAGTTCTTTCTAAGCTTTCTTTGATTTTCTACAGGACTGTACATTTAAATACATTCCTTTAACATATAAGTATTTTGTTTTTCTAAGTTCTTTACTTTATCGTATAAATCAAATCTAGCTTTTCTTAGTTTTCCTCTATTTATTTTAAATTTTTTAGATTTCTGTCTTTTTGCATTTCTCTCATTGTTAATTTGTTCTTGCTTTAAAGTGTAACTGAATTGGGACAATTGACTTTCTTTGTGTGCAAAATTTATTTATAAACAACATTATGAATAAAAAACAAGTGAAAAATGAACATAAATTAAATAAACGAGCAATAATAATGTTCTGGATAAGGAAACGCCCACGTCCAATTTCTTGGCCGACTCAGAACGAGGCTTCAGCTAGAGAACCTAATTAGCATGCAAGGGTGATTTGTGACGTCACGGGGGGAACTTGTCATCGTTTCACAATGGCCGCTATACGCATGCAGTGCTCGGAAAGCGACACGGAATCTATCTTATCATTGTCTGACGAGAGTTATGAGATCGAGGAATATGATGACAACGAGAGATGTCACGATTTTGTTTTACATTGCCAGGGACAAAGTGGCCCATACAGGTTTGAACCTGCGAGAAAATACGCGATGTGGGTGATCGTGTACCTCCCCAAAATGACCATGACGATTCAGGCACCTGGTTAAGGCACAGGCACAGAGTTTGAACATCGTGACCGAAAATCTTAACGTTGTTATTTTTATTAAACTCCACCTGAACAATGTATCAATAATGTTAGAAAATCTACACTCTAAAATGTAAATTTGTGTGCGTCCGGTAGGATGCGAATACCTACAACTGCAAGATCGAAACAAATGAAATTGTACTGATAAATGATTCGGGCGTAAATGATACGTACTGATAAAATGATTCGGGCACTGCAGATAACGTTATGAGGAGAAGCTCCATTCCAATATTTCCTGGTGTTCTTGACGGCTTTGGTCCACTGAATTATTGTTGTCCCCCCCCCCCCCCAAGGAGAAGACAAGCCGAAGGACCATAAAAGCATAATATTACACGACTTTGTGTATTTGTAAATTTTGCATATATTTGGTATATATATGTTCGTATATATCTAGAAAAATCACGTCTTTCGTTAATAATTTCATTTGTTTGAAAGGTCCACCGATCGTGTCCCAATAATTTGTTTGGATTATCGATCCCCGTTGGTTTCTCCAAACGGTCCCGACGTCCGCCATTCAACACAATCAGCATTTATTTATAGCAATTCACCGAGATCATGTTCCGTAATTTGCTGTAAAACCAAATAATGAAACAAGTACTATTTATTATATATTTTTTTACCTCTCGAAACTACAACAGTGCGTAGAGTTATTGCAGTGGAATAGTCGCCTTGAAATCGATGGACCTTCAACTATCCATTTCTCACCTTGAAATAAAAAAAATCAAAGAGCATCGGGGGATATATTATTAACCAGTCTTGCCAATCGCTAGCTTTATTTTATTCGAATCCATAAAATTCATGAGTTTTTCGACATTTGTTGGCAACTTCCGCGCTAAAAATGGATGAAAAAGTGGGTGTGGTTCTCTCGCAAAGTTCTGTCGATAATACGGACAAATATGGTTCTATGACCCAGGTCGTGCCCCGATCAGGTGACTCTCATCCAATCAATGGTGTTGTAACAAAGCATATTTGATGCAAATTGAAGGGTCGTTGTACCATCCAATCTCCGGCGTCGATTCACTAAGTTTTTTTGCGCTGTGACAGGCTTCACAATTATTCACTGAAAAAACATCGGCATATTTTGACCATGGAGCTCCATGTTTTGACAAACGGATGGGATTTGACCTCAGTTCAAAAAAAGAAAAAAAAACAGGGCTGAGATACAAATCAGTTTTGTGAGTTGGGAAATAAGATAAACCAGACTAGGCTGGGGTCGACGATTTTCAGTATCGAAGGACTTCCGTGTGAATCATAATTTTCAAATTGTTCATCGGCTGGTCACCAAATACGTCCATGCTGATCGTGACTTAATTTTGAAAATTGGATGTCAAATTTTATCAAAGACGCCATCACAACCATCCAATCATAGGTGGGAATGTACGCACTTGTTTTGGAACTTTGTATCAAGATGACTGGCGACAACGCCGACGCACCAGGCAGCGTACGTGGGTTTTGCATGTATTAATAGTCCGGGCATGGGATCGGTTCTCTTACCAGCAAATGAAATGAGTGAAAAAATGGTAATTTTATAACAAGAACAGTTTCATTTCGTATATAGCAAATTTTGTTGTATTCGAACGACGATTGCATCGTGTGATTTAAATTTATCACAATTTTCCTTGCAGCCAATACGACACTCGTCACCTTGCCGATTGTAATTTACTTCACAAAGTTGTTGGTGCCCAATACTCGCAATACTAAAATAATTCAACAAGATATCTTTTTAGTAAAATGTCATTTTACTCTTGATTATTTTATTTTATTATTTTATTCCCCTTACCGCCCTGAATTTCAAATCGATTATATATCGAACTTCTTTACATTTGTTTTCCTTTACTGTGTGAAAATAATGAGGTCATACTCATGTCACAATACTTTGAAGCTGATGCCATGTTGATGCCATGAGACTGCGAACCTGAGGCCACGATGATGCCACAAAATAAGCGAGGCGAGCACAGCTTCAATTTTCAATGACACGAAGCTGATGCCACAATGATGCGATGCTGGGGCGACAATGAAGCCATGCGTAGGCGACAATGATGCCACAAAGGCCAAAGCTTTCGCGAGAACTGTACTGTATGCTGGTTTACTAAACGCTTGCGTATGGAAAATGGTTAACAATCTTGTCTGCTAGCAATCTCCTGCTTTATGGTCCCCGTTGGTGGCGCCATTTCGGCAACACTCGTAATGCCGAAAAAACTCGAAGGTGACGGGAGAGGGGGCGTGGCCCGGTTTTGGAATATCATTGACTGTTTACCCAATTTATATACCATTTTCACTTGATTTTTTTTCATAATGTTGTTTATAAATATTTTTTGCACACAAAAAAGTCAATTGGCCCAATTCAGTTACACTTTAATGACTTAATTAAAGTTTTGTCCTTTGCCAATGGGGCCCCAATAGCCTCACATTTTTTAAGTACAGAATTTGCACTTCCAGTGTTCAGATCATGAATAGCACTATGAATTCTAGGTGAAAAATTTCTACTCCAAGTAATGCTCCTTGGATTTGTTTTTGAATAACTACGGTGCACAGCTTCAGTTTTTGTGTGCTTGTCATGAATTTTGTTCTGTCTAGTGGATTTGGACCAAGTTGCATCTAAATTATTTTTTTGTCTGTCACAGACATATTCTGTTCAGTGTCAAGCGGTAAAAATGATTTGTTCCATTTATTGCGTTTCCTGCCAGTGCAAATAAATGAATATTTTCTGCACATTTCTCCACAGTTCCCACTATAACATTCGATGATGGCATCAACAGTAAATGATAGTTTATTTTTTATAATTTCCAGACATCCACAATACTGCTTGAAAGCCTTTGTGTGTTCTGTATTGCATCTGGCAACCAACTCATGGGCAAAGCGATTTTTAAGTTTATCCTTAAATGCTCTTGTCTTCCCAGGAAACATAGTAGCAGAGAAGGCGGTATTGCCTATTTTTTTCTTCAGTCCACCACACAGGTGTCTAATGTCTATCAGGTGATCAACTGGTTCATGCTGTGTCATTTCAATGTCATGGTGACCTTTACTGTCCCCATCGGAAGTGAAATGGCTGACAGTAAATTTCTGTTCTTCCATGCATTTCATGGATGCACTCCTTTCATCTCCAATACTGGCACCTGGTTGGATGTTGGCACTGCAGTGGGTGTCATGTTCTGGGCAGTTGACAATTAATCCTTTATTCTGTTGCTTTTCAGCAGTCTTGCAAAGTTTGTTCCCAGTGTACACTGACAATATCTTTTTCTTCGCCGTGACATTCTAACAGATGGTATAGGTCATTTGTGTTGCAGGCTGAAATAGAGTTTTGCCGGATGCACTCCACAGTGGGTTATTTTAGCGAGCAGCATCCGCAGTGGCACCACAAAGGTGTTGTACTGAATTAACATGATCCAGTTGTGCTGCCATATCTTCCTTGTTCAGTTTCACTATAGCCTGGCCAATTTTATTGGCACACTTCTGCATGCCACTGGTTGCTGTGGCTGGTATTCCTGTTGTCAACAATATTATCCGTATGCCTGTATTTGCAATTGGTGAGCCCATTAGTCTAACCTGCAGTCTGTCATTAGCTGTTGCTGCCCTCCGACCAGGTCCCACTTTTTTGGTGACTTCATAAAGCAGTACTTTTTTGCAGGTATAACCACACATTTGACACATCAAGCCCGCAGTTACACAAATTCCCCATTTCTGAATGTCATACCACTGCAAGTCACCTGTGCACAAGGTTGTTGAATAACTCGCATGTTGTTTTATTGCTTTGTTTCACAGACTTGATGTTTTCTCCATGTCAAGCATCCTGTATCCTGTCGGTACTTTGGTCGGAGACTGCAAATATTCATCAATCGTCTGAGGTGTCCTTTCTATTCAGGGTCTCGGCAAATGTACTTTTTCAGCAGTTGATACCGGTATTTCACCACTGGATCCTGCCTTTGTTACTTCGTCATACATGTCCCTGGATAACCGCTGATATGATGAACCAGGTAGGTTCACACCTGTGGTCATCTTTTCTATTGCTAAACCTCTATTCCAGACAACAGATCCTTTCTGGAACTTGGACTCACAGATATTACTCTTCTTGCTGCATGCCATGACTTGTTTTCTTTTGAGTTCCAACAAACTTGTGATAACTGCTCTCAAATGTACTGCCTGTATGCCTATATATTGGGTGTTAACCAACCACCCAATACTGCAATATACCAATTATGGTCAGGCTTGATCAGAATGCAGTTTTATGTCTCATGGTCACTGACAGCATTCTGACATCACAGGAAAGACAGTGAACCCATATTTGGGCCTGTGACCAATTAAAGCAAGGATAAACATTTACATTAGGATATACAATGTTGACAGATTTGATTTATTGATCTCCAGAGATCAGACCAAAATGTTAAAATTTCATTAAATTCAGTGTACCATTTTGAAAAAAAAATTAAAAATACAAGAAGTGACCAAAGTTGGTATATTCTTTTATGGGATGGTTGTTTGTATAACACTCTTTCATTTTATTAATTAAAAACACCTTTTCCTGTTCAGAATTTTAGATACAAGGACACTTGGCCAGATGGTAAATCTCTTCACTTGGAGCTGTAGTATGTGAAATGTATAGCGCCACCATGAGTCCAACTTTCCTACATATCTCCGAATTCTGTGAATTTGCATAAATTTTAATTATCAAGTGTTGATCACCTGAAGTTGTTCTATCACCCACAGGAGGGATGAGCAAATTATCTAACCTTCTTATTTCTCTTAAGGTCTCATGTCACTAATCAACCAATGGCTGCTCGTAGCCTGCATTTAAATGCCTAGCAGGAACCAATTACATTTTTTAAATATTTTTTTTCTCAGGTGTTCCCTGTTTGAGGGCGCGATCACCTGGGTCAGAGGTGAGACTAACATGTGGTCTTTTGTTTACTACTTAGCGGCTGTATACCTGTGGAATTATTCCGTGTGTATTTGGATGTACTAATCTTGGTGTTTTTCCAGTGATTTCTCTAGGTGCAATCCAAATACAGTAGGTGTGTCTTGTTTACCTGAGTTTTGCAAGAGTTTGAGCTGGCCAACATGTTAGTTTTTTTTCATGTGGTTGATTACAGGCATGTTGATTTCCCATTTTAGAGCCATGTTTTCAACTTTGTTTATTATTTTCACCTAGCAATCTTATCATGTAATGTATTGCATACATTGTCGTCTATGGAGTTTCAATTAGTGGTATGAGCCCTGAACCAATATTTGATATGGAACCACCTGTTTGATTTATATCTTCCCCCAAATTTGTAATATTTGTTGAAATAATGTTTAATAATTTGAGATTTATTTTTACAATATTTGACCTCATTTGACCCCATTGACCTCTATTAATCATGGATGACATTTGGCGAAAGCACTATTCTGACAAAGTTAATTTGAACTTATTGGTCTGCATTATTTGGAGAGGGTATATAAAATCAAGCAGGTGGTCACAGTATGGCACCATAAGAGTGAGATTTCCTGGCTCTAGAAAGTGGAGCACTGTGTATGTCCACAGACTACAATACATGCTGTACCACAAGACATTTGCAGTCGGTGGAAGAGATGTATCACATCTGTGTCACAATAGTCTGTGCCCCAACTCACCTCTCACTGAAACCCAGAGGGGTTAATAATAGTCGAAAATGTTGCCA
The DNA here is from genome assembly GCF_978046115.1 of Saccoglossus kowalevskii. NCBI lineage: Eukaryota > Metazoa > Hemichordata > Enteropneusta > Harrimaniidae > Saccoglossus > Saccoglossus kowalevskii. Next base: position 18,004,765 of record NC_140660.1, on the reverse strand, counting down.
TGGGAACCAGAGGTGCATTGGGCACAATCCATACCCACCATGTATTTTATAAAAACAAATAGTGGTGGCAGGGGGGAGGGGTCTTCATTCTTCCCTTCAGTCACACACTCACTCTGTCCATCCATCTCACTTTTAAATATGACAATATCTGTGCTCCGATAACTGCATTTTATTTTTTCATGGTCTTGCTGTAATATAGTCAATTATTTTATATTTCTCAGTTAATTTATATTGATTTTTTTTACACTCTTTCATTTTATTAATAAACTAGTAGCTTTGCGGTAAGTGGCTTTCGCGGTAAGTGGCTTTCGTATTGGGTGGGTCTCGTGGGGAGTAGGGCTTTGTCACAGTAACTGGTTTTTTCATCGTTGTTGAGAATTAAAGTTTTATGTTTCTTTAACAACTTGCGCTATTCTGGGAATACCATCCTTAGAAGCTATTAATTTGTCCTCATGATTTGTGCAGTTGCTCTGGCAGGAGTTCCAAAATAAGACCCATGCTCTGTAATGCCCATAGTTTCAAAAACCAAGAAACATTATCATTATCATCTTATTGGTGTTGCAAAGGATAGTTGAATGTTGTTTATTAAAATTAATAATCCCCATAACCATTTTCCAATATAGATAAATTATAGTACATACAGTACAGTTTAAATAGATTTAAAGTTTTAAAATTAACTTTAAAAAGTTAAATAGATGGACTTTGATATTAACACATTGCAAGCTGAGAGTCTCCTCAGAAAACTGAAGTCATCCCTGTTATTTATGGTGCCAGCAGTGATGTGTTAATTGTGTCTAGATTTTATTAGTCCCCGTTCGGACGGAGTCCGAAAACGGGGACTTATGTTTTGCCCTGTGTGCGTCCGTCCGTCCGTGCGTCCGTGCGTCCGTGCGTCCGTGATCACCTGTATCTCGAACATGCATGGACCGATTATGTTCAAACTTCACTCATACATCACACATTATATGGGACATATGCACATGCATTTTTTTCATGATCCGATTAACGATAGCCGAAAAGCGGCCATTTTAAGGCCGAAAATGCATCAAAATGGCACATTTTCACCATTCCGGACCCGGATCTCAGTTATGCATGGACGGATTTCGTTCAAATTTGGTACATACATTAAACATAATAGGACCTTGATGCACGTCATTTTTTTTTTCGGATCAAGTTCGAAATGGCCGACTGGCGGCCATTTTGTTTTAAAGAATTCAGTTCTGGATTCGTATCAGAGACATGTCTGGATTGATCAAGTTCAAACTTCACACACACAAGGTACATCATGTCACAAATATGTATGTGCATTTGTTTCATGATCCCATTAACGATAGCCAAATGGCGGCCGCTTTAAGGCCGAAAATGCATTGAAATCGCACATTTTCACCATTCCGGACCCAGATCTCAGTTATGCATGGACGGATTTCATTCAAATTTGGTACATACATTAAACATAATAGGACCTTGATGCACGTCATTTTTTTTTTCAGATCAAGTTCGAAATGGCCGACTGGCGGCCATTTTGTTTTAAAGAATTCAGTTCTGGATCCGTATCCGAGACATGTCTGGATTGATCAAGTTCAAACTTCACACACACAAGGTACATCATGTCACAAATATGTATGTGCATTTGTTTCATGATCCCATTAACGATAGCCAAATGGCGGCCGCTTTAAGGCCGAAAATGCATTGAAATCGCACATTTTCACCATTCTGGACCCAGATCTCAGTTATGCATGAACGGATTTCATTCAAATTTGGTACATACATTAAACATAATAGGACCTTGATGCACGTCATTTTTTTTTTTCAGATCAAGTTCGAAATGGCCGACTGGCGGCCATTTTGTTTTAAAGAATTCAGTTCTGGATTCGTATCCGAGACATGTCTGGATTGATCAAGTTCAAACTTCACACACACAAGGTACATCATGTCACAAATATGTATGTGCATTTGTTTCAAGATCCCATTAACGATAGCCAAATGGGGGCCGCTTTAAGGCCGAAAATGCATTGAAATCGCACATTTTCACCATTCCGAACCCGGATCTCAGTTATGCATGGACGGATTTTGTTCAAATTCGGTACTTACATTAAACATAATAGGACCTTGATGCACGTCATTTTTTTTTTCGGATCAAGTTCGAAATGGCCGACTGGCGGCCATTTTCTTAAAGAATTCAGTTCTGGATCCGTATCCAAGACATGTCTGGATTGATCAAGTTCAAACTTCACACACACAAGGTACATCATGTCACAAATATGTATGTGCATTTGTTTCATGATCCGCTTAGCAATAGCTGAATGATGGCCATTTTAAGGCCGAAAATGCATTAAAATCACGTATTTTCACAATTCCAGAACCGGATCTCAGTCATGCATGCATGGATTTTGTTCAGATTTAGTACAATGTGTTGTACATATGCAGGTGCATTTCGGTCATGATCTGCTTTGAATGTATATGTCACTCAAATATGAACGGAACGGGGACGTGTCATTGACAATGACTTGTTCTCCTGTCATTGTCACTTTTAAGATTTTGTTTCACTATATCATGTCTGTACTTTTCTTACCAGATGAACCAATGTGAATCAGAAAGCCAAGGTAGTTGGTCTGTTCATGGAGTGTGTTGGTGGTAGAACCCAGTCTATATATCAGTATCATGGTCCAACAGAAGATTACAAGTGTTATTGTTTTTCCTGTCAGTTGAAGGTCAACATTTCAAAGACTCCACTGGTAATATCAACTTGGATGTCAGTGATGTGAGTATTCCCATATTAAATCTTTAAAGTTGTACTCTGAGATATTATTAGTTTCATCTGTGTTTTAGAATTACGGTGTGAAATATTGAATGGTCTGATGTGTGGCTTAGTTAGTTCATAGGTATTAGAACAAATATTTAGATTTGCAGGATTGTTAGTCGTTGACTGGAAACAGTCTGGGGACGTATGGATTGGATTCCTTCCATCCGTCACAGTATCACAGAAGTTCATGGACCATTTTTTTCCAAACTTGGTACATGGTTGATACATGATGGTATACGTATGCCCCAGATTTGTTTTCTTTTCAGATACAAAATGGCCGACTGGTGACCATATATCTCCAAGTTGTGCTGGCTGATTCTGTTCAAATGTAGAATATGTGTAACACCTTTTGACATGCCAAGGCACATCCATTATTATTCAGATTTGTTTTTGAGATTAGCCGACTGGTGGCCATTTTGTTCATTAAAAAGTACTTATTTTTGTTAATTTTTGCTTATAACTTGGGATTACAAATTGTTGACAATTTGAGTTATGACACATGAGTGTATCTACCGTTAGAACATCTGTCAGTTCCGAAAATAAGAACATAATCTTATGTATTACTCAAGGCGTAGTTATTCGATACAACTGTGTCAAACGTATTCAGTTTTCACAGTTAGCTCTGTTATACCCTGCATGTGTCTATTTCATCAATTTAATTCATGATTGCACATATGTTCAATATGTTTGTGTCTAGAATGCTGATTACTGTGTGAGCGTCTTCAAAGCCCTGCCGTATAATGAGTAGGAGTCATGGATGTACCACAGAGGGCGCACTACAAGCCTGTCAGAAAGGTCATGTTTGGTTGAACATTGGATTTGCAAGTCCCCTGCTTTTCTTGTCAGTCAGAGATAGAACACTGGTAAGATTCCTAAATGATTACCATACCAAATTTGTATTCATTTGATTTGATGGATTTTCATACAAAGCCATTTTAAACTTTTGTCAAGGATATCTTTACTGTCTGGGTTTTTTCTTACCATATCATAGATGGGAGTGGTTGATTTGAATATTTTGTTTTAAAATTGCTTCTAAATATTTCCCTAGTCATATTCATGAAGCCTAATTTAATATAAAAGAGAGGTTGTCATGGTGATGCTTCAGTTTGCTCAATGTGGGTTCTATGTGACAAACACACCTTTATAAAATTTCAGCTTTGCCTCAGTGTTGCAGCATCTATGCTGTGAGGCTGCTACTGCCATGCTGTACATTCCTTGCTGCATGGACCCTTTGTCACATACAAATTAGCACTGCAACATGGATACATGAGTGCATGATTTTAGAGTGCAATTTTCAAAACTTGGTGTTTTTCCAGTGATTTCTCTAGGTGCAATCCAAATACAGTAGGTGCAATCCAAATACATACAAACCACTGGTTAACTTTACAACATTACTATCTATTCCTACCTGTGCTTGAAATAGTACAAAACAATTTCCTCAAAAAATCACCTACCAGTTAAGTCATGGTTAAAAAACAAATTAGTTTCTGTCTATCAAGTGGAGTGTTTATTTCATTCTGATAGTGAACATAAACTGAAAACTTGCAACTCTACAAATAAATTTGGGCATACAGTAGTGGTAGCTGTGTCCATGCCACACAGAAATGACCAGTGCATGAGAGGTATTTCTGCTTTTGGTTATACAGTGTTGGTAGCTGTGTCTATGCCACACAGAAATGACCAGTGCATGGGAGGCGTTTCTGCTTTTGGTTATACAGTGTTGGTAGCTGTGTCCATGCCACACAGAAATGACCAGTGCATGAGAGGCATTTCTGCTTTTGGTTATACAGTGTTGGTAGCTGTGTCCATGCCACACAGAAATGACCAGTACATGAGAGGCATTTCTGCTTTTGGTTATACAGTGTTGGTAGCTGCGTCTATGCCACACAGAAATGACCAGTGTATGAGAGGCATTCCTGCTTTTGGTTATACAGTGTTGGTAGCTGTATCTATGCCACACAGAAATGACCAGTGCATGAGATGGATTCTTGCTTTTGGTTAAAGGGTTATGGTAGCTGTGTCTATGCCACAAAGAATTCATCTGTGCGGTACCAGTACTGCTAGCTACACCAAGCTGCACTGATTTATAGTTACATGTATATTCCTTCACTGATTTGCAGTATCACTGTTGTGTTCATGCCGTATCCATGCTGTAACTATGCCGCACAGTTTCCATTTTCATAAGGGCAGTGCATGTTCTAGTAGCAAAAAGAAAAAAAAAATTTACAACAAAATAAACACACTTTTTCAGACTTGGATTTATAATGATCAGTATACATGTAGCTAATTAAAACAATCTGGATTTCTTTAGGAGGCTATTCAAAATGGTTTAAACATTAAACAAATGAGCACTGCTATGTTTTTGCATAATGTTTGCATTTTGAGATGCTTAGATTATCAGATGCACTTGTACTATACTACAATCATAACATCCTTCCCGCTATCTTAAGTCAATTTAATGTTTACTCAGTTGAATGTGCACATAATAATAATAATAATAATTGCATATTTAGAAGTGTACATTTCTTTCAGTATATAGCAATAAAAATAATAATCAATACAGAAAAATAAAAATATAACAAGTTAGTAAAAGGAATTTTAAAAAGTAATTACAATATAATAAGTTCAAGTCACATGTTTTTTGTTCATTGTTGGAATGCCATGAAGCTAAATTGTGCAACATGCCTAATTGAGGTTTTGTCTGTTAGTTTCATTATAAATTAACCTATTTATTGTTTGCATATAGGTTGAGTATGCTATCTTTAGCAGCACCATTGATAACGTACAACTTATCAGTTCAGACAGAATTGTACAGAGTGTCATTCCTCAGTGCTTCACCATGTATCTTCCAATTGCAAATGAAAAACTTCCTTTTATTAGCAATGACATGGTGAGTCTGTTTAAGTATCTCTGAAATGAGTATTGTGATTGGTCAGTTATTGATGATAGAAATGTGCCACATTCTTCATGAAGGATTTGGTGCCATCATTTATTTTATTTTATAACTAGATTATTTGTTGAATTGTTATAGTTTAAATTACTGTGTCCCATAGTAATTTGGAACTATGGGTAACAGTAATTTATGTTACCCATAAATAGTGCATACTCATACCATCATACATTTCATATTATAGTCCCAAGACCAGAATAAAGATATAGAACTGATCTGAGAGTGTAACTTTAATCGTATGAATATATGTGAATCACAGGAAACACTGAACTGTTAAGATTTAACCAAATCCACTGTAATAATTTATGCAAATTACAAATCTTTAAACTGTAAATTTGAACATTTATTGTTGACACTTAAATTTGTACATGTATTCATTTCATTACATTTGTTACACATATAAATCTAGGAGTATTGTCTCAGAGAACAATAGTTTTCAGTATTATAATATTACATTCATTAAAAACACATACACTGGAGTGCTTGACTGGATTTTCTATTTGTCTCTGCTACTCTCTCTAACACTAATGTGTTATATGTTAATGTATTGCCCAATTGAGGAACACATCCCATGTACAAAATGTAAAAATTTCTTAGTTGATTATACTTTGTTGTGTTCTAGATACAAATATAATCTCTGTGTTGTCAGCAATCAATTTAATATGAAAGACAAATAACTTATTGAGTTTATTTTTATTTTCATCACTGCAGTTCAAATACAAGCTTTATAACTCTATGATTAAGATGTGCTGGAGGTCACTACTTGTACCAACCTATGGATCAACACTTCAGAGGTAAGTTGGTGATTATTTTGAAGAGGTGAGACGTACCATTGCTGTATGTTTTGCACTATTAGAAGCATATCTCCAGTGGATATGCAAGCCTAAAGTTTTTATTTTACATTCCAACCTGAAATTGTCAGCTCCTCTAGCTGTTGTGATCTTTAACCCACAATCTTGTTCATTGCATCAACACAATTCAAATTATTAACTGTAGCTGAGGGGTACATAAAGATTTGTCCCCCTAAGTCATGGCCAATTGTCACTTCAGGGAGACAAATCTTCATATACTCCAAATTTTACACTTAATAATTGTTTATTTCTCAAATTATTAACTGCACCTGAGGGGTACATAAAGATTTGTCCCCCTAAGTCATGGCCAAATGTCACTTCTGGGAGACAAATCTTTATATACTCCAAAGTTTACACTTAAACTGCGGGTCTGGGTGTATAAAAGGAAAGATGGCCGCCACTTTTCAGTATGCAAATGACACTCAAGCGTGAAACAACTCTTCGGGGTGCTCTGCAAAATCACTCTTTTCGGCAATCTTAACGCCTGTGGTGCTTTATTTTCATGTCGTACACAAACATGAATATGTCCGCGATACAACTGCGATGTTAATTTACGAGTTCGGTGCGATGTCAGTGTGAATTCCGCGTAAAAGCGACGGAAAAGCATGATTCAAACAGTCGTTTTGACTGCTCAAACTGGCTGTCAGTCATGGGTTTATGCAAATGTAAGGTGTTAATTCCGAGTTGTTTGTTCAATCTCTAGGTATGTTTATGTAATTACGGAGTTGATCATGTAAGTGATATCGTGGAGCAAATAAAAAATGATATGCTGTGAGCTGTTTGTCCGTCCGTTCATCTCAGGGGACATCATCGGCGCTCCACGAAGCGGTCCGACCCGCGCGAGTGCGAATCGCACGAGCTGGGGTGTGCGCAAGAGGGGAGAGACTTTGCGTAAACATACCAAAAATTTATGTAGTGTGTGTGCGCAAAGAAAGACATTTGCGGTTACAGGGCTGGGAAAATAAAAAAATGGTTTTCACTCCGATATCGATGAAAAGAGTCGAGGGAGTTCCAAATACGTCCCCGACAATATGTCGAGTATGCTTCTCAAATTTCTCTTCGTTCTCGAAATAGATAAATTGAAAGGTCTCACAAAAAATTATAATGTTCCCTGAAACATGTCCCAGCAGTGAAATATTTAGCCCTTTTTGTCACGTACTAGTATGAGCTGCGCATATATTTATGTATGTTTGACGTCGGACCTGTGGCGCACAGCCGTATACGTATAATGAAGTTTCTTTTTTTTTTTTTTTTGACGTTGCATAACGTCATTATTGCCTAGCCGACAAGACACATTGTGGCAAACGTTGTACGACAACTACATTGTGTAGGTCATTCAAATAAACTACAGTTATTTCATGATGCAAGGAATTGGCAATACGGTAGTTCTCTTTTTGGAATATTTGTTGGCCCTGAAAAGGGCCGTTTGGTTCGTTTGTATCAATGAAAGACACGTATTTTTCAGTACCAGAGATGACCCATATAAGGCACGCCTGGGAGATTGGGATACAGTCCGCGTATCTGTCTTATAACACACTCCGGCATCACTTCTCTTTGTGTGACCACAACGTCATCAGCCATCATAAGTTGTGACTTGCGCTGGATGTATCTTTCGTCAGTCCACGCATTTCGTTGTCCGAGCATCGTCCAATACTTTTTGAAATAAACGACGCCTAATAGCAGCGTTGTTGTCACACGGACCCTGGCCATTTCCCAACCAATCTTGCCTGTTTGTTGTCACACAAGGTTGACTAAGACACAACCCACACTCGTTTTGCCCGACGACTCTCTCACAACCAGATCAGGCTCCAATCCACTATCATCTAAATCTAGTTCTTCCTCCGCCTGGTTCTCGTAAACTAAATCCCAATCAGAGTGGGAGAATAGAGCGCGTATCGCGGCCTCTTGTGCTTCCGAGACACGTATCGTTATTTTGTGCATGTTGGCTGTTACACAGTAAAGGTGCAATCAAATCTCCAGCCAAACACGTACACTTGACTTCAAGTATGCGAAGTTCTGCTATGCTTCCGGAAACAAGTGCAAATGGGTATAAACAATAGTTTCCCTTTTTGGACAATACGATTTCATGACAGTGGACGTTAGAAGTGTGAGACAACATCACAACTTTGCCTATTTAGATTTTTAATAATAACTGGCTTGTTGCAACTACGTACTCATTATATTTATAAATAAACCCACGGCAACATAGCACAGTACGTAGTATGAATACATCGCGCTCGTAATGTACGGGTTGTGAATAAATAAATAAATAGTATAAAAAGATCGCACTTGTAACATATTAGTACAATTAGTAGCAAGAAAGCAAAGGCATGAGCTCAATTCGGAGAGAACCTTACAATGCTGTAACGCCATTTACAGAAATTGTGCTTTACAGTCGACCACGAGCGAAACAAACACAGAAAACGGCTTTCAAAAGAGTGCGTAGGCCCAGTGAACGTCGAACAACGGGATTCAGCAAGTCCTTTCAAATCAGATTATAGCGTAATGCACGATGTTAGCTTACGGAATTAACGCCTTCAGTTGAAATGTAAGCAACTGGGCGGACCATGCAAATTACATTTCCCATGATACACTGGTGCAATTCCTGGGATTGCGGAGCCGCGCTTTAATAATTGTTTATTTCTCAAATTATTAACAGCAGCTGAGGGGTACATAAAGATTTGTCCCCCTAAGTCATGGCCAATTGTCACCTCAGGGAGACAAATCTTTATATACTTCAAAGTTTACACTTAATAATTGTTTATTTCTCAAATTATTAACAGCAGCTGAGGGGTACATAAAGATTTGTCTCCCTAAGTCATGGCCAATTGTCACTTCAGGAAGACAAATCTTTATATACTCCAATGTTTACACTTAATAATTGTTTTATTTCTCAAAATATTAACTGTAGCTGAGGGGTACATAAAGATTTGTCTCCCTAAGTCATGGCAAATTGTCACATCAAGGAGACTAATCTTTAAATATTTCAAAGTTTACACTTAAAAATTCTCAAATTCACAGAGTTTATTATCAGGTTTGAATGGTGACGATATCTTTCATTCTTGCTCTTTGGGAAAAAGAAAACACTTCATGGATGTACACCACATATGTGCCAATATCACCATGGCAACGACTTAAAATATACAATACCAGAATTAATTAAAGTGTGGTGATCATCACAACAGTGTGCAGTCAAATTTAGTGTAAATAAACAACATATTTGACCCATACACGTATATGTTGCTACCCATAGTATGGGACCCATATCAAACTCACACAGTCACAGTCAGAACCCCATTGCTCACAAGTAAGTATTATTATAATTTAAAATCACTGAATATGTTTTCAAACAGAAAGAAGTCTGCAAGATGGCATGGGAGTTGTTATTAGATGTCTTGAAGCTTCCCAAGTAGATACTGTATGTGATGTGTTTTGGTGGTGATGAAAAAAATAGGATTAGGTGCGGATGAGGAATGCAAACAAATATTGATTGATATTGGGTAAGTCAAATACTGTAAACCACTTTATTTTTCTGTATAACATATTTTTACTAGTCTGTGAAATGCTTCTATCAAGGGTATTTATTGACTATCAGATTTTTTTAGACAGTTGTCGTGGATGTGCTTCCAATTTTCATCAGTATTTATCTTCTGAAATTGTTTTTTATCATCCAAAAAATATAATAGTGAAACTGATTTTATCAGTCAGGAAAAGCAGGTACCGGGTATCGTTAAAGTTCTAATATAAACCGCATACGTAATAGTAACTGCACCCCCAATTCCGGCTTCGGGGTTCTTAACAAAAATTGAAAACATGAAAAGTACCTATTACTAACCGCACCCCCAATTCAACAAGACCGTGACTGACTTCATTGTTTCAACCAGCTGGTCAAAAACGGCATTGTTCCTAATCCTATTCATTTGTTTTGACAACGTGCCTAAAAATATTCACACCTATTTATTGTTCAGCGGTGATAAGATGTCAGACAGGCAATGAAACTGCTTTTGTTCTGGCGGCAACCACTGTCAATACTCTTTCTGAATACGTCTGTGTTTTGGAAGTTTTCGACAATGAGCTGTTATCACCGTAAAAGTGTTAAATTCTTCTTCAATGCTCAGTTTATCTTTCCCATGGAAATCAAAGCCAAGAGATCGCACTATATTATTGGTAAATCTCTTCCGTGTTCACCATGAGGTTGCTGAACTTTCGTTAACATATTTAAAGAGCTATGTAATTTAGACACGTGGGCACCATCCAGCATTTTGATTGGTTAATTAGCGACATGACCTATTCTGTCAATAAAACGTCGCGTGTGCATTAAAAAACATGGCGGATATCTATCGTATCGATCGATTACATGTGACTGAAATCATTCGTTTACGGTGAAACTAAGTTTAATTTTACTTGCATTTCATAACAATTCAACGGATTTATTTTTTGTGTGTTATTGTAATCACTGCTGAATAATAATCACCAATTCAAACACTTCGAAAACAAGTCATTTACTTGTGCCACAGCATAGCCAGATTGCGCTACCGTTTCGTGATCATTTGCTACAAAAGTAGTGCATTTGTGTTTGTTTTTATTTGAAACTTCTGTTAGAATATACTTTTCATTACCAAGAAAATTAAAAAAAATCAATGCATATTACATTAAATATACTGAGTATTTTTTTATCATGTGTACAGTTTTTTTGATTGACTGTAATTTTTCAACATTTCGTAACGCCTATTTTAGAACCAAAATAAGGCCTTTCACTCTTCCCTGACGCCTATTCAAGAGATTGTACGGTGTATTGTTTGTTTTGTGCAAGTGTTGTGGACAAAAAATGACCACGCCCATTTAGTGATTGCAATATGTACGTAATAGAAACCGCACCCCGAACTTGAGCTTTTGATCCTAATTTTAAAATTGATACATTGTAATATAAACCGCGGTTTATATGAGGACTTTAACGGTATGTCTACTGTTTATCAAAAAGTGTGTGTCTGAGGGGGTGCTTAGACAATGGGTGAGTGGTTTCCCTGGGTGAGTGGTGTCCCTGGTGAGTGGTGTCCCTGGTGAGTGGTTTCCTTGGTGAGTGGTGTTCCTGGGTGAGTGGTTTCCCTGATGAGTGGTGTCTCTGGGTGAGTGGCTTCCTGGGTGAGTGGTGTCCCTGGTGAGTGGTTTCCCTGAGTGAGTAGTTTTCCTGGGTGAGTGGTTTCCTGGGTGAGTGGTTTCCTTGGTGAGTGGTGTATCGGGGTGAGTGGTTTCCATTTGTTGTTGCTTTGTGTGTAACAGACTGATTTTACTCAAACTTTACTTATCTCCTTTTTATTTTATATTTAGGTGCCTTGGGTTGATTTCTCAGATTTGTTTATTTTCATATCGATAAATTAGTTTTTGATGACTTTTCGAAGACCACCAGCCTGATTGTTTTGATATCTTATACATTTTAGATGGATCACTGTCAGATTGATTTCATTCCATTCTCTATCTAATAATTCATTAAGTATTGATAACTACAATTTTCTCATTTTAATGAATACGGTATTCTTGTTATCTTCAAAATGGCTAGACTGATTGATTTGATATTCCTTTGTGATCATGCATCTAAAACAGTGAAGCTATATCAGCTGACAGGCTGCTTGTTTCATGATTTTACTCAATATACAGTATTGTGGGCTGCTGTGTCATGTGACCTCATTAAAATGCATAAATTTAATTCTAAGCAAGCACTTAGGGTTTCTATGGTCAAAATATAATAATCCAGTATACAATACCATATTTTTTCTATTAGTATCACATGTGCTTACATAAATAACAGAGGTGTTTCTATGTTGCAACATTTGCGTAGTAGTCATTGGTGGGACGAGATCATTGGGTCCTGATGTGTGTACATGGTCAAAGCCATGTCAGGCCTAATCCTATAAGAACTGAATCTCACGTATACACAGCTACTTTTGCTTGCTTGAGCCATAGGGCTTTGATAAAACGCTGTTGTGTAAACACAGCAATTAATTCAGTATGCAATACCATATTTAGACAGTTTCAGATCATTTTTGATCAAAAGGTTTGTCAATTTTATCAACATTTCATAATTTTGTAGATGGTGACAAAATTTGACAATGGTGCTGGAAAGGTTGTCTGGGGATGCCTTCAACTAGTTTTAAATGTCTAGAAATAGATTGGTGGGATAATACATGTATACAGGTCAGGGCTTACACCCAGGTAAGGGATTATACCCAGGTAAGGGCTTATACCCAAGTAAGGGGTTATACCCAGGTAAGGACTTATACCCAGGGAAGGGATTATACCCAGGGAAGGGCTTATACCCAGGTAAGGGCTTATACCCAGGTAAGGACTTATAACCAGGGACGGGCTTATACCCAGGTAAGGGCTTGTGACCAGGGGAGAGCTTATACCCAGGGAAGGTCTTATACCCAGGGAAGGGATTATACCCAGGGAAGGGCTTATACCCAAGGAAGGGCTTGTACCCAGGGATGGGCTTGTACCCAGGGAAGGGCTTATACTCAGGTAAGGGCTTATGACCAGGGGAGAGCTTATACCCAGGGAAGGTCTTATACCCAGGGAAGGTCTTATACCCAGGGAAGGGCTTATACCCAGGTAAGGGCTTATACCCAGGTAAGGGCTTATACCCAGGTAAGGGCTTATACCCAGGTAAGGACTTATACCCATGTGAGGGCTTATGACCAGGGAAGGGCGCATGACCAGGGAAGTACGGTATAATGAATATGTGGTCACACTCCCTATATCACTGGTCTTGTAACTGCTACTGTTTTTGATATGTAATGATAGTATGAAGTCAGTTTTCAGTTTCATACCTGCCATCATTTACCTAGTCTTGTTTTCCAATGTTTTTTCACCCAACCACACCAGTTATAGACATTCTAGAAGTACTTTTATCGATAGAAAGTGTAATTTTTATGGGAAGTTATTTTATTATTCTTTATACTAGGAGTTTTCACATCTTATATTATTTATGTTGAAAACAACACGCATTGTGTTTGATTGAGATGAATGGCATTTTATTTTATTTTTATTTTTCATCATGTCGGGTCAATTTGGTCAATTTCATATTTTCTCTACCAGGTCATCTGTTTACTCATATGACAAAAGGAATTATGTTTTTGCTAGACATAGCAGGTGATGTGATGGGGTGGCATACTTATAATTCTGAGATCTGTTATGAAGAGTAAATCTGTTGTATAAATTATTTTTACCTGCCAAAATTTGTCAAGCACATGATTGTACATGTCATATGCACTGGTCAGTATTAAATGTAATTTTAATTAATATTTTTTTTTTCTTTGAAACCATCATTCACATTTAACACCGAATCTGACTTTTAATCTTGTACATGCTGTACTATATATTTTGGCTCTCATTATTTTTCTAATATTTTAGTATCGACCTAAGTATTTTTATCGACCTAATTTTGCTTATATTATTACGTGGTTTAGAGACTTTTATAAAGATGATTTATTGAGGGAATATTTATCATTGTTTCTAGATTTTTTCTCCTAATTTGGTTTACTATGTTTGCTATATTAGAAGCACATCTTCAATAGGAGTGCAAACCAAAAATCACATTTGTTGTACAGTGAATCATTAAAATATTATTTAATATGACAACAGGAACACCTCTGTAATTTAAGTGCATGTGTCACTAATAGAACAAATATACTACTTCAAATACAGTTACAATAATTATCCATAAGTTAAAAAGATGGACTTTGATATTAACGCATCACATCTCAGAAAACTGAAATCATCCCTGTTATTTATGGTGCCAGCAGTGATGTGTTAATTGTGTCTAGATTTTATTCTCCTGTCATTGTCCCTTTTAAGATTTTTTTTCACTCTCTCATGTCTGTACTTTTCTTACCAGATAAACCAATGTGAATCAGAAAGCCAAGCTAGTTGGTTTGTTCATTGAGTGTGTTGGTGGTAGCACCCAGTCTATATCAGTATCATGGTCCAACAGAAGATTACAAGTGTTATCGTTTTTCCTGTTAGTTGAAGGTCAACATTTCAAAGACTCTACTGGTAATATCAACTTGGATGTCAGTGATGTGAGTATTCCCATATTAAATCTTTAAAGTTGTACTCTGAGATATTATTAGTTAGTCCCCGTTCGAACGAAAATGGGGACTAATAATTTGGGTTTGTTCCATCCGTCCGTCCAACCGTACGTACGTCCGGAGCTGTATCTCGGACACCCATTGACGGATTTCATTCAAACTTCACTTCACATTTTGGATGTAAAATTTGCTATTTCTGATATTTAAATGTGTCTGCAGCAGTTTCTCAAAGATGACTGGGTCGATTTGAATCAAAGATCATACACATTGGGTTGTAGGTGCACGTCATTTATTTTTCAGGATTCGAACAATATGGCAGACTGGTGGCCATTTTGTTTTTCAGGGTACCCATGCTACCGTAAAAACTCAAATTAATAGCGTAAAAACGGAAATTATTGGTTTTTGGTGCGCAAATTAAAAGAGTACTTTTAGATCGATTCAAAATGAAGCTGTTTTCATAAATTTATTAGTGATTTGTTTAGTTTTCCAATGAACACGATTACATGATGTTGTTTTAGTGGCTCTGAGACTCGTGGCTAGCGACATTCATGGCGTATAATCGGGCAGAGAACACGCACTGCGTCAAGGACCACGCACCATGTTACACTTGAAATGGAACAGTAAAATGGCAAAGGTCACTCTGTATGCAAATGAACACGTGGCTACAAAGTATTATTAGTTGTTCGACTGGTCGTCGGCAGTGAAGTCTGATGTACCGGATTCTGTCGTAAATTTGCCTATGGCCGTTAAACGGCAGTTCGGGCTTAAACAAAATAATTTGGAACAAAGAAATTGGGGGCGATTTTTCGGCAGTTTTTTAAGGTGTTAATTTCTGGTGTCTACAAATTTCACCATAGTTATTGACGCCTATTCAAGAGTATTTATGTTTATAGCGACTAGCGTGAATGGGTAAGCTTTGTTTCGACAATGAGCTGTTATCACTGCAAACAACGTTAAATTATTCTTCAAATGCTCAGTTTATCTTTTAAAAACAAGTAATTTTTTGTTTTAAAAAAAATATCATGCCATTTTCTGATCTAAATCCAAGCCCAAAAGATCATACTACAATCCCGGCAAATCTCTTCGTGTTGCTTTCAATAACATTAACATATTTAAATGAGCTATGGTAATTTGAACACGTTGGCATCATCCATCGTTTTCATTGGTTAATTATCAATTTGGCCTGTCAAGTCAAAGAACATTGTCTCAGGTCAAAACCTAGTGGATATTCATTTCTACAGCATCGAGTGTTGGAAATGCGATCGGAATCATTCGCTTACAATGAAACTAAGTTGAAATTTATTTGCATTTCATAACAATTCAACGAATTTATTTTTTGCACGTTATTGTAATCATTACTAGGTAGTAATCAACAATTGTGAAACTCAGCATGACCCGACTGCGCTACTGCGACCATTTGCTACTAAGCGACTTGAATGCAGTTGGGTTCGTTTTTATTTGAAACTTATAATATACCGTACTTTCGTCACTAATAAAATGAAACCAAATAATTGTATTTGGCGCACAAGGTTCGTTAATGTGATTTTTTTTTGGAAGAAAGATGAGCGGACTACTTTTTAATCCAGCAAGGAAAAAATGTATAAAGTTTTACATTAGCTTCTGCAATAGTTTCTTTCGTTTTCAAAGAAAATATAAGCCCCCATTTTTTTGAAATTTGAACCCCAAATACGGGCCGGGCCCACCAGCCGTGAAACCGTCCAGGGCAATTTTTCGGATGGGCGAATTTTTGGCAGAATCCGGTACTGGCCAAGAAATAAAAACAGCGCAAGTTAACGGCTACTTTGTAGCCATGTGTTCACTGTTTACATGATTTTTTTCGTCAAGCACTTTCATCTATAATGAAAATGTGACACGAGATCAATCGCCCGACCAATCAAAAACGTCAAATTACGCATAGGGCGGTTCAATTAAATTACGTCATAGAATAAAATCACTTTCTAAAATGGCTGACACATGGTCGATGCAACCCTGTGGACCAGCGACCAAAAGCCGTGTACTAAGCTTTCCATCACGGAAATTCGTAATCGATGTGCTAACCGATGGATATTTATCGACTAAGTAATAAATTTCCCAACATCTGTAGTGTCATGGGGGGGGGGGGGTGATTGTTTTCAGGTCAAATCTTGACCGAACCTAAACTGCTTGCTAACTGAAAAGCTGTGATGACATCATCTGCGATTGCGGCTACACCAAGTACTGATAACATAAAAACTCAAACAAATGTATATTTTCAATGTCTTCATGTAGTATATTCTGAGTTATCCACTTTATTTCTGGCCCACGAATTAATAGGATACAATTTTAAACATGTTTTCGCGAATGTCGCGAATTAAAAGGATACATTTAAAAATTAGCGTTCTAAAATAAAATGGGTGTTCGAATTAATAGAGACTGCAAATTAATCAAGTTATTATGAGACTTTCTCTTGAATGCAATGAACGTTTCTCTTTAAATTTTGTACAAAGATAGTATACCAAGGGATACATGCACACCAACATTATTTTTGTGATTCGATTCAATATGGCCGGTCAATGCCCAATTTTCATGTAAAAGTGCTAAATCGTAATTTTTACATGATTGGAGCTGTTTCTCAGAGATGACTAGGCCATAATTTTTTACAAAGACAGTATACCAGTAGATACATCAACATGAACATTATTTTTGTAATTTGATTCAATATGACTGCCCAATGTCCAATTCTCGTGTAAAAGCACTAAATCATATTTTTTTACAAATCCATCTTTTATTAATACTGTGGAATACTTTATTTTCGCTGGAATTAATTTTCGCTGAAAAGGCTTTTTGGACATTTTGTATGGAATTTATTTTCACTGATTTTTTATGAGTTTAATGTGAAATATAGGAAAAGAAGTATATTCGCTGGATTTTATTATCACGGAATCATCCCTTCAGCGAAAATAGCGAAAATAAATTCCAAGCGAAAATAAAGTATTCTACAGTAGTTTCAATCTAATCTCAATGATTTCATCAGCATCAAATTGATATGTCAGATTTGGACGGGAACTGTGTCATTAATAATGACTTGTTTCATCTGTGTTTTAGAATTACTATGTGAAATATTGAATGTTCTGATGTGTTAAGTTAGTTCATTGGTATTAGAACAAATATTCAGATTTCTAGGATTGTTAGTCGTTGACTGGAAACAGTCTGGGGGCGTATGGATTGGATTGGAATATGGTATACGTATGCCCCAGATTTGTGTTTCTGTTCAGATACAAAATGGCCGACTGGTGACCATATATCTCCAAGTTGTGCTGGCTGATTCTGTTCAAATTTAGAATATAGGTTGGCATACTGAGGCACATCCATTATTATTCAGATGTGTTTTTGAGATTAGCCGACTGGTGGCCATTTTGTTCATCAAAAAGTACTTATTTTTGTTAATTTTTGCTTATAACTTGAGATTACAAATTGTTGACAATTTGAGTTATGACACATGAGTGTATCTACCGCGAGAACATCTGTCTGTTGCTCAGGGCGTAGTCTTTCGATACAACTGTGTCCAATGCATTCAGTTTTCACAGTTATATCCTGCATGTGTCTCTTTCATCAACTTAATTCATGATTGCACATATGTTCAATATGTCTGTGTCTAGAATGCTGATTACTGTGTGAGCATCTTCAAAGCCCAGCCGAATAATGAGTAGGAGTCATGGATGTACCACAGAGGGCGCACTACAAGCCTGTCAGAAGGATCATGTTTGGTTGAACTTTGGATTTGGAAGTCCCTTGCTTGCTTGTCTGTCAGTGAAGATAGAACACTGGTAAGATTCATAAATGATTACCATACCAAATTTGTATTCATTTGATTTGATGGTTTTTCACTACAAAGCCATTTTAAACTTTTGTCAAGGATATCTTTAATGTCTGGGTTTTTTCTTACCATATCATAGATGGGAGTGGTTGATTTGAATATTTTGTTTTAAAACTGGTTCTAAATATTTCCCTAGTCATATTAATGAAGCCTAATTTAATATATAAGAGTGGTTGCCATGGTGACACTTCAGTGTGCTCAAAGTGGGTCCCATATGACATACACAGTGCCTGTTTAGATAGCAAAAAGAGAAAAACATTTTTTTCTAATTTTTAAGCTTAGATTAATCACTAAAGCTAATTAAGAAATCTGAATTTCATTAGGATGCTATTCAAAGTGGTTGAAACATTAAACAAACGAGCACTGCTATGTTTTTGCATAATGTTTGCATTTTGAGACGCTTAGATGATTAGATGCACTTGTACTATACTACAGTCATAACACCCTTTCCGCTATCTTAAGTCAATTTAATGTTTACTCAGTTGAATGTGCACATAATGACCTTTAACCTATTTATTTTTTTGCATATAGGTTGATAACGTACAACTTATCAGTTCAGACAGAATTGAACAGAATGCCATTCCTCAGTGCTTCACCATGTATCCTCCAATCACAAATGAAAACTTTCTCTTGTTAGCCAATGACAATGTGAGTCTGTCCAAGTATTTATGAAACAAGTTCTTTAATTGGTCAGTCATCAATGGTAAGGAAAGATTATGGTCATCTTTTTTTAGCTCCGCTGTCATTGCAGATGACCCAGCGGAGCTGTTGTATGGGGGTCTCTCTGGCGTCGTCTGTCTTGCGTCCCACATGAAGTTTTCCTTTAAACAACTCCTTCTTCAAAAGTACTTGACGAATTGAATCCATATTTGTACCAAAAGTACTTGGGGTCGTCCTCTGTCAGATTTATTGAATTTGTGTCAAAATATGCAAATTTGGATTTTTAGTGAATATTTTTGTTATTTTTGGTAAAAAATGTTATTTTCGACAACTAGTCCTAAACTGCAAATCCAAATGCTTTGATATCTGCAGCAAGGATACGTGGGGTGGTTCTCTGTCAGATTTGTTAAATTTGTGTCAAAATATGCTAATTTGGATTTTTAGTGAATATTTTTGTCATTTTGGGTAACAAATTTTATTTTCGACAACTAGTCCGAAACCGTAAGTCCAAATGCTTTCATGGCACTTTACTGATTCTTGTTCCATGATAATGAAGACAGCGGAGCTATTTCGATTGTCAGGACTTTCGACTAGATATTTTTTTGAATTGTCTATAGTTTAAATTACTGTGTCCCATAGTATTTTTGAACTATGGGTCACAGTAATTTATGTTACCCATAAATAGTACATACTCATACCATCATACATTTCATATTATAGTCCCAAGACCAGAATAAATATATAGAACTGATCTGAGAGTGTAACTTTAATTGTATGAATATATGTGAATCACAGGAAACACTGAATTGTTAAGATTCAACGAGATTCGCTGTAATAATTTATGCAAATTACAAATCTTTAAACTGTAAATTTGAACATTTATTGTTGACACTTAAATTTGTACATGTATTCATTTCATTACATTTGTTACACATATAAATCTAAGAGTATTGTCTCAGAGAACAATAGTTTTCAGTATTATAATATTACATTCATTAAAAACACATACACTGGAGTGCTTGACTGGATTTTCTATTTGTCTCTGCTACTCTCTCTAACACTAATGTGTTATATGTTAGTGTATTGCCCAATTGAGGAACACATCCCATGTACAAAATGTAAAAATTTCTTAGTTGATTATACTTTGTTGTGTTCTAGATACAAATATAATCTCTGTGTTGTCAGCAATCAATTTAATATGAAAGACAAATAACTTATTGAGTTTATTTTTATTTTCATTACTGCAGTTCAAATACAAGCTTTATAACTCTATGACTAAGATGTGCTGGAGGTCACTACTTGCACCAACCTATGGATCACCACTTCAGGGGTAAGTTTGTGATTATTTTGAAGAGGTGAGAAGTACCATTGCTGTATGTTTTGCTCTATTAGAAGCATATCTCCATGGCAAGTGGACATGCAAACCTAAAGTTTTTATTTTACATTCCAACCTGAAATTGTCAGCTCTTTCAGCTGTTGTGATCTTTAACACACAATCTTGTTTATTGCATCAACACAATGCAAATTATTAACTGTAGCTGAGGGGTACATAAAGATTTGTCTCCCTAAGTCATGGCCAATTTTCACTTCAGGAAGACAAATCTTTATATACTCCAAAGTTTACACTTAATAATTGTTTTATTTCTCAAATTATTAACTGCAGCTGAGGGGTACATACAGATTTGTCCCCTTAAGTCATGGCCAATTGTCACTTCAGGGAGACAAATCTTTATATACTTCAAAGTTTACACTTAATAATTGTTTTATTTCTCAAATTATTAACTGCAGCTGAGGGGTACATACAGATTTGTCCCCTTAAGTCATGGCCAATTGTCACTTCAGGGAGACAAATCTTTATATACTTCAAAGTTTACACTTAATAATTGTTTTATTTCTCAAATTATTAACTGCAGCTGAGGGGTACATACAGATTTGTCCCCTTAAGTCATGGCCAATTGTCACTTCAGGGAGACAAATCTTTATATACTTCAAAGTTTACACTTAATAATTGTTTTATTTCTCAAATTATTAACTGCAGCTGAGGGGTACATACAGATTTGTCCCCTTAAGTCATGGCCAATTGTCACTTCAGGGAGACAAATCTTTATATACTCCAAAGTTTACACTTAATAATTCTCAAATTCATAGTTTATTATCAGGCTTGAATGGTGACGATATCTTTCATTCTTGCTCTCAGGGAAATAAGAAAACACTTCATTGATGTACAGCACATAGGTGTCACTATCACCATGGCAACAACTTAAAATATACAATACCAGAATTAATTAAAGGGTGGTGATCATCACAACCGTGTGCAGTCAAATTTAGTGTAAATAAACAACATATTTGACCCATACACGTATATGTTGCTACCCACTGTATGGGACCCATATCAAACTCACACAGTCACAGTCAGAATCTCATTCCTCATAAGTAAGTATTAGTATAATTTAAAATCACTGAATATGTTTTCAAACAGAAAGAAGTCTGCAAGATGGCATGGGAGTTGTTAATAGATGTCTTGAAGCTTCCCAAGTAGAGACTGTATTTGATGTATTTTGGTGGTGATGAAAAAAATAGGATTAGGTGCGGATGAGGAATGCAAACAAATATGGATTGATATTGGGTAAGTCAAATACTGTAAACCACTTTATTCTTCTGTAAGACAAATTTTTACTAGTCTGTAAAATGCTTCTATCAAGGGTATTTATTGACAGTTAGATAGTTTTCAGGTGGTAGTTTGCAATCTGATGGTGACACAGGTTTACATGTTTTAAAAATCTAAGATGACTGTGCTTCTATCAAGGGTATTTATTGACAGATAGTTTTCAGGTGGTAGTTTGCCATCTGATGGTAACACAGGTTTACATGTTTTAAAAATCTAAGATGACTGTGCTTCTATCAAGGGTATTTATTAACAGTTAGATAGTTTTCATGTGGTAGTTTGCCATCTGATGGTGACACAGGTTTACATGTTTTAAAAATCTAAGATGGCTGTGCTTCTATCAAGGGTATTTATTAACAGTTAGATAGTTTTCAGGTGGTAGTTTGCTATCTGATGGTGACACAGATTTACATGTTTTAAAAATCTAAGATGACTGTGCTTCTATCAAGGGTATTTATTGACAGATAGATAGTTTTCATGTGGTAGTTTGCCATCTGATGGTGACACAGGTTTACATGTTTTAAAAATCTAAGATGACTGTGCTTCTATCAAGGGTATTTATTAACAGTTAGATAGTTTTCAGGTGGTAGTTTGCCATCTGATGGTGACACAGGTTTACATGTTTTAAAAATCTAAGATGACTGTGCTTCTATCAAGGGTATTTATTGACAGTTAGATAGTTTTCAGGTGGTAGTTTGCCATCTGATGGTAACACAGGTTTACATGTTTTAAAAATCTAAGATGACTGTGCTTCTATCAAGGGTATTTATTAACAGTTAGATAGTTTTCATGTGGTAGTTTGCCATCTGATGGTAACACAGGTTTACATGTTTTAAAAATCTAAGATGGCTGTGCTTCTATCAAGGGTATTTATTAACAGTTAGATAGTTTTCATGTGGTAGTTTGCTATCTGATGGTAACACAGATTTACATGTTTTAAAAATCTATGATGACTGTGCTTCTATCAAGGGTATTTATTGAAATTTAGATCGTTTTCAGGTGGTAGTTTGCTATCTGATGGTAACACAGGTTTACGTGTTTCACAAATCTAAGATGACTGTGCTTCTATCAAGGGTATTTATTGACAGTTAGATAGTTTTCATGTGGTAGTTTGCTATCTGATGGTAACACAGGTTTACATGTTTTAAAAATCTAAGATGACTGTGCTTCTATCAAGGGTATTTATTGACAGATAGTTTTCAGGTGGTAGTTTGCTATCTGATGGTGACACAGGTTTACGTGTTTCACAAATCTAAGATGACTGTGCTTCTATCAAGGGTATTTATTGACAGTTAGATAGTTTTCATGTGGTAGTTTGCCATCTGATGGTAACACAGGTTTACATGTTTTAAAAATCTAAGATGACTGTGCTTCTATCAAGGGTATTTATTGACAGTTAGATAGTTTTCATGTGGTAGTTTGCCATCTGATGGTGACACAGGTTTACATGTTTCACAAATCTAAGATGACTGTGCTTCTATCAAGGGTATTTATTGACAGTTAGATAGTTTTCATGTGGTAGTTTGCCATCTGATGGTAACACAGGTTTACATGTTTTAAAAATCTAAGATGACTGTGCTTCTATCAAGGGTATTTATTGACAGTTAGATAGTTTTCATGTGGTAGTTTGCCATCTGATGGTAACACAGGTTTACATGTTTTAAAAATCTAAGATGACTGTGCTTCTATCAAGGGTATTTATTGACAGATAGTTTTCATGTGGTAGTTTGCCATCTGATGGTGACACAGGTTTACATGTTTTAAAAATCTAAGATGACTGTGCTTCTATCAAGGGTATTTATTGACAGATAGATAGTTTTCATGTGGTAGTTTGCCATCTGATGGTGACACAGGTTTACATGTTTTAAAAATCTAAGATGGCTGTGCTTCTATCAAGGGTATTTATTAACAGTTAGATAGTTTTCAGGTGGTAGTTTGCTATCTGATGGTGACACAGATTTACATGTTTTAAAAATCTAAGATGACTGTGCTTCTATCAAGGGTATTTATTAACAGTTAGATAGTTTTCATGTGGTAGTTTGCCATCTGATGGTGACACAGGTTTACATGTTTTAAAAATCTAAGATGACTGTGCTTCTATCAAGGGTATTTATTGAAAGTTAGATCGTTTTCAGGTGGTAGTTTGCCATCTGATGGTGACACAGGTTTACATGTTTTAAAAATCTAAGATGACTGTGCTTCTATCAAGGGTATTTATTGAAAGTTAGATCGTTTTCAGGTGGTAGTTTGCCATCTGATGGTGACACAGGTTTACATGTTTTAAAAATCTAAGATGACTGTGCTTCTATCAAGGGTATTTATTAACAGTTAGATAGTTTTCAGGTGGTAGTTTGCCATCTGATGGTGACACAGGTTTACATGTTTTAAAAATCTAAGATGACTGTGCTTCTATCAAGGGTATTTATTGACAGATAGTTTTCAGGTGGTAGTTTGCTATCTGATGGTGACACAGGTTTACATGTTTTAAAAATCTAAGATGACTGTGCTTCTATCAAGGGTATTTATTGACAGTTAGATAGTTTTCAGGTGGTAGTTTGCCATCTGATGGTGACACAGGTTTACATGTTTTAAAAATCTAAGATGACTGTGCTTCTATCAAGGGTATTTATTAACAGTTAGATAGTTTTCAGGTGGTAGTTTGCCATCTGATGGTGACACAGGTTTACATGTTTTAAAAATCTAAGATGACTGTGCTTCTATCAAGGGTATTTATTGACAGTTAGATAGTTTTCAGGTGGTAGTTTGCCATCTGATGGTAACACAGGTTTACATGTTTTAAAAATCTAAGATGACTGTGCTTCTATCAAGGGTATTTATTAACAGTTAGATAGTTTTCATGTGGTAGTTTGCCATCTGATGGTAACACAGGTTTACATGTTTTAAAAATCTAAGATGGCTGTGCTTCTATCAAGGGTATTTATTAACAGTTAGATAGTTTTCATGTGGTAGTTTGCTATCTGATGGTAACACAGATTTACATGTTTTAAAAATCTATGATGACTGTGCTTCTATCAAGGGTATTTATTGAAATTTAGATCGTTTTCAGGTGGTAGTTTGCTATCTGATGGTAACACAGGTTTACGTGTTTCACAAATCTAAGATGACTGTGCTTCTATCAAGGGTATTTATTGACAGTTAGATAGTTTTCATGTGGTAGTTTGCTATCTGATGGTAACACAGGTTTACATGTTTTAAAAATCTAAGATGACTGTGCTTCTATCAAGGGTATTTATTGACAGTTAGATAGTTTTCAGGTGGTAGTTTGCTATCTGATGGTAACACAGGTTTACATGTTTTAAAAATCTAAGATGACTGTGCTTCTATCAAGGGTATTTATTGACAGATAGTTTTCAGGTGGTAGTTTGCTATCTGATGGTGACACAGGTTTACGTGTTTCACAAATCTAAGATGACTGTGCTTCTATCAAGGGTATTTATTGACAGTTAGATAGTTTTCATGTGGTAGTTTGCCATCTGATGGTAACACAGGTTTACATGTTTTAAAAATCTAAGATGACTGTGCTTCTATCAAGGGTATTTATTGACAGTTAGATAGTTTTCATGTGGTAGTTTGCCATCTGATGGTGACACAGGTTTACATGTTTCACAAATCTAAGATGACTGTGCTTCTATCAAGGGTATTTATTGACAGTTAGATAGTTTTCATGTGGTAGTTTGCCATCTGATGGTAACACAGGTTTACATGTTTTAAAAATCTAAGATGACTGTGCTTCTATCAAGGGTATTTATTGACAGTTAGATAGTTTTCATGTGGTAGTTTGCCATCTGATGGTAACACAGGTTTACATGTTTTAAAAATCTAAGATGACTGTGCTTCTATCAAGGGTATTTATTGACAGATAGTTTTCATGTGGTAGTTTGCCATCTGATGGTGACACAGGTTTACATGTTTTAAAAATCTAAGATGACTGTGCTTCTATCAAGGGTATTTATTGACAGATAGATAGTTTTCATGTGGTAGTTTGCCATCTGATGGTGACACAGGTTTACATGTTTTAAAAATCTAAGATGGCTGTGCTTCTATCAAGGGTATTTATTAACAGTTAGATAGTTTTCAGGTGGTAGTTTGCTATCTGATGGTGACACAGATTTACATGTTTTAAAAATCTAAGATGACTGTGCTTCTATCAAGGGTATTTATTAACAGTTAGATAGTTTTCATGTGGTAGTTTGCCATCTGATGGTGACACAGGTTTACATGTTTTAAAAATCTAAGATGACTGTGCTTCTATCAAGGGTATTTATTGAAAGTTAGATCGTTTTCAGGTGGTAGTTTGCCATCTGATGGTGACACAGGTTTACATGTTTTAAAAATCTAAGATGACTGTGCTTCTATCAAGGGTATTTATTGAAAGTTAGATCGTTTTCAGGTGGTAGTTTGCCATCTGATGGTGACACAGGTTTACATGTTTTAAAAATCTAAGATGACTGTGCTTCTATCAAGGGTATTTATTAACAGTTAGATAGTTTTCAGGTGGTAGTTTGCCATCTGATGGTGACACAGGTTTACATGTTTTAAAAATCTAAGATGACTGTGCTTCTATCAAGGGTATTTATTGACAGTTAGATAGTTTTCATGTGGTAGTTTGCCATCTGATGGTGACACAGGTTTACATGTTTTAAAAATCTAAGATGACTGTGCTTCTATCAAGGGTATTTATTGACAGTTAGATAGTTTTCAGGTGGTAGTTTGCCATCTGATGGTGACACAGGTTTACATGTTTTAAAAATCTAAGATGACTGTGCTTCTATCAAGGGTATTTATTGACAGTTAGATAGTTTTCAGGTGGTAGTTTGCCATCTGATGGTGACACAGGTTTACGTGTTTTAAAAATCTAAGATGACTGTGCTTCTATCAAGGGTATTTATTGACAGATAGTTTTCAGGTGGTAGTTTGCCATCTGATGGTAACACATGTTTACATGTTTTAAAAATCTAAGATGACTGTGCTTCTATCAAGGGTATTTATTGACAGTTAGATAGTTTTCATGTGGTAGTTTGCTATCCGATGGTAACACAGGTTTACATGTTCCACAAATCTAAGATGACTGTGCTTCTATCAAGGGTATTTATTGACAGATAGATAGTTTTCAGGTGGTAGTTTGCTATCTGATGGTGACACAGGTTTACATGTTTTAAAAATCTAAGATGACTGTGCTTCTATCAAGGGTATTTATTGACAGATAGATAGTTTTCAGGTGGTAGTTTGCTATCTGATGGTGACACAGGTTTACATGTTTTAAAAATCTAAGATGACTGTGCTTCTATCAAGGGTATTTATTGACAGTTAGATAGTTTTCATGTGGTAGTTTGCCATCTGATGGTGACACAGGTTTACATGTTTTAAAAATCTAAGATGACTGTGCTTCTATCAAGGGTATTTATTGACAGTTAGATAGTTTTCATGTGGTAGTTTGCCATCTGATGGTGACACAGGTTTACATGTTTTAAAAATCTAAGATGACTGTGCTTCCATCAAGGGTATTTATTGACAGTTAGATAGTTTTCATGTGGTAGTTTGCTATCTGATGGTGACACAGGTTTACATGTTTTAAAAATCTAAGATGACTGTGCTTCTATCAAGGGTATTTATTGACAGTTAGATAGTTTTCAGGTGGTAGTTTTGACAATCAGATCTTTCATAGACAGTTGCTGTGGATATATTTTGATATTCAAATTTATCAGTACTTGTCTTCTAAAATCATTTTAAGACCTCAAAAATATGATTTTATCAGTTTGAAAAGGCAGACAGGTGTTTTTAGTGGTGGTGTTATCTTGTGTGTGTTGATGTAACTCAACACAGAGGGCGCTGTTATAAAAGCTGCCCATGTCCACTTTCATTAGCTCCGCTGTCGACTTTGTCGAACGGAGCTTATCATATGAGTGATTGTCCGTCGTCGTCCGCATCAATGTTTTACTTTTTCGACTTCTTCTTGAAAACTACAAGCCTGAATGCTTTGATACTTGGTGTGTATGTACCTTGGGTACCTCTCTTAGATTTGTTCATTTCATGATGATATCTTCATTTTTGGTAAAAAGTGATATTTTCAACTTCTTGTTAAAATCCGCAAGTCCAATTGCTTTGATATTACATACATAGGTACTACAAGTGGACCTGTCTCAGATTTGTTCATTTCGTGATGATATCTTCAATTCTCTAATTTTGGTGAATATTTTTGTCATTTTTGGTAAAAACTGATATTTTCGACTTCTTGTTAAAAACTGTAAGTCCGATTGCTTTGATACTATACATATTGTTCATTTTCTAATGATATCTCCAGTTCTTTAATTGAAATGTGCATTGCTAACAGCAGAGCTATCTCAGCCGACAGGCTTCTTGTTTAATGAAAATTAATTTTCAAACTTTTTTGTTATGTAAATTAGTGCAATTCTTGATAATCAGGGCCATGTCGATAACATATATACTGACTTTATCAATGCTAAATGCATCAGTCATAGGCATCATTTTGGCATGGAAAAAGAAAGTGGTTATTGACAATCAGTGTTCCTCCTGGGCCTCTGTTTACATCAGGTGTTCTGCAATGATCTCTGATTGGCTGATTACTTTATTATTTATATTAATGACATACCATCAGTTCTTAGACACTCAAACTGTTTATTGTATGCTAATGACGCAAACATTTACCAACAAATTTATGATAACACTGATTGTATGTTACTTCAAGATGTCATAAACTTTGTACATCAGTGAATTACAAACTATCACTTAACCTTTTCACCACCAGTTTATCTGTTGGCTCCAAAATTAGGGTTCATTTCCAGAAATATTGAAGAATATAGAGAAAAGTGCAGACAAATTAAGGCAAGGAAGTCTGGTGGTGAAAAGGTTAATGTAGACAAGTGTATCTCTTTTACTACCAAAAGAAATGTTACCAGTCATGAATATTTCATTTATGGGGCCTTGCTTGCCAATTCAGAAAAGGTTAAAGATCTTGGTATTTTATTGAATTGTAATTTAAATATCAATGTACATGTGTCCATTGTTGTCAGTAAGTCATTTAGAATTCTTGGCTTTATAAAACATACGTGTTCTGCATTTAAAGAAGTCACTGCAATGTACGTAATCCGCAATACTCAGTGCTCTGAGACTTGAAAAGAAATGAGGTCATCACAGATTTCATTTAATTGTAGATGTGAATCGTGTAATATCACATCATTTCCACAATGGTTGGCATAGGCACATCAAGAAAATATTGGAGTGACATCTCGGCCTTCTTGGTTTGCCAAGTTTTTCTACATTAATAATTATTATTTCATTGTTAAAACTATCTGTTTCATGTTGATGTCAGAGTCAATTTTTCTGTTTAGAGCAAAAATAAAACCTGTTCAAAATCAAGAGATGACCTTTAACCTTGTTGCATTTACAGGTTAATACAGTATCAAGCACAAGGAGAAATAATTTTGAAATGAAATATTTATTTGACATAGCTGGAAAAACCCTAAATTTTTTTGCAAATTGTGCTTGCATTATTGCAATTGTTTTCTTCTGTACAAGCATGAAATTGGAAATTTGTTGATGCAATTTTTTCTGCAGTAATGGACATGATACTATATTCTGTTGTTGAGTGCTAAGCAAAAGAATTGTATAATTTTGACAATTATTGTGACAAAAAGAGTTGGTATGATCATTATCCCAAGTATATGACCCACCTATTCACATTAACCATGTTAGTTTATTTTAGATGTTTTCACAGGTACAAGGGGAGTAGGTGGTTGGTAATCACTTCACAGCTGATAAGAAGACTATGATGGTAAAACATGTCCTCCAATAATTGTTATTATTAGCAATGTGTACGTTTCAATCCACATTCTGATATATAACTTGTATTGGTGCATGTATTAATTCATCACAGAAAAGAATGGTTTCAACATTGGTTTTACCTGCTTCCTCATAGTTTCTCTGTCTAAATAGACTTCAAGTCCTATGTCAACTATATGTCCTGACCCATTTACTTATACATGTCAGTGTCTGACTGGCATATACATAACACATTTAATCACTGGTACAATGGGATATGTCATCCCTTGTCATATATGACGCCCTCTAGTGGCAATAAATAT
The DNA here is from genome assembly GCF_978046115.1 of Saccoglossus kowalevskii. Classification (NCBI taxonomy): domain Eukaryota; kingdom Metazoa; phylum Hemichordata; class Enteropneusta; family Harrimaniidae; genus Saccoglossus; species Saccoglossus kowalevskii. The sequence continues at coordinate 17,974,773 of NC_140660.1, read as the reverse complement.
ATCAGGTTCAGTCAATGGAGCTGGTCATCGAAAAACCTGTTTCAAATAATTTGTCTGAGAGCAGGGTAAAATTTTAATTTCTTGAGGGCAGAGTAAAAATTATATTTTTCGTGGGCAAGGGGAAAATTTAGATTTCCCTCTAGTGCAGTTCTCCACAAAGCATTGTAATTGTTACAGATGGCATTCACAATGTGTAATGAAGAATTAAAATTTGTATAAAATTAAGAGTTGTAATCCAGTAAGATTAAATACCATGATAAAATTCTTTCAGGACTTGACATTAATATTGTCCAAAATGTAATATTGCATATATATTTACTATCAAATAGCATCACATTACTATTCAGTTGTCCAATGGTAATTTTACTGACGCAGACTATAGGACTACCCTTAGTGTCTAACACAGAGTATATAATAGTGGGGGAGTTGAAAGAATAAGACAAATATACTTTAAAAATTTGAAATTCTTTATTAAAAGAAAGTCACATGATATATGCAAATAAGACTTTAACTAACCAATGGAAGCCAAAATGAGAGGCAACAATGAGATATGCTGAAAAATCATTAACAATTTAATGTTTAGTAATTTCCCACAATTCATACAAATGCATACTACAAAATGATGTACAAATATGGCACCAATCTACTGTTACAGCCGAAGCCAAATTAAAACAGTGTAGTTATTTCTCTCAAATGTAGGTATCACGGAACAAACTTTTCAACAATATATTTACACCGTATCCAAGGTATGGACGCCATTTTGAATTAATCACATACTGTAAATGCATTAATTATTCACTGTAATTTAATTTCGCTATTTTCACAGATAAATAAATTTCATGTGAACATGTAAGATGGCAATAGCAATGACAGAAATGGCCGCCGAGATCTCGTGGAGAGTGAGTCACATGACTTGTATTTTTCTCTCACTCAAACAGTATTCCATTCTCTCCCAGCATCATGTCGACTGTTCTATTGATCTTTGTAACCATGGTATTTGACACAGGAGACATGACAACAGGATAAAATAGAGTACTATATGAGGGAGAGTGAGAGAGTCACCTGACTTGTATTTTTCCCTCAAACAGTATTCCATTCTCTTCCAGCATCATGTCTACTGTTCTATTGATCTTTGTAACCATGGTATTTGACACAGGAGACATGACAAAGGGATTATATGAGGGAGAGTGAGAGAGAGAGTCACATGACTTGCATTTTCCCCTCAAATAGTATTCCATTCTCTCCCAGCATCATGTCTACTGTTCTAATGATCTTTGTAACCATGGTATTTTACACAGGAGACATGACAACGGGATAAAATAGAGCACTATATGAGGGAGAGTGAGAGAGTCACATGACTTGTATTTTTCCCTCAAATAGTATTCCATTCTCTCCCAGCATCATGTCTACTGTTCTATTGATCTTTGTAACCATGGTATTTGACACAGGAGACATGACAACGGGATAAAATAGAGCACTATATGAGGGAGAGTGAGAGAGTCACATGACTTGCATTCTACCCTCAAATAGTATTCCATTCTCTCCCAGCATCATGTCTACTGTTCTATTGATCTTTGTAACCATGGTATTTGACACAGGAGACATGACAAAGGGATTATATGAGGGAGAGTGAGAGAGAGAGTCACATGACTTGCATTTTCCCCTCAAATAGTATTCCATTCTCTCCCAGCATCATGTCTACTGTTCTAATGATCTTTGTAACCATGGTATTTTACACAGGAGACATGACAACGGGATAAAATAGAGCACTATATGAGGGAGAGTGAGAGAGTCACATGACTTGTATTTTTCCCTCAAATAGTATTCCATTCTCTCCCAGCATCATGTCTACTGTTCTATTGATCTTTGTAACCATGGTATTTGACACAGGAGACATGACAACGGGATAAAATAGAGCACTATATGAGGGAGAGTGAGAGAGTCACATGACTTGCATTCTACCCTCAAATAGTATTCCATTCTCTCCCAGCATCATGTCTACTGTTCTATTGATTTTTGTAACCATGGTATTTGACAAAAGGATAAAATAGAGCACTGTATGAGGGAGAGTGAGAGAGTCACATGACTTGTATTTTTCCCTCAAATAGTATTCCATTCTCTCCCAGCATCATGTCTACTGTTCTATTGATCTTTGTAACCATGGTATTTGACACAGGAGACATGACAACAGGATAAAATAGAGCACTATATGAGGGAGAGTGAGAGAGTCACATGACTTGTATTTTTCCCTCAAATAGTCTTCCATTCTCTCCCAGCATCATGTCTACTGTTCTATTGATCTTTGTAACCATGGTATTTGACAACAGGATAAAATAGAGCACTATATGAGGGAGAGTGAGAGAGTCACATGACTTGTATTTTACCCTCAAATAGTATTCCACTCTCTCCCAGCATCATGTCTACTGTTCTATTGATCTTTGTAACCATGGTATTTGACACAGGAGACATGACAATGAGATAAAATAGAGCACTGTACGAGGGAGAGTGAGAGAGTCACATGACTTGTATTTTTCCCTCAAATAGTATTCCATTCTCTCCCAGCATCATGTCTACTGTTCTATTGATCTTTGTAACCATGGTATTTGACACAGGAGACATGACAACGGGATAAAATAGAGCACTATATGAGGGAGAGTGAGAGAGTCACATGACTTGTACCGGTATTTTTCCCTCAAATAGTATTCCATTCTCTCCCAGCATCATGTCTACTGTTCTATTGATCTTTGTAACCATGGTATTTTACACAGGAGACATGACAACGGGGTGACATGGAGCACTATATGAGGGAGAGTGAGAGAGTCACATGACTTGTATTTTTCCCTCAAATAGTATTCCATTCTCTCCCATTCTATTGATCTTTGTAACCATGGTATTTGACACAGGAGACATAACAACGGGATAAAATAGAGCACTATATGAGGGAGAGTGAGAGAGTCACATGACTTGTATTTTTCCCTCAAATAGTATTCCATTCTCTCCCAGCATCATGTCTACTGTTCTATTGATCTTTGTAACCATGGTATTTGACACAGGAGACATGACAACAGGATAAAATAGAGCCCTATTTGAGGAAGCATGAGAGAGTCACATGACTTGTACCGGTATTTTTCCCTCAAATAGTATTCCATTCTCTCCCAGCATCATGTCTACTGTTCTATTGATCTTTGTAACCATGGTATTTTACACAGGAGACATGACAACGGGGTAACATGGAGCACTATATGAGGGAGAGTGAGAGAGTCACATGACTTGTATTTTTCCCTCAAATAGTATTCCATTCTCTCCCAGCATCATGTCTACTGTTCTATTGATCTTTGTAACCATGGTATTTGACACGGGAGACATGACAACAGGATAAAATAGAGCCCTATTTGAGGGAACATGAGAGAGTCACATGACTTGTACCGGTATTTTTCCTTCAAATAGTATTCCATTCTCTCCCAGCATCATGTCTACTGTTCTATTGATCTTTGTAACCATGGTATTTGACACAGGAGACATGACAACAGGATAAAATAGAGCCCTATTTGAGGGAGCATGAGAGAGTCACATGACTTGTATCGGTATTTTTCCCTCAAATAGTATTCCATTCTCTCCCAGCATCATGTCTACTGTTCTATTGATCTTTGTAACCATGGTATTTTACACAGGAGACATGACAACGGGGGTAACATGGATCACTATATGAGGGAGAGTGAGAGAGTCACATGACTTGTATTTTTCCCTCAAATAGTATTCCATTCTCTCCCATTCTATTGATCTTTGTAACCATGGTATTTGACACAGGAGACATAACAACGGGATAAAATAGAGCACTATATGAGGGAGAGTGAGAGAGTCACATGACTTGTATTTTTCCCTCAAATTGTATTCCATTCTCTCCCAGCATCATGTCTACTGTTCTATTGATCTTTGTAACCATGGTATTTGACACAGGAGACATAACAACAGGATAAAATAGAGCACTATATGTGGGAGAGTGAGAGAGTCACATGACTTGTATTTTTCCCTCAAATAGTATTCCATTCTCTCCCAGCATCATGTCAACTGTTCTATTGATCTTTGTAACCATGGTATTTGACACGGGAGACATGACAACAGGATAAAATAGAGCACTATATGAGGGAGAGTGAGAGTCACATGACTTGTATTTTACCCTCAAATAGTATTCCATTCTCTCCCAGCATCATGTCAACTGTTCTATTGATCTTTGTAACCATGGTATTTGACACGGGAGACATGACAACGGGATAAAATAGAGCACTATATGAGGGAGAAAAACAAGTCTCACTCTCAATGAGTTATTTTCATTTTAAATCTATTGCTGATAATTTTATGATTTGACGTCACAAATCGGTGAGAAAAAAATATAGTAAAGTTTATAATTATCTAAGATCTATTATTGGTAATTTTATGATATGAAATCACAAGGAAATAAATAAGACAAAAGTCTTGGAATACCCCAGACACTAACGAAATTTAGCAACATTTAGTACCTCATAACAGAAAAGGTAAGAAAATACATCAACATATCACAATGGATTATTTTCTTTTAAAAAAACCCTCAAACTTGCTCTGGTAAAATAAAAAATACAAGTAATGGCTAAACTAACGATAACTAATGTGATGTGGTAGAAAGCATGATGGAAATATACAATACAAGTGCGAGTGATGCGTATGAAATAAATAAACAAAAATGATAGAAGGGCAATGCGATAGGTATAGTTGTGACATGTGGGCAAAAGCTGTACTACAAACAAAGCTCCCTCTATATAAATGATATGCTATATTGGAAGACTGGTAGTCATGGCAACTGCTGCAGAGTTACAAGAAGTTTTTCCTCATTATGTGCAATAATTAGCATATTAATTAAGCAGTGACGTCATCCAGGGTCAACTTTTCCCACCATGCCTGATTATGGTAGCTATGAAAATATAAAAAAAAGAAACTTCTAAACTACAATATATTATTTCTATTTTTTTCCCCAGATATACCTTAGATATAATCAAAGGCATGCAACTATGCTGACATGCGATGAATATTCCATGGATTCTGAGAAATCAATAGATGCACATTTCTAGAAATAATAAAACAACAAAACAAGTGAATGAAATGATTCATCTCAGGTTCTCTTTTTAAGTTTTTAGGAATGTTTAGAATGTGTACTAAGTGTTTTGGGCTCAACAATCAACCCACAGTTGGTCACTAATAGTTCTATAGCCAAGTGCATAGAATTCAGAAATATATGAGAGTTCTCATGTGATTTCAACAGAAACTTTCTGAATGTACAATCATTGTAAACCCTTTCTATTATCCACCTTTGTTATACATGACCCCTAAAGGTCACACATCCTGGTACTTATGGGAGGGGGAGATTTATTATATATGAGAATTTCTAAAAACATTTTCAAATAAGTTTAAATCAGCAAAAATGGAGGTCATTATATTAAAAAAGCCAGGATGTTTGACCTTTTGTGGTTATGGTTAAAGCCTACTTATTTTCACAATTTTATTCGCTAATTTTGCTGAAACAATTAATCATTAAAAAAAATCCAGTGAAACATTTCCCCCCTATATTTCACAGTGAATCAGTGAAGGTATAATGCATGAGTCACCTGTGTATAAAGACCACCTGCCTATAGTGATCACTTTTAAGATGTTCCAAGGTATAATGCATGAGTTACCTGTTTATGAAAGACTATCTGCCTATAGTGACCACTTTTAGGCAGTTTCAAGGTATAATGCATGAGTTACCTGTGTATAAAGACCACCTACCTATAGTGACCACTTTTAAGATGTTCCAAGGTATAATGCATGAGTTACCTGTGTATAAAGACCACCAACCTATAGTGACCACTTTTAAGCAGTTCCAAGGTATAATGCGTGACCTATACGTGTATGAAGACCAACTGCCTATATTGACCACTTTTAAGCAGTTCCAAGGTATAATGCATGAGTTACCTGTGTATAAAGACCACCTACCTATAGTGACCACTTTTAAGATGTTCCAAGGTATAATGCATGAGTTACCTGTGTATAAAGACCACCTGCATATAGTGACCACTTTTAAGCAGTTCCAAGGCATAATGCGTGACCTATCTGTGTATGAAGACCAACTGCCTATAGTGACCACTTTTAAGCAGTTCCAAGGTATAATGCATGAGTTACCTGTGTATAAAGACCACCTGCCTATAGTGACCACTTTTAGGCAGTTCCAAGGTATAATGCATCAGCTACCTGTGTATAAAGACCACCTGCCTATAGTGACCATTTTAAGGCAGTTCCAAGGTATAATGCATGAGTAACCTGTATACAAAGACCACCTGCCTATAGTGACCACTTTTAGGCAGTTCCAAGGTGCATGTATAATGCATGAGCTACATGTGTATAAAGACCACCAGCCTATAGTGACCACTTTTAGGCAGTTCCAAGGTATAATGCATGAGTTACCTGTGTATAAAGACCACCTGCCTATAGTGACCACTTTTAGGCAGTTCCAAGGTGCATGTATAATGCATGAGCTACATGAGTATAAAGACCGCCAGCCTATAGTGACCACTTTTAGGCAGTTGCAAGGTATAATGCATGAGTCACCTGTGTATAAAGACCACCTACCTATATTGATGACTTTTTTGCATTTCCAAGGCATAATGCATGAGCTACCTGTGTATAAAGACCACCTGCGTATAGTGACCACTTTTAAGCAGTTCCAAGGCATAATGCATGAGCTATCTGTGTATGAAGACCAACTGCCTATAGTGACCACTTTCAGGCAGTTTCAAGTTACTAGTATCATGCATGAGCTACCTGTGTATAAAGACCACCTGCATATAGTGACCACTTTTAAGCAGTTCCAAGGCATAATGCGTGACCTATCTGTGTATGAAGACCAACTGCCTATAGTGACCACTTTTAAGCAGTTCCAAGGTATAATGCATGAGTTACCTGTGTATAAAGACCACCTGCCTATAGTGACCACTTTTAGGCAGTTCCAAGGTATAATGCATCAGCTACCTGTGTATAAAGACCACCTGCCTATAGTGACCATTTTAAGGCAGTTCCAAGGTATAATGCATGAGTAACATGTATACAAAGACCACCTGCCTATAGTGACCACTTTTTGGCAGTTCCAAGGTGCATGTATAATGCATGAGCTACATGTGTATAAAGACCACCAGCCTATAGTGACCACTTTTAGGCAGCTCCAAGGTATAATGCATGAGTTACCTGTGTATAAAGACCACCTGCCTATAGTGACCACTTTTAGGCAGTTCCAAGGTGCATGTGTAATGCATGAGCTTCATGTGTATAAAGACCGCCAGCCTATAGTGACCACTTTTAGGCAGTTGCAAGGTACAATGCATGAGTTAACTGTGTATAAAGACCACCTGCCTATAGTGACCACTTTTAAGCAGTTCCAAGGTACAATGCATGAGTTACCTGTGTATAAAGACTACCTGCCTATAGTGACCACTTTTTTGCATTTCCAAGGCATAATGCATGAGCTACCTGTGTATAAAAACCACCTGCATATAGCGACCACTTGTAAGCAGTTCCAAGGTATAATGCATGAGTTACCTGTGTATAAAGACCACCTGCCTATAGTGACCACTTTTAGGCAGTTCCAAGGTGCATGTATAATGCATGAGCTACATGTGTATAAAGACCACCAGCCTATAGTGACCACTTTTAGGCAGTTGCAAGGTACAATGCATGAGTTAACTGTGTATAAAGACCACCTACCTATATTGATGATTTTTTTTGCATTTCCAAGGCATAATGCATGAGCTACCTGTGTATAAAGACCACCTGCATATAGTGACCACTTTTAAGCAGTTCCAAGGTATAATGCATGAGTCACCTGTGTATAAAGACCACCTACCTATATTGATGACTTTTTTGCATTTCCAAGGCATAATGCATGAGCTACCTGTGTATAAAGACCACCTGCGTATAGTGACCACTTTTAAGCAGTTCCAAGGCATAATGCATGAGCTATCTGTGTATGAAGACCAACTGCCTATAGTGACCACTTTTAGGCAGTTTCAAGTTACTAGTATCATGCATGAGCTACCTGTGTATAAAGACCACCTGCATATAGTGACCACTTTTAAGCAGTTCCAAGGCATAATGCGTGACCTATCTGTGTATGAAGACCAACTGCCTATAGTGACCACTTTTAAGCAGTTCCAAGGTATAATGCATGAGTTACCTGTGTATAAAGACTACCTGCCTATAGTGACCACTTTTTTGCATTTCCAAGGCATAATGCATGAGCTACCTGTGTATAAAGACCACCTGCATATAGCGACCACTTGTAAGCAGTTCCAAGGTATAATGTATGAGTTACCTGTGTATAAAGACCACCTGCCTATAGTGACCACTTTTAGGCAGTTCCAAGGTGCATGTATAATTCATGAGCTACATGTGTATAAAGACCACCAGCCTATAGTGACCACTTTTAGGCAGTTGCAAGGTACAATGCATGAGTTAACTGTGTATAAAGACCACCTGCCTATAGTGACCACTTTTAAGCAGTTCCAAGGTACAATGCATGAGTTACCTGTGTATAAAGACTACCTGCCTATAGTGACCACTTTTTTTGCATTTCCAAGGCATAATGCATGAGCTACCTGTGTATAAAGACCACCTGCATATAGCGACCACTTGTAAGCAGTTCCAAGGTATAATGCATGAGTTACCTGTGTATAAAGACCACCTGCCTATAGTGACCACTTTTAGGCAGTTCCAAGGTGCATGTATAATGCATGAGCTACATGTGTATAAAGACCACCAGCCTATAGTGACCACTTTTAGGCAGTTGCAAGGTACAATGCATGAGTTAACTGTGTATAAAGACCACCTACCTATATTGATGATTTTTTTTTGCATTTCCAAGGCATAATGCATGAGCTACCTGTGTATAAAGACCACCTGCATATAGTGACCACTTTTAAGCAGTTCCAAGGTATAATGCATGAGTCACCTGTGTATAAAGACCACCTACCTATATTGATGACTTTTTTGCATTTCCAAGGCATAATGCATGAGCTACCTTTGTATAAAGACCACCTGCGTATAGTGACCACTTTTAAGCAGTTCCAAGGCATAATGCATGAGCTATCTGTGTATGAAGACCAACTGCCTATAGTGACCACTTTTAGGCAGTTTCAAGTTACTAGTATCATGCATGAGCTACCTGTGTATAAAGACCACCTGCATATAGTGACCACTTTTAAGCAGTTCCAAGGCATAATGCGTGACCTATCTGTGTATGAAGACCAACTGCCTATAGTGACCACTTTTAAGCAGTTCCAAGGTATAATGCATGAGTTACCTGTGTATAAAGACTACCTGCCTATAGTGACCACTTTTTTGCATTTCCAAGGCATAATGCATGAGCTACCTGTGTATAAAGACCACCTGCATATAGCGACCACTTGTAAGCAGTTCCAAGGTATAATGCATGAGTTACCTGTGTATAAAGACCACCTGCCTATAGTGACCACTTTTAGGCAGTTCCAAGGTGCATGTATAATTCATGAGCTACATGTGTATAAAGACCACCAGCCTATAGTGACCACTTTTAGGCAGTTGCAAGGTACAATGCATGAGTTAACTGTGTATAAAGACCACCTACCTATATTGATGATTTTTTTGCATTTCCAAGGCATAATGCATGAGCTACCTGTGTATAAAGACCACCTGCATATAGTGACCACTTTTAAGCAGTTCCAAGGTATAATGCATGAGTCACCTGTGTATAAAGACCAACTACCTATATTGATGACTTTTTTGCATTTCCAAGGCATAATGCCTGAGCTACCTGTGTATAAAGACCACCTGCTTATAGTGACCACTTTTAAGCAGTTCCAAGGCATAATGCATGAGCTATCTGTGTATGAAGACCAACTGCCTATAGTGACCACTTTTTAGGCAGTTTCAAGTTACTAGTATCATGCATGAGCTACCTGTGTATAAAGACCACCTGCATATAGTGACCACTTTTAAGCAGTTCCAAGGCATAATGCGTGACCTATCTGTGTATGAAGACCAACTGCCTATAGTGACCACTTTTAAGCAGTTCCAAGGTATAATGCATGAGTTACCTGTGTATAAAGACTACCTGCCTATAGTGACCACTTTTTTGCATTTCCAAGGCATAATGCATGAGCTACCTGTGTATAAAGACCACCTGCATATAGCGACCACTTGTAAGCAGTTCCAAGGTATAATGCATGAGTTACCTGTGTATAAAGACCACCTGCCTATAGTGACCACTTTTTTGCATTTCCAAGGCATAATGCATGAGCTACCTGTGTATAAAGACCACCTGCCTATAGTGACCACTTTTAGGCAGTTCCAAGGTACATGTATATTTAGAATTATATATATGGTCTTTATTTATAATAGAAGGCCATCGGCCCATAATATCTACATACATTATTTATATTTGAAAATAAAATTACAATTTTTAAACAATTGACAATACTTGTAGCTCTTTTCGCAATTTCATTGCGTGAAAAGTAAAGGCTCCCAGTCTTTGAAGAAGATCTGTATTTTTTGTACCCATTAATTTGTTATATTTACTAACTGTTGGGGGATTAAAAAAGTTAGCAGGAATATACTTTATTCTTAAATTAACAAAAAAAGAACAAATAAGTAAAAAATTGTATTCATTTTCAATGTTGTTACTGTTACAAAGCAAGCAAATGCGTTCACTCCTATCTACATTATTTTTTCTATCTGTCTCAATACGAAGATAGTGGCATGAACAGCGGAGTCGAGCCAACATTTGAACATGAGAATGCACTTTCACACAAAATAAATACTTTTCAGGTTCCAATGAAAATTTAAATTCCCTAAAAAATGTCAGTTTCTCTAAAGTACATACCTGGCTGAACCAATCAGTATATAAAACTTGTTTCATTTTTTTCTTAAAAATGCGTAAAAACACATTTACGTTATTGACAGTTTGTGATTACCAAACATCATCTAAATTACATAAAAATAATATTTTTAACATGACTAACCCAGGTTAACCTGGATCTAAGATTGGATTTTTCAATATTATATAACATAAGGTAGCATTTCTTTGGGTAACGGGTTACTGGCATTTTTAATAATTGTGTCCAATACCTAATGCATTTTAATGCTGTGTGAAAATAAATAGGAAATCTGCCACACTCACCCAATACTGCAACATTTGGAGCATTGCAGGAGATACCCAAAAAATAACGACAGGCTAGAGATTGTACACGTTCCAAACATAAATGATTTTCAAAGCCCCATACCTCGGAACCATAAGTTAATATTGGTAACACCATAGTGTCAAACATTTAAAAAAAATACATCACAGGATAGCATACCTGTATTTTTTGTAACCCTGGTAATATTGAAAAATGCCTTCTTTGCCTGTTGTGATAATATTTTTGTTCCTTCAGACCAAGAAATTCGGTTTGCAAAATAACACCTAAAAATTTATAATATGGCACCACTTTGATTTGTTCCCCACCGTAAGTCCATTTCACATTTTTTGAAAGTTGACCCCCAGCTTTGAATACAATCACTTTAGTTTTAGATAAATTTACAATTAGTTTCCACTTAATACAATAGGAACTCAATGTGTTAAAGTGTCGCTGTAAGCCAATGACAGTGTCATCAAACAAAGCAACATCATCTGCAAAAAGTAAGCACATAATTTCAACCAAATCAGGTGAAAGTTGTATGCCCCTCTGAACCCCAGAATGTAACTCGTGTGCCAATTCATTTATAAAAGAGGAAAACAAGAAGGGGCTAAGCATACAACCCTGACGCATACCGATTGGGCAGTTAAAATACTCAGTACAACTAGTAATAGACGTGTGAACGCACGACTTGACATCTTTGTACATAGCATAAAGCATTGTGAACATTTTACCTGTAACACCACCCTCAGAAGAATATACCACAATCGTTGTCGTTCAACCGTGTCGAAAGCTTTGGCAAAATCGACAAATGCACAGTAAAATTTTCCACGTTTTTTAAACAGATATTTTTGAATAACGCACTGTAAAATGAAGATACTATCAACAGTTGAATAACCACCACAAAAACCAGCCTGTGATTCGTCAATCTTTCCGAAGGCCTCCGACCAGAACCCGAGACGTCGGTTTAGAATAGACGTGAATATCTTGCTAAATATACTTAGTAGAGATATTCCCCTGTAATTGTCGGGTCTGTTTAGTGAACCGTTTTTGTGAAGTGGTACAATGATAGTCCTTGACCACTGCTGAGGAAAAATACTTAAATCAAATAACCTGTTAAATAGCACAATTAAGTACGGCAAAAGATAATCTATATTCGATTTAAAAAAATCCCCTAATAATCTATCCGGTCCGGGTGATTTGCCATATTTTAACTTGCGAACCGCTACTATAATTTCTTCACCCAATATCGGACTATTTAAAAACTCGCAGTTTGCTTCCGACTCTACTCCAAAAGAAATATCAACACTGTTAATTAAATTTAAAAACTCGTCAGAAGGAGGGAAATCATCCTATCCTGGTGAATCACAGGGATTAAATAATTTACTAAAATAATCAAACCACTCATCAGGTTGGATAGAGTTAATATTAACAGGTATGGACGATAAACGTCGCAAAATGCTCCAGAACTTTTTTGAATCTTTCAATCCCAATTCCAATTCAATCCTTTTTTCACAGAAAAAGGCACGTTTTTTCTCTCTACACACAAGTTTGAAATTTCTTTTCACGGCTTTATACAAATTAAGCGAATCAATGCTATTATCAACTCGGAAATTTCTCAACAATTTATACTTCCCATACTTCAAAGCTTTACACTCGTTGTCAAACCAAGATGGCTGACTAGGATACTGTGATACGTTTTCGGGTGCCCGTCGTTCCATTCCACACAAATCAGCTGTCCTCGTAAATATATTACTCAGATTATCAACAAAATTAAAAACGTCATAATTAGGGTCGGAAATAAAGCTGTCAAGACCCTTATCAACTAAACTAGATTTGAGTTTGTGAGAAAAAACGTTTTCTTTACTCAGTGACCAAACGTAACGTTTGGTCACTACTTATGTAACAACTTATTGAGACTATACGTAACACAGTTACTATTTGACTTGGCTGAAATGTATTAACACAACGGTCATATTAAAATAGGATTCAGTGAATATACATTTTTAGTTTGATCAATGTTTTGACTGTGTGCCCTCTAGAAAAAAGTTTCACACAATAACCACAATTTAAATCGTCCAAATATTCACGAATATATTATGAAGTTTTTTTTATATAAAAATGTGTTATTCATGCGATGACATTGTTACACACGGTATGCAGTTCTAGTTACCCTGGGACATCTATTCAATATGAGCTTCTTTATTTATTACATTTGTCATCTACAGTCTGTAATATCAACGTATTTTCAACATCACATGATAAACATCGATTCAGCAATCTCAAAATACTACACTGCTATTGGACAGCGTACTACCACGTGACCAAGACGCAATTTATCCTTCGTATTGTCCTTCGTCGCTTCTCTGTTGAAGTATTATTTCGAGTGTTACCAATAAACAAATATACTGTGTTTACACTTGTCAGTGTAGCAGGTAAATGGATTACATGGGGTCAAAAAGTCATAACCTGCATGTAATTATGAAACTCTTGTGTTATATTTACATCACGTTGACCAATCAGCGTTGAGGTAATATCGTCTGTATAATATATCTACAACACTACAGAAATGCGTCGTCTGTAGGCATCGTAGTTATTGCAGTACTGTCAAATCGATCTCCTCGTTCATTCATTAGGCTTTATAAGCAGACGTGAGACAGTATCTCACATTCTGATTTATTTGAACCATTAACCATATTAACTGTCAATAACTACACACACAATATATTTGGATCTTTTAATCTGACTCGTTCTGATGAATCTGTAGACTTGAAAACATTTCACGACAATTAACATTGCGTTGCCATGGTGATATTTTTTGCTTCTATAGTAATTTGTATATACACTTGTTAATTCACCTGCAATACACATTTCAATGTGTAGTACGTATTACGTACACAGCCATACAGCCAAGATATTATGTGTTGTCAAGTGTTTGTTTATTGAGTTAATATTGGACCAGTGTAAACATATTAACATTCCGTTCGTATGTAGTTCGGGTTCAATACTCCCATCGTGTTACCATGGGAATGTGTTGTCACGGTAGGACGCCGTCTAGCACAAGCACGCTACAAATGATATGCAACTTAATTGGTCAGAAATAGTAAAAATATATTTCAGTTCATATTATGATGAAAAGCAAATTTGATTTCAAAATTGTGTAAAGTTAAAAAAAATCATTTCTCTGAAAAGAATAGCTATTGTAAAGTAAACAATTATCACATGATTTAGTAATATCTACATTGTCACTTGTCATGCAATTATTCTGGATTCGTTACAGCTTATTGTTGTTGTTCTATAATAGATCCATCATCAATCAGGTGTTGGCTGTAAGTTACTGTAAATCATAATATATGTTTGTTTCCTATCACCTTAAAATCATCTCTCCGGATAGTACAGGTTTTTGCAGACTGAGCTCTAAAAGCACATGCCCTCGTTTATTGTTTAATTTCTCTTTCGATCTTTTAGTATTGCCAGTGACATCATGCTGGCTGCATACCTGCATAAATGTCTTGTTTTCAATTTACTGAATGCATCATGGTATTTATCAATTTGTCTAGTTACCTTAGGTTTAGATATATATAATCACGCTAAATGCATTGAGAATCTTGACGCATGCGTACCATGTTGAATAGCATCAATGTCATTGTACAGACTCCTGATAATAAACCATTAAGTATTGTCAAGTGTTTGTATATAGAGTTAATATTTGAACAATGTAAACATATTAACATTCCAGTATGAGGTTAATCGGGTTCAATAACTTCACGCTCGCCAGTGTACATTGTATCCTACTGTCAACTACTAGTATCTGAAAATGATTTCATTTCAAAATTTCGCTTTCATAAATTTCACTGTTTTTTACAGTTTTGAGCATACATTTGGAGCGTAAATACTAGTAGTACACGTAATGTACAATAATAGTGCTATTAGAAAATATCTTAAAGTATGGATCAGTACAGTACACGGTCGTACAGTCCACATCATTCGATACTGCCGTTGTACTGTATTCATGCCCACATTGCAATATTCTCGTAATAACATAATATTATTGTAATCTATAATCTATACAGCTTGAAATTAGAATTATTTCTAGCATCAGCATCCGATAAATATACAAATTATGACCAAATATGGCTTTTTATAATGGCATTCGGGTCAAAACATGTATAAAATAACCGTTAATAAGGATAACATCCATCCCAAAATACTCATGGATGATTCAATGTCTAAACAATGTTGACTGAATAAATAATTCACGTAACTTCGTATAAAGAAGCTTTCAGCATCGTTTATTAGTGAGTACTCAGACAGGTAGTTAATTGTTTCTCTCAGCTGCTAATATATGCAATAATAAATTCCGCAGGTATTCGTTAATTTTGTAACTTAAATGAAGGTGCCAGACAGTCATGTTAGATCTAGAGCGAGTCTGATTATGCAAATTTCGAATACGTCACTGATATTAGCAATGAACAAGTCATTGAAAATGACACAGTCCCCGTTAAGTTCTCTTTGTGCTCGTCATATTGAAGCGGAGGGTTGTCGCGAGCGTGTCCTTGAAACTTATGCGACACAGACAGTCATGCTAGATCTAGAGCGAGTCTGATTATGCAAATTTCGAATACATCACTGATATTAGCAATGAAAAAGTTGTTCTACACTTAGTGTAAGTTTGTTTAGTTGATCTCTTCTGTTATTTAGTATACTGTAGAATACTTTATTTTCACTTGGAATTTATTTTCGCTATTTTCGCTGAAGGGATGATTCCGTGAAAATAAACTCCAGCAAATATTCTTTTTTCCTATATTTCACATTCAACTCATCAAAAATCAGTGAAAATAAATTGTATACAAAACGCCCAAAAAGCCTTTTCAGCGAAAATTAATTCCAGTTTC
The DNA here is from genome assembly GCF_978046115.1 of Saccoglossus kowalevskii. Classification (NCBI taxonomy): domain Eukaryota; kingdom Metazoa; phylum Hemichordata; class Enteropneusta; family Harrimaniidae; genus Saccoglossus; species Saccoglossus kowalevskii. Next base: position 17,958,671 of record NC_140660.1, on the reverse strand, counting down.
CAAAGTATTTCACAGTATCATAAAACGATAAATATGGCGGCAAACAGTTGGATATTTATTGAGAAATAAATATTATACTTGTGTATAATCATAGCTCCATTGACCTATGACGTCATAGAAGCTGATGAAAACAAAGCTATGAAATATTTCTATTTTATAAATATATTAACATGTCGTTCATATGTATAAATGTGCCAATAATATTTTCATATCTTTGAGGTCACGGAATTACATATTTTGGATATACTAGTAATGGTGGTTTAATTCACAACTAAATATTGCTGTTATAATTGTGGTAATTTTAATCTACCCTGCACTGTGCTGCACTTATATAAGTATATATCTATCCAATTTAATGCAATTTAAATTAGGCGAGGGTTCTCCGAACCCGCCTATTCACATAGTTCATACCCACCATAGACTCCGGTCAGTCAAAATGACTATTTTGAACTGTAGGCATTAATCAGCGATTATACCGGTGACAGAGAGATAGAATCTAGGTCAGGGGAAGCCCCATGACCCCAAGATTCTCTTTCCCTTACGTCACAAACCACATGACCGAGGCCATATGGCAGCGCCATAGACGGCTGTACAATCACTCTGGTTCCTTTCTCTGCGCATCGAGGACTTACACCAACTCTACGGAAAGAGTGGGGTGATTGGGGGACCCGGAGTCTATGGTGGGTATGAACTATGTGAACCCTCAGAGAACCCTCGCCTAAATTCACTACGTTCAATTACCCACCATAGACTCCGATCAGTCAAAATTACTATTTTGAACTGTAGGCAGAGTCAGACGCCAATAGGTGGCGGGTTTTCCGAGCAAACAGAAAAGTGATGAAAAGTCTTTTCCCAGTCTGGGATGAAACACTCTACAATAATCACTCAACACCCTAGTTAAGACCCAAAAAAGGTTGGTGTCTTACCTTGCCTGTGATGTTCCTGGTAGCAAGAAGCCAAAATGCTGCTACGGTGACAGGGTTCAGTGTGCCAGAGAAAGCTAGACCCCAACCCAATTCTGGGGGGTAGTAAGCTTTCGAAGTAAAGACCGAAACAGTTCTGCATGAGGGCATAGGCCGCAATGCGGGACCTGGGAGCTCCCAGGGGAGTGCTGATGGTAGAGAAATCTGTCTGCATAAAATGTCGAGACTGACTCATTGCCTATGTGCAGGGACCCTTGCGGTCGTTCGGGCTGGGTCAGCAAACCAAGAGTGACCCGCTACAATGGGACCCAACCTAGAGAGACCCTTTTCAATGGATTCGGTGTCTCTTAAGTGGTAGTTGATAAAGATGTTCTGCGTTCTCCAGAAGTCTGCCCTCCATGTGTGCTCAATGGGGGCGCCTGATGCTAGCACTAGCAAGTTAGCAATCACACAGACCTCATGCGCTCGTACTTGGTGTCTCTACAAGCTCTGTGTCGAAGAAGTTAAAGTATTATAGACCTCTAATACAGTCGCAGTAAAGCACCTGGTTATCCTGCCTGCCTGGGCCATAACACAAAGATATGTGCCTGGCACCCGGTCCCAAATCCACCGGTTTGGTGGCAACTCTGTGCTCAAACCAGGCAGAGAAGCAATTCCTCCTGACCCTCCGGGCAGACAAAATTTGACACCCGGGGAAAGACGATCGGGTGAGGATCGTGTCCTGGGATTTGGTTCTAGGCGATTCGTGTCTTTCACACAAGTTGATTGTTCATAACGGCGGTACATCATCCGAGAAGGACAATGCCCCCAGCTCTGGCCGACGCCTACCTGGACAATCGGCTAGTCTTGTTCCCATACATTTGAATGGTGGGGGACAAGGCCGACCTGTAGCCAACGATCGCTGCGTAGGACAAACCCACTTTGTCAAACAGGTGGACGAAGGAGCCTGCTACCTGGCCAATAGAGGGATGGTATCGATCAATCTCCCTTTTGCTACACTAACAGTGTATGCTCGCAGCCTAGAAATGTAGGCCGCATTGGTGGAATCCCTGTTCGCCCTGGCCAGGATGTTGGCAGCCTGCTCAGATAAGGCTTTCATATGTGTGGGTCTACTGAGAGCCTCTATGCGTGTAAGTGATACCGACTGGGCTCGTTGGTAGTGTGCCATCTGGTTGGGATGATATGTCCGGTAAGTTTGGAAGCACTGCTGGTGTTTCGACTATCGTCTCCGACAGAAGTGGAAACTAGGCCTTGCTTGGCCAATTTGGTGCGACCAATGATAATATGCAGGTGTGCACCTGTCAAAGGTTTCTCCTGTGCCCGGTGAACTAGTGGGAAGGGAGGAAAGGCATACACAACTAAGTGGGTTCGCGGGGTAGCAAAGCGTTATGTACGATGGGAGCTTGGTGTTCCGGGGTGCGGCAAACCAGTCTAACCTTGGACCGTCTCACAGTCGAAACAGCCTGGAGGCCACCCACTGGGGTATCAGCCACTCTGTGTTCTGGAGACAGAGCCGCCCTGAAAGGGCGTCGCGAGATTGTTCCTCACCCCTTGAAGGGGGCATGCGGTTAGCTCCACATTGTATTCCAGGCACCAAAGGATTTGCTCCGCTAGGACTGACAACGATGAGGAATGCGTCCCCCCTCCTTCGTGAAGGAGACCACCGCTGCGTTGCCTGTGCAGAGCAGAATACTGTGGTCTCGAACTATGGGTAGAAAGTGTGGTAGTGCTAAGTGCTCTCAGTTCGACCACCAGGGCAGGGCTTCCTTCACTTGGTCCGAGGTCGAAACCCGCCTATTTACATGTAGTTCCCATAGGAGAGCTCGGCGTTATAACAAGCGCTATACTGGGGTGACTGCATAGTGCTACCTGGGGAACGACCCTTCGACCCGAGGTCATCATTCTGATGATTCGTATTAGTTATCGGAGGAATGCTGAGGGAACGCTGACTAGGCATTCAGCTAGGCTGCTTAGCGCTAAGCAACACGCTTGAAATAGCTAAGCCAAGCTTACCTCTGTGTCAAAACTACATGCCCAAGGACATCAACTGTGTATTGGGTCCAGGTGGGACTTGTCGATTTACTAACAAGCCCAACTGGTGAAGTAAATCCTGTGTTAGCCTGACGCGTTTGGCTATTAACCCCTTGCCCCGGTTATTGGTAACCAGTAGTCTGGGTACGGATTGAGGTATACCGACATCTGGTGAAGCAACAGCACTACCTGTTTCATCACCCTGGTGAACACGTAGGGTGCTGTGCCTAACCCGAATGGGGGCACTCAAAATTTGAACACTTGGCCCAGCTGGACGATTCGAAGGAGATGGCAACTCGCTGGGTGCATCGGTATGTGCAGGTAGGCCCTGCTTAAAAGTCTAGTGGGGCTCGCCAGTCAAAACGGTGAATGGAGAGAAGAACCCTGAATGGTGACTCCATGTGGAACAGATCGAGGAGCACGTACTGATTCAGTCTGCCTAGGTCCAGAACTGGACACCCGCCACTTGTAGATTTGGTACTACGAACACATTTGGGTAGCAAACTGCTACTTCCTGTCTGATTGCTTCCGCCTTGCCTACTCTTCCCTCGCATGGAAGGGTATGAGCGCTTGCCTCCTGGCTGACTCTGGCTAGCGGACGACGGCCTAGGGCGTTGTGTTTTCTGTGCTTTGAGTGCCCTCCACTTGCCCTTGGCAGGGTCAACTGGCGAGCGGATTCGATCTGAACACTCTGGTTCATTGCACTCCGAAGCTCCAAGACTGTACCTACCATTCCTTGAACAAAGAGGGTGGAAGATGTCCAGTCTGCGTCACTGAGGTGGGGATGCTTGTTGGTGAAAACATGTGCATCTAAGGCCTCGTCTCAGGGTACAGTAGTGGCCCCGGCCAAGAGAGCCTGGTGACACTAGGGGGTGTCGCATGTAGATGTGCAGAAACCTGGGTGCGCATAATAATGCGCTGAAGCAACTCTGCCCTCAGGGTTGGATGAATTGTCTCTGGTTGGCAAGGAAGCCCATGGAATGCCCGGTTTGCCAAACGGAAATTTGTGGTACCGGGGTCCGGGAAAAGAGCCTTTGGATCCGGTTGGGGGCATTTTTGTCTCATCCCATGCTATGGGGTCTGATCCCGAAACCACACCGACCGGGTAGCGTTTGATTCAGTGGGAAGTGTTGCCTCATGTCTTCTCCACCCAGGGGCCTTAAGCGTTATGTCCTCCGTGACTGACCAACGTCTGCCCATCAACATCGTTTGCGTGCTTTGCTCCCCACTCAGACGAACAGGGAGAGACGTGCCGACGGCGTTGCTTTGGATCCCAACGCCTGTGATCCCATAAACGTTGAAGCAACCTTAGGTGGTCACCTTAGAATCAAGGGTGGGGATATTTACATCGTATCACTGGAATCGATGATACTCCGTATCACCCCAAAAGCATGGCTCACCGAGTCATTACAAATGGTAGACTCTGAGGGAACACCCAGAGTACCGGCTGTATCCGAGACGAGCAAACTGCGTTTCCTTTCACTTTAAATATGTGAGAGGGAGCGTGCCCTGAAAGCCCTGCTCCGAGATCGGAGGCTTGGCTGCCAGCACCCCGTTGGCATTCAGTGCCTGATGCTCCAGAGGAGGCCTGGTGCAATTAGCCTGAGCCTTGGCCTCACCCAAAATTAGTGGGAGAGCTGCGGCTGAGAACGGGGGTTCCCCTGAAGAGACGTGTTTGAATGCAAACATGCTTTCGTATTTCTTCCTTCTTGCCCACCGGGGGCCGCAGAGGAGACAGCTTGTTCCAACTGCGTCTGATCTACCCAGAAAGCCTGCAGTGGCACAGCCTCACTGCAGCCGGTAAAATTGGGTAAACCACTGCCTAAAAAAAACAAACTGTGAGGATGCCCTTCGATCAGCAGGGGGACACCGAGAAAAATATCGGTACCTCTGCCATCTGACCTCTTACTTGACGTCCTGGTACATGAAGTACCAGTAGCCGAGTGTGAGGACTTTCCACTCATGCCAAACACGCACTCACTAACCGATTTGTTTACTGGACATGTTACCTTGCTGTGACGCGGTCAGTCTCAGCGATTTTGATGGCTCTGAAAGAAAATCTCAGGCCTCAGAACTCCAGTGAAAAACACACACCTTCACGCAAAAACCCTGATCCCCGCACGCAGCTACGACAAAGTATCTCGGATGCAGGTTCTATGCTGGTAAATTCTGAATATAACCACTGCACAGTCGACTCGAAACACGAGGAAACTAATAGGAAAACGACAGCAAGCCCTGGTGCTGTCATTACATTTATACATTGCTAAATACATTGTAAATGACATGCATGAGGGAAAAACGAAATACAGTTGTAAAAGGTGTCGCCGCGAAACCAACAATTGGTTACGTAGTGGCGCCGGGTTTTAATTTCTTTGTTGTGAAAAATACTACACACAAAGGGGAAAACAACACGAGGGTAAAAAAGACAAGGAAAACACATGCCCTACTCTTAAACTGTTTTAAAGTTTATATACCCACAGCTTCCACAGCTTATTTTTTTTAATAAACTCACAATATGCAGAAATTTGTGGAAAGTCTGAGAGATTAGTTGGATTTTAGTTGATTAATTCAACATTTTGCCACATTATCCATCATAGTAGAAGATGACAATGAAATAAAACATACAGTTACATTACATTACATTCAATAATAACACAATATTGCCCTTTACCACTTATATTTATTGATAAACATTGTATTTATTTTAAACTACAAAGTTGAATTGGAACTGTTGTTCACATCATTGTCATAAAGTTAGTATAAATTTAATTCCATTTTTGAAAACCAATAAAAGAACTTTCGTGTTCAATATGCCGCTATTGCTGGTGATATTATAATACATATTAAATGATATTTATTGTTTTGTTAATTCATTACAAGGTAACAATAGGGTTAACAGTAAGACTATGTGAATAATATAGAATAGAGATTCTTGTATAGCATAACATTTATATATACTTAAACAGTAAAAATTAATTCAAATCAAAATGTTTCAACTAAGATGCAACTAAATTTTAACTAATATCACACACAAGTAAAAAGGTATGCTTTAATATAATGTTCATTAATTAGAGCCCAGAAATGATTAATTTGATAAACAATGTTGGACATAAACTAAATCCTTATTATAAACTAAAATTCCAATTATAGTTTTACTTGGAGTAGAAATTTGAGTACACAACACACAAAAAAACGAATGTGAATGAGTAATGTTACTATATCATCAGTGGATACCAGAGAAGTGTATCTCAAGAATGCCTTAAAATTAACTGAAAAATCAAATAAAGAGAACTAGCATAGTTAAAACTATCCTATACTGGGAACGTCATTGTTATGTAGATTTGGTACCCATACAGCATTATCCAGGGATTGCAGTGCAACAATTACAGTGTGCTTTGCTTGCTGGTCAATCCTTTGAAATACATTTAGAACTGCTCTATAATGCTAAAATTTCACATCATCAGCATAGACTATGCCACTGAAATGGTCGATAATGATAAAAAAAATACTCAAGGAACAGATCAACATTTTTCTAACTGCAAAACACTGCTGCAACATTCATACTTTCCTATCAATGGTCGAATATATACACAGAAATTGACATACTATACTAATCGTCCTTATATGGGATGACAGATGACTATCAATTCACAAATATGCATTCGCTGAAATTCAATTTGCCTTCATTCAGTTAAAAAGATAAACATAGGGAATCAAGTTAAACCCTCGAAATTAAACTGACTTATTCTAATAATAAGACAACTCAACACTGATTGTTTTGCAATCAAACTTTGTCTTGTGAAAATATTGTCAGTGAATTTGCGTTATTGATTCAAATATCAAGATTGTACTGTTACTGTGAATTGCATGACTATGCAATTGATAATGAAATCAATTTTGTCAAGGTTAGCTATTCTCATTCATCCTCTTCTTCATCTTTTACTGCAGCTTGTTCAGGTTTTCCATCTGGGTATTTAAGCATATCTTCAATCGCACGTGTCACAAAGTAGTTTTCTAGGTACTTCTTGTTGATTTCCAACAGATTTTCGATGCTGCTTTCATGATACACCTCCCCTACTGTTGACTTCGCGGACTCTCCATCTTTTCTGACAGTTGTTACCCAGTTTTCAGACCACTTGTCAAGAAGTAGATCAGTAATCTTTTCTGCAGTGGAAGCACGTTCAGCTATCGCTTCATGTTCAGCACGAGATATCCCCATATACCGAGACAACAGTCGGTGGTCTTTAAGGTCTTCTCTTTCCTTTTCTAATAAAATCACCACTTCTTGTCTTGTTTTGTGTGTCATCCACTTTACATCGGACTTGATACCATATTCTTTCAGAACTGTCAAGTCAAATCCTGGAATCAGTAAATCTGTAACCTCCTCTTCTATGCCAATGTTTTCATCATACAATGTGGTTTTCATCTTCTCTGCCTGAAGTACTTTCTCTATGGAGTAGGATCCAACTTTATTGAGGTCATGATGATGTCGCAAAGAGTAGGCACTAAGGACATGGAACTCCACATCTGCCCCAGGGCTTGTCGCATGTAGAACCTGGCGCAGTGTAACGGTCATCTTTTCCATCAATGAATAACACTCTTCAAGCTTTTTTCTTTGCTCACAACGAACAGCGACATTGACATCACGTTGATTATCAGAAAGAAAGACAAGTGCTTCAACGATATCACTCACTTTGATACCATTTTTCCATATACCACTTGGTGCACGGTTTACTTTTGTATAGAGATCATGGAGACGCGCTTGCAACTGAGGAAAGAAATTGGGGGAAAATATATCAGCTGCTGCCTTGCACAGGAACCTTCTACCAAAGTAAAGACATATTCGGACTTCTTTCCTCCACTGATCTTCTGGCATATATAGTGAAAGTAAATTTGGAATAATAAACTTCCCTCTATGGCCACCACCATAATCCTTTGCGTCCAATAGAACAATTATCTCAAAGTGGCCTAGCAGGGGTATCAGCATGCCCATATCTGCTGCCTTCACAAGCACTTCTTTGATGTCTTCAAATGTGTATATCGTCTGCGTCTTCAACTTCTCTGAGTACTGGACAAACAAGTCAGTAGCCATGAGTGGTCCAATTATTCTATCACAAAACCACTGAGGAACAAGTATTATCACATCTTCTATATCAGACATTCTGACATACAGAATCTGAAACAAACATATAAAAATAACACAATGACATCACAATAAATTGGATAATAGTATGATTATGAATATAATTTATAATCTGTGTTAATGCTCAATTATGACATGCATTGACCAAGCTGACATCCCCCTTTCATATTTTGACACCTCCCATGCCACATTGTACTTCATGCAATATTTGCTCACATTTCGTCCTTCAGTCGGATTTACATTAATTAACACCAGACTGTTCATTTGCTTATCCGTGCTCGCATCCTCTTCAAGCATCAGTTCATTTTGCCGCACCGTACGATACACATCGTCTCAGCAGAATTCCTTGCTAAAGCATTTCAGCCATTCATTTTGTCACAAATACCAGTTTTTCTTCACAACATCCAGTTCCAACATGCCTCGAGGACGCGGAAGATCTAACACCAGCCGTGGCGGTCGCAAGTCTCAACGAAATCGTCGTACTCCAGCTCGCTTCCAAAATGTTGCGACTATAGACGTAACTGACTCACCTCCGCAAGAATCGTCAGCACACAATGGAGATCCCACTGTACTACAGTCCACGAACTTCCCCAGCGATGTCATCACAGTTAGCAGAAGCGAACTCGCAGATCTCGTTCGTAGCCTACAACAGCAAGGAAACTGTCAAACGCAGCCGAATAATATTTCGCAACCGCCGGCTGCTCCACAACTGTCGGCAAGCCTCGTGTCATCACGCGACCCAAGCCAAACAACGCCATCAAGTTCGACGCCAACTGACTCTCTCACAAATAACAGCCTTCCGATTACCTTGCCAATAGCTAGTCAACATAATGCGATCGTACACAATAATACCGCTCATCAAGACAATTCGATGTTTCAACAACTTCCAGCTACTACAAGCCAAGCATCGCTAGCTCACGCTAATCCTAGTCAACAAAGTTTTGCTACCGGGGGTCATTTCAACGCAACCAACATGGCCGCTCCCATACAACGTTTCGCCGGTGAGGGCATTCTCACTTCCGCTTCCGGTATCAACACTGCGACACAGGCGATGCCGATGATGAACAATGCCAGCATTGCAGTTCCTCCTATCATCCCACCTGCAGACTTGTTTTTACCATACGTCGACCAGCAAATACTCAATCAACTAGAAAACCGGGGTAAGTTTGTTGATTTGTCCGATTTACACCCTGACTCAAGAAAACCAAATGCCACCCAGATCTCAAACACCCGAGTGGCTTTGGACTCTGATGATCCCTCAGTCGCTGTTCTCTCAAAACATGCAAAAAAGAATGAAATTCGCGATTTAGCAAACTGGCTGGAATGTTGGTCAACATTTGCTGCCTATAGGGCACATTATTTTCCCCATGAGGCTGTACATTTATTCAATTACCAGCGTCACATCGCCAGCCGAGCTCTTGAGTTCAAGCCAGAAGCATGGGTCACCTATGACAAAGAATTCCGTCTAGATTACTCACGTTACCCTGGCCTACGGAACTGGAGTTTGCCTAACAACCAACTTGACTACAAATTCTGTCAACAAAAACTCCATCTGCTCATTCCAACATGTCCTGACTGTCATCAGAAAGGTCATACCAAACAGGAATGCCAACGAAGCAGGAATCCTTATACATGGGTGAACGAATCTGCTGACAATTATAACAATACAGTGTGCCGTAATTTCAATCAAGATCGCTGCGAAACTCCATGCCGGTATAATCGTCTCCACATTTGTTCGTCTTGCCACTCTGCAGGCCACACTGCCATTAGCCACCGCGATACCGAGACGAAAAACCAGCTTTTTCGTGGCTACACACCACGACCCTTTCACGCCAATGATCATGCCAGCTCACGTGGTCGAAAATATGCACCCAAGCACACCTCTTAAGCTCGATTCCTTTGCGCAAGAACTGCACGATCACCCGGACAAATCATTCGTAGCAGCCATTTTATTTGACATTTCTCATGGGGCTAACCTTGGATTTCGCGGCAAGCACTACCCAAGATCTACACGCAACGCCAAGTCCGCTCGCATCAACCCCTCTATCATCACAGAATCAATCCAAAAAGAACTCAAACTTGGTCACACTATCGGACCATTTAAGCGTCCTCCCCTCAAAAACTTTGTTTGTAATTCTCTTGGCCTACGGCCTAAGAAAAGTGGGGGTTTTCGCATTATCATGGATCTCTCCCAACCTACACTTGACAGCGTCAATGACAATATCTCAAAAGAAGATCATTCATTGGTCTACTCACGCATCGATGATGCTGTAGCCTTCATTCACAAGCATGGCCATGGCTCCTTACTCGCAAAAATCGATGTTAAACACGCATTTCGCTTATGCCCAGTTCGGAAGGAAGACTGGCACCTGCTCGGGTTTTTTTGGGAAGGATGCTATTTCTTCGACCGTGTGCTGCCATTTGGGCTTCGCTCAGCACCATACCTCTTCAACCGCATTGCTGATGCCATTCACTGGATCGTTAGTCATCGCGCAAGGAATACGGATTTTCTACACTACCTAGACGATTTCCTGACAGTTGGACCGGCAAACACTAACGCCTGCCAGCACAATATGGATGTTATGCTGCAAAGTTGTCACCACTTGGGGGTACCCATTGCTACAGAAAAGGTTGAGGGTCCCTGCTCTGTCATCACCTTTCTAGGGGTGGAGCTTGACACTGTCAACATGGTTATTAGACTACCTAAGGACAAGCTTGCGGATCTACTTGTCAAGCTGCCAAGCTGGTTGACTCGCCATACATGCTCGAAACGTGAATTGCTCTCCCTCATTGGATGCCTCAGTTTCGCATGTAAGTGCATACCAGCCGGCCGCATCTTCCTGAGGCGCATGATTGATATCAGCATGACAGCCACCAGTCTTTCTCAAGTCATAACACTCACTGACGAATTCTGGCACGACGTTCAATGGTGGTGTGACTTCTTGCCATCTTGGAACGGCACAGCATCCCTCCTCAACCCAAACTGGATACCGTCCCCAGAATTCGAACTGTTTACAGACGCCTCAGCAACACTTGGCTACGGGGCATTCTACAAGGGTCATTGGTTCGCAAACACCTGGCCTACATTCATTACAAATGACCCTTTATACTCTATTGCCTGGAAGGAACTTCTACCAATTCTACTATCTTCCTTAATTTGGGGCCACTTGTGGTATGGTCTTCGAATACGGTTTCACTGCGATAACATATCAGTTGTCCAAATATGGAAAAAAGGCTCCTCATCATGTCCACGGATCATGCAACTTGTCCGACTGCTGTTCTTCACTGCAGCATCTAATAACTTTCACGTCATGATCTCACATATCTCAGGGTTTAATAACGATATCGCTGACTCTCTCTCTCGCCAACAGATATTGCGGTTTCAACGACTGGCACCTCAGGCAGACAGGGTCCCAACCAAAACTCCGGACCTGTGCACCCTCTTAACGGCTCCGATGTGCGACGTAGTCCCGTCAACCTCACACAACAAGCCTGCCACTACATCAACCTGAGCATTGCACCAGGTACACGACGGACATATCATGCGGGACAAACTCGCTATCTTCTCTTCTGTCGCATGTATGGAATGAATCCTTATCCACTAACGCAACGCTCAACGATTCTGTTTATGACACATCTCGCAACATCGTCACTTACCTATGGCACGCTAAAAGTTTACCTCGCAGCTATCATCCGTGCACACATCGAAGCTGGCTTCACCTCATCAATACGCGACGACCTCCTGCTTCACTTCACTATGCAAGGCATTAAAAGACATCACGGCGTGCCAAATCGTGTAAAACTCCCAATCACCATTGCACTAATGCGAATGCTTAAGAACACCGTCGCAAACCATCCCACTATTTGCGACCATGACAAAGCTATGTTGTGGTCTGCCTTTACACTGGCGTTCTTCGGCTTCTTGAGAGTCAGCGAATTTGTCGCACCCACGTCAATGACCTTCGATCCACAACGCACTTTACTGACGGCAGACATCACGTGCAACACAGACCTCGTCATTGCGCTCAAGGCGTCTAAGACAGACCCATTCCGCCGGGGATGTAACATCATCATCGCACCCTCACAGTCATCGGTCTGCGCCGTGCAGGCATACCAGGCGTACAAAGCACTACATAGTTCCGTCGCTCACCTACCCGCATTCCAGTTCGCCAACAGTAATTTCCTCACGCGGCAAGCTGTTAGCAACCACATTCGAGACCTTCTCACTCGCGCATCTGTACCAGATGTTAACCGTTACACTACTCACAGTTTCCGCAGTGGTGCAGCCACGACAGCTGCCGACGCAAATCTCCCGGACTGGTTGATCAAGGCACTGGGCAGGTGGCGCAGCGACGCCTACCAGACGTACATTCGCACACCCCCCAGCATCATCCGCTCAGTTCCGGGTCACTTGTCACTTGCTCTTCCTTAACTGTAATTTCGACATTTGTCTTGAGATTTCATTTCGTTTTCGTTACATGTATTTGCAGTGTATTTAGTTTAATGTTTCATCGGTCTAACCATGCTTTGTTTTATCCTATCGCGATAGACTTTGTAACACATCATCCTGCCTTTAAATTTGGGGGTTTCCACCACAGACCAAGCAGACTTTACACGGGTACCCACGCTGTCCATCCCCCTGGGGTTGTGAGTCTATCTGCAGGCTCCCGCCAGGGGGACGCCAGCCATGACGCCCGCCTGTACAGTCTCTGCTGGTGGAAGGTTGCAACCAGGTACCACGCGCTCGGCGTCATGATGCAATTCACAGGCGAGTCGCATCATGGAGCTGTTCGCTGCGACGCCTGCGTCTGCAATTCGCTCCCCCTTCCACTTTTGCCAAAACCTTGTGTCTTGTGTCATTTATTGAAGCATTAATAGTATGATTATGAATATAATTTATAATCTGTGTTAATGCTCAATTATGACATGCATTGACCAAGCTGACATCCCCCTTTCATATTTTGACACCTCCCATGCCACATTGTACTTCATGCAATATTTGCTCACATTTCGTCCTTCAGTCGGATTTACATTAATTAACACCAGACTGTTCATTTGCTTATCCGTGCTCGCATCCTCTTCAAGCATCAGTTCATTTTGCCGCACCGTACGATACACATCGTCTCAGCAGACCTCCCACCCACCCATTCATGCAAAGGTCTCTATATACCAATTTCTATACCATTACCGATCTCACTCAAGTGTAACTCATGTTTATCTGCTCATGAACAACCTTAGCAATAAACAGGAAAGGGGGTTTCCACCACAGACCAAGCAGACTTTACACGGGTACCCACGCTGTCCATCCCCCTGGGGTTGTGAGTCTATCTGCAGGCTCCCGCCAGGGGGACGCCAGCCATGACGCCCGCCTGTACAGTCTCTGCTGGTGGAAGGTTGCAACCAGGTACCACGCGCTCGGCGTCATGATGCAATTCACAGGCGAGTCGCATCATGGAGCTGTTCGCTGCGACGCCTGCGTCTGCAATTCGCTCCCCCTTCCACTTTTGCCAAAACCTTGTGTCTTGTGTCATTTATTGAAGCATTAACTAACATGTAACGTTGCCTCACTACATCAGTAATTATTACATATTAGTTGTTTTATCAGTTTGCTTCAATACATACAGAAATTAGCATTTCTTCACATGGGTACATGTGTTTATTGTGATATAATATTGAGTCACAATATGACTCTTGTCATATAAAAGCACTATTTTGAATAATATTTGATGATCTCATTAGTGTGGATAAAGCTGTAAAATATGTACATACTGGTAAAGTTTTATATTGTGCGCTTATTAGTGTCCACTTACTTCACCAGTGTCATAAAGATACTCAGATGCTTTACTCAGGAAATGCTCTTCAATTGATGAATCGATATCTCGTCTAACATTGGTAATGTACTCTCTCCAATACATAACAGGAAATAATTTACGTTTTTTAATCCATTTTTTCTTCCTACGAAGTATCTTTGCACATATCACTGGCATTGGTTCTGATATCTACAGAAACATTAAACAATACTCATTTAACTGATGAGAAACACACAATGTGAAAAACCATGACAATTTAATTGTTGTAAGCAATGTGTGAAGATTATGAATTTTGAGAATTATTTTTTTAATTGCACCTACATATAAGGCATTCCTGTGATGCATCCAATGTCTATGATGTCATAAATATGGTTTAAACCCAACAAAATTGTGTGCATTTTAATTGCAATGTAAGACAGCCTAACTCCTTGCATGGGACTTATATTAACAATGCTTACAAATAAGCAAATCATACCACCACACGCATAACTAATAGTGTTCCTGACATTACTTTTATTACAAATAAGCAAATCATACCACCACACGCATAACTAATAGTGTTCCTGGCATTACTTTTATTACAAATAAGCAAATCATACCACCACACACATAACTAATAGTGTTCCTGACATTACTTTTATTACAAATAAGCAAATCATACCACCACACGCATAACTAATAGTGTTCCTGACATTACTTTTATTACAAATAAGCAAATCATACCACCACACGCATAACTAATAGTGTTCCTGACATTACTTTTATTACAAATAAGCAAATCATACCACCACACGCATAACTAATAGTGTTCCTGACATTACTTTTATTACAAATAAGCAAATCATACCACCACACGCATAACTAATAGTGTTCCTGACATTACTTTTATTACAAATAAGCAAATCATACCACCACACGCATAACTAATAGTGTTCCTGGCATTACTTTTATTACAAATAAGCAAATCATACCACCACACGCATAACTAATAGTGTTCCTGACATTACTTTTATTACAAATAAGCAAATCATACCACCACACGCATAACTAATAGTGTTCCTGACATTACTTTTATTACAAATAAGCAAATCATACCACCACACGCATAACTAATAGTGTTCCTGACATTACTTTTATTACAAATAAGCAAATCATACCACCACACGCATAACTAATAGTGTTCCTGACATTACTCTTATTACAAATAAGCAAATCATACCACCACACGCATAACTAATAGTGTTCCTGACATTACTTTTATTACAAATAAGCAAATCATACCACCACACGCATAACTAATAGTGTTCCTGACATTACTTTTATTACAAATAAGCAAATCATACCACCACACGCATAACTAATAGTGTTCCTGACATTACTTTTATTACAAATAAGCAAATCATACCACCACACGCATAACTAATAGTGTTCCTGGCATTACTTTTATGTCCATTATAAATCACCACTATCAAAAATAGAGGTTTGTATGACGTCATGGCTAAAACCTCTATTCACAAGTGAATTCAATTCAACAAAAAGCCCCCAAATATAATTAAATTTGTTTAATTATTTAAAAATAATGATTCTCCGACAGCATCATAATGGCTTTGGTAAAGGTTCTAGAATTGATAATGAGTTAATCGCTTCACATGTTAGTTTGCACTAGACCCTTTCCCCCCTCCAATATAGTCCTGTGGGGTGGGAGTTCATTAACATTTAAATACATGTCATTCACACATATATCCCATTACATTCACAGATACAGATTCATATATTCAACTAAAATACATATTTACCTGAATCACGTATTCTCTACGTGTTTTAAGAATTCGTCGTAAGGTATCCATACCAGAACTAGCATAATCGTGTACATTGAGAACCAATAGTTCATTTATGATATCAATATATCGACTAAATGTCTCCTCCAATCCTTCTTTCAATGTTTTAGCCATTTTTAGAGCTAAAATAAACAATTGTCCATTATTAAATTAGTAACACCACCATCTTACCATGATCGGATGTAAGTGATATATTAATAGTGTGGATTACTCAAACTAAAAAAACAAACAAATAATGGTAAGCTTACCTTCAGAATAATAATTAAACTTTTCTGCCCAATCAGCTCTGCTTCCTATTAAGATTACCGTCAGCTTAACTCCAGGGTTTCTGACTTTTAACATTTGAAACCATTTAGTAATCTGAAATGTATCACATATATCAATTCAATTACTGATAATAAACTAAGTTGTCAATGTAAACCGCTAATGGTTCTAAATACACATTTCTTATGATAAAGTTATTACTTGATATCACTTGTTCATAAAGCAGGTTTATACAAGTGACATCATAGGCTAGTATTATCAATGAACCAAAGGTGAGTGGATAAAACCCCAATTTGATTAAAATTTGTTTATTTTATTTTATTTTATTTTATTTTATTTTATTTTATTTTATTTTATTTTATTTTATTTTATTTTATTTTATTTTATTTTATTTTATTTTATTTTATTCTATTCTATTCTATTCTATTCTATTCTATTCTATTCTATTCTATTCTATTCTATTCTATTCTATTCTATTCTATTCTATTCTATTCTATTCTATGTTGATAGTATTTTAAAGTTTTGGTAACTGCGAATGCCAGCCAAACAATGTGGCGATAAGTTAAAAATATACTGAATCACGCAACAAAGTAACAAAAAACATAAAAATACAAAATAATAAATACAACAAAATCGTAAGGTAAAATAAATATATAAAATTAAATATACGCCGTACAATACATCAGATTTTAATCAGATTAAAACAGCCCATGACGTCATGATTATTAGTCGGCTCTATAAATAAATGATATCAGGTGATAACCTAGTTAATAAAAAACCAAGTGTCAATACAAAAGGGGAATCGTGATTTTATGGAATTACAGAATAATATGTTAATTTATGCTAATTAGACATTATGTCTCCTTATGGTTTTTAAAATAATGTTGAAACAGTCCCTCTAGAGGGATTGTGGTTGAAATAATACTCTCCCTTTGTGATATTTTTTTCATAATAACATTCAGTTGAAATGTGAATAACTGACATTGCAACATGTGAGTAATACTAATACATTTAATAACATTTGTTTTCTTTGTGTATACCGGATAGTCTATAGTGGTTACAGAATTGTTAAAACTTGAAATGTGATTTGAAAAATTATTAACGCTAATCACATTTTTTGTGAAAACCATGATTTTCTATCTTTTTGATCTGCATCGTGAATTGCGTCACTTCTCTATCAGATCTACAAGTATAGTTTTAATACATTTTTGTAGTACTTTATAGATATTTGATTAATTTCAAAACAATTAACAATAACTTAAATCCAAATTAGAAGAAAAACATAAAACTTTTAAATTATTAGGAGAACATAGAGACTGAACTTCCTGTCACCACAGATGGCGCACTTCATGCAACCTCCTTCTAAGTGATTTACCCATCATGCACTTTAAGAACAATTATGATATTGTTGTGGATGTACATAAGCATTTACAATTGTAAATTTATCATAATTATGAATCAAACTGATGATTATTTCCATAATTAACTTTTGAGGTTTTAAAGTAGTGTTAGTTTATAATGACAACTAGTTGCATTTTGGGGGGAAGTATGATTAAAAAATTCTTATTCAAGTAATGTTTTCGCTTAAAAACAACTACTTTTTTCCTATTAAATTATTTTATCTAATTTGTGAAGACAATTTTAGATGTATGCATTTAATGAAAGCAATGGAATACATGTAGTTTTGTTGAATATTATCGGCTGAAAACATTCTTTGCAGATGAATATAAGAATTGCAGTTTTTCAGATGCCATATTATATACTTTTAAAATTGTTATTTAAAAAAAAATATATGCCTTCAAATTTGTACAAATGTAGACAAAAGTTTTTCCAGAAAATTAAAAGAATTAAATAAAATTTTTCTTTTTTGGCTAGATTTCTCAAAAATAAAATTATTTAAATTATATATTTTCACAATTTTTGCTCTGTTAGTTGCTCATGTGCTTATGTAAATTATTTTGTTATGGTCAAAATAATTTGTTTAATGATACAGCCTATGCGATTGTTGGTTTATATGCACATCTATTGGAAATGTGCTTCTAATAGAGCAAATACAGTATATTAAATAGTAGTTGTTTTTATCTTTTGCAAATTAATTTTAATAATAAACTTTAGTTTATTGCACTGTACATTTTATCATTTGACTGAAAAGTTTGTGATTACTGGTAGAAAGTTTATATCAATACCTGTTTTGTTTTTTTGAATAAAAATATTTTTTATTAAAAAGTCTTTTGAAGTCAGTATTTGGGTGGGAGAATTACTTTTTTCTAATCAACTTATTTGTTGTACATTATATTTCAAGTAATGTTGTGCAATGTATTCATGGTAATAGTTTTATCTTTTTTTATATTTTTCCATCAATTATGTCTGGTACATGTTGAGTAATGTACTCTTGTATAACTAATTAGTTTAGATGTTATGTAAATGAATGATGGACTCCCCAAAGATCCTGATTCTACAGGAAAAGAAGCCTGTCAGATTCTGACACAAAATCCTACAGGACAAACTTGTATGATTCCTACAATATTTTTACATATGTCAAAATCCTATAGGAATAGACATATTGAAATTTGTCCTATTGCAATCTTATAGGAGTTTGTTCTATTGAAATCCTATAGAAATGTAACCTATTGCAATCCCATAGGAGTGTGTAAGGGTATCTATGTACACACGCACAGACAGAATAACAGCAAAGACTCCCATTGTGTCCTTCACACACAAGAGTAAAAAAATGCCATAACTCTCCATGTTGTCAAAACTAATATTCTAATTCTGTTCAGCACACGCACAGACAGAATAACAGCAAAGACTCCCATTGTGTCCTTCACACACAAGAGTAAAAAAATGCCACAACTCTCCATGTTGTCAAAACTAATATTCTAATTCTGTTCAGCACACGCACAGACAGAATAACAGCAAAGACTCCCATTGTGTCCTTCACACACAAGAGTAAAAAAATGCCATAACTCTCCATGTTGTCAAAACTAATATTCTAATTCTGTTCAGCACACGCACAGACAGAATAACAGCAAAGACTCCCATTGTGTCCTTCACACACAAGAGTAAAAAAATGCCATAACTCTCCATGTTGTCAAAACTAATATTCTAATTCTGTTCAGCACACGCACAGACAGAATAACAGCAAAGACTCCCATTGTGTCCTTCACACACAAGAGTAAAAAAATGCCATAACTCTCCATGTTGTCAAAACTAATATTCTAATTCTGTTCAGCACACGCACAGACAGAATAACAGCAAAGACTCCCATTGTGTCCTTCACACACAAGAGTAAAAAAATGCCATAACTCTCCATGTTGTCAAAACTAATATTCTCATTCTGTGCAGCAATAAATACCAAAATGAATATTCTAGATTGTACTTTGTTTACTTTATATGTTTATAAATTAATATTAATATTTAATGTTGTTATTTTAGTTTTATTTTCAGATACGATTGAATTATGTATATGAATTTCAATGATATAAATATTCAGACATTTGATATTACCTGAGATTCTGGTCAAAATTATTTTGTAATACTCTCTATAATAATCTGGCCAGAGTCTAACAAGTAACAATATTGCTAGATTAGGATCAGAATTTTCCCCAAAGCAAGTCTAGTCAGACAATCATCATATACTTATTATTGTTGATGTTACCAAGCAGACTTGAACTTGATGACACAGCTGATAACGTCACATATTGAAATTATTTCTTACCCGAGTCTTTTCTCTCTCCATAATATCCAATGGTCTGATTATCTTCCCGTTTATAAAGTCACACACCTGGTACATCACAATTATAGTGGCCAAGCCAGCATACAGAAACATGGCGTGACTGGAGAAATAACTCTCTTGTCCTGCCATATCTAACATAACCATTTTACCAACACCTGGCACTTCTTCTTTTGATATGTCTATGCCTGGGGTCAACACATACTTATCTTTGCCTGGTTCAGGACCAGCTTTAGATTTGGATGTCTGAAATATATGATAAATATCCATGAAATATATCTACCACACATTTTTACAATGTTAAGTACTAGTACTACTGATAGATGACCATTGTAAAACAAAATATACTATCATGACATTACTCACTTTGAGTAAAGACTTCTTCAGAGTTGTTTTCCCTGCACCTCCATCTCCACAAAACAGTAGTTTTGTTACGTCGATGGGGATTCCAGGCTCCTTCTGTAGTATTTTATAGTCACGTTCCTAAAATATATTTTATTCGACTTTAACTTCAGAATAACTGTCCTGTGATTGGTTGCTGGTGGAATTATACGAGTTCAGTATTATGTTTGACAGACGAAATATAGTATTGAAATAAGTAATACCTTTTTCACTTTAATTAACAATATCTCAGCTTCTTCATAAAATTGGTTCTGAAAAATACTTCCTGTACAAATTTTAGACCTCACATACTCAATTGCAGTCTTGTCGGCCTAAAATTTAAAATAAATTGTAACTATTACGGTAAAATCACCAGAAATTGCACAAAATACAATATTGTGTATAATATCTGTGGCACTCAGTGTATCTGGTTTTTAATAATATATAATTTAGAGAATTTGCCAAAGAAACATGAACATTTTAATTTTAAGATATATGCACTATTTTTATAAATCATTAAAATTACAATTTATGAGTTTCCATATTTAATTCGCACCAATGACACGTCTGTAATAAACTTTCAGACATTATTGTCATATTACACTTTATACGTCTGATGTGAACCAATGTAAAAGGACTTTTGTAAAGTTACAATTACGGTGATAACCAATTTAACAGATTCATTTTTATAACATTTATTATGGAATGTAAATTACAAACCTTATTTGGTGACGTCATGTCTATGTTTTTCTCTAATAAAATCCTCATGATATTCAATCTATTGGTTTTATCTTGTGATGTCATGACAAGATATCTAACCCCATCAATCACTCTAAACAGTGCATTCTTATGATCCTACAATACAATATACAGGTTGATGTAAAACACATAATTAGTGAACAAAGTAATAATTTGAAGAGTCATTGTTTATATGATGAATACAATATGAGAAGTTGTCAAAACAGTTGTGGGAATAAGTAGAAATCAAACAAATAAACAAATATTAATATTGAATGTCAACCTGTAATTCCATCAGTGCCCATACGTCATCAGGATTAAAACTCGTTGGTTGAATTGGATGACCCGTAACATTTTGTTATCAACATAGATTCAATGGTGACGACCAGGTATTCACGATAATAAATACACAGGTGTAACCAAATATAGGTAAAATAAAAATGGTTTTAAATATCTATATTTGTCTTTGGTTATAACGTTGTTTTACTCGATAAGATGACAAATAGGTTACAACATGGAAAACGTATGAGTTGACAATTACTTCTCCTCATATTATTGGATATATTGGAACAAGAAATAATACCTGTAACATTTCGTTCACCCAATGTTTTGCCCTGATTTTAATAATTTACTAAATGTTTATAATTTATTTTGAAACAATATTTAATTTTATTTTGAAACAATATTTACTGTATGCTTACCATCCACATATAAAAGTGAAAGCTGAATAATTCAAAGAGGAAAATACCAGTTTAAATGGAGAAGTCATGATCAAGAGTTTAATTAATTTCTAAAGTATTTTCCAAATTATTTTATTACTGTTTGCCTAAAATTATGGGATTTTTAGTGCAGAAGAAGAACACATTCATCCAAATTTAATAAGACAAATTTGTCCGACAAAATAAATTTAATTAAACCTCCCATGATAACCTAATTGTCAATTCAT
This sequence comes from Saccoglossus kowalevskii, assembly GCF_978046115.1. Classification (NCBI taxonomy): domain Eukaryota; kingdom Metazoa; phylum Hemichordata; class Enteropneusta; family Harrimaniidae; genus Saccoglossus; species Saccoglossus kowalevskii. The sequence continues at coordinate 17,936,864 of NC_140660.1, read as the reverse complement.
TAAAAGGTGTCGTTGTGTTTTGTTTATGTATCTCTGGAATATTCACTTATTAGTTAACTCCAGTAGTTATCACATTGACATATAAAATGTTGCAATTTTGTTTATATCAACATTCTAGTGACTGAGTTTGAATACAATAATTACTTTACTGATTACAGCGTTATTTATTGTTTCATTGAGTAAAAGCAAACTCTCAGCTGACTTTCCAGACTCATGAATGGTGTCAAATCCTACCTGGGGTTGAACACCAAAAAGGTCACCCCCCTAATCTGAGTGGACTTTGCCATAGACTCAATAGGAAGGCTAAATTCACTGACTGAGATTCATTGACTAATAGATGCAATTTCAGAGGAACCTTGGTTAAGGTCTGTAGATGCCAGGATATAGCACACCAAAAAAAGGTCACCCCCCCTAACCTTAGTGGACTTTGCCATAGACTCAATAGGAAGGCTAAAATCACTGACTGAGATTCATTGACTAATAGATGCAATTTCAGAGGAACCTTGGTTAAGGTCGGTAGATGCCAGGATATAGCACACCAGAAAAGGTCATCCCCTAACCTAAGTGGACTTTGCCATAGACTCAATAGGAATGCTAAATTCACTGACTGAGATTCATTGACTAATGGATGCAATTTTGAAGGAACCTTGGTTAAGGTCCGTAGATGCCAGGATATAGCACACTAAAAAAGGTCACCCCCTAACCTAAGTGGACTTTGCCATAGACTCAATAGGAAGGCTAAATTCACTGACTGACATTCATTGACTAATGGTGCAATTTCGGAGGAACTTTGGTTAAGGTCCGTAGATGCCAGGATATAGCACACCAAAAAACGTCACCCCCCTAACCTAAGTGGACTTTGCCACAGACTCAATAGGAAGGCTAAATTCACTGACTGACATTCATTGACTAATAGATGCAATTTCGGAGGAACCTTGGTTAAGGTCCTTCGATGCCAGGATATAGCACACCAAAAAAGGTCACCCCTTAACCTGAATGGACTTTGCCACAGACTCAATAGGAAGGCTAAATTCACTGACTGACATTCATTGACTAATATATGCAATTTTGAAGGAACCTTGGTTAAGGTCGGTAGATGCCAGGATATAGCACACCAAAAAAGGTCACCCCCTAACCTGAGTGGACTTTGCCATAGACTCAATAGGTAGGCTAAATTCACTGACTGACATTCATTGACTAATGGATGCTATTTTGGAGGAACCTTGGTTAAGGTCCGCAGATGCTGGCGTTTTCGACCAGGTCTGGTTGACACCAGGACATAACACATTAAATTGAAATGAAGCATTATGATAGGAAGATGGTCACATAGTCCTGTCAGGTACATGTCTCAAACCGAAATATGGTCTCTGTGGCAAAATACTCTATGTCAGCTCTTGCACTTGCAAATTGTACACAAAAAAATTCGGCTGAGATAACAGTGGCATTAATAAACAATAAAAAAAAAATTTAAACAAGTCATTGAAAATGACACAGTCCTCGTTAAATTTTTGAAAGTTTTCTTTGTGCTTGTCATATTAAAGTGGATGTGTTGTCATGAGCGTGTCCTTGAAACTTGAGTCCCAAGTGGCGTCCACAACATATTGTTTATTTACATCAAATTCGAACACGTGTTGCGCGACGACTCCTCCGGTTTAAGACATAGCAAAGAAAAACATAGATATAAGTGAAAGCATGTCCAAGTTATCACATTTTAAACGAACAACATGGCCACCAGTCAGCCATATTTGATCAAATTGCAAATTGAATTGACATGTACATGTATCCATTTATGATATACTAAATATCAATGAAAATGATACACAAATACAAATGATAAAAACAGCCGTTATTCGGGCATCTTTTTGATTTGATTATGAAAAAAAGTGACATGTATGATGTATGTGCAAAATACGAATGAAAATGGTACATATATCTTTGAAATATAGTAGTAAGGCCAAAATATCAGATGCCTGTCAATCGGCCATCCTTGATCCGATTTTGAAACAAATTGTCATGGACATGTACTCTAACATTTATAAAGTAAGTGCCAAATTTTAATAAAAACTGAAAAAGCATGTTCAAGATACCACATTAAAAAAAAACAAGATGCCTGCCAGGCGGCCATCTTTGATCCAATTGCGAAAGAAGTTGACATGGACTTGTATCCTAACATGTATAATCTATGTACCAAGTTTGAATGAAAAATGACAAAGCATGTCCAAAATACAACATTTTCAAAAAACAAGATGGCTGCCAGTTGGCCATTTTGAATCGAATCGATGAACCACTGCATGTGCATATGTCCAACATGAAGTACTAGGCACATGCAAAGAATGAACAGGATTGGTCAAAATGATTCTGAAATATGACTCCGGAGGGATGGATGCACAGACGGACAGACGCCCAGATGGACTGACGGATGCACGGATGGTCGAAGGACATGTATCCTAACATGTATAATCTATGTACCAAATTTGAATGAAAACTGACAAAGCATGTCCGAAATACGACATTTTCAAAAAACAAGATGGCTGCCAGTTGGCCATTTTGAATCAAATCGCTAAACCACTGAATATGTCCCACATAAAGTACTAGGCACATGCAAAGAATGAATGGAATCGGTCCAAAGGATTCTGAAATATGACTACGAATGGATGCACGGATGCACGGACGAAAGGACGGACAGGGACCAAATTATAAGTCCCCGTTTTTGGACTTTGTCCGAACGGGGATGAAAAAAAGTAGAATTCATGTACAATATATTAACATTGGTAAACTAAATGTAGATGGAGTTGTTTATGATATGAATAGTAGATATTGGTAGATGGATGACGTTATAATACAATCTATTCATTGAATTCATTATCATTTATCAAAATGCTACAACGTTCAATCAGAGGCCTGGCCCAGGCAGGATGTATGAAAATATCTATCTCTATACTGAATTCAGGTTTCAATTCAAGATATATTTTATAAAGTCTGCACTGTATAATTTAGGACTAATAACTATCTGACAATTCAATTTATCTGTCAATACTCTGTAATTACAATGATGTCACTGTATGGATATGATTGGTCAACCATTATAACAAGTATAAGGGTGGTAAATATTTGCAAAATATTGGACTCCTTGTCATGTGACTTATGTTGAGCTGTGGGGATGGACTCCTTGTCATGTGACTAATAACTATCTGACAATTCAATTTATCTGTCAATACTATGTAATTACAATGATGTCACTGTATGGATATGATTGGTCAACCATTATAACAAGTATAAGGGTGGTAAATATTTGCAAAATATTGGACTCCTTGTCATGTGACTTTTGGTGAGCTGTGGCGATGGACTCCTTGTCATGTGACTTTTGATGAGTTGTGGCGATGGATGCCTTGTCATGCGACTTTTGGTGACCCATGGCAATGGACGCCTTGTCATGTGACTTTTGATGAGCTGTGGCGATGGATGCTTTGTCATGTGACTTTAGGTGACCCATGGCAATGGACGCCTTGTCATGTGACTTTTGATGAGCTGTGGCAATGAATGCCTTGTCATGTGACTTTTGGTGACCCATGGCAATGGACGCCTTGTCATGTGACTTTTGGTGAGCCATAGCGATGGACTCTTTGTCATGTATCTTTTTTTGAGCTGTGGCGATGGACTCTATGTCATGTGACTGTTGGTGAGCCGTGCCAATTCACGCCTTGTCATGTGACTTTTGGTTAGCCATGGCAAATTGGATGCCTTGTCATGTGACTTTTGGTGAGCCGTGGCATTGGACGCCTTGTCATGTGACTTTTGGTTAGCCATGGCAATGGATGCCTTGTCATGTGACTGTTGGTGAGCCGTGCCAATGGATGCCTTGTCATGTGACTTTTGGAGAGCCATGGCAATGGACGCCTTGTCATGTGACTTTTGGTGAGCCGTGGCATTGGACACCTTGTCATGTGACTTTTGGTGAGCCATGGCAATGGGCGCCTTGTACAAGTGACTTTTGATGAGCTGTGCCAATGGACACCTTGTCATGTGACTTTTGGTGAGTCTTGACAATGACGCCTTGTCATGTGACCATTGGTGAGTCGTGACAATGGACGCCTTGTCATGTGACCATTGGTGAGCCATGACAATGGACGCCTTGTCATGTGACCATTGGTGAGTATATTCCAAATTTGTTTTCTATGCATGGTAAGGGGCCTTGCAGCTCAATAATGGATACATTATTTGAAATAATCTGCAGTGATGATATCATAAAATTTATGGCTATTAATGGCTATTTTTTTAGGCAAAATGCATTGACAGACATTGACATTGAACTATTTCTTATACATATACATATTAAACATATTAACATATAATAAACATATTTATCTATTTGGTAAAACAAATTAACAAACATGTTTAGTCTTTTTCTGGACGTGATCATTATTGGTAAACAACAACTGATGTAGCCGCGTGATGAATAGTGGAGCTAAAATCAGCTGATTGTATGTGGTGATGTTTACTTATTAAATAATAGCTCTTCGAAATTCTCATTCATTTATGGAAACTATTTTGTGATAATAAATATATATATATATGTAAATATGCATATGTAATTTTAGATTAATAGATTTTTGGTTTCCATTTTTCAACGTCCATGCCAATGATGCACGCTAAAAATGTGCCACGCCCACTCCACTTTCACATTGGTGCACCCTGTTTAATTTTCAAACCGTGGAGAACCCTGCTATTATATAAAGTATTTTCAATATACCAGTGGATTTTATGACATCATCAGTGAAGATTATCTGATAAACCTGTATCTAGGCTGAGAAAAAAGAACAAAGATGTAAAACTGTGTCTGTCAACAAATAAACGACAGGTTGATGAATTAGGTTAATTATTGCTACTTCACGTATATGTGGTGCATTATGGGAATGCTTTTGCCATTGAATATAAGAGCTGAAAAAAAGATTTTACTTCTTGCAAATTAATATTTTTTTTCTTGGTACTAAGATTTATGTCTAAAGTTTAACATTTTATAAACAAATATTTAAAAACATGTATTAAAGGTTGATTTAAATACACAAAACATTTCTCTATTCTGCCATAGGTGGCACACTTCCCCAGTGCACAACATTTTGAAAATAGGTAATATGATCCTTTTTGCCTTATGGAAAAATCCTAGCACACAGGAAATTCACAAAATTAAATGTTAAACTAATAAAATTATTTCATAACAGAAAAAAGGGTGAAGTCGTAAATGATCATAATGTTGTACCTCTACACTAACCAATAATGCAAAACATAATATGAATACATAAAATGACGAACATAATGAGTAAAAATAATGATCACTAATTGATGAGACACTAGCAAATTAACAATGAGGTACTCTATGAAAGACTAGACCTAACTAATTACAGCTATAGATTGACGATTAAATAGTTTAATACAAAATGAAATTAAATGGGAAGTAGGAATTGGAGTATTGAGCAAAAATCTTGTATCGTCCTGAGATAATATACTGCCTGTGTACAAATAAACTTAGTAATTGTACATATTCACATGAGCAAAAATGGACAAAAATATGTATTTTTGACGAAAAAAGTGGCCAATAGTCATGTGCCTTAGTATGCTAACAATTGATACCCATATTCTATGTTTGAAAAAAAATTGACCAGCACAACTTAAAATAAAATGTATGTTTTTGGGCTATTTTGGAGGAAAAATACAGGCATCAGTCGTCCATTTTGTATCTGAAGAAAACAAAAAATTATGGGTATATTTATACCATTGTGAAACTGCCATGCACCAAGTTTGGGGAAAATCTGAGATATTGCAATAATCGAACAGAATGCAAATAATTCATGCGTGAGGTGCCAATCCAGTCAGGGACTAATAACCACCTGCAGAGCAAGTGTACCACTCAATTTAAGGCAGTTCACTCCATATAAACACTTGTAATTGTTCATGTGTACATGTCAACTGTTTCAAATCTTGCGGTATACTGTCATCTGAGGTGTTGTTATTCGTTTATTAAATTGAAGCAGCCACTGTGTATACTTATTTACACTAGAAATTAATATCAGTATTTTGAGCATATTCACTTAGTTTTAGAAACACCAATTTGACAATAAAAAGTGCTATTGTTTGTTTACATGTTCATGTGGATTTGTTTCAACAAAATTAAAACCCACTAAATAATTAGCGTTGTGAGGGCATAGTCAAACACAAATCTCTGATGTCTAGTGGTGTTAGCTTCTTATACACTGGCTGCTTTAACCTTTATCTGGTCAAGTCAATGTAAAAGTACATGGGCTGGCAGGATAAGGGTTTATTTACTTGGAAGTGTCAACAACAACCACAAAATAAACACTAACACTTTCATGCCAGCAGCTTTAAAGTTTGTAGTGGGAAATATTTCCAGTGACACGATATCTGGTCTCTCATTAATGAAAAAAATCACCAGCTGCACCAAACACGAACACAACACTATGAGATAACCACCACCTCTCAACCAAGACACTGTCAGATTATGTAGACTACATTTTGATGAACCACTACATTATCAGTTGTCATAAATACAATCACATAATCCAGTTGTGCACAGAAAAGTAGATCAGAATTATGGTAGCGGGTCTGACATTCACCTTAACTATATGCACCCTATAAAACACACATCCTGTCGCCGCCAACATCATATGGATATATGCGCTGATGAAATGTGCTCTCTCTTTAAAAATGTGACCACAACCATACATTTTTTATAATAATAAGGGCGCCCTCTGTTTTTAACATAATAACATACCGGTAGTATGAATACCCCGGTACATTTAGATTTATGAAAATATTTTTTTTTTTCAATTAAAACGTTTGATACCAAACCCCAGTAACAATACTACTTGTAATATTCAAAATATATGTTTGCCAAAAACTAGCTTGAAACTTGTACATATTATTTATTTTTTTCTTTTAGACATTATATTTTAAATGAAATTAATGATATAAATGTAAATGATTTTGGGGTATATTTGTATGTATATTTTTGAAAATAAAAAATCACAATTCCGCCCTGGAATTATTTTTCCCCCTAAAATTGGGTAATATGATCCGAACAGATTTTAGTAATTTTTGTCAATTTTAGCTCCAGTAATTTAGTATATAATTTATATTCACTACTGCACCCTATGTAAAGTTTTCATTTGTGATGTCATATACTCCAAATAATTATTTGTGAGTGAGGGAGGAGGGGATCTTTTCAGACAAAATTAAATATGCTGTTATCATACAAGAACTTTCCCAAAATGCATTGCGCTAAATGACTCTACCCAAGTCCGACGAATTACATAGGGCAACCACACCTAAACACAATCCAATATTAGTAGTGACAGATTTGACACAAACGATTATCATGACTGATTTCATGTCATAACACCTCATTACAAAACATTAAAATTATGGTCAGAGCAACCGTATGATAGTAAATTTTACATAGCATTCACAGTCCTTGTAAACAAGGACTACTCACACAAACTGTAGAGTGCTGTGAAAATGCAACAATAAAATGCCCAACAGGTTCCAACGATGGTGGCGGCAGTAAAATCTAATTTGTTTCTGTCATGCCAATACTGCCGCGTTCACAGAAATTTAAACTTTTGCTCTGAAATTGTCATGATTAACATGCTTATTGAATATTAAAAAAGAACAAAATAAAAAGATAAACATCTTTAGCAGTCAGGAAAATGACTAGCGGTGTCTTTGTATCCTTCTGAAGTTGAAAATGATAAATAAAATGTTACCAAACAATAAAAGCAATACAAATCCTTGATATTTTACCAAACCATTAGGTCCATGACAAAGAGGACATATAAATTAGAGGAAACAATCGGTGTTTTCTTGTGATGTTGAATTTTATACTGGCGGGTATTTTGAATTGAAAATTGGTCCAAATAGCTTTTTGTTCAGCATTCAGTTCACTCATCCTATGTTATTTTTTTGAATAGCCAATAGCAGAAAATAGTTTAGCAAGGAAATTCCAGTGTGAACACGTGTTAGCCATGCTTATTCTTCAAATGAAAGTTGTCCAATAGACCTTAGATGTAAAATTTTTGCTGACTGGATGAGATTCAGTGAAAATAAGTTCCAGGAATGATACCTATTTACCCATATTTTCTATTCAACTCATTAAAAATCAGTGCAAATAAACTATATACAAAACACCTAAAAATTAATTCCAGCTGAAATAAAGTATTATACAGTAGCAACAAAGAATAATTGATTTGTAACGATTGCAAGGTTGTCTCTTTATCAAGATAGTTACTAACTTTATTTTATCACAGGAGGACATTTATAATTCATTTGATGTTAATAATCACTTGCTTTTGATACTTCTGGTATAGCGCCCTCTGCAGTCAATGATCCAGATTTTGTTTGTTTTTAAGACTCAGAAGCAGAAGATTATTACCCAACATTTGTTGAGACCGATGATAATTTATCTTGAGAGCTCAGTGTGTGAAGATTACATGAGAAATCCGTGAGGTATCACCCCCTGACCTTTATATATATATATATCGTTAAAAGTTGAGATTGTGGAGAAGTAATGAAAACTATGTACTAGTAAATGTGGTCTCCAAGAACAACAATTACTGGTAAATGTGACTATACCTACTTCAAAACTGTTACCTCTATTACAAGGGCACTATTTAAGGTTTTGCATATAATATGCTGTTAATTAGGCATATGACCACCTCTACTCTAAAATAAAAGTACCATACTTGTCTGATTTAGAGCACAGGGTAACGGGCTCAAAAAAGCATGTTTATTTTAATAGGGTTGAGCGATTAGTCAACAACTCCCAAATGCACATCAAATAATATGGAGGGCTGGAATATTATATATAATATATAGAGTATTTGCAGATTTACATTATTAATCAATCAGGGCAGAAATTTTGCTTTAAATTGCTTTTCAGGTTAATTTTGAATTTTATTATTTTTTTTAATAAAGTGAATTCATCATGGGATGGGAAGCGACATTTTTTAGCCAATTAATTGTTTTGGAGGGAACAAAAACTTAAATTAACACCCATGACACATTTAGTAGTACAGGTTAAGTCAGTATAATTTTTGATCATGTAGGCAGTATCTCATATTGCTTTTAATTTGTGATCATAAGGTTTATTAATTTTTACAAAGATTTCACATGGGGAGAAACAGATTATGATGGTGACTAAAAGATGCTGTTATAAAAATTATAGAATTATGTACCTGTACTTTGGGTGCACTGCTGCTAATATTTTGGTGGTTGCAAACTTTTACTGATATTTAATGCACAGAGGCTGTTCGATGATTACATTTTGTAGTTAAAGAAAGGAATTCATGTATAATAAAGAAGAAGGTAGAGGTAGAGAGGGTGCAAAAGAATGCCTTCAGATGTGATGGTACTAAAAATAGACAACACAACTCCATGACTATTATCTAATTAATTATTAATAAATTATTAATTATTTGAATTGCAATTTGTTAATTCAATCATGACACTCCAATTGGCCATGGTTGTGTGTAACATAAATGTCTGACTTTGAACCCTGGCTGCTATACTTGAATTAACCATATACTGTTAGTATTTTATGTATTTGGGACACAGGCATTTAAATGAAATGTGTGTCAAAAAATTAGCATAGCTTAAAAACCCAATGTCTCACTGCCCAGCTGCTAATTAATCATATCTTCATACAACAAATACAAAACATGTATCGACTGGCATCTATTCTATGTACTGGGATATTTCTGCATATTATTATATACTACAATAGTTTGTATTCTAATCTAGTTCAATTAACACTGAGACGTACACCATCTAATTGCGGTTCATGGCAGTGCAGTTGTACAAACACCCACCTGGATTGCAATCACTACAATAGTGTGACATTTGATTTGGTTGAAACCACTGCAATATGACACTCTAAAGCAGATGGGATAACAATGAAAAGAGTAAAAATATGCTGAGATATTTTAAATTTTAGATCAATGGAAAAAAAATTCTCAACTTTTCCAGATTTGAAATTAATGATGAATGATTTCCGTAGTTTATCGGTGATGGCGCTATTGATGAGATTACTGGTGGGGCACCGTTTCCAGATATTATTTTTTTCAAACACGGGACAGGTTACTTTGTGGCCAGTGTCACAAATTTGATATTTTGTCTTTGTTTACAACAAATTTATATCATTTAATTTGAGTGACACATGAAGTTTGTTTACCTTCATTTCATCAACATATGTGTGTGTACCCACGGTATTGTCTATTATCGTGGTGATGTTGCACCTTACTCTTACACAGCTAAGGGAATGACCATTTATTATTCCTAAGGGACTGGCGCAGTCGGGGCAATTATTTTTTTTTGTAGTTTAAATAAAATAAAACATTTCGCGAAATGGAGGTGTTAGCGCGAAATCCCATGTAACTGCGAAATCACCCCGACTGGTTTATTCTGCATGGCCCTCTATCGACACTGCAGGAACTCGTCGATTTTTCAACGGGTAATTATGGTAATGAGTGTTCTAATTGACAACCATCTAAGCCAATCACAACGTCTCTTCAACTGAACTCTGACCGAGAAGATTTTTTTTTTACTTTTTTACGCACTGTGATGAATTAGAAACGATGACTACGACAAACTCGAATTTCAACGTGCCGCCATGATGGGTCTTGCAGTGTGACATTTACCATGTTGACCTCATTATGCACGTATTTCCGCGCCCACCTCGTTATAATATGTGCTCATGAATATTTAATAGCAATGAATTTCCTGCAGAATAAACCAGTCGGGGTGATGTCGAGCTAACACCTCCATTTCGTGATTTTTTTAAAATTTTATTTCAACTACAAAAACAAATTAATCGCCCCGACTGCACCAGTCTAGGGGGGGTCAGGCAATTCTCGGTGTGTTTTTTTATTGATTTTGTAAAAGAGGATGCCCGCTTTAGAAAAAATGAAAAATTTGTAACCCCCATGTATTTTTATTGATCTTTTACATGTATGTCTGAAGAAACAAAAATACTTGTAAAAATTATTTAGTGAGAGGAGAAGTTCAGTCTGTCTAATTTGTGGATATATCTTTATCAGATAAAATGTTTTACTATAAACAGTTGAGATAAAACTGTCTCCTCGAAAATTTTGATAAATAAACACTACAAGCAATCCACTATGCACTACGTTTTTGCAGATTTCATTTCTGTGAAGTAGAAATACACAAATTAACATATAATATTTTGAAATTTATATTAACAGTTCTATTCACTCGCCTGAAGAAAGTCCATGTTATAAATTAGGACAGTCTCTTCACTGAACAAGATTATGCACCCAAGGCAATAAATCTATCTTCATATATTTTATTGATCTTTTGCTACATGGCCACCATCTGTTTTCAGGGTGAGCCATTTCAACAAATCTTTTGTGTAATCTGACTGATTTGACAATACTGGACTGTTATTAGTTGATAATTGGTTAAAAAGGTGTAAAGTGAAAAAAAATTGTGTCTCAATCTTTAAAAGAAAAATATTTGCCCCCCCCCCTTTCAGCCTTGATAAAAAGTCACTGCCCCCATCTTGTGGCTTTGGACAATATGCTGACTCCCCTGTTTTGCCAACCCCCCCCCCCCCCCTCAGGAATAATAAATGGTCATTTCATAATGTTGGAAAACATCCCACTATGACGCTATCGCAATTGTTATATTTCTTGGGAAAATCTTTGGATAACTATTAGCTGATTTGGCATGGCCATCACATATAAAATGTCCACATATAAAATATTGAAGCAATCGGGCGAGTCGTTTTCAAGAAGTTGAAAATAGCACTTTTACTGAAAATGACAAAAATAATCATCAAAATTAGAGATCTTAAAATATACCAAAATAAATGTTATCTGAATGAATTCTGTCCAGCTAAGATGTACAATTGAACCGTGTGGAAGTTTTAAATCACTTTTGTTTTCATTTTAATTACCACAAATTATTAGATCCAGTGAAAACCTTTGAATCATTTTAGTGCATTTTTTTAATTTATTCCTAGTTGACCGCAGTCAGCATCAAACAACTTTTTTTTAATTTTAGGTCTACAATCCTCCTGATGGTTTTAGTTGCAAAGGTTGTTAAAAAAAATGATAAATGCATTAACTAATAAATCAGTGATTTTCATTAATTGTATTAATTAAATCCTAATTTCAGTATTTTACAACATCTGTAGACATGAAATAATTAGCTGGTAAAAGTTTGACTTTTTTATTTTGCTTATTTGTTTTAGATAGTCATAGAAATCACATTCAGAAATAATGAGACTGAAATTGACAGTGATCAGAAATACAGGTTAGGTCATGAACTTGAAAATATTACACACTGTCATTCATTTCATTTTAGATAATTCCAAAATCAACTATACTACAGCCATTATAACATGAGAATTTCCCTGACTGAGTTCCCAATAGTGCCCCATTTTAAGGATAACAGTAGACAGGTTTGACCCACTGATAAGCAATATTTACAAACTGATTCATATATGATATTTGTATAAATAACAAGAGGATATCAATAGCTGTCTGATGTTTGCTGCATTATAATACCCAGATTTGTGTAGCCATGTGAGACACACAGCTACAGGATGGAACACATCCTGGATACACAGAGTGGTACATACTGCATGGTAGATGTTGTGTATCTATTGTTTATGTGCAATTTTAGCAAAATGATTGGATTCAATGGAATGCTACTTTAAATACAAGATTGTGCTTGATTGGCTATCCAACCATGACAATCAGACCAATCAGAGAGCAGCTTGTTTTGTTCAGCTTTTTTTTTCCGTATACATTTATGCCTTGTATATGCTTTGACTCGAGTAAATGGTTGAGGTGATATACTGTCTGAATATGCTTTGCACCCACTGAGAGTATTAACAGAGAAAGCAATAACGTTTGGGCATTGTTTTGGTTTTAATAACCTGGTGGATATTATGGATTGTAAACGGTTGATCTACACATGCAGAAGAACTACAAGGCTGAGACAATAATATGACTTGGGTTTTACCAATAATAATAATATTTTATTGACACAACACTAAAGCAGAAAGCAGTAAAAAAAATAAGACATACAAAATACAACTAGGAACTATAAAGCTACAAAACAACGGTCATGAATTATTCATAAATAGTGATGTCATTTAAATTGGCCAATCAGCAATGGTTTTATAAACTTAGACCTGTAATAGTTCAGACCAATAGAGTACTTGTCTGATTTTTGTTTATTTTCTACCGAAAACTTTACAAACATTATATCAAAAGACCATGCAAAATGTTTAGCGAACATTTGCATGACATAAGTTTGGCACTATATGTAAGAAGTTATATAATTGGTTTATTTCTTCAAAAATAGAAATAATCTGCTTTGTTGGTCATTGCTATTCAAAAATCTGCATAACTTTGTAGAATGGTGCAGTATAGCCCCCACAAGAGATTGTGTCGAATGATAATGGTTCCCACAAACCTGAATCTATACCATATAAACGGATTACCAAATTTTAAATGTGGGTGCTTAAAAAAATATTTTGTGTGCTAATATTTTATTCACACATTTTTCCTTTTTTTTCTTCACTCACAGAATATTATGTTCACAAAATCAGAAAGCAAAATGGAATTTGTATTTAATGTACCATCCTATCAGCCCCATATAGATAACTCCACAGAAAAAAGTATATATAAAAACACATTGTGTCTGAATCCAATATGACACTGTGGGGAATTCATTATTGTTTTTATAACCACCATCTGAATTAATCTAATTTTCGTTAAAATGAATTTATATACTTGCGTGATTCAGTGAATATAGGTTTATCATGTGATAAAAAAAGCTATGACATCATAAAAATCTCTATGTCTGATAGTTGTGATGTATAACATGCACTAAAGGACAGTCCGTTGTCCTTTATTCCCTGAAGCAACATCCAAATATTGCTGTCTCTGGGATGTATTTACAAACTAGTCTAAACCACATACCTTGTATATACCCATAATTAAATCACAAAGATATACATATGCAAATAACCAGCATTAAAAAGTACAGTTTAATGATTAAAACTCTCACAGAATATTGCCATGGTAAACTTGAAATAGTGTTGATGTTTTCTATGTGAAAAGCAGAGCTAAAACAACTTAGTTGTCTTTCATATAAGAAATGCGCCCCATATATGGAAGTGCTGCTGCGTTGTTATTAAAATAGTAATAGTTTGATATCTCCATATAACTTTTTTTGAGGTACCGGCACAATATTGAATCAGTGGTATGGTTCTGAAAATCTCCTCCTGCTTAAAACAGCATAGTTTGATAGTTCAAATGCATAACTTGTGCACACTTCTCAAAAATGGGCTTATGATCGTATAAAATGCGGGTGTAGCTGTTTTCTACAAAACACTGAAAAATAAAAGAGAAGAGAAATTTGTAAATATACAGCATTTCCATACTAAATTTGTAGTGAATTAAGAGTATGCACACAACACATAACATGTCATTGTCAATATGAAGCAGCCTCATGTGTACTATAATGTGTGCTAAATCCTTATTTGAGAACACAAGCAACCTCTTGGCTGAGATAGCTCCACTGTTAGCAATGTACATTTCACAAACAATCTGTACCACAGGATACAAAATAAGACCTGTATGCAGAGTGAATTGAAGGCATGAATTTGATGTAGGGGATATCAAACATATGAACATGAACCAACAACACCCCTGTGAACTGGGTCCTTTAATAATTCGAAACTTAAGACAGTTGTATAATTTATATGCAACATAAACAACAAGTACACGCTACACGAGTAAGGTTTAAACAACGTACTTTATTCCACACACCTAAAAGATGGGCAGGAAATGCCTGACCCGTTACAAGGGGTAGTGGGGTACACGTTGTTTTGTTACACAAAAATATAACACTAGAAATATAATTCAGTAATAATATTGTAATATTTCCACACGGGAAAAGGGTAGTGGATTACGTTATACTATTACGAGGAAATGCCTAAATCGATAATGTAAATAATTGTCTAACATAGAATCTTGCATGCATGCATAAAACTAAGAGACAAACGTACATAAACAACGGACGCAAATAATATACTGGCGATCGGACACAGCCCTACCTACATACGGTTTCTTCAAAGTAGATGAAAACGGGTCTTTGCGTGATAACTGTGCATTTTCCAGCGAGTCTCTGCTAACGGTGGCGACGACGGTAATTACAAAACGCAGTCAGAAGCACTGTAGTCGTAGAATACACGCTGCACACTCAGTCGAGCACGATACCAATCAATTACAGAGTTTATCTGTCCAATATTCGTAACTTGTAGAAGGAGAGTGGTCCGGGTGGATTCCCTTGCACCGCAGTACACCTCCGTAGCCAGTAACATAAATTAGAAGGCACATCCAGTTCAGAACCAAAATCGGGAATGTCATTCACTGGCGAGTTTCCCCACTCGTTAACTGCAGTAGGCCGGAATTGGCCAATAGAATTATCTTTATGATGCACATTCCGTAGATCACAATACATTAATTTGTATGACAATACACAGTGTATTGTTCTAACGTTACTTGCAAACGCGTGATTAGTAGACACGTAAAAAATGATATACTGCCAGCAACGGCGAACCGACGTCCTCCAGAATAGATCACAAACTCCCATGATGCAATATTATTCAATGGCTTACTGTGGTACCTACAAGATCGGACATCCACATTTGATCACATGAACGTTCAGATCGGGTTCTATCAAAGTCCGCTTCCCTAGTGCTGACTAAAAGAAACATCTTGCCGCTCTATATTTAACAATTATCTATCGCCAAAAACAACATTGCCCATCTATCGCCGTAAGACAAACACAAAACGCCACCATCACGACATACAACATAATTTAATGTTTGACATTTGAGATAAAGTGACTGCAAATTTTTGTGAAAAATAAATGCTAAAATTATTATGCCCATTTCTCTCATAATTACAATATAAAGGCAAACCATGTGACTAAACCAAAATATTTTTCAAAATTAGAAAATTGAAGATATCACAAAATGAACAAATCTGAGTGAGGTCCACCTGAGGTACCTATAAGTATAATATCAAAGCAATCAGACTTGGTATATACAAATTTTCTAATTTCTAAGGGTTAACCAATTTAAATCAAGGGAGGTTGACATAAATATCCCACCCACCCCACTTTTGGGCCCTCATCTATTTATAGCAGGATTTCCCTCTCAAAGAACAGAAAGCAGAAAAAAAAATTATTTTATTTTATTCTCTCCAGACTTGCACAGATTGATATTTATAATTTCCCTTTAACCACAGAAAATATGAAACAGACTTGAGCAGAAATGCAGACATGAGTAGAAACTAACAATATGTTTCATGGAATTGTAAAGTATTAACAAAGAACAAAAACCTTGCAAAATTATTTCAACACCCAAACTTGTCAGATTTCATCGTAATATTTTTATTATTTGGAAACTTGTATAAGGTGGAACACCTGATTTTTGTTTAAAAATTATTTTTTATTTTCTCCAGCAATTCAACCACCTGTCAGGAAATGATCACACTCACACGTTTTCAATGCATCTCGATATTTTGTCTTTTTGACAAGAAATAAAACATAAATGTCAAAGTGAAAGAAATTTAGTTACAAACTAGAAATTTCTTATTTTGTTGCCTTTATACAAAATAACTCAGTAGACTATAAACTCAAGTTCAAATAGTACTGGTATGTGTGTTCACTGAATAAACAGTTCCTTATGGTCGTCTTCACGATATACATAGTTATCTTGAATAGGTGTCATAAATCTGACTCGATACAATCTACTGTTCCAAAAATGACATCTAAATTAGCATACATGTTCTTACAGTATGTTGGATAAGGCCAGGTAGGAACAAAATCTTTTGAAAATGAGGCCTGGAATGAAATTTTAAATTTTTGGCCTAAAATCTGTTTTTGCCTTTTTAGAAAGTCATGTTGATGTGTGCTATGTGGTTTTACTGTTTCAGCTGAGAATGTACATACTTGCAAACATCTCTCTCACCCTTGGGGTGAATATGAATCTATGGTTTCACCCCAAAATTTATACAATAAACTATTGGTACAGTAGAACATAACTTGAGCTATTGACCAAAGGTGGCTTGATAAAATCCATAATTTATAGCTATTATAATAGGTGATTTTTCATTCAACTGCGAGATCTCGCGGTATGCATAATAGACGCACGTCGAACGTCTGCCTCAAAAATCGAACGATTTGATTTTGAACTCGAATTTCTTTATTTCGTAGTTCACATCGACCGGCCGATCTATGACAGAAGAATATTGCTTCCGAATACCCTCACTGAATCGAAATTGTCTATCAGCAAATGTGTGGAGCACATTATTAAGCATGGAAATGCCCCCCCCCCCAATATTTTTGCGTTTGTCGAATCCCACGCGATGTTTGACGACACTACGACGCTATGACCTTTGTTTGTCCTGTTTTTACGTTCAATTTCACGCATAATGCAAGATTCTCGCAGTGAACGGAAAATGGTCTATTTCTGCTCTATATGTCAAAATCTGATCTGTACCATTTAGTGATTTTTAACTTGGACATCAAATTACACACCTAAAAATGTTATTTTGAAATGCAGCGAGGACAGTGAGTATATAGCATAGCGCTTTTTTTTTATTTTAACTTTTTTTCAAATAAGAATAAATTTTCAAATTAAATTTTATTTAAGTAAACAAGAAAAATAATTACTTTAATTGCATTACATTTTATACCTAGCTTTCATAAATGTATGTATACCTAAATGTAAATATTATACATTACATTGTCCAAAATTGGGTAATGCACTGAACATGTTGGATTACTATCAGCTGTCTTACTTTTTAACATCAGTAAACATAGCACTTTTTGAACTTTATAAGAAGTCATGTTTGATGCATTGTTTATATTTGGCATAGATATATTTTCTAAGTGATAATTTTGATTATATGTTATCACATCCCTGCCCTGTGATAGTATATTATTAGTTGTTACAGCTTTTGGTTTTGGTGACATATAAAGAAAATATATTGTGTTTCCAATGATTAAAATAAACTTTTGCAATAGCTTGGAAGTGTCAGTAAAACCTAAATATACCAAGTAGACTGAATTAGTTTGAATAAGTGATGAGAGCAATTTTGGTTAAAAAAATATCCAACACTAGCTAATGCTTTCCACAATTAATACTACATGTACTGTATTAATCTCAATGTCCCTTATAAAATAATATTTTAAAGTTTTTTCATTAGAAATGCCTGGGGAACCGAAATTTGGAATGTATTTTTGGTGGAGGAAAATACGCAATAACAGACAAGGGAGTGAGGAACTTTATTTCAAAGATATGCCAAATTTAAACATAACATATATAATAAATAATACTCTTTCTCTAAAGTCTTTGAATATGAGATGATTATAATGGAATATGGGGAAATGTAGAACAGAAACTAGAGCTGGTCTAGTTTGATCCCCGAAAAGTAGTCATGCTAGGAATAGTTAAACAACATTAATTAGAGGTCACTGTCGCTATACTTATTGATTTGAATGCAATAATAATAAACATAAAAGAATTATTTTTTGTGGAATTTTCTAAAATGCTGTAAAATGTTGATGCTACAAATGTTTTAAGAATATTGTTCCAAATTTTGGCACCTGAGTGAAATATTGTAAACTGCCCAGATGTAGTACTGGCATACTTTACATAAAGATGACGCTGTCTTGTAGTATAATCATGGTGATCTATAAATTGGAAATATTCAGATAGACAATGAGTTGAACAGTTGTATAGATTAAATAGATCGTGAATGAAAGACCCTATATACAGTTCGTGCAATTTATAGATATCAAGAATTTACAAATATGCAACTCATTTTAACTCATCCCATGTGCATTAATTGTTCAAAAATTCCAAATAATAGTGCAGTTGTATATCAGTTCTGGTAGACAAGTAAAAATGCCATTCAATGCAGTAAACAATGTATATTGCAAAAGATTTCAAAAAATTCTCTCCATTGAGACTGAAATCCTGGTCATTCTAATCAGCCCTCAGTCAGTATGACAGTGGCACTTACAGTGGTACACTATATACATAATAAACTGACAAAGACGTCTAAAATCATTTCCAAAACTATTTAATAAAGTCACATATGTAACAGCTCTTACCAAAATCTCTGAAATACTATTTAGTATTATATTTAGTATTATAGTATTATGCATCTCGTCAGGCATTACGTGGAACCATTTTGACCATAGAACAGTGAACAGAGATCAGAAATCAATTTGCATATTTAAATCCCAGAACAATGAAACTACAATTGTTTGCACACAATGGTACAGATCAGTACCCAAAACCACATTGTGGCTCTCCAACCAAAAATATCAAAGTGTGAGCCACACAGTGAGTGGCATTTAAAGACAAGTCACATGACTATTTTAATGCTGAATAATAACATCATACAGCTGTCAATATACTTCATTTGAATATAAAACGGAACAGGCCAATCAGTAACCAATACTTTCGTAATAGTGTCCTTGGCATAAAGAAACAATTGGAAATAAAGAAACTGATCTCAACCATAGAGGGCCTCAACCACAATAGAGTTGCATATTCTTAAGAATATAGTTTGATTATACATGTTGTATATACCAGTATGTGCACACAAAAAAAACTAGGCAGATTTGAAAAAAACAATGCACTTGTCACATTTTATTTTTATACTCATAACAACATACTACTACACTTGTCTACAGTTAAATACTTTATTTATGAGAAATAAAAGGCCAGATAGTGCAATTTTATTTTCAGGCAAAAAATATTCCAAATCTCCTTTGTTCTCTTGCTGTATAGATTTCTGTATGCACAATAATAAATATTTCACAGTATTTCAAATCTGGTTCTCATTATTAGCAGTTGAATGTCTTCAATTTTTTTACTTATTTCTATGTCTAAAAATGTTTTAGTTCACTTAAATTTTACACTACCAGTATTCCTTGAAAATTGCAATAGGTAGTTACAAAGAAATTGATATGATTCCCAAATTTGAAGATGATCAGATAAAAATTGTTTGTAATTGTAACCACATAAAGAAGACATTTTATGTGAAATATACACCAAGAGCACAAACTGGTTAATATAATATCCAAGTTTGTTATTGCAACCACAATATATAAAAGGTTTATTCAAGAAATGACAAAACAACAACAACAGAAATTTACCCCTCGTATACCATAAACTTCATATATAATCATATGGACATGGTAAAAATTAATACACTACAATCCCCAAAAAATAAACTCACAATAACATAATTCAGAACTGTTTCATGCATCAGAAAAATTATGCCCAGGACACACAAAAATTAAAACTTGAAAAGCAATCGACTTATTTAAGCCACACCCACCCCATTTCCTCTATCTATTTTCACTATGCGTTTCCTGTGTATCATCACCCTTTGGCTTTGATAAGAAATTTAACTGAGAGAATCTATACATACATTGTATAATGGTATATTACCACAGCAGCAGCATTGTCGGATCAAAGTTTGAACAGTAGAACATGCCTTAATTTTTTTCTCAGAAGACGCTCTGGTCATACATGCTACATGCAAAATAGCAAGTTGATTAGTTACAGCATTCATGAGAAACAAATGCCTCAAAATGTGGCCATCCAATATCCAAGAAATCCAAGATTGCAGCCAAACCAGATGACCGAGCTGCATTATTTTATTTTTCTTAAAAAGCTTTAGCCATACATGATATGTACATAATATCAACTTGATCATGAAGGCATTCATGATAAACAAAAACTCAAGAAGGCGGCCAGGCCAAATTTTCAAAAAGCCTGTCATGTCTTCATGAAATTCACAGTAGTGTTAATGATTTTAATAAGTATTAAAACAAGCAGCTTCTGGACTGAGATACATGAGATGCACATTTCAATAAAATAACTGAAGATATCATTAGTAACTGAACAAATCTAGAGAGGCCTACCTGTGGTACCTATCTATATATATATAATATTAAAGTAATGAGACTTGCGGTTTTCAACAAGAGGTCGAAAATTTCACTTTTTACCAAAAATTATCCATCAAAATTAGAGAATTGAAAATATCATCCCGGAATGAAGAATGTAAGAGACGTCAACCTGAGATACCTATATGTAAAAAAGCAAAGCAATCAGACTTGCGATTTTTAAAAAGAAGTCAAAAATATCACTTTTGACCCAAAATGACAAAAATATTCACCAATAAGAGAATTGAAGATATCACGAAATGAATAAATCTAAGATAGGTCCACCCAAGGTACATATACAGTAAGCATCAAAGTAATCAGACTTGTAGTTTTAAAAAAGAAGTCGGAAAAGCTGATGAAGACGACAACAGACAATCACTCACATGATACGTTCCGCTTGATAAAATCAGAGTTAATAGTATTTGATTACATTCCTTTGAAAAATTCAACCTTGTTGCTTGAAGACACAAAGTGTGGATGTGCAGTAGACCTTGATGTGTCCCCTGAGGAGCTTGTAAGTTTTCAGACAAAATATATAGAGCTACATGAAAATTGAGACAAATATTTGTTTTCT
This sequence comes from Saccoglossus kowalevskii, assembly GCF_978046115.1. Taxonomy (NCBI): domain Eukaryota; kingdom Metazoa; phylum Hemichordata; class Enteropneusta; family Harrimaniidae; genus Saccoglossus; species Saccoglossus kowalevskii. The sequence goes on along the minus strand of NC_140660.1, from coordinate 17,915,209 downwards.
GTAATTGGTCGACACTTTTTGTTTTTTCTAGTATTTCAAGCCTGGTTGTAGTTTTACGAGACAGTTCTCATTTACGATACAGATTTCTATGAGCTGAAAACTATGTGTACATGTGATTATCACAGTGTTACACAGACCACCAAGAAACATGTCATGATAATTTCTGGCATTTTGGGAAGTTATAAATAAATGTATTGATATGAACCTGAGAATTGCTGTATTTCAGTAATACATGTATATGTCTGGTTTCACCTCATGGATTCCCATGCATTAACATTAGCGAGGGGGGGGGGTATGCACATATATATATATATATGAGGTATATATTGATCATTTCAAAAAAGTAAAACAATGTGCATCTGTATGGGTGGTCCCTTTGACTTTGTAACAAGTCTCAACAAAATCAGTCAAGCCATCTTTGAGAAATGACGATGGACACACAAGGACCGAATTTGACTGAATTTTGGCATTGAAAAATGGCCAGTCGGCCAAATTTGATCGAATCGGAAAATAAATTGATGTGCACATGTATGATTGACCTCTATGTCTTTGTACCAAGTTTCAAAAAAAATTGGTCCAGCCATCTCTGAGAAATCACTCTGGACGAACTGACGAAGGTGAAACTACAAGCCCTTCCCGGACTTTAGGGTGGCGGCTCATAACAAATGGATGGGTTAAATTAATGAAGCACAAACTTTTCTTTTCATGGCAAAAGAGAGTACTATATAATTCCTGAAACTTTAGATGCGAATGATTCATCATAATTACATAAAAAAAATAATTAATTGTCATGTTCCTCAAATAATAATACATGTACTGTATTAATCTCAATGTCCCTTATAGAATAATAAAATGTGAATTGTATAAAAGTTTCTAAAACTAATATAGCTACATATCCAAGTCAAATTTGGCAAGAAAAATACTAGCCAATTAATACTACATGCACTGTATTAATCATGATGGCCCTTGTAGAATAATACAACATCAACTGTATAAAAGTTCCCAAATAATAGTGAAGTAAAAATAACACATCCTACCATGGATCTTTAGACTGAAGTTATACAGGGAAAGTCCAAAACACAAGACAAATGACTGACATTGATTGACAAAACAATCAACAAGAACAATAATGCACCACATGTGACACTTGCCATACTTCTTCCTGAGTCATAATCAAATGTTTTCTGTTTGAAACCTGAGTTCTACATCAGACAAGTGACATTGATGCCATCCAAGATCATCTTTGTAACAGTTTTTTTTAAAAGTCTGCATATGTCCTACATGCTCAGTGAATGAGTTGGAAAATGTATAAGCAGGAGAGAGTGGGATATTGCTATGAAGGTGTGGAAAATAGAATCAAATTCAAGGCACAGATCTAAGTAAGAAGCAGATTCTTTAGTCTAAAGGATCTGACTTCTCTGTACTGTTCGTTATTAACTAATTAAGTATAAAAATCAAATAAAGGAATAAATTGACTAGAACCACTTTAATTAAAAAATGCTTGATGGATAATGTTCTTAAAGACAAAAAAAGTTTGCAGGGATAAATAATGGAAAAAAATCCACAGACAAAATAAAAAAAATTGTTGTGACTTCCATCATTGGAAAAAAAAATACCACAAAAATAAGTGGAGGGAAAAAATATTTGCTCACGGTCAGTGCAAGATCAGGTGTACCTTTCCGTATGACACAGTGTTATGCTCCCACATTTTAAAAATAAAGCTCTAAAAAGATGTCTGGATGATTGTTTTCTGTACGTGAGGCACTATTTTTCAATGCCAATACTTTTTTAATTATTTGTATATGCTAATTTTTCACAAAATGACAATAAAATAGGCATTTTTGTGCCATTTTTCATGGTTATGCCGTTTCATTCAAAATAATGAATAAATTATGCTGCCATTTAAAAAAAAACAGAGGCTACATCATGAAATTTAAATTGTAATTGCCTTGTTGTTATATATTTTTTATTAATTTGCCTTCTTTCCTTTATTATAACTGTATATTACTACAAGAATGACAATTTATCTGAAACTGTCATTCGTTATGAAAATTAGTAATTTTGCACAAGAATGATTTCATCATGAAAAATGTGACATTTTAAATAACTCATGTGAATATTTCTGCCCTTTCTGTAATGATTATAAGTTTACTGATGTAGATGACTGACACATTTCCTTGAAGAATCAAGTTTAGAGTCCTGGTTGAGCTACAAAATGACATGTGTGATTGTCCCCCTGGATCATGTAGTCTCCGTAGTACCATGTCCATTGACAGTGCAAAAATGTCAGATATAAACTCTTCCCACATATCCATTACTACATCCTGCCTAGTCTCATAATACATCATAACCACATTCCATATATATTTTTTATGATAGGATGGAGCAAAATAAGGTGAAAAGTAGTCTCCGTAGTAGCTGTCATCCTTCAAATATACTGTACTATAGAATGTACAATGTATATTCTGGGCTACTTTTTTATTGCAACCTATTATTTTTAATGTACTTTTATATTTGAATATATAGTGATACATTCACAAGTTAAATTATGAATGGTTTACCCTTGTTCACTTACTGTACTAGCGAACCAATACCAACACGTTATCCTAGACACTGATTGTATTGTGCATTTGTGCCTTCTTTTCAGATAAACTTGATTTCCCAACAATTATAGTGTAGATCACTGGCTGGGACCCAGATATATAGCAATAACATCAGTATAAAATATATAAAATACATTGTATGGTAGTCATACAAGCTACTACGGAGACTACATAAATACAAGCAGCCTGTCGGCTGAGATAGCCTAGCTGTTAGCAATGCACATTTCAAATAAGAACTGAAGATATAGTATCAAAGCAATCAGACCTGTGGTTTTTAACAAGAAGTCGAAAATATCACTTTTTACCAAAAATGACAAAAATATTCATCAAAATTACAGAATTGAAGATATCATCATGAAATCTGTAAGAGGTCCACATAGAGTACCTATATATGTATTATCAAAGTAATAGGACTTGCGGTTTTTAACAAGAAGTCGAAAATATCACTTTTTACCAAAAATGAAAAAAAAAAATTCACCAAAAATAGAGAATTTGACATGAAATGAGAAAGAACCATCCAAAGTACTTGCATATCAAATTTGAAAACATTCTGACTTACGATTTCAAAAAAGAAGTTGAAATTGTAAAGTTGACGACAACGTCGATGGACAATCAATATATGAACAGAACCACTGTGTCGACTTTGTCGACAGCGAAGCTAATAAAAAAAATATTGACGTCACTGCAAAATGCAATTTAATTATTCTGAATGCCAAAAACATCCTAATTTAGCTGTTGCAGAATGAGTGGTGTTTGGAGTGTTGGTCTTGTGATTTACAAATTACATAGACAACTTATAAATTGTACACATTATGTGAAGCTACCATGAAGCAAGATTCAAAGACTGTAATGGTTTATTGCGATGGAGAAAAAACAAGAGACACCCATTTTGTTTATGTAGACAGGTCAACTTTCCAATGCAATCAACCCTATTCAGACGTAAAAAAATATAGTACAAGATGACATGCCATTCATAGGAGATGCTGAATTGTTCAAGTTATGAAAACATCGAGTTACAAAAAAGTCCATATTTTAGAAACCACAAACAAATTTTAAATCTGTTAAATTACAAGTTACATTTTTGGTTTTGTTCAACGTTCAAAATTTGTACAAGCAACATACAACATTGTCAGGGTTCTGCAGCTCAAAAAGAACGCTTGAGTGTGAGAGTTCATTGAGAGGAAAACAATTGCACAACAACAGTGTACATGGCTGAAGTAAGTAATATTTTAAACAAATATATAATATTTTCACCTTTCTAACATTGATACCTAGCGGATCTCAAAACATGAACCAATCAAATGTGATCACTGCACTACTATAGACAATGACTATCGACTTAAAAATATTTTTAACCATATTTGAATTTTGTGAAGTCAACAAGACTTCAGGAGGTCTGTATGCTTGATCAAATAAGCCCAACATCTCATAGCAGCCATTTGAAGATAGTTCAACTTCCAGTTTTGACCAATCAACATACTCAATTCAGGTTTGCAAAAGATGACATCAATGTTTACCAAATAAAAATATTATTAATCCAAACAGCAAACAAGGTGTGCAGGGCATAATTTCATAATTTGGTGTTAACTTCATGTACTTTATATGTGTTCTTGTTTAATTTTTACAAAACAAGTGTCACATATTCGGATATTTTGTACTTGTAGTCTCCGTAGTAGCTTAATACAATAACATTTAATCTCATTACAAGGGTTATTTTGAGAATTTTGCTGCAATTTAAAATCTGAAAGTATTCAACATCACTCTGTCATAACATATTTTTCCACAATGGATTTATAATGCAGGATTATGTTTGAACTTTTTCCAACACAATATAAAACTACCAGGTAGTTAACATCTACACGTGTTGATTTTTTCTTAAAATTGTTAATTTGCTTACATTTACATACATACAATTTCCATTAATTATCTTCATAAATGTGTAACTTAGCCACAAACAATTTGATAAACTTGTCAATTTAATGTTACAATTGAAATATATTGTCTTGTGATAATGTAGTCTCCGTAGTAGGTTAAATTTTCAACAAGACATGCAAAGTTGGCGCAAGTGTTGTCTGCTGTCAGTCATGATGCCTAACTAGTTATTCTCTCTGTTTTCATCATGTCTTAAAATGGTGCATTATGTCATGCTGTGAGTAAAATTTCAAAAAATCATTTTTTTTTTGGTCATTTTTTTTTCAAAATACATAATAACTTCAAATGTATCGAATAAAGAGAAAATGTTTTATATGAATACTCAAACCTGATTTTTTTGTTCAATGGTTTGAACTGAATACAATTTGCTTACATTATCTCATGTATGTAATGTATTTCTTTTAATAAAATAGTTATAATGTATGCGTGTGTAGTCTCCCTAGTACCACTTTTGAGTGTGGACTATCATCAACTAAATTCCAGATAAAAATAAAACTATACATGATCAACTCAAAAAAATTCACTACTATATAGCTGATATATGTTGCTACCAGATCCTATCCATATTTGCCTCAAATTCAGGGGGAAAAAATCACCTTCTGTGAAACACATTAGGTACACCTGATTTTGCACTGGCCATTAGTTTTTCTGCCCCCATAGTTTTCAATGGTCCAGCCTAATGTGTAACTTCAATTTAACATGTGACCTTGATTAAAATTTTTGGAATTTTTAATACCCAGTCTTCTTGGAGCCCTTCTGTGATAGTATACAAAAGAGATATTATTATTAGATAACTCCTTGGTTAAATGATCCAGCTTTGTATGGTTTTTATTGAGTTGGGTTTCCAGTACAAGCTAGGCAAGTCATTTATTTCTTCCTTGATAGAAATGTTTATATAATTCAGTTAGATTAGCAATCATTTTTATTTGCTAAAAGTTAAAAATAAAATACAAGCCAGATTGACAGAATTCCCATCAAATTGTTTCAACATTGTCTTTATGTGCTCAACATAAGACATAGCAAAGAATAAGTGAAAGTAAAGCAACTTGTGGTGTATGTCTATGTCATTGCACTAGGTGTAATTAATTAATGTCATGGTAATTAAATTATGTATGAGAAATGATGAATTGTTTCAGATTTGTGATTTGTTTTTGTTATATCAAGTCATTACTTATCATCATGTATCAAATTTAGTCTTTTTGTTGGCACAGATGTATCTCTTGGTATTCTATCTGTGTACTTATAAAGGTTAAACAGAGATGATCATCGCATTCAATGACATGTACACAATAAAATAGAAAATGGCCACCAATCTACCATATTTGGTTGAATCACACCCTATATGAATGATCATTATACCAACTTAAATCCAAAGTGACCCCATCGTCTCTGAGAAAAGTATGAGACACTCAAAAAATGCTAAGAAACAAAATTGGTAAAAAAACTATTTAATAAGTTATTGTACCAACAAGAAAAAGTTTCTGATGGAGTCAATGAGAACAGCTACAACAACAACAATGAGGACAGATATTTTCTGACATTATTGACTAATCTATTGACTAGTAGCTGACTATTCTACCTACCCTCACGTATTTCAATGTGCTGGGCCTCAAGTGTTTAAAGCAGAAATTCATCTCTCAAAGTACAGTTGGGCAAGGGATAACTCCACATGACCAATTCAATTTAATTTAATTTAATTTAATTTAATTTAATTTAATTTAATTTACAGTTGTGTCTCCTTCGGTCATGAATGGGTTAATTTACTGAAACAATAGAACTGAAATACATAGCCATAGAACATTGCACAGAAAAAGAAAATGCAGACATGAGCAGAAACTAATTATTATTATTATTTCAACACCACAACCTTCAAAACTATATTATAGTTTACATAACTATATCATATTTCATTGTAATATTTCTATTTCCGGTTGACCAGCAGATATGTTTTTTTGCTCTAGCAATTCAACCACCCTCCAGAAAATGATCACACTCAAATGCTTTCAAACCACTTTGATATTTTTTCTATTTACAAGAAATAAACAAGACATAAATGTCACAGTCCCAGTTTTTGAAAACCAAATTATGGCCTTTAATCATGAGTAACTAAATAAAAGTGAATTATATTTGATTGTCTCATTAACGCCCAAGAAATGATACAGAGACAGGTATTGGAAGAAAAAGTCAGGGGGGATGACCTCATGTGACCCAGATCATGAATGACCCAGAACATGACAATGACAATGTGGTGCTTGAGTGAGGCAGCCGCCTGTGGGGACTCGTATGCATAGGTGTCACTGAGGCCTTATCTCCCTTGGTGTTTTGGTCATATTTAACTCATCTCAGGACAAGGGTGATGCATTACTCAAACCAAACTGTGAATCCCTGGTGACAAACCCCACACAGACTGTATTCATTGTAACGTAGAGGAACAATTGAAGACAACTGCAGAGCTGATAGAGTTGTCGAGTATGTGAGTTTAAAACTTGAAATGACATGGACTGCATGGAAACAGGAAATGAATGATTGGTGTATCAAAGGAAATGCTAACAATGCATACATCTAATTGGTAAATGAGAATGACACAAGGGATGAAGCCAGAGATAGGCTGAGGATGTGGACATAAGTCAAGGGTCATTACTGATGTATATATGTGTAATGAGGCAAACATAAAAAAATGAAATAACACGAATAAGAAACCAGGTCAAATTGGTAACAATGACAAGAGACATCGCTGAGTGATGGATGCTTATTTCCAGATGTTAACACTCATTAAAGACAGTGTATTCAACTATGACATTAGAAAAATAAGCTGCATTCATATAGAGTCACTCAGTACACATGTACAACTGGTTGTGAATGCAGTGTATTCAAATACTGAGATGCAAATACTAGCATTAGAGGAGAAACCTACATAGACATTGAATCTGATCACAAGAAATATTTACATCATTGAAAATAAAAGCTGCATTCATATAGAGTCACTCAGTACACATGTAGAACTGGTTGTGAATGCAGTGTATTCAAATACTAAGATGCAAATACTAGCATTAGAGGAGAAACCTGTTTGTGAAAAGGATGATGACCAAATGTTGGCTTTTGGTTTGATTTGGGCAAAACTGGTCACCAGCCAGCCAAAGGTGAACCAAGCAAAACAAATTGATGTGCATATGTATTCTATTATGACTTGCCTTTGTACCAACACAGAACAAAATTGGTCAAGAAATATTTGAGAAATGATGGCAAGTGGACAATTTCACGCACAGAACCCACAACATAAGTATTCATCTTGGACAACATCCAACAGGAAATAAAGACAAGAAAAACATAATTGCATTCCCATAATAAACCTACCAACCCATATTTTTGGTGAAACTCAAACTTTTATTTTATGCAAATGAGACTATTTGTATTTTATTTTTATGCAAGTTGGCCACACAAAATATTTTTAGTTCACTTGATGTAATGGAAGACTAGAAGGGGACAGTAATAAATGCATGATTGTTATAGAAATAACCTGTTAGATGGTATTATATTGAGGGAAAATAAACTGAAATAAATACCCTATTTGCCTACTCAATATTTTGTTTGCCTATTACAAGAAACACAATTTTTTTCCATGTCAAAATCAGTAATTATGTTTGCATTTAAATTGTTCCGTGTTTTCAGGTTTTATTGATTTTTCCATTCTGAAATTACCTCCATGCAGGTCCAGTCATTCCCAAAGACTAATATACTAAGACTGTATTTCCTTGTTTACGGATAGTAGCACTTGTGCTTTTAATGTAAATTACAGAGGTGTTCCATGGTCAAAATAAAGTTATATTTTAATGATTCATTATACACTAAATTTAATTTTTGGTTTATATATGGGGTTCTATGCAAGATGGAAGTGAAAGTATTACTGTCATCATAACAGTGGATTTATTATTTATTGTCATGTTCTAGTCAATTAATAAATCATAGGAAGCAAAGACAAGTACAAAAAAAAACATTTTTGCAAGTGAAATATGGCTAATTTGCATAAATTAAAATATCAACACCCATATTTCCTAAGTTTACAAAAAAAATTATCCTAATTTTTAAAAAAATACTAGGATATCCAGGGTTTTTAAATACAAATGTTTTCAGTTCTGATGGTTTTTCCTAAACATAAACATTTAATCTGCCCAACATACAATTAAAATTGAAATGCACTGCATGACAACCATAACCCTTTAGCTAAGACAGAATATTTGAATACTCACAACTGTGAATTCATTTTGAACACTGCACGAGGAGGATACTGTGACATTGTTCTCAAAGATATATCTTACACATGTGTAAGGACAGCTTGCAAGAAATTTGATTGGTGGTGACATACTGTCTGTGAATGAAATTAAAAATAATTTTAAGATTGATAAACAAATAATTTTATTATTACAGCAGAACCACTGTAGCACAGAGCCCCGCCACCACCACATGCACTAAAACAAATGTTTTGCTTCCCAACCAAGCTAAACAATATTTGCAATTTCACTAAATTCCTTGCCACAAATTCAAATACAAGACATTAATTACAATCTCACTAATTACAATCTCACAACAATCTCACTCACTGTTAATTATATAACTGGTTAATAAGGTGGAGGCAAAAAATTGATTTATCCCCTTCAAAAATAATACACTGTCACTCTCACAAAATGTAGTAGAATAATTAAAGAATCTTTATATTTAATTTTAAAGTGGGGTTAGAGGCACAAAATGAACTGTTCCCCACTATGGGATCTAGCGATGCATAATATCATCATGCCAGTGAAAACAGTTTTACCCAATCAACCAGAAAAAACAATAATGAGCACACAACGGTCAACAATTAATTACCTCTGGAAATGTATTATGACAAGATATTTTCCACCTCTCATGGTAAGCAGGCGCAACAACAATTTCTTGAATTCGAAAAAAAACAAGTGTGTCACCATAAAACAATTCAATTGACACAAAATGTTCTCTTACCACAAGAATATACAATAGGTATCAAATTTAGCTCAAAATAAACCCGAGGTCCAAGTACCGTTGAAGTTTGATCACATGTGATAAGCTTACCAGATAACGGAGCTCCATTACCAGATCGACTTTTAAATGCACACCGACATGACACACTTTGGATACAGAATAAGTGTAGAGACTTCAAGGAAGCGACGGTGACCACCATGTAATCAGCGAGCAGGCACACACATAAACTTTCTGGCAGAGTCAATCGACGACTGCGGCATAATCCATAATCCAGTTTTCCGCGAACTCATTGTAACTTTCAGAATCTCCTTCTCGCTTCCTTTCTATATGATTCTGAGTGGTGTTACTCGGGTACCTACAAGTTCACAATACACCAACAGCAGATTCAAATTATGCGACATTACAGCAATATAAGTCAACAGCAATGCCATGCTGCCATGCAGACACTCATCGCTCACTCTCACTTGTAAAATGACATGCGTAAACATGTTGTGCGCCATCTATGGCCACTCAATCAGTTCATTTTGTTTAAATCTGAATGCCATTATCATCCCTGTGATAATTTTGGCTGCGAAACTTACTGTGCACAATTTGGTTGAAATTGCTGAATATAAATATATACATTACACATAGGCTGAACTCTCACAACAATTATATTTGATTTGCAGAGACAGATGGAAATCATGTTATTGTAAACTAATTTGGCAACATAGAATGAATAATAATGATGCTTAAACAGTAAATGAACCTAGAAGTCTCAAACACATGAAATTTCCAATAGTAAATAAAACAGACAAGCTGTACATGCACAGAATCACGCTTTTTTGGAATTTATCAATTTTTTAGCAAAATATATTGCAGTTCTTTAACATAAATTTTTCAGAGAATACTTTTCATTCAACAAGTGTTTTTCAAATGAATCACTCAAACACAACTTGAAGATACCCTGGATGTTGACCTTTGCAAATACCGTAATAGGTTTTGGAGTAATTTATTGTCGTCAAAATGCACACAAGCTGTAATATGATTCAATATTTAGATTAGGACTTTAATACTTACCTAAGTTTGTAAATTTCCGATGCAGGCAGGAAAGAATTTTCACCAATGAATCCATCTGAAGTCGTCCACTTAGAGCAAACACGCCATAATTGGTGATTCAATGAAAATTGTAGATACAGGGCACACCACGAAAAAAGGTGTATTTTGTAAAGTTTTTGAATGTCATTCCCTGTTTGCACTTTTCCATTGGTAACACGTTATGCTACCGGGGGTATTATTATTATTTAGGATATGTTATTTTAATAGTGACCAACATTTTGTTTAAAAAAAATCAACTGTGAAATATTAAAAAAAGATTAGTTTGGGCTAACTAATTTAGAATAAAAAGGTGAAATTAAAAGCTGTTCAATTAACCCGCCCTCTGGCTAGAAAAAATCTCAACTGGTCTATGATTTATTCCCACTCATGGCTGTAAGAAGTATGAATCTGTTAAAAGAAGTTGGCATAAATTGTTAGCTTAAAGACCCATGTCTAGCAGCCTGGCTGTAAATTAATCCCTTAGTTTTGGTTGTTTCCATAAGAATCCTGATAGTCTATTATAGTTATGCATTTAATTTTGGAAATCAAATTACATTGAAGACAGTGCACTTCTTGTCGAGCAAATTTCATTGACGTATATGTGAATAGCTATGGTGTAATTCACTACAGCTACCGGGTAGTGGTCATCTTGACCTCACCTGGACGCCTGACACAGCAACTGTTGGAAAACATCCTACAATGGCGCTGGTGTGGTAGTGTGGTAGACTGCTTGCAAAACTCTTTCAATTTAATTCTATTTGATGAATATTTTTGGCAATTAACTTCCATGGATAATTTTCAGATTCACAACTTTTTTTAATTCATCAAAATTTGTTTTTATTTATTTAATTTTTTTTATATGTAGTTACGAAATAGCTTCTCTTCCCCAATAAATCTGGTACATGCATGTGAGTTGATACACTACACTGGTACCAGCAACATACTCACTTTATTGACAGCATTCACATTGGCACCTTTAGCTAATAACAATTCAACCATAGGTGTGTGTCCATTCCATGCAGCTCTATGTAATGGAGTGTCCTGGATCTGGAAAAGAATGAAAACATTACTTTGATCAGTATAATGTAATCTATGATGGAATACCCTGGGATAAAATATTAAGAATTTTAGCAATGTTAATTGACTGGATACACTGATAAAATAATGTTGAATACAAAAAATAATGGTAAATATTAAAGAAGACCAAAAAACAAAAAAATGCACACAGGTGAAAGAGTGTTATTTTGTTCACCTCCTTTAATGACTCATAAAATAAAAAAAAACAAGCAAAGAAAAACAACAAAACTAAAAAGCATATTAAAGTAGAAAAAAATAATGAAAAAATAAATTAGATTGCTTTTCAGATTTGTTTTGGTAAAAATTTGGTTTTACTAATGCATGTACATGATCTTATTTTGAGGTAGCTGACTTTATTTTCAGTTTTTCTTCTCTTGTTTTTGTTCTCTATGTATTTTTCTATTTGTATTATATAACATATTTTAGTTTTTCATTATATTTTGCTAAATCTGGGAGTGATAACTGCTGATAAAGTTTCTTTTCGTTCTCCTGTGTAAAGATCACATGTTAAAAAAAATATATTCTTCGTCCCCTATGGCGTTCTTCTCACAAAATAGACATTTTCTGTCAGGTATATCTGTGTTGTTATATCTCCTGGTCTCTATATGTAGTCTGTGAGCACTAATCGTTAATTTTGTCATTTTTGACATGTGATGGGTATTTATTTACTATCGGGTTGTGCAAGTAGTTTTCAAAGCCAGAGTTCTCTGTTAGTGCCCAATTTATTTTTGTAATTTTCCCCCTTTGTTATCATTGTCATTTTTTATCATTAGTTTACAATTTTTTTTTTAGTTTTTCTGACATTATTTTATCTATAATTACACTGTACACGTTTTGTATTATTTCTTCATGCCACAAATTGTCTATATCTAGATCTTTAAGTATACGTTTTAAACTGGAAACCCAGTTATAGATGCCAGTGTTGTCAGTTCTAAGCCAAGACTGTATGCTTCATATACCAAAGAATTTCAGGCATTTTGTTTATTCTAGACCAGTATTAGATCATCTGTTTTATACCTGCTGTAATTAATGGGTAGCTTCATAATTCTAAAAAAACATTGGTCGTTTTGCTGTTAACTTTGAGTAGGTATTTGCAATATTTCCAGTGTAATTGTTCCATTGATTACATGATATTCATATCAAACATTTTAAGGTGTGTCTTTATTCTTCATTTTGAAGCATGCTTTCATAGCTCTATTTTTAAGATCTTCTTATGCCAAGTCAAATTTACCATTTGTTTTCAATCTGAATCTAAGATAAGTGTCGGTTGACACTCTTTCTAATTCTACACCATCTATGTGAAAATTTGGTTTTTTAACGTGTTTGTCGATTTTGTTGAATACCATTGTTTTTTTTATTTATTTTTTGCAGTAAATTTGAAGACTACTTAGTGCATTCTGCAAACCTGAATTGCTTTCTAGATAGTAGAATTAAGTCATCTTCATATAGTAAACATGGCAGTGTATTATTTCACAAAGATGGCGGGTTATTCCCCCCTCCTCCTGATTATATGTTCTTTAATAACATTGGTATCTATTTTAAATAGCAGTGGGCTTAGGCCTTTTCTCTGCATTATGCCTCTTTCTACTAGAAATATTTTTCTTATAAAGCCATTTTTATGTTTTTATGAATGCAAGTGAATTTTGGTATATACTATTAATTGAGTAATATGAGTAGTAGTCAAGATTTGAAATTTAGAACTCAATACATATATCATTTGAAACAAAAACTACTGTCGGCAAACCCCCACTATTGAAAAAAATTTCCTGAGTTCATTTTTTCACCAAAATTGGAATGCTTGTTTGTGGCAACGGACAATGACAACTCTAATATATATCAATTCTGTCATAAGTCGTGTCCTCACCAGAAACAATACAATCCATGTTTAATAACTAGCTCAGTTTTCACAACAACTGCCTTTCAGCAATATGAAGTATGAAAACGTTATTATTGAGTTTTATTGTTGAAACCATAGATATGTTTTGATGTTGATAATTTTTATATATTTATTGATGTATGCGATTTGTTCATATATAATGAGTAATTCCAAGTTATGTGTTTAATATAGAATGTTATACATAATTATTCCACTCAAGTTTGTATAGAAATCTATCAAAAACATTCCATCCTGCTTTTCTGGCTGAAATTCCATGATTAGTTTAGTACGCAGTCACTGATAGGTTGATCTCAGTCTGCACGGAAAACTGTGTAGGTCAGTTTTTCATCTATTTTATATTAACGTTTGTGCTTTTTTGATATTGTACAAGTCACTGTAATTACCAGAAGTTTAAACTTTTAAATTCGTTTGAGGTGTTTTGAACAGCAATAAATGTAGTTTATGTCGAACAACTGATTCGTGAGTTTTCAAGTTCAAGAACCCAACCACAAGTTTTAACAAAATAAATTAATTTATCAGAACATATGCAGAAAAGCTACTCTACTAGAGCACATTTTCCAAACAATAACAGCTTTTTATTTAAAGGGCAGTGGTCCTTGCACCGTATCCTATTCGATATAACTCACAGCGATGTATACAACACGTTTAAAATACATTGTTTTTTACATGAAATTAGAACACATACGACAATCACCGCCATAGGAGGTGCTCGAGTATACACTGCATAGTCATAACAAACTGAACCAGGCATAAAATTACCGGTACTCCTGGTACTAGGCCACACATGCAAGAATGAAATCTAACTTGTCATTTCATAGGTAACATACCATAACAATGAATTGGCAAACAAGTAGATAAAGTCCAGTCTGACAAAATTCACAGCAAGGTATTTATAATACAAGTCATTGTCAATGACAAGTTTCTGTCCAGTTTTTAGTGACTGTTTTAGTGCCAAATAATTATTTACACTAAATGTGACATGATTCAAAGTGGGGCCAGTTTATTTGACATGTGTGATTCCTTCTTTTATTCTGTCCATACCATTCATCTGATTCTGAAACATGAAATTGATTTTGAAATATGATTCCGAACTGAAGCACGGACAGATGGATGCACAGACAGATGGACGAACTGTCGGTCGGAAGACATGTATCCTAACATGTATAATTTATGTACCAAATTTGAATGAAAACTGACAAAGCATGTCCAAACTACAACATTTTCAAAAGACAAGATAGCTGACAGTCGGCCATTTTGAATCAAATCGCTAAACCACTGCGTGTGCAAATGTCCTACAAAAAGTACTAGGCACATGCAAAGAATAAACGGAATCGGTCCAAAGGATTCTGAAATATGGCTCCGGACGGAGGCCGAATTATAAGTCCCCGTTTTCGGACTTCGTCCGAACGGGAACTAAAAATCTTCCAAATGTATTTTGTATCAGACTGCTATGCTATATAGTTCGAAAACGATACAGCAGAAACTATTGCAAGACGTTTTGCCCCAATAGTACCAATTTTAGCATTTTTGTGGTCATAATTCAACCAGTAGTCGTTTAGCAACCAAGCACAACTGCATTACTACAATTTTGGTAAATGATAGCAAGCGACATAACAGTCAAAATAGCTCCTGCTGTCCTACAAGAACATTGTGGTAGCCAAGTCGAGCAATGCATCCATAAGATATCTTGAAAAACTACCAACTCAATTTGTAACAAATTATCAAAGCAATTGAGTTGTGGTTTTATAGTAAAAAATAGTGGTTTTACAAAAAATGACAAAAATAGAGAATTGAAGATACCGTCATGAAATGAACACAGAAATCCACCCAAGGTACCAACATACCATGTATCAAAGCAATTGAGCTGGTAGTTTTCAAGAATTAGGAAATGCAATTGTTGACTCACGGCGATCGAATTTTGAGAGGGGTAGTCAGACCAGGGATTTTTTTTTAATATTAGTACTCATTCCCTTTATTTATGTATTTCAAACTTTTTCATAAATTGTCACCTGTGGGATCCATTCATGATTTTTATTTTAGGTTGAATAAATATTTTTGATATAATATCCATATCCTAAAATACAGCCAAAATCTAGGTGACAATGTACTTTAACTGAATGAGCTGATTATATTGCTGTTCTATTGACAGTGATATTTACATATTCACAAAACCAGTGCAATTCATGTCAGATGAACTTTGACTCCTCCATATTCTTATTAAGCTACTAAATTTTACTGTAACACAAAATCCATCCAATGATACCACATTAGTCCACACAGCTGGTACCAAATCTGTCAAAAATTGGACATGGATTCATGGATTAATTGTTTATACAATGTCATACAAAGGTGTGGCCTTTATGCTTAATTTATTTCATGATGCAAAATTCATATGCACTAATGAATGGAACTAATGGTATATTTTAATGTAATTTTATAAAAAAAAAAATTTAATTTGTCATCTCCCTTCTAAAATCTAATGGTCCATCCATAATCATGTTAGTTCAATCATGAGACATGGCGGCATTTCCTGTTACATTATATGCCAGTCAATGTGACCTAGTTCCCAACATTATGCCAGGTGAGGAGGTATGGGAGCAATAACGATATTTTTATATTTGTTCAATATGTTCCACTTGTGGCAGAGCTTATGAATGTTAGCAGTGTGTTTCCCAAACTGTCTGAATAAAAAAATCTAATATACATTTTTTGGACTCTAATGGGAGGACCATTATGAACTCTGGGGATGACAGAATTGAAATAAAAAAAATGAAAATAACAGAAAAAAATCTGCATTTCTATTTCGTAGAAAAAAATTTATAAAAGATTAGAATTCATTAGTGAAAAAATAAAATTAGCACAAAACTAAGTTAAGGAAAAAATATATTGCATAGTTTTTTTTCTGCCATGCCCCCCCCCCAGAGTTTCTGATGGTTCACCCCCAAGTACCGTGTTCTTCAGAGCCAGACGAACATTATTGCAGAGATTATGAATATTATGAGAGATAACAGCTCAAAAAGAACGCTTAACTTTGCCACCATGTGCAGTCTGTAGTCACTGCAAGACAGCATGGCAACCAACGATGGTTCCCACAAACCTGAATCTACAATAAGGAATTACCAATTTGAAACTTAGGGGGGTTACAAACTTTTGTGCATACTAATATTTTATTCCTACATTTCCCCCATTCTTTCACTTTAGTAGGCAGTAAAATTTGAACATATTTTTCTCTTTATCCACATAAATGCTGTGTGTACAAAATCAGGAAGTAAAAGTGGAATTTGTAGTTTACAGATAACCCATGCACAGAAAAAGTATATTAATTTTGAAATTTACTGAGATGTATGTTATGAAATTACACATATGTTTTATTAAAGTCCCTGGCATAATCACGACCACCCCCACCTAATACAAAGTACCAAACATGGAATAGGATATCACATGTAGACTTGATGAGATAACAGTTAGCAATATATTCACATTCAGAAACAGACAATGCAGACCAATGCTTGGTAAAAAAAATGAGCATCTGTTGAATGCTTGTGACAACACCAAGACACGTCATTTTTTTTTAAATTCTAAACAAATTTGAGTAATTCATCTACTAACTTGACTCTCAAAACAGGTGTTTCTCAGAACCACAAGCTCTAGTCAAGAGTCATGGGTCTAATTTATGTAAATTAAGTAATAAATGTGCACATATTTCAACTGAGATCCAACAGGTGGGCTATCCCAGTCTCACATATGCTGCTTAACCCAGAGCAAAGTTTCATGAAAATCTGATGTGGTTCCTGAGGTATCAGTGTAAAATGTGGAAATTGACCGATTATTATGCAAATTAGGTAATTAATATGCACATAGGTCAACCCAAAACCGAGGTCTTCAAGTAATCCTGGAGCATCTATGTAAATAATTTCATTAAAATTTGATGAGCGATTCTGATTATAACCATGGTACAGACGCACACAAATAAAGTACTGCACACTGCCAAGTATTAGGTCATAACAGATCTCTCAGACAGGGGATTGAATCTTACCCACTGCACACATCCCCCATCCCATTCATGTTATTTAAACGATAAAGAAGGATATATGGTGGCAAGATAATGTGGGAGAAGAAGTCAAACACATTATTGCATCTAGAACCATCTTCAAATCCAATATGACGCTGTGCGAGATTCAGAAACAAACCAAGATTAGTTTGGGCTAACTAATTTAGAATAAAAAGGTGAAAGTAAAAGCTGTTCAATTAACCTGCCCTCTGGCTAGAAAAAATCTCAACTGGTCTATGATTTATTCCCACTCATGGCTGTAAGAAGTATGAATCTGTTAAAAGAAGTGAGCATAAATTGTTAGCTTAAAGACCCATGTCTAGTAGCCTGGCTGTAAATTAATCCCTTAGTTTTGGTTGTTTCCATAAGATTCCTGATAGTCTATTATAGTTATGCATTTAATTTTGGAAATCAAATTACATTGAAGACAGTGCACGTCTTCTCGAGCAAATTTCATTGACTTATATGTGAATAGCTATGGTGTAATTCACTACAGCTACCAGGTAGTGGTCATTTTGACCTCACCTGGACGCCTGACACAGCAACTGTTGGAAAACATCCTACAATGGCGCTGGTGTGGTAGTGTGGTAGACTGCTTGCAAAACTCTTTCAATTTAATTCTATTTGATGAATATTTTTGGCAATTAACTTCCATGGATAATTTTCAGATTCACAACTTTTTTTAATTCATCAAAATTTGTTTTTATTTATTTAATTTTTTTTATATGTAATTACGAAATAGCTTCTCTTCCCCAATAAATCTGGTACATGCATGTGAGTTGATACACTACACTGGTACCAGCAACATACTCACATTATTGACAGCATTCACATTGGCACCTTTAGCTAATAACAATTCAACCATAGGTGTGTGTCCTTCTGATGCAGCATCATGTAATGGAGTGTTCTGGTACTGGAAAAGAAATGAAAACATTACTTTGATCAGTATAATGTAATCTATGATGGAATACCCTGGGATAAAATATTAAGAATTTTAGTGATGTTAACTGACTGGATACACTGATAAAATAATGTTGAATACAAAAAAAAGGTAAATATTAAAGAAGACCAAAAAACAACAAAATGCACACAGGTGAAAGAGTGTTATTTTGTTCTCCTCCTTTAATGACTCATAAAATAAAAAAAAACAAGCAAAGAAAAACAACAAAACTAAAAAGCATATTAAAGTAGAAAAAAATAATGAAAAAATAAATTAGATTGCTTTTCAGATTTGTTTTGGTAAAAATTTGGTTTTACTAATGCATGTACATGATCTTATTTTGAGGTAGCTGACTTTATTTTCAGTTTTTCTTCTCTTGTTTTTGTTCTCTATGTATTTTTCTATTTGTATTATATAACATATTTTAGTTTTTCATTATATTTTGCTAAATCTGGGAGTGATAACTGCTGATAAAGTTTCTTTTCGTTCTCCTGTGTAAAGATCACATGTTAAAAAAAATATATTCTTCGTCCCCTATGGCGTTCTTCTCACAAAATAGACATTTTCTGTCAGGTATATCTGTGTTGTTATATCTCCTGGTCTCTATATGTAGTCTGTGAGCACTAATCGTTAATTTTGTCATTTTTGACATGTGATGGGTATTTATTTACTATCGGGTTGTGCAAGTAGTTTTCAAAGCCAGAGTTCTCTGTTAGTGCCCAATTTATTTTTGTAATTTTCCCCCTTTGTTATCATTGTCATTTTTTATCATTAGTTTACAATTTTTTTTTTAGTTTTTCTGATATTATTTTATCTATAATTACACTGTACACGTTTTGTATTTTTTCTTCATGCCACAAATTGTCTATATCTAGATCTTTAAGTATACGTTTTAAACTGGAAACCCAGTTATAGATGCCAGTGTTGTCAGTTCTAAGCCAAGACTGTATGCTTCATATACCAAAGAATTTCAGGCATTTTGTTTATTCTAGACCAGTATTAGATCATCTGTTTTATACCTGCTGTAATTAATGGGTAGCTTCATAATTCTAAAAAAACATTGGTCATTTTGCTGTTAACTTTGAGTAGGTATTTGCAATATTTCCAGTGTAATTGTTCCATTGATTACATGATATTCATATCAAACATTTTAAGGTGTGTCTTTATTCTTCATTTTGAAGCATGCTTTCATAGCTCTATTTTTAAGATCTTCTTATGCCAAGTCAAATTTACCATTTGTTTTCAATCTGAATCTAAGATAAGTGTCGGTTGACACTCTTTCTAATTCTACACCATCTATGTGAAAATTTGGTTTTTTAACGTGTTTGTCGATTTTGTTGAATACCATTGTTTTTTTTATTTATTTTTTGCAGTAAATTTGAAGACTACTTAGTGCATTCTGCAAACCTGAATTGCTTTCTAGATAGTAGAATTAAGTCATCTTCATATAGTAAACATGGCAGTGTATTATTTCACAAAGATGGCGGGTTATTCCCCCCTCCTCCTGATTATATGTTCTTTAATAACATTGGTATCTATTTTAAATAGCAGTGGGCTTAGGCCTTTTCTCTGCATTATGCCTCTTTCTACTAGAAATATTTTTCTTATAAAGCCATTTTTATGTTTTTATGAATGCAAGTGAATTTTGGTATATACTATTAATTGAGTAATATGAGTAGTAGTCAAGATTTGAAATTTAGAACTCAATACATATATCATTTGAAACAAAAACTACTGTCGGCAAACCCCCACTATTGAAAAAAATTTCCTGAGTTCATTTTTTCACCAAAATTGGAATGCTTGTTTGTGGCAACGGACAATGACAACTCTAATATATATCAATTCTGTCATAAGCCGTGTCCTCACCAGAAACAATACAATCCATGTTTAATAACTAGCTCAGTTTTCACAACAACTGCCTTTCAGCAATATGAAGTATGAAAACGTTATTATTGAGTTTTATTGTTGAAACCATAGATATGTTTTGATGTTGATAATTTTTATATATTTATTGATGTATGCGATTTGTTCATATATAATGAGTAATTCCAAGTTATGTGTTTAATATAGAATGTTATACATAATTATTCCACTCAAGTTTGTATAGAAATCTATCAAAAACATTCCATCCTGCTTTTCTGGCTGAAATTCCATGATTAGTTTAGTACGCAGTCACTGATAGGTTGATCTCAGTCTGCACGGAAAACTGTGTAGGTCAGTTTTTCATCTATTTTATATTAACGTTTGTGCTTTTTTGATATTGTACAAGTCACTGTAATTACCAGAAGTTTAAACTTTTAAATTCGTTTGAGGTGTTTTGAACAGCAATAAATGTAGTTTATGTCGAACAACTGATTCGTGAGTTTTCAAGTTCAAGAACCCAACCACAAGTTTTAACAAAATAAATTAATTTATCAGAACATATGCAGAAAAGCTCCTCTACTAGAGCACATTTTCCAAACAATAACAGCTTTTTATTTAAAGGGCAGTGGTCCTTGCACCGTATCCTATTCGATATAACTCACAGCGATGTATACAACACGTTTAAAATACATTGTTTTTTACATGAAATTAGAACACATACGACAATCACCGCCATAGGAGGTGCTCGAGTATACACTGCATAGTCATAACAAACTGAACCAGGCATAAAATTACTCCTGGTACTAGGCCACACATGCAAGAATGAAATCTAACTTGTCATTTCATAGGTAACATACCATAACAATGAATTGGCAAACAAGTAGATAAAGTCCAGTCTGACAAAATTCACAGCAAGGTATTTATAATACAAGTCATTGTCAATGACAAGTTTCTGTCCAGTTTTTAGTGACGGTTTTAGTGCCAAATAATTATTTACACTAAATGTGACATGATTCAAAGTGGGGCCAGTTTATTTGACATGTGTGATTCCTTCTTTTATTCTGTCCATACCATTCATCTGATTCTGAAACATGAAATTGATTTTGAAATATGATTCCGAACTGAAGCACGGACAGATGGATGCACAGACAGATGGACGAACTGTCGGTCGGAAGACATGTATCCTAACATGTATAATTTATGTACCAAATTTGAATGAAAACTGACAAAGCATGTCCAAACTATAACATTTTCAAAAGACAAGATAGCTGACAGTCGGCCATTTTGAATCAAATCGCTAAACCACTGCGTGTGCAAATGTCCTACAAAAAGTACTAGGCACATGCAAAGAATAAACGGAATCGGTCCAAAGGATTCTGAAATATGGCTCCGGACGGAGGCCGAATTATAAGTCCCCGTTTTCGGACTTCGTCCGAACGGGAACTAAAAATCTTCCAAATGTATTTTGTATCAGACTGCTATGCTATATAGTTCGAAAACAATACAGCAGAAACTATTGCAAGACGTTTTGCCCCAATAGTACCAATTTTAGCATTTTTGTGGTCATAATTCAACCAGTAGTCGTTTAGCAACCAAGCACAACTGCATTACTACAATTTTGGTAAATGATAGCAAGCGACATAACAGTCAAAATAGCTCCTGCTGTCCTACAATAACATTGTGGTAGCCAAGTCGAGCAATGCATCCATAAGATATCTTGAAAAACTACCAACTCAATTTGTAACAAATTATCAAAGCAATTGAGTTGTGGTTTTATAGTAAAAAATAGTGGTTTTACAAAAAATGACAAAAATAGAGAATTGAAGATACCGTCATGAAATGAACACAGAAATCCACCCAAGGTACCAACATACTATGTATCAAATCAATTGAGCTGGTAGTTTTCAAGAATCAGGAAATGCAATTGTTGACTCACGGCGATCGAATTTTGAGAGGGGTAGTCAGACCAGGGATTTGTTTTAATATTAGTACTCATTCCCTTTATTTATGTATTTCAAACTTTTTCATAAATTGTTACCTGTGGGATCCATTCATGATTTTTATTTTAGGTTGAATAAATATTTTTGATATAATATCCATATCCTAAAATACAGCCAAAATCTAGGTGACAATGTACAATGAGCTGATTATATTGCTGTTCTATTGACAGTGATATTTACATATTCACAAAACCAGTGCAATTCATGTCAGATGAACTTTGACCCCTCCATATTCTTATTATAAAGCTACTAAATTTTACTGTAACACAAAATCCATCCAATGATACCACATTAGTCCACACAGCTGGTACCAAATCTGTCAAAAATTGGACATGGACTCATGGATTAATTGTTTATACAATGTCATACAAAGGTGTGGCCTTTATGCTTAATTTATTTCATGATGCAAAATAATGAATGGAACTAATGGTATATTTTAATGTAATTTTATAAAAAATCTGAAATCTAATGGTCCATCCATAATCATGTTAGTTCAATCATGAGACATGGCGGCATTTCCCGTTACATTATATGCCAGTCAATGTGACCTAGTTCCCAACCTTATGCCATGTGAGGAGGTATGGGAGCAATAACGATATTTTTATATTTGTTCAATATGTTCCACTTGTGGCAGAGCTTATGAATGTTAGCAGTGTGTTTCCCAAACTGTCTGAATGAAAAAATCTAATATACAATTTTGGACTCTAATGGGAGGACCATTATGAACTCTGGGGATGACAGAATTGAAATAAAAAAAATGAAAATAACAGAAAAAAATCTGCATGTCTATTTCGTAGAAAAAAAATTATAAAAGATTAGAATTCATTAGTGAAAAAATAAAATTAGCCCAAAACTAAGTTAAGGAAAAAATATATTGCATATTTTTTTTCTGCCATGCCCCCCCCAGAGTTTCTGATGGTTCACCCCCAAATATTGTTTTCTTCAGAGCCAGACGAACATTATTGCCAAGATTATGAATATTATGACAGTTAACAGCTCAAAAAGAACGCGTAACTTTGCCACCATGTGCAGTCTGTAGTCACTGCAAGACAGCGTGGCAACCAACGATGGTTCCCACAAACCTGAATCTACAATAAGGAATTACCAATTTGAAACTTAGGGGGTTACAAATTTTTGTGCATACTAATATTTTATTCCTACATTTCCCCCATTTTTTTCACTTTAGTAGGCAGTAAAATTTGCAAATATTTTTCTCTTCATCCACAGAAATACTGTGTGTACAAAATCAGGAAGTAAAAATGGAATTTGTAGTTTACAGATAACCCAACAGAGAAAAGTATATTTGAAATTTACTGAGATGTATGTCAGGAAATTACACACATGTTTTATTAAAGTCCCCAGCATAATCACGACCACCCCCCACCTAATACAAAGTACCAAACATGAAATAGGATATCACATGTAGACTGGATGAGGAAACAGTTAGCAACATATTCACATTCAGAAACAGACAATGCAGACCAATGCTTGGTAAAACAAATGAGCATCTGTTGAATGCTTTTGACAACACCAAGACACACGTCATTTTTTTTTTAAATTCTAAACAAATTTGAATAATTAATCTACTAGCTTGACTCTCAAAACAAGTGTTTCTCAGAATCAAAAGCTCTAGTCAAGAGTCATGAGTCTAATTTATGTAAATTGAGTAATAAATATGCACATATTTCAACTGAGATCCAACAGGTGAGCTATCCCAGTCTCACATATGCTGCATGACCCAGAGCACCTATTTGCAAAGTTTTATGAAAATCTGATGTGATTCTTGAGTTATCAGTGTAAAATGTGGAAATTGACCGATTATTTCCACCTCAGTCATGTTATTTAAACTAAAATGAATCTCCCACAGTGCCATATTGGATGAGAAGAAGGATATATGGTGGCAAGATGATATGAGAGAAGAAGTCAAATACATTATTGCATCTAGATCCTTCTTCAAATTCAATATGACGCTGTGCGAGATTCAGAAACAAACCACATAACCTTGTATACACACATACATATACCACATATTTTAATACACATGCAAATAAACAGCAAGAAAAGTGCAGTTTAATGATTGAAAAAAAACAGCTCACAGAATATTGCCATGGTAAACTTGAAATAGTTACATATGTTAATGGATTCTATGCAAAATACAGAGTTAAAATAAATTGGGTGTCTTTCACAGCAAGAAATGTACACTTTATAATTGAGATGCCCCTATGCTGCTATGTTGTTATTAAGGTACTAATAACTTGATATTTTTATTGAGGTACAAAGTTATATTCGTTCAAGCATCAGTGGTATGCTTCTGGAAGTCTCTCTTGTGCTTGAAACAGTGTTTGATAGTCCAACAGCAAAACTCATGCACTTCTCATATACTGAAAAATAAAGAAGTTGAAACAAGTCAAAACAATGTCCTGTGTTCCAATATTAAATGTGGAGTAAATTGGTCAGAGAAAGGACACTTTAGAATTAAACCAAACGGCCATCATCAAATCACAAGTCATGCTATAAAGTAAACAAGCAGCCTGTCGGCTGAGATAGCTCCGCTGTTAGCAATGCACATTGCAATTAAAGAACAGAAGATATCATTAGAAAATGAACAATATAGTATCAAAGCAACAGGACTTGCTGTTTTCAACAAGAATTCAAAAATATCACTTTTCACCAAAAATAATCATCAAAATTAGATAACTGAAGATATCACCACAAAATTAACAAATCTGAAAGAGGTCCACATGTAGTACCTATATATGTAATATAAAAGCAATCAGACTTGCGGTTTTCAACAAGAAGTCAAAAATATCACTTTTTACCAAAAATTAAAAAAATATTCACTAAAATTAGAGAATTAAAGATATCATCATGAAATGAACAAACCTGAGAGAGAACCACATGTAGTACCTATATATGTAATATCAAAGCAATTGGACTTGCGGTTTTTAACAAGAAGTCGAAAATATCACTTTTTACCAAAAATGACAAAAATATTCACTAAAATTAGAGAATTAAAGATATCATTACAAAATGAACAAATCTGAGAAAGGTCCACATGTAGTACCTATATATGTAATATCAAAGCAATTTGACTTGCGTTTTTTAACAAGAGGTCGAAAATATCACTTTTCACCAAAAATGACAAAAATATTCACCAAAATTAGAGAATTAAAGATATCATTACAAAATGAACAAATCTGAGAGAGGTCCACATGTAGTACCTATATATGTAATATCAAAGCAATTTGACTTGCGTTTTTTAACAAGAAGTCGAAAATATCACTTTTTACCAAAAATGACAAAAATATTCACCAAAATTAGAGAATTGAAGATATCAACATGAAATGAACAAACCTCAGAGAGGTCTACCCAAGGTACATATACACCAAGTATCAAAGCATTCAGGCTCGTAGTTTTCAAGAAGAAGTCGAAAAAGTAAAACATTGACACGGACGACAAACGACGGACGACGGACAATCACTCATATGATAAGCTCCGCTCGACAAAGTCGACAGCGGAGCTAACAAAACTGAAACAGTCATCTATTTTCAATTGAATTTTCACATTATGGCAACAATATGTAACTTTAATAATACATGTAATAATAATACGTTTATTGAATCCTCAGAAATACTTTCCATTGGTTAACAGCAATAAAATGTTAGTGATAATATTATGTTAGTGCATATGTGAAGTTTGAACAGCATTTATTAAAATAATGGCCATCAGTCAACCACTTTCCAATCTGAAAATCAAAAGCATTGACAATGCGCACAGCTCCGTTTATATTTAATGCCAAATTCCATCACTACATGTAGCAGTGATCCAGGAGTGTGGGAGTATATTTGGATAAATAGTACTATGATGCAATCAATCGTTGCTGGCAATGTACTCCATTATGAAAAAGAAATACTGTGACTAGTGCATCGTTAACTATTGGTACATGCGCCATAGCCTATTCCAAAGCCTTTGCCTCACATGAACTTGAGTGGCCCAATAGTGACTGTATTCTGACTCACTCTTAAATCTTCCTTAATGGTACTCAAACATGAACCAAAAATAATCTTCTGGTTATGTTTCACTGTGTTGTTATATACATAGGAAGTGTAATTAAATTGGCTTTAATTTTGTGATCATCCGTTATATGACATACTCGTATGTCAAGGCCGTTGAAACAGTTGAATTTTGAGAGGCAGTACTCTAGAAGTATGGTTTGAATTGCACATACATATGTAATATGAATTATAAATATTAATGTAATACTGATAAATTTTTGCTTGCTATAATAATAATAATCTTTATTTTATTTATTTGTTAAAGTTAAATTCAGCTTGGGTACAAAAGTAATAAATAAGTAGTTCTAACAAAAAGGAAAAAAAAACTAAACAATAAACCTATTCATGTACACTACAATAGCAGATGTGTAAACGAACCAAGACCCAAACAACTATAAAAACACGTCTTAGTTACATATGCCAAGGAAAGCCACCATTGGAAGTGGAAGTGTTGATGGGTTTAGATGCAGACATGCTATCAATGCTTGACAAGCGGGAGAACCAAATTAAATAAAATCAATGAAAACACCTAATTATGAAGGTGAATGTTAGAAAGATAAAAGATGGGATCACTTAGAGTGGATAATAAACAGTTGAAATAAAAAAAAAGAAAATGTGGACAACTTGAGAGAAATCAGCTCACAACCAATCAAATGCACCAGATTTCAGAGAAAATTCTGAGCCAGTTGTAGCCAAGACAATGTGGTACGGAGATAAAGAAAAATAATAGAAACTTATGGAATATTGTAAATGCATTTCTTATTTGCTTAATTTTATTTTTGCTGATAAGTAAAATCTGCTAAATTACATGTGAACATGTGAAATAACAATAGAACTCATTGATTCACTGGCAAATCATGGCTCAAGTGGTTAGAGTGGTTAAATAAACTGACAATTTTGATTTTTATCTTTGTAGTTGAAACATGGTTACCTTTCCTTGGTATACTGCATTTAATTCTGTCAGTGAATGGGTAGAATATTTTGGGCAGAGTTGGTGGTGCTGTGTCAGTATTTATTAACAAATCAATGAAAATAACCTATGGTACTTTTTCACAGTGATTTTTATGAGCTAAACACCAGACATCCCAATAAAAAGAGTGGACTACAATCAACCATGACAAGAACAAAATAATTAACTGGTACATTACTCAAAATAGAAAGAGAAAGATATATGAACCCTGTCATATATATCTGAAAAGGTGTGAAAAACGCAAAGGGCAAATGCAAAGCGCTGACCGCACTTTTAGTAAAAGATAGAGGGCAGACGAGAAAACAATAGAGTGTGGATGCATAAAACACAGAGTGCGGATGCCCTGTGAAAAATTTTCATGACCGACCTTCCATGACATAGAAAATAGTCTGTCAAAAACAAAGACTACGAACCATCAACAGAATAAAAATCAGGAGATGCCCGACTTACAAAATCACCAGACAAACAAAGTGCTGAGTGCACTTTCAGAAAGCGACTGAGTGTGAACGACAACATATATTTAGTGCTGACGTAGACTATAAGCGGTAAAACATCCACTGACATAAAAATAAACAACTACAGTTGAAGTTGAATCACAGACCGTGGATGCATGTACAACGCGGACAGTACAACGTAGACGCTTCTTTACTACTAGTAATAGCCGTCACCAAACTAACGCAATATTGACACAAACTCTGATACGACTTATTATGAACTGGCCTTTCTTGTGTCTGCACCCATGTAAAGTATTTCCGATCTCTATTTTACAATGCAATGCCAGTAGATGAAGAGGAAAACATGTGAACAACTAGATAGACATAAAATTAAGTCACCACAATTTTAAATTATATTTTGTTCATGGTTGTTGTGACTACAAAATGTTGACAGATTGTTGTTACAGTAGTAGCTCTGTTGCTCTCTTGACACTGACTTTTAGCATTTTTTTTCTTATTTTGACGTTCTCTTGGTCGTATTTTGTATATACCAGTCAGACACTGACAGCAAGTACATGTAAGTAAACAACCTGGCATAGTCAACATGGGACTCTGAATCACAGGAAGGCTCTGAAGGTAGCGTCATCACACGGCATAAATGAACGAAATTTAAATTACAATGTCATGCTTCCAAAAAATCTGATATTTATGCTGGTACTGGCTACGATATACCGTAAAGTGAAAATAATATACCTAATAATCGCTGTTAATCCAAGAACACAAAACAAATAACTGTCAACAGTCAACAAAACAAAACAAAACACTGCCGAGTTTAGTAGTGACTTCAGTGTAGTCGAATCAATAAGAAAAAGATACTATGAACTTCATGGTAAAAGAAAAATATAAAATCAAAGAAAGCTTAGAAAGAACTCCTGTGTTTTTTATTTAAGAGCAGCTGGTAGTTTTTAAATGATTTTTTATGGCATTGAAACATGTATAGATGTACCTTGTTATTATTTGTTACATTGAAACCAAATTATTAGTATTTGTGTTGTTGCAAAGTATTGAATTTCAGTTCTCTCATTTTCATATAACTTGCATTCAAGTAAGAAGTGCATTTCGGCAACAAGCAGTGCACTTTCTGCCACTGCAAGGTATTTTTTTGTATCGTCCTTTCTCTATTTCTTAATTTCCCAATTATATTCTATGCCTTGCATTTGTTACTGTAGTTATCCAAGTTTTATACTGGCAATTTTTCTTTAGCAGTCGATATGTGTGCAGATTATTCTTTTGGTTTGTTTTTATTATCATGCATTTGTTGACTCTTGTTTTCAAATATTTTTTTGAGTTTAATGAAAATTATGTTGATTAGATTGGTGTTACAATTTGGAGCATTATTTCCTCATGACTTATCATATTCTTATCCTTATTCTAAATAGTGCAAATAATTTTTGGTACCAGATACCAAATTAAGTATGCTATTACCATTCATCTCTATGCCGAGTCTGTATGCTCCATGGACTAGTGTATTTTCATTCTTTGTTTCATTACTGTACTGTATGTTGGTCCTCTCATCTGTGAGGGTCCCGTCTTTTCATGGTCCATTTTTGGTACCACATGTTCTAGTAGCGAATTATGGGCGTCTATAGTAAAAGGACAAGTCAAGATCAACAAGATAATGCTCCAAGATGAAAGAGCTCCACAAATGTTGCAGAATGCAATTTACAGTGGATATGATTTCAACTTTATCCACAATTCATTGCTGGAGAAACAAGATGGTGGACTACATAATATTGATAAAAAGTTGAATATCTAGAGAATGGAAAGTGATATAAAAAAATGTAAATTGCATTTCTTACACATGTCTAGACTTTTCCTTTAAATAAAATGACAGGCTTTTCTAAACTTGTAATTTGTGTTTTGTCCTAGTTATCTTATGGCCTGACATTCTAAAAATCTGACAAGAATAGGAAGTAGATGACAAGACTTTTTTGTTAGCGTTGGGGCAAACAGAGGTGCCAATCCGAAAATTCATGTGATTTTACCCTGCTATTTTTAACGTCAGTCTGCCCCTGCTTTTAATTTTGTCACTGGCTCATATGATTTGTTGTCTGTGTTATTGACCAACTATTGTTTTCACTGCAGCTAGACATGACCATGGAAGTAGTAGGACCTACTACCTTCCATGCTTGTATTGCATGTATTAGCCAAGCTTTTTAGTGTCAGTCAGAGCCTGCATTTAATTATTTCAATTTTGTCATCGGCTTGTAGTCTCTGTTTTTGACCAGTAATTTTGCAAGTCAGTCGGTTCCTGCTTTCAATTTTGTCACCAGCTTGTATGATTTGTGGTCAGTGTTTTTGATTGACTATTTTTTTCATGGCAGCAAGACATGACCATGAAAGATAGCAGACCTACTACCTTCCATGCTTGAATTGCATGTTTTTGTCATGCTTTTTTTCATGTGAGTGAGCCTGATTTTAATTATTTTAATTTTGTCATTAGCTCGTTGACTCGTAGACACTGTTTTTGATCAGTAATTTTTCAAGTCAGCCATCTCATGATTTTTTTTCTGCTGATGGTTTGTAGTTTGTATTTTTGACAGACTATTTTCAAAGTCATTGAAATTTTTTTTACTGTCTATCCTCTATTGTATTAGCACATCTGCACTGTGGTTTATCCATCCACCCTCTATCCTTTTCTAATAATGTGCTCCACACTTTGCATTGTCAGGTGTTTCAAAAAAAGGGAGTGCATATCATGAATCATATGTGGAATTTGCCATATATTATTCTGTGCCATAATCAAATGATTTCTGTAAGTGTTTGGTCAAAATATGTCAGAGATACAGCACTGGAACAGCCATTTTATATTCAATCTTGAACAATGACATGCAACAATGTCTTTATCACTATGTTCAAGGTACATCCCAATTTTTAAATAAAATATGTCAACAATGACATAGATCCAGTTCAGGAATGTTTGATTTTTTACATTTTAACATTACAATCACTATCATTTGGCCATCTTGTGTTTGTACATATGTGTGCTATGATGTATGTGTAAAATTTGAATGTGATTGGTTGAGGCATGTCAGAGATACAGAAAAAAGATAGATGTGAAATTACAAGCCCCATTTTCAAACTACATCCAATCAGGAATTAAAAATAGGATATCACCTGACCTAGCTGATACATTTTAGATGCTGTTATTTTGGTTGGACAGCAATTAATTATTTTTAGGTGTATATATATCCCCACATAAATAATCAAAAACTTACACCATTGAAACTGATGGCATCAACACCTTAGAAATATCAGTGCTAACAAATAAGAATGTAACTATGGTGTGTAAATAGGACCTCAATTAAAACAACAAGAAATTCAAATTTAAAATATGAGCATTTAAATGAAAAATTAAATTTAAAATACAAGACTTGAACAGCCAAGTTTAAATACATTTATGTCAAGGGTAAAAATGATTGAAGTTTTGTTGAAATTATTGCTGGAATGATGTGTTGTGATCTCCATTTAATATATAGGGATCACTGGAGAAGTAAGTTGACATGTACATCAAGGGATTTCATGTTTGCAACATGTTTTTTTTTTAAATTTGCCAAACAATAATGATTTAAGTTTTGCATAAAAGTGTGAATTAAAAGGTAGTTAATTGAAATCTTATTTTGAACACTAAATAGAATACATATAATAATTTTTTTTTGGATCATATGCACAGTTATTTTTTACGCTACCAAGTATAGATTTGGGCAATGTTTGGTTCCAGTGATCTCCCAAAATATAACCTATTATCCCAACAACCAACCTGGACGCTTTTTAAGGTAAATGTTAATAAATGTTCACCATTCATTTATCATATTTGATATCAACTTCTCATATTTTAAATTTAAATTTTTAAATTTAAATGTTTACAATTTTTTCCTGGTCCTAATGACACACCACAATGTAACAGTCACACATGTTACTCATGGAAGATCTAAACAAGAATGCTTACAGCACTGTTAGACATGAAAAAAGAACCGTCAAAACATCAAGAAAACCCATTGGATACAGAAATAAGGATTACGAAAACAACACTGACTCAGACAACAAAAACACATCAGATAATATGGTCACTGAATCACCACCACCAACGACATTGTAATAGAAAGTCATATCAAACACTGAAAATGCATGTAGAGTACCCTTTCCACCACACCCAGTAAACCATCAACGCATTTCAAAGATGACACACTTCTACAAAGAATTGGAAAAGAAGGATTAATTCCAACACCAAAAGAAACTGGTTGACACCAACAACAAGTGCCTATGTTCGCAGCAATAGACAGCAAAATCTCAGAAGGTCTCGGCCAAATCTATGCTAGAGTAGGCTCTATCAATGATGTCAATAATCCAGCACTATGTGCAAGTATTACTAAAGGAGCTTAAAATAAAAGATAAAGATATGCAAGAAATAAAGTTCTACATAAAAAAAGAGGAACTTATAGAAAGAATGCAAGTAAAAATGAATGGTATGATTGTTGATAATAATACAATGACAATCAAACTAGCACAGATGAATACCCAATAGTGTACAACATCTAATTATGAGCGACTCACAATCATCATTCATTAAGAACAGTCTTGCCAAGAATCAGATGGTTCTGACATATAGTTTGGCAGCAATATCTAATCTGAAACCAGCATTATTGAATAATGAATACCACCAGACACCGATGAACAATCACTCAAATGATAACTCTCTCGACAAAGTCAGCAGCAGAACTGAAAAGATGATGGTCGTTGTGCTGCATTGTTTTCAATACAAATGTACAGTGCAATATACAACTCATGTAAAATACATCAAACATGCACTGCGTATTAAACGACCGCCGCCCTGTAACTAAACAGAATAGTTGACATTATACTCACAATTATGAACACATTTTGAACACTGAATGATGGAGGCTGTGACTTTGTTCTTAAAGATACATGTGACACATGTATGTGGTAGGACAGCTTGAAATGTTGCACAAAGCCAACCATTTTGTGATAGTATGCCACCATACTGCAGGGTCAGGAAATCTAAATTTAATGCAGAGAAAAAAAACAATTATGAAATATATGTAGATCTCAAGCTATCAATACTTTAATAAATAAAGCCATATGTACACTGTGTCACACTCATTGTGCATTGCTCAAAATTGGAGAGATGTGCTCCCTGTTCACATCACTTGATCTTTTCTAGATGGTCACATAATAGTGACTGGAAATGGAAGGGGAACAGGATTAATTCTTATTTCTAAACCATATTGAAGTTCAGAGGTCTGCCCAAGGTTTGCCCAATCTGTTTGAATTTGGTTAATTTCTACACATATGTGCCTTGCCTGTTCAGTTTCATTGTATAGCGCCACCTAGAATATTCTCAGTTCACTTTATTTTTTACAGTAATTGCTTTGTTCCAGATATGCAGGTCAATCCAATTACAAATGAATCATCATTTAGTCAGTGGTATGTTCAATAATATTTGAAAAAAAAATAATATTTAACCAATGACGGTCTAAACTAAAATGTAAAAATAGTTGACCTCTTCTACTGTTGAAAGGTGATTTTCTTCTTGGATTATGCCGCCCCCACACCCTCTAAAAAAATTAGGTGTCACTTGATAATACATTGCAACTTATAAAAAAACAAGAAATGTGGCAGTCTATCACATGTGTCATACTTACCACACTTTCAAACACACTGACTTGGCACAATTTGGATTCAATGTAGAGACTTCAACATTAGTGATCACAATCAATGAAAACACACACACAATTCCAAGTCCCATGTCTGTACACATACTGCTTGCAACCATGGGTGTACAGGTCTTACTCTTCCTTCGCTTCTGATTTCCATGATTTGGAATGAGGTTATGCATGTTCCTACAAGTATGGTACATGATACACAATCAGCATGGTCATTATGATTCAAAGTATGTGGTATTACAGCAATATGTGTCACTCTATTAAAGACGCCAAGACTAGACATTTAGCAACCACTCATTCCGAAAGAAAGCACAAGTAAACAAGCAAATTGCACCACCTATGGTCATTTAACTAGTTTAACTTTGAATGCCACAATTTTGAGACAACATTTTTCAACATTTTAAATACAAAAAGCAAATACATTACACAAATTAAGGGCAATGTTAACCAAGAATTCTAACAATGAAACAAAATTTGTATTGATATGGAAAACCAGATTGAGCAGTAATGTTTAATTTTAAATTACTTTGACAACATAGAATAAATTTTGATTTGCACATAAACAGAAAATGAAAAAAAGAAAAGCATAAAAAGTCAAATAAATTTTAAAACAGTCAAAAGCAGTACATATTATTTTTATTTAGGTTCCTTTAATATAAATTACTTGGTGAATACTATGTATTGACATGTGACGGGGGGGGGGGGGGGGTATTGGTGTTATTCCAAATCATTTTGATTTTAATTCATCACTCTAAAATCAACTAAGATATCTCAAATTTTGACAATCCTTCAATGGTCATATAGGAACGATTGATGTTTGCTGGATTGTCATTTATAATAGACTTTCAAATATCCAATATCACTGTTTTCTTTCACCAGAAATTGCCAATTGAAATTGTTTCATTGATATGTGAATGATTATAATGACCACCCATTAGTTGAATAACCCATATGATGCTACCATGACTTTGTGATATTCCGGTAATGTTGTAATCTACAAACATCAACAAAATATAGAACTTCCATGTCAGAGGTGGAACATCACTTTTGTTGAGGCCTGCATTTCTTATTTACTCTGTAGAGGGCAGTAAGACCACAAAGAGCCATGGAACGATGGGTGGTGGTAATACATGATTGAATACCATAGGTTCCCTTGTCTGTTTCTCCACTTCGCTACGAAAATAGTGAAGTGGAGAAACAGACTGGATTGGAAGCTGGGGTATTAATTACTGGGGTATTCTGGAAAGAGATTATGACAGTATCCATACCTTGGTTTAATTGTTTTATACGTATGCCACCCTTCCATTCTACTACAGTGTTACAAGCAATCTTTTATCACTTACACATTGTATCTCTAGTACTCCTAACACCAACAGTCTTTCCTGGGATCTCTGCAAAGAAACAGAAAACATTTGCACACAGTCATTGAGATTCATCATGCCTCACCACATAAAAGATGTAAACAAACTCGTATAAATCAATATTCAGATTAGGACCTCGATACTTACCCTAAGGTTTGTGAATTTCCTCCAAGATGCAAGAAAGAATTTCGGCTGATGAATACGTCTGAAAATGACCACTCAGTGCAAACACGCAATTCAATGGCAAAATTGAAAACAATTGAGCCGATAAATCCAAGCCATGCCACGAAATACTAGTAAGACGTCTTTTGCAATAAAAGTTTTATAATCACAGTCCATCTTGACACTTTCCTATCGTTAACACATTAATTATTATATCATGTGAGACTAAAATCAACTACGAAATATAAACATTGAGACTATTGATCACCTTGACCATGAACTATACTGTGATTTATGATGAAATGTATTTTATTATCACAGACTCACTTTCAATTTATCAAAAAAACATTGGGTATGATTCTGTGGTCTAGGAGTGGGGTGTTTGTGAAGGATTCACTGGACTTTTAGTTTAGTAGAAATATGTGGGCCAAAGGTTTAACGTTCTAACCATTGTTGAGTAAGTCATGATTTAGTATAGGTTACTGTAAGTAATTTAATAAATCTTGAAACACGATGCATTGTGGGGCTTAGATTTAGAGGAAAATGTTAGTTGAAAATGCTAAATAAATAAAACTCTGGGCAAAGACTATAATTTGTTTTTAAATAAAATTGCCAGCATTCAACCATCTTGAATTGGGTCATCAAATGAGTGTACATACATGTGACATGTGTGAAATTTGAACATCATCAAGCCAGGCATATATCTGGATATATAGGTACAGATTCACAGAGGTAAATCTATCCTCATTTTTGGATTCCAAATAAATGATATTTTACAATGTGGTCATATGTAACTACATTGTTTTTATGAAATCAAAATCGATGGGCGGGGGGGGGGGGGGGGGGGGGGGGGGTACTCAAAGTCAGACCGGGTACAACTGCTGAGGTATTGCCTGTCCAAAAAAACGCTAAACACGAACTTATTTTTGTAAAATTATACCCTTGTTCAAGTGTAGAAACTTAAAATAGATACCCTACATGTACATGTATATACATACTAAAATCATACTGTTTCCAAGTCAAGGTAACATGAATTCATGAAATTCTTTTTTTCACACTTGACAATCCTAACACTATACATTCATCAAATAACTAAGTGACACCCCTTTTAAGTATTTTTATACTTCAGCTTGCGTACCATATTTTATTCAGAACCCCCCCCCCCCAACTATACCTTATCACTTCATTATCAATAAACAAAATACAACAAGTCATTTGCACCCAAAGCCTATGACTTTACATTCAACATGCTGGAAAGTTAATGTGTACAAAATGATTCCTTGACAGGGAAATTAGAATTCAGTTTATGCCGTATAACAGCAGTTTGTAAATTTTATGACATAAAAAGAAAATTCCAGGTTTTTGGGGCATTTTTACATCCATATGTATGTACATGTACATATACATGGATGTGAGAGCAATCATTGCATTGGGGGGGGGGGGGGGGTATGACAGTGTCACATGCAAAGTTCCAGGCTTGGGTGGCTAAGGTGATTGGGTTCACATGCCTGTACATTACATGTATTTCTCAACATTAAACCACTAATTTTTTTATGTTATCACAATTTACTGGTGACCTTAGACATTGCTTTCATAAAAAACATACTTTCATTGAACATCACCAGTATACTCACTTTGTCGACAGCAGTGATATAAGCACCATGTTTTAATAACAACTCTGCAACAGGTGTATGTCCATTATCTGCAGCATAATGTAATGGAGTTCTCTGACCCTGGAAAACAAAATATAATGAACAGTACATTGTACAACATGAATATCTAATGCATGTTGTAGATGATTTGGTCAGTACAAACATGATTTATTCATTTATCATTGTATAAATCTAGGTCATGTCATGCAATGACTGAATAAGCTTGTAATACCTGGTTCATTGACCTGTACTCGTACTCAGAACAGAAACAGTACATAATTCCAACATTTTGTATTGCCCCATTCACTTTCTCACATGAGAAAATGCACTACAAGTTTTCATGATTTTTCTATTCATAGGAGTAATCATGACTATTATCTTAATATTGGGCATCAACTTGGCCGATGGTAGATTTGTAATAAATGAGTAAGTATAATTAATTTTCTGACAACTAAAGGAGAACTATGGATTTATTATTAGTATGTACATCTTTCAACAAGATTGAACGCAAGGGAAAGTTCAATGATCAGAAAAATGAAAAAAATATTGAAAAAGCAAGCTGCTCTCTGATTGGTCTGACATTTAGGTTGGGTAGCCAATAATGAGATTAATTGACAGCTGACAGATTGGGCGAACATGGCACTCAATACCATACATGTGACATGGACAACTTGGGCCATCTGAATATGCATTATTCAAGTTGTGTGTGTGCTTTCAATTAGTACAGGCCACATTAATTGTAATGGAGGTGAATCTTGTCATAAAGGACATTTATCGATCAATCGAGAAAATATGATAACATTCTGAATTACAAGATGTTCAGCTCTGATAAATCATGATTGAAACTCAGAAACTCTGACTCGGCTCTGTGTGGCAACTCAAGCCTTTTTTGTTATGATACCAACTGAGAACTAGTTATCCACAATTTTGGATTGGGTAAGAAACACAAGCTAGATAAAATACCCTGTATATATTCTTTGATTTAAAGTTGCATTCACATATACCATATTCTGTATAAAATCTTTGACCTTCACTGTAAGTATCATATTAAAACATTTTGCATTTCATATGGTTTATTAGATATCTTATTAAACAGAACTCTAAAATCAAATTCAGAGGTGCCTCTTACAATGAACAAAAATTTGGTTTTATTTAGTGATTAGACACCACGTCATTAGCTGTACTATACAAATTACCTTGTTTTACACAACAGTTTTATCAGGGCCCAGAAACTTGAGCCAGTAAAAATTGTCTAAAGCCTTGCAAAAAAAATGTTTCTAGCCAAATTTGAAATGGGTGTCAAAAGTTCTCTTGAAGAAATGAAACATGCATAAATTTTATTAGATTTCTTGGCCTTAGATTTAGTGCTTTTAGAATGTTCTGCATGGTACAGATATTTGTTCACATATGTCTTTAATATAAATAAGTTGTCTGTAGTTTGACAATTCTTTCTAAAATTAAACTGCTGCTTTGATAATAGGTTATTCATATCTAAGTATGATATTAGCCTAGTGTTTAAAATGTTTGTGAATAGTTTTCCACGGCAGCTTAAGATAGCATTACCTCTGTAGTACGTGTATACTGGATTATGTTTTAAACTGGATTAATTTATTGGCATTATTATACTTGTACCGGTATTCCATGATTCAGGCAATGATATTGAATAGTCTTTGTAAAGCAGTAGTAAGATATTGTGTCCTACTTTTTAACATATTATAGAAGATGAGTAATTTTAGTACTGATACTGACTGCAAGAATATGCAAATGAGACAGTACTTTGATAATTTATTTGTTTTTCATGTTACAATGCAAATTAGTCACGTGCCAGTGCACTTTTTTTATTTCGGCGCAAAATATGCAAACTTCATTCATTTTAAATTATGGACTTGGGCGTTCAAGAAAATAGTTCGTCAATCAACATACACTGAAATAAAAGAGGTAATAGATGATGATGACGATGAGGAAGATGGTATAATTGCTTTCATCTGGATGATGGAAGTCAACAATCTGGCTGGTACACAAAAAATAAAAAAAATTAGAGAAATGAAGACAAAACAGGAAGTATCTCTATTTAGTATAGTATAATATGAATGAAGATGTGGAAATGCAACTGACTGAGGAAAGCACTAGGTATGACCAAAGAACATGAGAATGCAATGTTCAAAGCTGGTCAACTCAATTCTCAAATTTAGCCACTTTGCTACACAGCGCCAAACTGCACGGTCTGAGAGTTAACGAACACTTACAAATGAAATGAGATTGATGTATTCATTTTAGGCGCTGACAAGGAAGGTAGTGAGTATTTGATGTACTACAAATGCCTGACAAAACAAAATGACATGAATCAGGGGACAACCTTTTTTCTCTCTATGCATGTCACATGACAGCTGATATATCCTTTTTGCATCCATGCAGTCTATGGGAGTGAACTGCTGAACAATTATCATTTTAGAGATACCAATATTGATGGGAATATGTACATTTTAAATGCTGTTGTTTCACATGATTTTTTGTATTATGATTTGAATAAACTATAAATATTGAAATGTATAGTATTAATTGTTTGAAATCATAATCAACATAAAATATAAAAGTGATATTAACTTGTTAATGCACAACTAAATTGGCAAAAAAATCCACATTGTCTAAAATGACAAGTATTGACCAGCAATGACAAATGAACAATATATTGGCAGAGACACAAAACATATACAACCCCAGACAGCATCAACAGTGTTACCCTTGGCAATATTGACAAAAAAAAAACAATGGCATATCATTAGATAAGCAACCTGAAAGAGCAAATCTTTTTCACAGCATGATTCTCTATTTGTCCCATCACAGCGCCATAAACATCCAGTAATCCACTCGAATAGTAATTGAAGAAACACATTATTACTTTATTGGTAATTTTTTACAAATTGTATTGATTTTCTAATTTAGCCAAAGATTGTTCTCACTGCAGATGAATTCCGGGGATGTATTTATTTGCATATTTCTTCATTTATGCTTTAAAGTGGTCACAGGCTCCTTGCAAAGCGTTAATTAGATCAAGCGAAATTTTAATTTTGGGTTTGGCATCATCAATATTTTGGTCATGACCACCATCCCTTGGGTAGGTAACAAGTTGTGATAATGCCCTCACAAACATGTGTTATTATTTAAATTGTCACTTTTTGTGTTGTAGGCAATAAAAAAAAGTATGGTGGTCACATAACAAATCAATATGTTTAGAGGTTGTTTTGTCAATTTTAGAAGCTAGGTTAGAACCAATGTTTACCAAATTGTAGAAGACTTCAGTGATTTTTCTAGGATTTGAGCAAATAAGTTTGGCACCACCAGCGTGACGTTTCAGCCTGTCTGGGAGTGACTTATTTCCCTGCTTATTACCAATCAAGTCATTGATGATTCCCATGTTTCACCTATGGTATTTGGAAAACTGTTCTGAGTAGTAGCATTTTTCTGCCTTTTCAGGAATTAACAGTTGTCAGTACATTACTATATTTGCAACCTTTTTATATAATTTATGTTTTGCTTTTAAATAATACATTTTTGATTGCTGACGTAAACCCAGGTTAAGAAACTCATTTATGGTAGTTTGCTACCATTAAAAAAATACTCCGAAATCCTCAAAATCCAGCAAAAGGGGTTGGGTTTAATATTGTAATATTCAGAATTCTGAAATTAAAACTATAAGGTCACTAATTTCTCAAAAAAAACGACCTTGAAAATTGATCAAAAGTGCATTTTTTGAATAGTATACAATTGGTCACGATGGCAGAAATTTTATTCAGTCACCTATGCTAAAAAAAATATATATATAGTGCTATGAGGACATCACAAAAATGGGAGAATTTTGAATATTTCTACAAGTGGTCCATGGAATAATATGCGTAAATTTTTCACCACCTGACTTTCTCACCTAAATTTGTTTGCCCATTTTTATTACATTCTTCAATATTTCTAGAATTGAATCCTAATTTTGTGGGCAACAGACACAAATTTGAGTTAATTTTCAGTTTTTCACTCACAAAATTTGGCTACTTTTGTCCCCATCTTCTAAAGAAAAGAGCAGACTATAAACAGGACTATGTCATTAATAAACTTGTGATGATAAGACAGAACTGGTGGTGGAATCCTATGGAAAATGTTCAAAAATGATCAGTTTTTAGATTATTTTGCACATGTTTTCTTGGAAATACATCCTTCTTTCTCTGTAAAAATGGTAAAAATGAATAAGCAGCCAGGAAGTAAATACTTTCAAATATTCTATTTGTTGGATCTGAAATATCGGTACTAATAACATCAGCTTGAGTACAACACAAATTAATATTAGAATAAATTATTCACTGATAAGTGGTTTGATTTTCTCATCAGCCATGATGTATTTATTATTAAACCAACATAATAAATCTGTTTTGAAACAATGTGCCCTTGCTGGAAGTGTTCTATTAGACAATGATCTGACATAAATAACAGTCTCGTTAGAATTAAAATGTCCACTGGATTGTTGCATTTGCATAAGTCAATTCTTAGCTGACCATTTCAGCAATAAGTGGGTCATCATCGGTACTTTAATAATAAAATCTTTATTCATCAATAATTTAAATGGTATTGATAACATCACTAAAATTATGATCAAAGAAAGCTTAGAAAGAACTCCTGTGTGCTGAGAGTATTGAAGACGCATTACAAATTAATTCAAAATTACTAGTACACGAGATATTGATGGAAAAGCTGAAAACTAATTATGTAGATCAGGTAACTAATATGAACAGAACAAAAAAATTATGAATTATTATGCTAATTAGAGAATTAATATGAACAAATTTTAACCCAACATTAATCACGTCTGTCTATTGTCCTAGAGCATTTATGTACCAAATTTTATTCAAATGTGATGATCAGTAATTGAGATATCAGTGTTAATTAATTATGTTAATTAGGTGATTAATAAGTATAAATATTTACCAAAAACTGATTGGGTCTCTGCATAGTTCCTTTTAAAAGTTTAGGCGAGGATGCCAAACACGAGGAATTCACTTGCATCGCCAATTCGGGTGCCAGCGTGGTTGATTATACTATTATGTCCTCTATTTTGTTTACAATATTGTCCACTTTTGCAGTTGGTATTCGTACGAAATCCGATCACCTTCCCTTGTTTATTTCATTAAATGCCAGTGTACCAAATGTGACTACCACTCAGAATGAAACAAATGAATTAGTTTTAAAACGTTACGTTTGGTCACTGAGTAAAGAACACGTTTTTTCTCACAAACTCAAATCTAGTTTAGTTGACAAAGGTCTTGACAGCTTTATTTCCGACCCTAATTATGAAATTTTTAATTTTGTTGATAATCTGAGTAATATCTTTATGAGGACAGCTGATTTGTGTGGAATGGGTCGACGGGCACCCGAAAACGTATCACAGTATCCTAGTCAGCCATCTTGGTTTGACAACGAGTGTAAAGCTTTGAAGTATGGAAAGTATAAATTGTTGAGAAATTTTCGAGTTGATAATAGCATTGATTCGCTTAATTTGTATAAAGCCGCGAAAAGAAATTTCAACCTTGTGTGTAGAGAGAAAAAACGTGCCTTTTTCTGTGAAAAAAGGATTGAATTGGAATTGGGATTGAAAGATTCAAAAAAGTTCTGGAGCATTTTGCGACGTTTATCATCCATACCTGTTAGTATTAACTCTATCCAACCTGATGAGTGGTTTGATTATTTTAGTAAATTATTTACTCCCTGTGATTCACCAGGACAGGATGATTTCCCTTCTTCTGACGAGTTTTTAAATTTAATTAACAGTGTTGATATTTCTTTTAGAGTAGAGTCGGAAGCAAACTGCGAGTTTTTAAATAGTCCGATATTGGGTGAAGAAATTATAGTAGCGGTTCGCAAGTTAAAATATGGCAAATCACCCGGACCGGATGGATTACTAGGGGAATTTTTTAAATCGAATATAGATTATCTTTTGCCGTACTTAATTGTGCTATTTAACAGATTATTTGATTTAAGTATTTTTCCTCAGCAGTGGTCAAGGGCTATCATTGTACCACTTCACAAAAACGGTTCACTAAACAGACCCGATAATTACAGGGGAATATCTCTACTAAGTATATTTAGCAAAATATTCACGTCTATTTTAAACCGACGTCTCGGGTTCTGGTCGGAGGCCTTCGGAAAAATTGACGAATCACAGGCTGGTTTTCTTGTTGGTTATTCAACTGTTGATAGTATCTTCATTTTACAGTGCGTTATTCAAAAATATCTGTCTAAAAAACGTGGAAAATTTTACTGTGCATTTGTCGATTTTTCCAAGGCCTTCGACACGGTTGAACGCCAACGATTGTGGTATATTCTGCTGAGGGGTGGTGTTACAGGTAAAATGTTCAAAATGCTTTATGCTATGTACAAAGATGTCAAGTCGTGCGTGCGCACATCTATTACTAGTTGAGTTGAGTATTTTAACTGCCCAACCGGTGTGCGTCAGGGTTGTATGCTTAGTCCCTTTTTGTTTTCCTTTTTTATAAATGAATTGGCACACAAGATGCATTCTGGGGTTCAGAGGGGCATACAACTTTCACCGGATTTGGTTGAAATTATGTGCTTGCTTTTTGCAGATGATGTCGCTTTATTCTCTGACACTGTCATTGGCTTACAGCGACACTTTAACACATTGAGTTCTTATTGTAATAAGTGGAAACTAATTGTAAATTTATCTAAAACTAAAGTGATTGTATTCAAAGCTGGGGATAAACTTTCAAAAAATGAGGAATGGACTTACGATGGGGAACAAATCGAAGTGGTGCCATATTATAAATATTTAGGTGTTATTTTTTCAAACCGACTTTCTTGGTCTGAAGCAACAAAAATATTATCACAACAGGCAAAGAAGGCATTTTTCAATATTACCAGGGTTACAAAAATTACTGGTATGTTATCCTTTGATGTATTTTTTAAAATGTTTGACACTATGGTGTTACCAATATTAACTTATGGTTCCGAGGTATGGGGCTTTGAAAATCATTTATGTTTGGAACGTGTACAATCTCTAGCCTGTCGTTATTTTTTGGGTATCTCCTGCAATGCTCCAAATGTTGCAGTATTGGGTGAGTGTGGCATATTTCCTATTTATTTTCACATGGCATTAAAATGCATTAGGTATTGGACAAAATTATTAAAAATGCCAGAAACCTGTTACCCAAAG
The DNA here is from genome assembly GCF_978046115.1 of Saccoglossus kowalevskii. Taxonomy (NCBI): domain Eukaryota; kingdom Metazoa; phylum Hemichordata; class Enteropneusta; family Harrimaniidae; genus Saccoglossus; species Saccoglossus kowalevskii. The sequence goes on along the minus strand of NC_140660.1, from coordinate 17,871,183 downwards.
AAATGCTACCTTATGTTATATAATATTGAAAAACCCAATCTTAGATCCAGGTTAACCTGGGTTAGTCATGTTAAAAATATGTTATTTTTATGTAATTTAGATGATGTTTGGGAATCACAAACTGTCAATAACGTAAATGTGTTTTTGCGCATTTTTAAGAAAAAAATGAAACAAGTTTTATATACTGATTGGTTCAGCCAGGTATGTATGTACTTTAGAGAAACTGACATTTTATAAGGAATTTAAATTTTCATTGGAACCTGAAAAGTATTTATTTTGTGTGAAAGTGCATTCTCATGTTCAAATGTTGGCTCGACTCCGCTGTTCATGCCACTATCTTCGTATTGAGACAGATAGAAAAAATAATGTAGATAGGAGTGAACGCATTTGCTTGCTTTGTAACAGTAACAACATTGAAAATGAATACCATTTTTTACTTATTTGTTAATCTAAGAATAAAGTATATTCCTGCTAACTTTTTTAATCCCCCAACAGTCAGTAAATATTACAAATTAATGGGTACAAAAAATACAGATCTTCTTCAAAGACTGGGAGCCTTTACTTTTCACGCAATGAAATTGCGAAAAGAGCTACAAGTATTGTCAATTGTTTAAAAATTGTAATTTTATTTTCAAATATAAATAATGTATGTAGATATTATGGGCCGATGGCCTTCTATTATAAATAAAGACCATATATACAATTAAAAGTTTCATTAAAACCCAATTCGTGGTTCTTTATATTTCAGTGGAACATTATGCAAATTAGGTAAATAATATTAAATTAAAACTAATCAGGTCTCTGCATAGTCCTAGAAGATCTATGTAGCAAGTCTCATTGAAATGTGATGATTAGTACTCGAGATATCAGTGGAAAAGCCGAAAATTGATTAATCATTATGCAAATTAGGTAATTAATATTGCACAGATTTTTATCCAAAACTAATCAAATCAAATCTGCGCATTAGTTTGGAGCATCTATGTGCCAAGTTTCAACAAAATCCAATGAGTGGTTCTTTAGATATCAGTGGAACAGTCATGGAACAGCTAAAATCAGCTAATTATCATGTAAATTAGGTAATTAATATGCATGGATTTTTACCAAAACCTAATCAAATCTGCGCATTCTCCCAGAGCATCTATGCACCAAGTTTCATCAAAAATCAATGTATGGTTCTTGAGATATCAGGGGAACAGACACACACACACAGACACACTAACTGCAAAGACTCCCTTTTTGTGCTTCGCACACGGGAGTCAAAAAGTAATGACACTCTCAAGAATAATGATGATAGTAAAGCATAAAAGTATGTTGATTGGGTGATAAGGAAATCAGAAAATAGCTTAGAGCTAGTTGAATCTTATTTTTTGAAAATGAGGGCTATTTGCATTAGTCATTAAAAATTAACATTTAAGGCATTTGGGTGAAAAAAATTTGCCTGCTTTGAACGATTTTAGCCAATATCAAAACAAACCACCCTTTTGTCAATAATGATTTAGTTGCTGAACAGCACTTTCATCTAATGACTAGAATATTGGATATTTTAAAAACATTGCACAATATTGGCTCTTGTAAAGGGGTGATTTTGGAGAAAGGAAAAAATTAAATATGCCGACTGAATACCTATCATGATAAGTACATGATTTCGGCATATGTCGACTGGATACCCTTCATGATGAGAACATAATTTTGGCATATGCCAACTGGATACCTTTCATGATGAGAACATGATTTCGGCATATGCCAACTGGATACCGTTCATGATGAGAACATAATTTTGGCATATGCCAACTGGATACCTTTCATGATGAGAACATGATTTCGGCATATGCCAACTGGATACCCTTCATGATGAGAACATAATTTTGGCATATGCCAACTGGATACCTTTCATGATGAGAACATGATTTCGGCATATGCCAACTGGATACCGTTCATGATGAGAACATGATTTCGGCATATGCCAACTGGATACCGTTCATGATGAGAACATAATTTTGGCATATGCCAACTGGATACCTTTCATGATGAGAACATGATTTTGGCATATGCCAACTGGATGCCCTTCATGATGAGAACATAATTTTGGCATATGCCAACTGGATACCCTTCATGATGAGAACATAATTTTGGCATATGCTAACTGGATACCTTTCATGATGAGAACATAATTTTGGCATATGCCAACTGGATACCCTTCATGATGAGAACATAATTTTGGCATATGCTAACTGGATACCTTTCATGATGAGAACATGATTTCGCCATATGTCGACTGGATACCCTCCATGATGAGCACATGATTTCAGCATATGCCGACTGGATACCCTTAATGATGAGAACATGATTTCGCCATATGCCAACTGGATACCCTTCATGATGGGAACATAATTTTGGCATATGTCGACTGGATACCCTCCATGATGAGCACATGATTTCGGCATATGCCGACTGGATACCCTTAATGATGAGCCGATAAATCTAAGCCAGGCCACGAAATACTAGTAAGGCGTCTTTTGCAATAAAAGTGTTATAATCACAGTCCATCTTGACACTTTCCTATCGTTAACACGTTAATTATTATGTGAGACTGAAATCAACTACGAAATATAAACACTGAGACTATTGATCACCTTGACCATGAACTATACTGTGATTTATGATGAAATTTATGTTATTATCACAGACTCACTTTCAATTTATCAAAAAACATTGGGTATGATTCTGTGGTCTAGGAGTGGGGTGTTTGTGAAGAATTCACTAGACTTTTAGTTTAGTAGAAATATGTGGGCAAAAGGTTTAACGTTCTAACCATTGTTAAGTCATGATTTAGTATAGGTTACTGTAAGTAATTTATCTTGAAACACGGTGCATTGTGGGGCTTAGATTTAGAGGAAAATGTTAAATAAATAAAACTCTTTTTTTTAAATAAAATTGCCAGCATTCAACCATCTCGAATTGGGTCATCAAATGAGTGTACATACATGTGACATGTGTGAAATTGTAACATCATTAAGCCAGGCATATATCTGGATATATAGGTAGAGATTCACAGAGGTAAATCTATCCTCATTTTTTGATTCCAATTAAATGGTATTTTACAATGTGGTCATATGTAACTGCATTGTTTTTATGAAATCGAAATCGATGGGGTGGGTACTCAAAGTCAGATCGGGTACAACTGCTGAGGTATTGCCTTTCAAAAAAACGCTAAACACGAACTTACTTTTGTAAAATTATACCCTTGTTCAAGTGCAGAAACTTAAAATAGATACCCTACATGTATATACGGTACATACTAAAATCATACTGTTTCCAAGTCAAGGTAACATGAATTCATGAAATTCTTTTTTCACACTTGACTATTCTAACACTGTACATGCGTCAAATAACTAAGTGACACCCCTTTTAAGAGTTGTTATACTTCAGCTTGCGTACTATATTTTATTCAGAACCCCCCGACTATACCTTATCACTTCATTATCAATAAACATGAAATACCAACAAATCATTTGCACCCAAAGCCCATGACTTTACATTAAACATGCAGGGAAGTTAATGTGTACAAAATGATTCCTTGACAGGGAAATTATAATTCAGCAGTTTGTGAATAATAGGACATAAAAATAAAATTCAAGGTTTTTGGACCTTTTTTACATCCATATGCATGTACATATACATGGTTGTGAGAGCAATGATTGTATGGGGAGGGGGGTATGACATTGTCACATGCAAAGTTCCAGGTTTGGGTGGCTTAGGTGATTGGGTACACATGCCTGCACATTATTTCTCAACATTAAACCATTAATTTTTTTATGTTATAACAATTTACTTGTGACCTTAGACATTGCTTTCACAAAAAAACATACATTCATTGAACATCACCAGTATACTCACTTTGTCGACAGCAGTGATATCAGCACCATGTTTTAATAACAACTCTGCAACAGGTGTATGTCCATTATCTGCAGCATAATGTAATGGAGTATTCTGACCCTGGAAAACAAATATAATGAAGAGTACAACATGAATATCTAATGCATGCTGTCGATGATTTGGTCAGTAAAACATTCATGATTTATTCATTTATCATTGTAGAAATCTAGGTCATGTAATGCAATGACTGAATAAGTTACGTAATACCTGGTTCATTGACCTGTACTCGTACTCACAACAGAAACAGTACATATTTCCAACATTTTGTATTGCCCCATTCACTTGCACACATGAGAAAATGCACTACAAGTTTTCATGATTTTTCTATTCATAGGAGTAATAATGACTATTATCTTAATTCATTTATGTTGGGCATCAACTTGGCGAATGGTACGTTGGGAATAAAGAAAGAAACCATGTGTAATTATAATTAATTTTCTGGCAACTAAAGGAGAACTATGGATATATTATTGGAGAAAGTTTAATGACCAGGAAAATGAAAAAATATCAAGAAAGCAAGCTACTCTCTGATTGGTCTGACATTTGGGTTGGATAGCCAATCTTGAGATTAATTGGCAGCTGACAGATTGGGTGAATAGGGCACCCAATATCATACATGTGACATGAACAACTTGGGCCATCTGAATATAATAATGATAATAATATTTTTTATTCAACGCGAAAATCTACCATGGTTGTAAAACAAAAACAAAAACAGAAATAATACCGGTACTTCACGCAACTAATATCACAAGTAGCACATTAAATACATATAATTATAGAACGAGGAAAAAACATAAGCTAATGTTATTGTTTAGGACAAGACAAAACTGAAATACAGTTAACTCCACCAAAATCATGAATAAAACATTGAATAAATGTAACTAAGAATGGAAGAAAAAACATGGAAATTAGTAAAACAATAAAACTACTAAGCTACTAAATATGCCATTGCATTAAAACTACCTGCAGACTAATTTGATGGAGTTGCTATGTTTCATCTCTTAAGTTCATACTTGTGTGTATGAATAGTGCAGTTTATATTCCTGCAAGCTTGTCATAATTGATCAAAATTTATCTTCTTTGTTCATTTTCAAGAAGTCAGATTTGTTGTCCTTTATATATTTAAATAATGTATTACGGGGTATGTCATATTTACTGCATCCTATTAAGTAATGGTACTCGTCTTCAATTTCATCATCTGTGCAGAGTTTACATATTCTTTCGTTTCTAGGAATTTTCTTTTGTCCGGCCAGTCTGAATGAGTAGTTTATGGTCAGAAATTCTAAATTTGCAAAAAGATCACCTTAATTTTAATTTTTTTATATCATTTAAATAATTTTAGTCTCAACTAATATTTTATTATCTGTGTTTTAATTTTTATGTTCAATGGGTATCTACCCAGCTCTCCAAGAATAACATTTTTTGTTGCATTTTTTCTGACACCTAAAAGAAATCTACAGAATGCAAACTGTACACTTTCTATAATGTTACTACCGGTATGTTTTGTTGATTCTTCTCCCCATACTTCACACCCATAATTAATAATTGGTACAATTAATTTATCAAATAAATTCAATGCTGTGCTAATTTTATAATCTGAAAATGCTAATAAAGACTGCTTTAACGGAAATATTGTTTTCATAGCTTTCTCTTTTAAAGTATTGGACGCAGTTTTGAATTTTCCATTTGGTGTTAAAACTATCTACTGTGGCAATTTCATTTCCCTCATAAAACACTGACTTCCTATTTAATGTTTGATTTCTTTTATTGAATACCATTAATTTAGTTTTATTTAGGCTTACTGATAGTTTGCCAGTGCATCTATACTGCACTGCATACCTTCCTGGGTCTGTGATAAGATTAGGACGTCATCAGCAAACAAAACGCAGTTTAGTTTTTGGCTGTTTAGTTCATGGGGCTTGCCATTTGCAGATTGTATTTTGTCCGGCAAGTCATTAATGAACGAACTAAATAAAGTTGGACTTATATTAGAGCCTTGTTTTACCTCCATTAAATGAATCAAATTCATTTGTGAGCCCGTTATTTGTGTTTACCTTGTAGGATACCCCACTATACATATTTTTTAAGAGATTGTGAATATTTCCGTTGATACCATATTTTTGCAATTTCCAATATAATTCAATATGCATTATTCAAGTTTTGTGTGTGCTTTCAATTAGTACAGGCCACATTAAATCATGAAATTGTCTAAGGCCTTGCAAAAAAAAATGTTTCTAAGCAAATTTAAAATGGGTGTCAAAAGTTCTCTTGATGTCGATGAAACATGCACAAATTTTCTTAGATTTCTTGGCCTTAGATTTAGTGCTTTTAGAATGTTCTGCATGGTACAGATATTTGTTCACAATTGTATTTAATATAAATAAGTTGTCTGTAGTTTGACAATTTTTTCTAAAATTAAACTGTTGCTTTGATAAGAGGTTATTCATATCTAAGTATGATATTAGCCTAGTGTTTAAAATGTTTGTGAATAGTTTTCCACGGCAGCTTGAGATAGTATACTTCTGTAGTTTGCTGGGTTATGTTTTGAAGTGGATTAATTTAACGGCATTATTATGTTTGACTTTCATGATTCAGGCATCTTAATTACCACATTTAAAAATGATATTGATTAGTCTTTGTAAAGCAGTAGTAAGATTTTGTGTCCTACTTTTTAATACATTATAGAAGATGAATTACACCATTTGATAAACTCTAAATTAAACAACAACGAAAGAAACACACTTAAGGTAGCGAGACTATTATTTGTGTTGAAAATTACGATTTTCACATTTATTTATTAATTGATGAAATGCACTATAAACTTTCATATGATAAAGTCAACATAACATAGAATGTCATGTAGATTTTCTGAAGGGAAGCAAGGCAACCTCAGTAGTGTTTTCCAAAATCAACAACACAGGTTTAATCTGTGTGCCTATAAGTTTCAAAGATAAACTCAAGACAAAGCAAAGTTAGGATGTGTTATCAGTAGCTATCTGACACACAATGAGTGTTTCCAAACATTTGAGTGGTTTGTCTCCGCCCCTGTTTATTTCACAGATTAGTCATTTGCAAATGAATGTGTCATATACAAGGTCACACAGCCACTGAAAATAAATCATTGATTTTGGTGTTTTCATATGCCGAATTTATCCAATTATAGCTATCCCATTACTTTATTTTTTTGGTTTCCAATAGCTTTACACATTTGGATGCCCCTACACATGTTAAAACATACCTTGATGGGAAAACAAATTGATTGTGCCGATAAACAAGCTTGAAAATCTCTGCTGTTACTTCATGGACGTTTTCTAGGAGTTTATGTTTTTCAAAATACAAGGTCTCTAACAAAAAATAACGTATACTTATTGTCGTCGGATTAACACCAATTTTTCACAGCTTTAAGGTGACAGTGAGAGGAACTTGAATGTGTCCAGACAAACTATTTTATAGATTATTTACCAACGAGTTGTGGTTTGAGTTGGGGCAATGCGACTAAAACAGTAATTGAAATTCAGCACACTATTTTTTAAAACGCGTTGCTTGAATAAAACTGACCATACACATTCACATTACCTGACTATTGAACAACTAGGAAAAGTGAAAAAAATACTTCTTATCGCCAGCATTAATGCGTAATTATTAACGTAACGTGTCGTAGATACCGGCATGCAAAATACACTTGTGAAAAGCTTGAAGTCTGGCGATTCTAAAAATATATACTTTCCTAGGTCTATTTGTAGTCATTTAGTCACAACTAGAAGATGAAAACAAGTATGCAAATAATAGTCCCGCTACCTTAACCCAATAAACAGTAAATTCACAAAATTTGATAACAAAACAATTTATACTCAATTCAAAACACCATGATATTATAGTTGCATTATCATACTACCTGAAATCTTGTAACAGAATTTAACCAAAATAATTTATTACATTATCAGTTATCTCATTTTATATTTTTTTATTAAAACTTGTATTTTCATTACTTTTATCTTGAATGTAACAAAATTAGAAATGTCAATTTTCTGAATGGTTGGAATGAAGCATTTTTTTATCTATGTTTTATTATTATCTTTTATTATCTTCGTCTGATTCGAGCTTCGCTAATTTTTAGAGTTTCATCACTATGCTGAATCATATTTCTCTCATTGTTTAGGCTCCTCTGAAATACCAACAGACGATATTTTGCTGCATTAATTGATTTGTTTTCTTCCAGTAGATATTCGAAAATGTTCTTTGACTCCTTAGGAGACAAATTCACTGGTTAAACTACTCACTGATTTGTTTCATTTCACCCAATAGTTTCCAAAAGAGTGAAGCCTCGCCTGTAGAATCTTCCAAATTTTGAATCTGCATGTCTTTAGTTTCTTTCTATCTTTTTGGAATATTTAGAATTTTGTTTTTAACAACTTTTCTCTGAAGCCAAGAATGAAAAAGCCTTGTAGCAGCTTCAGTATCATGACTGTAGGTTTTTGTTTTGAAATCAGATATTTTTTATATTTAAACATTGATAGATAATAACATTAAGATTGGGCAGTGATCTGAGATATTTGTCCTGAGACTTAAAATAGAGCACAAATGATTTTTGAGTTGATAGTGAAGTCAATGGCAGTACATATACATACATTTGGAGGGTAGCAAGTGTACTTTCCCATTGAGTTACCTATCGTTCTACCATTTAAAATTATAAGTTGTGTTCCAGACACATTTCAATACAATTCTTGTCAATTTTGTTTGCACTAGATTTAGGCGTTACATCATAATTGTTTCCTGTTTTAAGATTATCTTTGTTGTAGATTTCTGGAGTTGGAATGCGGTGATTGTTGTCATCAACAAACAGGATAACATCCCCTTCAGAGGAATATTCAAAGATAACTTCATTCTTTCATGGATTGATGAAAATTCTGATGGGATGTAAACGCTGCCTATGAATAGATCATTTATATCTTTGGATAATATTATATCACTTGTTTTACTTTAATTAGTTTAATATGTACAGTTTAAGTTTATTTTTAAAAATGACTGCAACACAACCTCTCCGAGCTCTAGGTATATAACTAGCACCACTACCAACTCGATCTGCCTTTGCAAATTAAATGAACATTATCTATACTACTGACAAAGCTCATAATCTGAAACAATTACTGTTTAGCCACGCCTGCAGTGGACAGATAAAATCAAGTGATGGTATGACATCACTGAACTCATCACTGTTTATGTTCCAGCTACCTAGTTTAATTGATGATTCTAGCACTGGTGAAATAATTATATCACTTGCATAGTGTCACCAGTGTTGAGTTTGTTGCTGAATCAAAGATGGCATGTGTTAGTGAGTGTCCGGAACTATCAGGATATGCAACCTTGTTCATCGTGTTTATGTACAGTAGTGTAATGATTAGGAAACCCAGCATGCTGGTTATGGTCCAAAGGAATATTCGTAGTGATTTAATAGTACATAGTCAACATGTATTTTAGTGTATGCACTGGTTGGTCAGCTTCGAGAAAGTTGCATTTCCAAACTTGTGTCTATATGAAATGAGTGTTTTTGAAGGTCCATGTCATCTGGAGTGATTGCCAGTTTAAATTTACTATCCTGATTCATTAACATTTTCGCTGTGTTTTTGAGATTTCGTGACTGTCCATGCTGATATACAAATGAGCTATAGGTCTCATAGTTTCCCTTGCTAGAGGTGACTTGTGACATTTTAGTTTATAATACATCGTTAGTTGTATGCTGGACAAATCAAGTTATTGCTGCCTTGTGTACTTTCATACAAGTAAATTTCCAACATTGTGTTGTAACTGTTCCTGTTTTCTACAAAATTACTAATTTGTCAGCAATTGTCAATAAATATTAACAACAAGCATTTTTACAACTAAACCTCTGTCAGCAATTGTCAAAAAATATCACCATTCTCAACAGGTTTTTTTATTAATATTTGTTTTGTGCAATCGGTTCTGCAGAGATCAAATGGGAAGTACATTTTGTCGCTATTAATGTTTCTATGTCCAATTTTCGTGTAGTTTTAGGTGCTGTACTAGACTATAAACTAAGTTATTTGTATAAGAACTGTGCTATATTGCTACGGTGCCCATCACAATTGTGTAGAGTGTCAATTATAGTAATCTCAGTATTGTAACTTCATATCTTGCCATTGCACAGAGTGTCATTGTGTTATTATTAGGTGTCAATAATAATTATCAAGCAACACATATACATTGTTCTGGTCAGTAATATTGTAAAAAAGTAGTTTGCATGAAATTTGTTGGCATAAATCTCATTATTTTTGGCAGTCATGTCACTCGTACATGGATGTCAAATGCTGTAGTGAGGGTGGGATTATCTACTCAAACCGAGGTTCAGATCAGATACACAACATAAAATAATTCAGGTGCATAAACACAATAATGGCACTTCTAAATGAACTAGTCGGCCAGCAGTGGGCACTTCTAAATGAACTAGTCGGCCAGCAGTGGACACTCCTAAATAAACTAGTCGGCCAGCAGTGGGCACTTCTCAATGAACTAGTCGACCACCAGTGGGCACTTCTAAATGAACTAGTCGACCAGCAGTGGGCACTTCTAAATGAACTTGTCGGCCAGCAGTGGGCACTTCTAAATGAACTAATCGGCCATCAGTGGTCACTTCTAAATGAACTAGTGAGCCAGCAGTCGGCATTTCTAAATGAACTAATCGGCCCGCAGTCGGCACTTTTAAATGAACTAGTCTGCCAGCAGTGAGCACTTCTAAATAAACTAGTTGGCCAGCAGAGGGCACTTCTAAATGAACTAGTCGGCCAGCAGTGGGCACTTCTATATGAACTAGTCAGCCAGTAATGGGCACTTTTAAATGAACTAGTCGGCCAGCAGTGGGCACTTCTAACGGAACTAGTCGGCCAGCAGTGGGCACTTCTAAATGAACTAGTCGGCCAGCAGTGGGCACTTCTGAATGAACTAATCGGTCAGCAGTGGGCACTTCTAAATGAACAAGGCGGCCAGCAGTGGGCACTTCTAAATGAACTTGTCGACCAGCAGTGGGCACTTCTAAATACACTTGTCGGCCAACAGTGGGCACTTCTGAATGAACTAATCGGCCAGCAGTGGGCACTTCAAAATGAACAAGGCGGCAAGCAGTGGGTACTTCTAAATGAACAAGTCGGCCAGCAGTGGGCACTTCTAAATGAACTAGTTGGCCATCAGTGGGCACTTCTAAATGAACTTGTCGGCCAGCAGTGGGCACTTCTAAATGAACTAATCGGCCAGCAGTGGCCACTTCTAAATGAACTAGTCAGCCAGCAGTCGGCATTTCTAAATGAACTAATCGGCCCGCAGTCGGCACTTTTAAATGAACTAGTCTGCCAGCAGTGAGCACTTCTAAATGAACTAGTTGGCTAGCAGTGGGCACTTCTATATGAACTAGTCGGCCAGTAGTGGGCACTTCTAAATGAACTAGTCGGTCAGTAGTGGGCACTTCTAAATGAAGTAGTCGGCCACCAGTGGGCACTTCTAAATGAACTAGTCGACCAGCAGTGGGCACTTCTAAATGAACTTGTCGGCCAACAGTGGGCACTTCTGAATGAACTAATCGGCCAGCAGTGGGCACTTCTAAATGAACTTGTCGGCCAGCAGTGGGCATTTCTAAATGAACAAGGCGGCAAGCAGTGGGCACTTCTAAATGAACTAATCGGCCAGCAGTGGCCACTTCTAAATGAACTAGTCGGCCAGCAGTGGGCACTTCTAAATGAACAAGTCATTGTCAATGACACGTCCCCGTTCCGTTCATATTTGAGTGACATATACATTCAAAGCAGATCATGACCGAAATGCACCTGCATATGTACAACACATTGTGCTAAATCTGAACAAAATCCATCCATGCATGACTGAGATCCGGTTCTGGAATTGTGAAAATACGTGATTTTGATGCATTTTCGGCCTTAAAATGGCCATCATTTCGCTATTGTTAAGCAGATCATGAAACAAAGGCACATATCTATTTGTGACATGATGTACCATGTGTGTGTGAAGTTTGAACTTGATCAATCCAAGCATGTCTCGGATACGGATCCAGAACTGAATTCTTTAAAACAAAATGGCCGCCAGTCGGCTATTTCGAACTTGATCCGAAAAAAAAAGACGTGCATCAAGGTCCTATTATGTTTAATGTATGTACCAAATTTGAATGAAATCCGTCCATGCATAACTGAGATCCGGGTCCGGAATGGTGAAAATGTGTGATTTCAATGCAGTTTCGGCCTTAAAGCGGCCGCCATTTGGCTATTGTTAATGAGATCATGAAACAAATACACATACATATTTGTGACATGATGTACCTTGTGTGTGTGAAGTTTGAACTTGATCAATCCAGACATGTCTCGGATACGGATCCAGAACTGAATTCTTTAAAACAAAATGGCCGCCAGTCGGCTATTTCGAACTTGATCCGAAAAAAAAAATGACGTGCATCAAGGTCCTATTATGTTTAATGTATGTACCAAATTTGAATGAAATCCGTCCATGCATAACTGAGATCCGGGTCCGGAATGGTGAAAATGTGCGATTTCAATGCATTTTCGGCCTTAAAGCGGCCGCCATTTGGCTATCGTTAATGAGATCATGAAACAAATGCACATACATATTTGTGACATGATGTACCTTGTGTGTGTGAAGTTTGAACTCGATCAATCCAAGCATGTCTCAGATACGGATCCAGAACTGAATTCTTTAAAACAAAATGGCCGCCAGTCGGCCATTTCGAACCCGATCCAAAAAAAAAAATGACGTGCATCAAGGTCCTATTATGTTTAATGTATGTACCAAATTTGAACAAAATCCGTCCATGCATAACTGAGATCCGGGTCCGGAATGGTGAAAATGTACGATTTTGATGCATTTTCGGCCTTAAAATGGCCGCTATTCGACTATCGTTAATCGGATCATGAAAAAAATGCATGTGCATATGTCCCATATAATGTGTGATGTATGAGTGAAGTTTGAACTCAATCGGTCCATGCATGTTCGAGATACAGGTGATCACGGACGCACGGACGCACGGAAGCACGGACGCACGGACGGACGGACGCACACAGGGCAAAACATAAGTCCCCGTTTTCGGACTGCGTCCGAACGGGGACTAACTAGTCGGCCAGCAGTGGGCACTTCTAAATGAACTAGTCGGACAGCAGTGGGAACTTCTAATATAATGTAATACTAGCAGGTATTACTACTAAATAGTGGACATTGCACAGTACAATTGAGAACATCCAGCTGAACAGTGCTAAATCTCTCGCTGTCAGAATATAATGTTTGTTATCATACTTTTACAATATAAAATTGCTTTCATGAAACACAAAGATTTGCGATTAGTGACTCTTATTAAGCCATAGGGTCAAAAAGCTCCAAATAATACAATTGCACTACTTTTGATATGTACATCAACATTTTAAGAATGAAGGAAAACCATTTTTTATCTATATTTATTTGGTTGCCATGCCAATGGAAATAATCTTCAACTACCATTCAATATAGACAATGGTCTGTGTACAGTTTTAAAAGAATTGCTGAGAATTACTAAACTAAATTTAATAATTCATTTTCATATACATGTACCTTTCTAGTTAGAAATTAAAAATACTTTATGTAATCTTATTCATTGATTTAATTTTATTTCATTCTTTGTTGCTATATACAGTACTGATAGAAACATGTATTTCTAGAGATGCAATAAAGTTATTTTTATGCCACCTAAATTAGGGTTTTGACAAACAAATCATTTATAGTTTAGATGTGCACTATTGGGGACAATGGAATGATAAATTAGATAAGATGTTTGAAACTAGATCTCCTGATCAATAGCATTTGTGATGATTGACCTAGTGTTGATCACCCATAGCTCTTGCAGTTTATACTGTGGTCAAAATGTATAAATCTCCAGTTTTGACAATGTGTGTAATACTTACGAAATGATGTGGGACAACACACACATTTCAGTAGTGTTGAAAACTGATATTTCCTTCATTACATAATAAATTAAGAAACTGATGTTTTGCTTGTATCTAGAGGGCACTTCTGGCTGACCACGGTCACATGTAATGCAATTGTTTCTGTAATTTTGACATTATTGCTTTTGTATTCATGTATTATAGCAATATACATGACATTACGACAAGATTTGTTCTCACATATAATAGTCCCAAAAGAAATTAAAACTAATAATGAAAAATTAAACACTTCATTTCATTACTTTATGGACTTGGACATTCCAGAAAATAGTATGTCAATCTACATGCACTGAAATAAAAGAGGTACTGGATATAGATGACAGTGACAGTATTAATTGCTTTCATCTTGATGATGGAAGTAAACAATCTGGCTGGTACACAAAAAATAAATAAAAAATAGAGAAATGAAGATGAAACAGGAAGTATCTATATTTGAAAGGGGGGGAATAGTATAATAGTACATTATGATCGAAGATGGGGAAAGGCAACTGACCAAAGAACATGAGAATGCAATGTTCAAAGCTGGTCAACTCAATTATCAAATTAAGACACTTTGCTATACAGGGCCAAACTCCACGGTCTGAGAGTTAACGAACATTGACAAATGAAATTAGAGTGATGCATTCATTTACAATGTTTACGAGTAAAGTAGTGAGTATTCAATGTACAACAAATACCTGACAAAACAAAATGACATGAACCAGGGGACAACACTTTTCGTTCTACCTTTGACATGTGACAGCTGATATCATTTTTGCACCCACGCAGTCTATGAGAGTGAGCCGCTGAACAATTAACAAAAATTGATCAAAAATGCAGTTTTTGGTCACTATGGCAGAAACATTCCATCACAAAAAAGGGAGAACTTTGATTATTAGTACTAGTTGTTTATGGAATATGTTTACATGGACTCTTATGAATAATCTCTAAAATAAAAATTTTAAATATAAGCAGCCAGGGAGAAAATATTTTCAAATATTCTGTATGTTGGACAAAAATCTGAATTATCGGTAGTAATAACACTAGCACGAGTACAATATGGTCAATACTGCTGCTATTCGTGCTAGTTAGACAATCAGGTACATCGATTTGCTGTTGTAAAGATATACTTAGAAGATTTAAAACAAAATTGTTGGTTTATAAATAATCATTTTTTGCAATATCAATATTGAAATTTCCCATTAAAGCAGTTTAACTTTTCAAGTTTGAGTTAGCACAACACTCCCATTAGGCTATATTCAGTATTATGTTTTTGATATATAATGCCTATGACTAAATTCTGGGTCCATTAACTTTCAGCATGAAGTAATTAGAAAGTATGAGGCAATACAGATTACATAGATATCCCTGAAATTATAATGCACTTGTTAGAATTATGATATAAACTGAAATAGTTCTCATCTTGAACAGCTTTTTGTTTGTTTTTGGTGTTTTTTTCAATTAAATAAAATATGAGAGTTTAAAGCCGGGTTACTGGTTGTTTGTCGATAACCTGGGCTTTCAAGGTTTCTTCGCTTCAACATTTTTCAAATATCCATGTTAGATTATTCACTGATAAGTGGTTTGATTTTCTCATCAGCCATGATGTATTTATTATTATATAAAACCAACATGATAAATCTGTTTTGAAACAATGTGCCCTTGATGGCAGTGTTCTATTAGACAGTGATCTGACATAAAAGACAGTCTCGTCAGTATTACAATGTCCACTGGATTGTATCATTTGCATAACTCGTCAATTCTTAGCTGACCATTTCAGCAATAAGTGGGTTGTCATCAGTACTTTAATAATAATAAAAATGTTTATCCACTCAATAATTTACAAGGTATTGATAACAGCACAACAAATTTTAAAATAAATAAAGATGATAATAAAGCTTAAAAGTATGTTGGGCTTAGAGCTAGTTGAATCTGATATCTTGTGAACAGAATTTGAGTTTTTGAAAATAAGGGCTATTTGCATTAGTCATAAAAAAAAAAAAAAAAAAAAAAAGAAAAGAAAAATAATAATTAACACTAAGGCATTTGGGTGAAAAAAAAATTGCCTGCTTTGAATGATTTTAGCTAATAATGAACCAAACCACCCTCTTTCAATAATAATTTAGTTGTTGAACATCACTTTCATCTAACGATTAGAACTTAGTATACTTTGAAAACAAAATTGCCTCTTGTGAAGGAGGATTTTCTGAGATTTATAAACAGGAACAAATTTAGCAGGAAATTGATGACATTTGATTAACACCTATCAAGGGAATGCTATACAAACAAACTCATTGATGACCTTATATTTGACAACATAAAATATAACAGTTAACAACAACGTTGACTTGACAAAATAATATACCTTGCTTTCAATTGCCTGATTTTAATACGTAGCCGGCTTTTTCTAGATTATAATGACTAAATATAATATTTATTTATTCACATGTACATGTAGTCTGTTCAAATTTCTGAATATCCAGCTGACATATGAGAAGCAATGCTTCTATTTGTTACCTGAGGTATAATAAGGAAGTGAATGTCAGGTTTATTACAAGTCACTTGGGACAGGAACAGCACATGGGACATTTTTCTTACTATGATATCTAGTACTTGTTTTTGTACACGATTCTAGCGAATAAACTTGAATTCCAGGAGATAAAATTTGATACACTTCCATCAGAAATGTTTACTTTCAAAAGTAATAAGTAGCGTGATTTCCAAACAATCCTGACTGCAAAATTTTGTTACCTCACGGACCCCATTAAAATACAGGTCTTTGTTAGGAAATGGAAAACCACCACGACTCCAAGTACACTAGCTTCACATGTGCCGAAACATATATAAGAACAGTCGGAGCCGAGTCTGCACATGCCCCATTTTTGTGTATCACTGTACACTTCGAAGTTGCATATGCCGAATTGATACCCTTCATGATGAGAACATGATTTCGGTATATGCCGACTAGATACCCTTCATGATGAGAACATGATTTCGGTATATGCCAACTGGATACCCTTCATGATGAGTACATGATTTCGGCATATGCCAACTGGATACCCTTCATGATGAGAACATGATTTCAGCATATGCCGACTGGATACCTTCATGATGAGTACATGATTTCAGCATATGCCAACTGGATACCCTTCATGATGAGTACATGATTTCGGCATATGCCGACTGGATACCCTTCATGATGAGTACATGATTTTGGCATATGCCGACTGGATACCTTCATGATGAGTACATGATTTTGGCATATGCCGACTGGATACCTTCATGATGAGTACATGATTTAGGCATATGCCAACTGGATACCCTTCATGATAAGAACATGATTTCGCCATATGCCAACTGGATACCCTTCATGATGAGTACATGATTTCGGCATATGCCAACTGGATACCATTCATGATGAGAACATGATTTTGGCATATGCCGTCTGGATACCTTCATGATGAGTACATGATTTCAGCATATGCCAACTGGATACCCTTCATGATGAGTACATGATTTCGGCATATGCCGACTGGATACCCTTCATGATGAGTACATGATTTTGGCATATGCCAACTGGATACCCTTCATGATAAGAACATGATTTCGCCATATGCCAACTGGATACCCTTCATGATGAGTACATGATTTCGGCATATGCCAACTGGATACCCTTCATGATGAGAACATGATTTTGGCATATGCCGACTGGATAACTTCATGATGAGTACATGATTTCAGCATATGCCGACTGGATACCCTTCATGATGAGTACATGATTTTGGCATATGCCGACTGGATATCCTTCATGATGAGTACATGATTTCGTCATATGCCGACTGGATACCTTTCATGATGAGTACATGATTTTGGCATATGCCGACTGGATACCCTTTATGATGAAAACCGAAAATTTACTAATCATTATGCAAATTAGGTAATTAGTGTCCACGGATTATTACCAAAAACTAATCAAAACCTAGCATTAGTTCAGAGCATCTATGTGCCAAGTTTCATCAAAATCCAATGAGTGGTTGTTTAGATATCAGTGGAACAGTCATGGAACCACTAAAAAATAGCTAATTATCATGCAAATTAGGTAATTAATATGCACGGATTTTTACCAAAAACTAATCAAATCTGTGCATATGTTCAGAGCTTCTATGTACCAAGTTTCATCAAAATCCAATGAGTGGTTCTTTAGATATCAGTGGAACAGTCATAGAACAGCTAAAAATTTGCTAATTATCATGCAAAATAGGTAATTAACAAGCATGGATTTTCACCAAAACCTAATCAAATCTGCGCATTGGCCCAGAGCATCTATGCACCAAGTTTCATCAAAAACTGATGTATGGTTCTTGAGTTAGCAGTGGAACAGTCGGACACACATGTACACCCATACACACACACACATACAGACACACTAACTGCAAAGACTCCCATTTTGTGCTTCGCACATGGGAGTCAAAAAGGGATATATAACAACAAAAAAACAATCAATTTTGTATCTAACTACACCTATTTAGATATCTTGATGACATCATCAAGGAATTTCATAGGAGCTAGTTAGAGTTTATCAGATAAGGCAGTAAATACAAGACACAGAGTGTTTGCTGAGATAGCTCCGCTGTTAGCAATGCATATGTCAATTAAAGAACTGAAGATATGATTAGAAAATGAACAATATGTATAATATCGATTTGAAAGCAATCTGACTCGCTGTTTTCAACAAGAATTCGAAAATATCACTTTTACCAAAAATGACAGAAATATTCATCAAAATTAGAGAATTGAAGATATCATCACAAAATGAACAAATCTAAGTGAGGTCTGCCCAAGGTACATATACACCAAGTATCAAAGCAATAATCAATTTGGCAAGTTTCTTGTTAAAGTAAATATTAATGTAGCATGCCCAACAGTATTGGGAGATTTAGGAGATCATGTTTATGGCCTAAAAAGGCCACAATGTTAGTTGGATTAAGTGTTTTCATAAAATTAGTGAAGAAAATAAAATAAAAACTATCCAAGATATGAACCCCTTAGAACACTGTCTGGATTAAACTCAATAAAATAGAAGATTATACAAAAGGAACTGTATGAACATCATGACATCTCCCTCCTCTTTAAGATGAGGTCAAATGTGATAGATCTGGAATGAAATAAAACGGTATGGGAAAATAAGAGTGACAGGTTATTATAATGATGGAAGGGAAGATATTTATCACTTTCTTTTATCAATTTCTTTGTAAATAAACTAACCACTAGAGAAGGAAATTCTATTTAGCACTGACCAATACAATAGTGGAAAGTGTAACTAATTATTGTAGATAATTTTTTCTTGGGTGGAATTAATTTCAAATTGTATTTTCTCATCAGTGATGTTTTATGAGCAATCATAAAGATTTGAGAAATAATACATTAAAAGAAATTCAAAACTTTCCAACCTGACTATGGAAATTCTGAAATTAGAAACTGAATGATTTACATGTATGATAGTTTTAAAAAATGTTTAGAATAGTTTTTTTTGATTGTTTGCCTTGTATGGCTAATAAAATAATATTATAAGATGTTCATTGTTCTACAATGGCCAAAATTATTGTCATAACTTGCTATTATTTAATTTACTATATTGTGAGTTTATTCCAAAAATGGTGTGATTTACATGTAGTAGAGTATAATAATGGAAGACCATGGTTGGTGAGATTCAGTAATCAAATGTACAACAATTAATACACCACTGTGTCATACAAAACAATATAGCTGATCAATTAAAAAATTTGGATTGACGTAATACTGCTAATATGTTTAAAAGTTTTCAAATAACCGTCAGGGGCGAAAGCAGGATGATCAGTCAGGGGTGCACCTTTACACTACTGCACTGCATTGTGGGTTATATTCTACATACATATAGAATGGTTGGGAATCACAATGTGACCAATCTCGTCTGAGTTCTCAAGCTAAATTTCTAATGAAATGAACTCCATATATCTACATCGATGAAGGTTTTCGGGAGAATAGCTTTAAGTAATTAAATTCATGAGGAACATTTCATTGCCAGAAATCAGTGACTTCAAATACAAAACAATGTATATTACTACTGAGTGAAATATGCAAACTTGTATATCTTTCAATTGTACCAAATTTTAATCAACAAAATAAGTTCAGGCAGGCCATGGAAATGATAGCAGTTAGATGAATGTACAGACTTGGGAAGGAACCCCAAAACATAAGTTTCTATTATTAGTGTGACGGGGACGGGGATTAATTATTCAGGAACAAGACATTATAGGCATCAGGTTATGATACAATGCTGCGACAGCTAAATTATTTGAGTAAACTAGGCCAACACATCAAGATATAGTTGTAGACAAAAAGTAAAATATTTAAAAGTAAGAATAGAATTTTGCACTCCTGACAGTTTTACTATTTTTTTTTTCAATATGCTTGGACCAGGTGGGATACTTGTCAAAAGTTATTCCAACAAATTTACCATTAATTTGTTAGTATCACACCAAGAAAGAACCTAGTTTAAATTAATATTATGTGTGAACAAAATCAAAAATCAAGAAAATATGAAGAATTTGGGATATCATTAATATATATTACGGTAAAAATAAAATGGGCCCTAAACCTGATCGATGCCGAACCCAGTGAAACAATATGAGACATCTGACTGAACGCATTGAAGGCAGTTGCTCAAATGTGAACCTATAGTG
The DNA here is from genome assembly GCF_978046115.1 of Saccoglossus kowalevskii. Classification (NCBI taxonomy): domain Eukaryota; kingdom Metazoa; phylum Hemichordata; class Enteropneusta; family Harrimaniidae; genus Saccoglossus; species Saccoglossus kowalevskii. Next base: position 17,850,539 of record NC_140660.1, on the reverse strand, counting down.
TTTAAGTTGTATAGAACTTTGAGGGTCATACATAAATGTGTAATTTAAGGCAACAATTTTGTACATCCCAGTAACTTTCTATTCCGAGGCTAAATCATTTGTGTAATCGCTCCTTCTACAATTTTCTCGTATGTTTTGCGCTGGCACTCTAATGTTTCACTAATAGGTAGAAAATCCTAAATTTTTAAACAGATTGCATTGTATTTAATCCTTTTTTCATCTCGATTAATTAAAGTTATTCTTTCAATGTTATTTAACTAATTTGTGGTCTTACTGATTGATGGATGAGTCGATCACTAGGCAACATAGTCAAAATTGTTGGTATCTCGTATGCATGACAATTGCACCTTTTTTTTAAAAAACAAAAATATTTTTTTTGTATTACAAGTTCAGTGAAAGAAATACTAGTATGGGAATCTTGCCATGCTGCTAAATGACCACAACGGAAACCTAAATTGACAACTGTTTTCTTTTCTGAGTAGCACAAAAAATATTTTGATTTGGTGTGCAACAGTTGATGACTCAGTGACTGTTTCTGTTGTCGTCATCTATGAATTCTGCAATGCATAGAACTTATGCTTATAATCTTGAATTTCTGCTTTTTATCTACTTTTGTCATTGACTTTCACCATATATGTAAAGTTTTTTTTATAGTAATAAATAAGTTTAACTATATGGTTATCGTGTCAAAATAAATAACATTCTAGTTCTATAGATGACTCTATGATTTATTATTATACAGTTTTCTTTTATAATCCATACATTTTCTATAAAAAATTATAGAATTCCTTTAAAACATCTCTAGAAATCTCATAGAATCTTATAAACTTCAAGGCAATTATTCTCACTATTTAGTGTTTCTGTGTGAATTGTTTTTTTTAAATTGAGGCGGCCAATGAATATTGTGTATGTACAATGTACATACACTATTTGGTAGTAACCATGGAAACAGTACCCAGATGTGCCTGGTATAACATACATTTACTTTTTTGGTGTAAATTACATTTGCAAGTCAAAAATTCCAGTTTACAAACAGACACCTTGAGTACTCATCTGAATGACTTATTTCACTAATCAGCTACAATGGCTGTTTCTATAGTGTACATGTATATCATTGCTGTCAATGAAAGTAACATGGTAGTATTTACACACATATGACAGACATTTGCCTTCAACTACCCGGATAGAAAGCATGTCTGTGGTATGTGTGTGATACTTACAATATACCACATTGTAAGTTATGCTCTAACAAAGCTATGACAATATAGTAATTATACTCACACCAGAGGTAGCATTCACATTGGCATTTGCTGAAATCAACACTTCTGCTATATCTGTATATCCATATATTGCAGCATAATGTAATGCAGTCCTGCTAAGCTGTAATATAAACATGTGATGCATACATTAGATAACCATGTAAAAGAATAATTTAAATATTACAAACAATGTTTACCAGACCCAACATATCAAACAACAATAGTTGCTATCTGTAATTTAAAATTTATTTTATAACTGTATTTGATCACCACTGATCAAACAGTAATTACAAGTTATCCATTATTTCAATGTACAATTATAATTCATCTTAACAGTATTAAAAAGCAGATGTCATGATTTTATTCGTTTGGTAAATTATGTTTCCAAGTAATTTCAAGCAGTATTAAATCAGTGGACAATAGTGGTGAATCAAGTTCATAAACCATTTTCTTCAGAAATTAATACAATTGATATGCTATTTTGTAAATATTTAGATTATTCAATGAAAATAAATTCATTCATTTTGTATATTTTTGCTACTACTGGTAAACTGCAGTTGTTTGCCATACAATGATGTGCCATTTACATACTGTTTTACCAATTAATTGTTTCACACTATTTCAGTATTCATGTACATTATTAGCTTGGAATCCAGTCATTCTGTGTACACCCAAGAATGGATGGTTGACTTGTTACAAAACCAAATCAACATTTTACTGAAGATCTAAATCTATGTACAATTACATCAGGTCATTGTAAAAATGTGGATTATACAAAGCAAAAATTTTCATAGCCCATGTATGGATATGTTTCCAGGGCGGAGAGATTTTGTGGAACAGTCACAAAATGTAGAGAGGGCAGTGAAATGGTGGGGTGCTAATACAAACAATATATACGATTTTTTCATTCTTAGCATTTTTGCAAAAAAAAATTCTAGAAAATTTTAGTTCTATATTAAAGTTTTGTTGCCCTGAATGTTGGTTTATTTTGTTGTTGTAACTATTGGACATTACTCAAGATTTCTTTGGAACGTTCCAAATAAAAAATCTATTTATGGGCTGTTTTAGATTCGATTGCAAGCCTGTGTCTCCTCCCCCCAATTTTTGTTATTTTATTGTTTGCAATTACTGGCATAGCATATATTCAATGGTAGTTATTTTATACAGGGATGCAAGCACCATGCCGGGTACCCAGGCTGAGTCACAGTAGCAAGTGACAAGAGACTGGAACCAAGTCTAACACTTGACATGTTATTGTGTGTGCATAAACACTAATTTTCTCAGAGGGATATTTCATATAGGAAATGATGAGAACCCATGGGGGGGGGGGGTAATGTGTACCATAGTAGTAAATGTGTATACAGCACATGTATGAATGAGCATTCTGATTTTAATGGAAAGCAAAGGAATAGAAATCTCAAGTAACCAAACTACGCTATTCTGAACACATTTGGTGTCATTTATTTTCAATGAAGTATGATAAATATATACACTATAAAACAAAGACAAGTTTTTAATTGTCATTAATATTCAAAAAAGTTACTGAACACTATAATTTAGGTTATTATGTTGGACGTAAATGGTTTAAAATACACTAAAATCATCAAATTTAAACACATTCAATGGAAAATAAATGTTCCCTATTTTGTAGGCATTTTTTTTATTTTGCTACTAAACTGCGGTAAATGTTGCATGGTCAAGTTGTTTGTCATACAATGATGCACCATTTTTTTTATCAATTGTTTCACACTGTATTTCAATATTTGAATACATTATTAGTACACCCAATAATGGCCTGGTGAATCACTACAAATGTAACTGTGTAGTCACAGAATTGGCTGTATTCATAACTGTGATATATACATGCACAGACTGACCTGAAAGTACCCCCCTCCCTCAAAAAAAACAACAACTTTAGAGTGATTCACTACCCGAGTCTATATTCACAGTTTTTGAAAAGTCTCGTGCTCATAGACTTCATCTAGTCTAATACATTATACAAAGGCCCAACATGTATTTCATTCACTTATCCAAAAATGAGCACATGCAAAGAATTTCAATCACGTCCTATCGTTTATTTAAACCATATCTTTATGATTGGTTGCTTTAATCTAGAAAAAAACATTTACATTGATTTTGACTTGACTTTTCAGATGCTCAGAATTTAGTCAGAAGCCAAAAGTTCAAAGATTCAGAAGTATAAAAAAAATTAAATGAAAATAAATTGTACTGAATTACTAAATAAAAGCCAATAAAGATACGGCTACTACACATACCAGGTTCCTTGCGATTTGATTATATTTGACCTCCACACATATAGGTCACAAATCACTTGCTTTCTGGCATTAGTGACAACCAATATTTAAAAGAATGGCTGCCTTCTACAGTATTTAGATTACTATAGTTTAAATATTCAGATGAGTGTGATGTCACTGATAAACAAAATGGCAGCTTTCATAAGTTTATAGTCATAAAAATGCTGCAATGCAATGCAATATACATTGCAGCAATGACCCCATGATAAATATAAGAAAAATTAAGAAAAGCTGACACCCATCTCCCAAATCATACAGAACTGGACGATTAGCAAATATATATTAAATTAAAAACTCTGAATTAAAGAGGAATGTGCAGAACTCAAGGTAACCTCAGAGGTATGTATATACCTGTAATAGCTATCTGAATTCCAGCGCCCAAGTGTTTTGATCATGTGATCAGAAATACCGGCGGTAGCCGCTGAGGTAGCCGTCCCAATGCAGAAAGAGTGACCAGAGTACCCTGCTTGAATCAATCCCTAAAACACTCAAAATTCTATGCAGGTGTTAAAGTTAAGAAAATTGACCGAGTCAGTGGGTGATTATCTTTAGTAACGATCAGAGGGTTTTGGCACTATCACCTGCCTTAAGGACAAGTACTGAAGGATGGTTGCCATAGAGCACATACGGTGGTTTTAGAAATATTTTATTAAAACCCCTTTACGAAAAGAATCAGTCTTAGATGATTTGAGCCTCAGAAAAGCCTGAGTGTCACCCTCAAAACTGATATCCTCCATGCATAAATGAGCAGACCTGACAAAATAATTGGAATCATTGGTGAACTCCCCACAACGGAGGAAGCCAAAGAAAGCAAGCAAAATAACATACTGCATGAGGACATCAGTAAAAGGATCAAACACTCTGAGTAGAATACATGAGGAAAATAAGATAAGCTGTAAAGGGAAGACGATTCTCTGACACTATCCTTGTAAACGTTTAATGGACATAAGCAATAGATTTACCGTAACAGTTTTTTTCTGCGTTGTTGCCAAGGATGTGGCAGTTCCAATTCAATGTAACAAAAGCGGATTCCAGTGGGATAAAGTCTAATTTTAGATTGTTGCAAATGTTTGAAACAATGAGTTATAAAAAGGACAAGTAACTCTTCAGAAATTGCTGGTAAGTTAACAGCTGAACATGAGATCTGGTGCATGTTAACAAAATTAATAATGAGCATTCTGATTTTAACAGAAAGGAAAGGAAAAGAAAAGGTTTTGTGTAGAAAGATTTGTGATAGATGCCATTTAATAAACTCATTTTAAATATAATAAAGAAGATTAGATTCATAAACCAAATCCCTCAAAATCAAGTAACCAATATACGCCATTCTGAACACGTTTGGCTGTCATTTATTTTTAATGAAGTATGATAAATATATACAAAGCCAAGTTTTTATTTGCTATTGACTATTCAAAAAAGGAACTAAACACTATAATTCAGGTTATTAAATGAGACGTATATGGTTTAAAATATACTTTGATGTCATATTAAAATCAGTTCAGGGTGGTAAATCTGAATTAAATAATTGTTGGTATTTTGCATCATTTATTTGAAATGCAAAAAAGCATCAAATTAGAAATAGTGCATATGAAAAACTTTTAACACATGCAATGGAAAATAAATTTCCCTATTTTGCAGGCATTTTTCTTATTTTACTACTAAACTGCGGTAAATGTTGCATGGCCAAATGGTTTGTCATACAATGATGCACCATTTTTGTATTTTTTTATCAATTGTTTCACACTGTATTTCAGTATACATTATTAGTGATAATATGCATGGACAGATTGACCAGAAAGTACCCCCCCCCCCCTTAAACAAAACTTTAGACTACCATACTGGGTTTATATTAACAGTTTTTTGCAAAGTCTCATGATCATAGACTGCATCTATTCTAATACATTAAACAAAAGCCCAACATGTATTTCATTCACTTTACCAAAAATAGGCACATGCAAGGAATTTCGATCATGCCTAATAGTTTATTTAAACCATATCTTCATGATTGGTTGCTTTCATCTAGAAAAACAACTTGCTTTCTTACATCCACTCAGTTAAACCAACATTTGAAAGAATGGCTGACTTCTATAGCATTTAGATTTACCATAGTTTAAATAATCAGATGAGTGTGATGTCACTGATAAACAAAATGGCAGCTTTCATAAGTTTATGGTCATAAATGGTGCATATTCTAGAAATATTTATTTTAAATGTGTAATCTCAACATATTCAAACTTCAAAGTGTGAGATAATATATTTGCCCATGAATCAGTGAATATTATTTGGTTGAGCATTTTTTAGAATACCCCCCCCCCCCACCTAGAATAAGCACATACAGTACTGGTAGTAGTAAATCCATGTATACAAATGAGCAATTTGAGTTGTTGAGAAGTTTGCATGTACACAGACACCATAATGTGAAATAAGCTTCTAGCCAAAGATTTTCAATGTAAACAAACATGGGTCACACATGTACGTCATCTGTCTTGAAACGCTTTGGTGCCATTCAACAAATGCATTTCAAATGCAGAAAAAACAGGTTCAGCTCACAACCAAATATCTCGTAACACATGAAATCTCAAGTAACAGATATACACCATTCAAAACTTGATAGGTCATCATTTATTGATGTGAAGTATGATAATATATACACTAGTAAAATTTGTACCTGATATTGAATAGCTATTGAATAAAATGCAATTCAACACTTTAATAGAGGTTATTAGATGGGAAGTATATATGGTATTAAATACATTTGGATGTCATTAAAGTCAGTTCAAGTGGGTAAATTTGAATTAAATAATTGTTGGTATTTTGCTTCATTTATTTAAAATGCACCAATGCATCAAATACTGCATATGAAAAAATGATTAAACTGAAATACACAAATCATACATGTGTATGCTACATGATATTCAAAACTTTCACCACGGATTGTAGTACTGCCTATGACAGTCAATTGTGACAATATTTTATACAAATTTAACAATAAAACAATGTTACATACACCAAGAAAACTCCGATCTGGTTCATCTACTGGTCTTCCTGCTGCCAGTAAACGTTTCACACCATCAATATCATTCTTCTCAGCTGCTTCATACACCGTCTAATTATAATGATAAATAAACACAGATTCAGATATCAAGGATTTAAACATAATACAAGTATCACATGGTAGTAAAATGTAGAGGGAATGCTGGGTATAAATTGTGACATACATTGTACTGCATATATTATTATATTTACTTTTTCAAAGACTTGAGTTCAAATGCCATGTCCTGAACACTTTTACAATGACAATCTGCTTATTGTGTTAGAATATTTATATAGCATTCCTGAAATCACATTTTATAATACCATCACTTTGATCAGAACTCAGTCATGTGGTGGTGATTTATGTTGTGTTTATATATTGGGTATAATTTATACAATTAGTTGCTAAAGAGGAGATCAATATTCAGTACCCAAAGAGGAAATTATTGACCATAGCAAAGCAAAGGTCAATAATTTCATCTGTGGGTCATCTGAACTGAATATTGACCAAACACTGAGGTCACTAAATTGTTCTATCATACCAAATAAAATTACATCCACACTATTCAATTATTAATGACAACATAGCACTTGTTTTATTTATTGTCAAAATATTGATATGTCAATGCTAGTAAATGTATAATTAGACTGGAACTTGTTTTTGACCTGAAATAAATATTTTATTTATTTTTACACTTTTTAGCAATTAATTGAACACACTAATACACTGGAACTGCACAAGTCCTTAATTCTGTATAATCTTAGCTGCGGTCAATTTTAATGACTCCCATGTGACCGCATTTTGACCAATGGTTGGTGAGCATGTATTGAATACAACAACCATTCAATTCAAGTTAGTTGAGTTGTGTATTCCAGATTACTAACTTAGCAATATACAACAAAAGTTGTAGTTTTTATGTTGTTTGTTTGTGAATTATTTTGGGCGTTTTGCTTGGAATTTATTTTCACTGATTTTTGATGAGTTTAATGTGAAATATAGGGAAAAAAAGTACATTCGCTAGAATCATCCCTTCAGCGAAAAAATAGCGAAAATAAATTCCAAGCGAAAATAAAGTATTCTACAGTATGTCATAATTCTTTGGCATTAACCACTATACATTGGCCAAGTGCAAGTAGAGATTAAACAGCGATAGTGTTACAGCGGGCTATTCCCAGCAGCAATCAGAGACAAGTCACTGTGTTGTTGGCGATAAATCCCCACTGTAAACTTAAAGCAGGACACAAACTATTTTGTTAGTCTTCCTGAAATTCAAAAGCAAGTTTAACCTAGTCGTAATTGTGAGGCTATGTGCATTTACTGGACATTGCTCACAGATAATTCACAAGTGTCTACAACACTGAATTATTTATTATGTTTTAAAGTCAGGAAGCAGGATCTTATTTGACATTTTAATCCCTGCTATCAGTAATATCAACTTTTACTTTTTTTTCATGACAAATGTTACCGTGTTTCATTATTTTGTAATATTATATTATTTAGTATTTTAGCAATTTTGTATTATTTAGTAATTTAGTGATTGTATTTAGTTATTTAGCATATTGTTTTCTATTTTTTGCTTCTACCTTGTGACCAACCCCAAGGTTGTGCAAGAGTCAATAAATAAATAAAACAAGCCATTGTCTATGACATAGTCCCTGTCATGTTTTTAGTGACTTTGTCAAACAATGAAAAGCATAGTCAGATTATGTTTAAATATTGGGATAGTATTTAGCATATTAACTACAAATATGCATGAAACGGGTATAAAAACTAAGTTTGAATAACATAGTTGAACTCTGGTGACCTTGCCCTTTGTTATATAGTATAATTCCCTTAAACATAGTTTGTTTCAATATAAATATACATTGTCATAATTAATTTTGAATACAAACACGTTTTGGGGTTGAACTAACAGTGGAGAATCAGTCTACCGAATGTCCTTTAAAGATGTAAATATCTTACAAAAACACTTGTGCCTTATTTGTTTAATTATTTTAAAGGACATAATTTCCAGCTTTATTCAAAGTAATTCAGATATTTTAGTATAAAAACAAATGCCTCGTTGCAAAAAAAAAAAGTGCTGCATTTAGATGTGAATAGATTCATAAAACATGCAAGATAACAGAAAATCTTAGCTGGCTTTTGTCCAAGTATTTTGTACAGGTGTCTGTCAAAAATTAATGATTCACTAAGACAAATATGAACTGCCTCATTGTGTGACTACTGTGTTATATGAAAAGTAAAAAAAAACACCCTTTATGAATAGCTATCATGTTGCAAGCTCTGCTTTGTATGCAAATCAACTTAAATAGTTAGTTGGTGTCCAGTGGAGGGAGAAGTCAACAGTACTGTTGCCTCCTGAGAATCTACATCTTCAAACACTGCAATCTTTGAAGTGCGTTTTTAAACCAGTATTATAAAAACTATCATTCTGTTCTAATAGCTGAAACATATTCCTGCGAGTTTTCATTTGTCGAATGAACTGTTTGTCAAATACAAAATACATATATTTTAGAACAATTTTCTTTTTAAAATGTGGATGAAATGTTTTGCTTTTTATGTATTTTTTATGTATTGTTTTTGATTTGATAACTTTGAACTAAACAGATTTTCTATTAGCTTCAGATCTTGATCAAAGTTTGGCACCCAGTTCATAGGAGTGCTTATATTGATTTTCTGACATCTTGTTTTCTGTAAAGATTTTATTGGTAGGTTTGCAAATGTGTATCAGACTGTGCAATCTCTCCATGAGTTGGTTTTGAAACCCAGTAAGGGATTCTGAGATACTTTACCAAGGATATTAATACAAGATAAATCATTTGCTTCATTGAACACATACAACAATGCATATTTCCACTGAGATCAGTGACCTTTGATGTGTATCACCAGTGATCAGTCAAGTAGAAACAGTCAAAATATTTTATCAGTTTTTCTCAATTTTTGCATGATATTTTCATACAGGACATCTGTTGTTCAAACTCAGGGAAGACTTTATACTGATGAACAAGGTGACCAAGTTTGATGAAGTTTGGAATAGAATTAGTAAAGTTATCATGCACACAATAACAATTATTAACGATGACGACAACAACGACGACGACAACGCCGGACAAAATTTTTCCCTTAATATACCTTTCCCTTCCATCTTTGATGGTACGGGCAAGGTAATAAAATTGGTCAATGCATTCCCCAGAAACTGTTAATGACATGTCCTAACATTGATTTTTGATGACAACTAATGGCTGTCAGTTGAAGGTCAACAAAATAAAACAAAGCAATATCTTGCACATGTAAAAAACAAAATGTTGCCATTTCGAATCGAATCACAAAAAAAAAATGACGTGCATCAGTAACCTACCACGACTGATGTCAATGCCAAGTTTGAATGAAATCGGTCATGGCATGTCCACGAAACGGTTGATGACATGTTTGAATTTATGATTTTATTCGTTTTTGACGAGAATCATCGCCAGTCGGCTAAATTACGATGAAAATGAAAAATAACTGAAAATAACATTTAACCCATTATATCTTGCCTTTGTACAAAATTTAACCCAAATCTATACAATCATGTTTGTAAATGAGCAGAAAACTCGTAACAAAATGGCCACCAGTCCACCATTTTGAATCAAATCACGAAAAAAAGTCAGTAACCAACCATGACTGATGTCAATGCCAAGTTTGAATGAAATCGATCAAGGCATGTCCGAGAAACTGTTGATGACTTGACCTAATGTTTGGGATGAAAATGGCCGCCAGTCAGTCAAAGGTCAACCAAACCAAAAATAAATTGATAGGAACATCTCCCATTATGACTCGTCTTTGTACCAACTTTGAAGAAAATCTGTCCAGGCATCTCTGAGACGAATGCACAGAGAGACAGACATACAGAACCCAAAACAAAAGTCCTGGTTTCGGACTACATCTGACGAGGATTAAAAAATAAATGATCCTAGTAACATATTTTGCATTTTACAATACTGAGTGATGTTGTAGTTACATAGACACACTGAAGTAAAATACACTGTACATATCTGTGTACAAAGTTAACTGTTACAATGGTCTGCACTCGACTGACTATGTCATGTGGAAATATGTTAGAACTAACATGAACATATAGGTAGATAATTTCACACTTACCTCGTAACTCATGACGGTGTTAGCCAAGTAATTCTAAATGAATTACTTTGAATATAATTAAAATATTAAGTAAATATCCAATCTTAAATCTGGAGAACTAGACTCTCAGTGTCAAGAATCAGAATGAACGTTGTGATAACAATTCAGACTTTGGACAAGAACCACTTAGAATGCCGCCCTCTAGTGTCAAATCTAAAATGCCCCTCCCTTTATACACTACGCTTAAATTGTTGATTCTATATTTATTGTTACAACTGAATCCAGCATTCATAGTCACGTGTCAATGTAAATTGGGTGCAAAAATATAGTTTGTAGTTAGAGATATGGAAGGCGTAAATTTCAATTTATCGATTGGCATTATGTCAGCGATTGGTGAAAGAACAAGCCTGGACAAATGTCCTACGAGCATTGCTCTAACAGTCACCGTGGTCATGTGACAACTTGTACAGAAAACTCAATGTATCAAGATTAGCATTGTCTTGGTGTGTGGGAGGACAAATTGGGTCAAAGGTTATCTGTATTGACTCAACAACTCAGCAGATTTTATGTGTCAAAAAGTAGGCCGGGTTTCATTTAAAACTATACTATTACACTATATTTTAAATTGTTGAATTTTTATAATATATTACCAAAATTTATTCAGAAACTTTTCCAATTTTGTTTTCAAAAGTCTTTCAAAATTCAATCCATGTTCAGGGATTTTTTTTCTCAAGGCCAGACTTTTTTTTATTTCTGGTTTCTCGAGTTTTTTTAAGTCAATTTTTTTGAGGAGGGCAAAAAAAAAAAAAATTAATTCTTTTTTTCCATTAGATTTGTGTGATTCTCCAAGAATTGTAAGTGAGATCATTGATCGGAGAGGAGAAATGAAATAAAATGTTATTTCATGTATAACCTGGTTGGCAATGTCGCCAATTGTGGCACAATTTTCAGCATTAATGAGGGATTTCTCGGTTTTTGACGACAGAGTTTCACGGCGTGTCACCACAAACCACGCCGCCATGTGCGCCTAGTAGTTCTCAATGCAAAGAAGTCAATACCCGGGATTCACTGTCAACCAACGCGCATAAAGTATAGATCTGCGTGAGACTTCGGTACTTTGATCATGATACTTCCATGAAAATGCAACTTGGATTTGTTAGGCGACGGGCGAAAAAAAAATGAAGATAAAAATAATTTGTTTAGCAATTTTTTGCACTCACAAGTCGGCGGGCGCAAGAAATTACGCTGAAATAAACTTTTATTTTTATTTCATTTTCGGCTCCTGTTCATTCGGCAGGTTCGCAAAACAAGGGATAATAAAAATCTGGCCCAAAGAAAAATCAATTTTGGTGGGAAAGTAACCCATTTGGGCAATACATCATGTATACTTTTACCATGTAAATATAACTGTTCTGAATGCCTCCATTCATCACATCATACCCTGTTTCATGGAATGAGGATCTATGCAAATCAATTTTAGACAATTCACCTTTTTACTTGAATTCAACTATTTTCTGAATGATTTTTGAACGAGGCTGCAACTTGCTGACATGAATAACTTATATTAAAAGCACTTGGAACCTGCAGCAATAAAACCATTTTCCATTCACTACGAGATCCAGCGTTATGCTTGAAATCAAACGTTAAAACACAGGACAAACAATCTCCTTCCCATCAGTCTTTGCACTTCACACACTTGTACCTCTGCCACAAGCAGCCTCCAATTTTATTGCCATCACCTCAGTACATCATTTATTCTGCACTACGTTGTGTGAGGTAATATTACAGGAATGAAATGTCACACGTGATACACTAAAATGTTCTGTTTCCATGTCTAGATGAAAAAGATGCATCAAACTGCTGTGGAATGCCGGTTGAAGAGCCAGTAATAACAACTAAAGTCAAGACAACAGCACAAACTCAACTATTAGACAATCGTAAACAACAATACATGTTGCACAAGAGGGTGCTATTGCTATATGATCGAGATGGATCTTTTTGAAGTCAGTCGTTCGCAGGCCATCATTGAACAAACATCTCCTTTACGAATAGATGAAATCATTTCAACAATTTCTTTTAATACAGAATAATCCCCAACGAAATGTTCTCAGAGCAATTTTTAGCAATGGTACAAATGTGAAATATCCATGTGCCTCTGCATTATCCATGAATTTCGTAACTTGCTATGATCAAGTTAAAGAAAAAACCTGCAGTTACTTTCAATTTGACATCAGTTTTTCTATTTTCTCAGCTCTTAATGGTCAGTCAATTTGAAAATATTATGTTGGCTTTTGGGAAACATTTGGACTAAGCTGGAACTGGTCAATGGCACCATGGCCCTGTAACAGAAAGAGCTAGTGGTGATTGTGAGTGGTTGCATAAAATAACACTTTAAGAAGTTACATTACTACATGAATGCTAGGTGAGCTGACAATCAAGGCTGTCGTTTCCTGTTTTTTTTAACAGGTTGTGTCTCAATATTATGAAAACAGATTGGTTAGATCATGTGAGTACAAAATTACCTTTATTCCTTGATGCATACAACTTGTACAGAAAAATAAATATGATTTGAACCAAAATTTAAATACTGTGAGGTTATAAGGTGATCATATTGACATTATTATACATCTGTTACAGCATGCCATAATTATGCAGTATTGCACTGAGTATTTATATTTTCAGTACACGGTCGCATCAACCTCCACTGCACACTGGTCGATACTTCTGCTGTACTGTCTCTGTGCATACTTTGCAGCATCCTTGTAATAACCTCATAGTATATTGTGATTTTGCTGTCAGATGTATAATTTATTTTTACTGTATCTAGGTACAAGAGAATCTTCAATAAGAAAAATGACTGGTGGTTGGTGGTACCTGTCAAAATGTAGGTATACTTGTGGAAATTTTCAAAGATGCAATGATGCAGATAATATACCCAGAAGACAAGGAAGTCAAAATGTTGTAAATACATGGATACACTTGGATAATACAGAACAAAAAAACTTCTTTGTATTGTAATATATCAGGAAAATGATACACAGCATACACGGCAACTGGGTATCACCAGTTTCTAAACAACCATGTTGCCATAAAATAAATTGTCTGTACACAGCATGGTGATTGGCTTTGTTGGTATCCTGGTCATTTCTGAGTGCCAAATTGCAAAGACATCTTCATGCACAATCATCTCTGAATTCCTGCAATAAAAAACAAAAGAGTCATTCAGAAAGCTTCAACAGTCCCAAGCATTTCCATCGAGTCTTACCACATTTCACTACACTAGACTCTTATTGCTAGACTGTTGTCTAGCATTCATAACCATTTGGTAGTCACCTGCCCACCCTAACACCACCATGGATCCTTAGTAAAATGAAGTGAAAGCACAGCAAATTGATGCACACTGTATTTAGGTTATTGCTGGAGTACACATGTACATTCCATATATTATGTCTTTCACATCCACTCAATGTTGTTATATAGCAGGATCCCATGGCAGTTTTTGAGTGGACAGCTAATATCTCTGACAACGCCATGAATCCTTAGTAAAATGAAGTGAAAGCACAGCAAATTGATGTACCCTGTTTTTAGGTTATTGCTGGAGTACACATGTACATTCCATGTATTATGTCTTTCACATCCACGTAATGTTGTTCTAGCAGGATCCCATGGCAGTGTTTGAGTGGACAGCTAATACATGTATCTCTGACAACACCATGGATCCTTAGTAAAATGAAGTGAAAGCACAGCAAATTGATGTACCCTGTTTTTAGGTTATTGCTGGAGTACACATGTACATTCCATGTATTATGTCTTTCACATCCACGTAATGTTGTTCTAGCAGGATCCCATGGCAGTGTTTGAGTGGACAGCTAATATCTCTGACAACACCATGGATCCTTAGTAAAATGAAGTGAAAGCACAGCAAATTGATGCACACTGTTTTTAGGTTATTGCTGGAGTACACATGTACATTCCATATATTATGTCTTTCACATCCACCCAATGTTGTTATAGCAGGATCCCATGACAGTGTTTGAGTGGACAGCTAATAACTCTGAAAACGCCATGGATCCAGGGCTATCAGTCAACATGCTCATTTATTCCAGAGATGGAATAAACAAAATCATATTAAATGTTATTTTAATATCAAGGTGATCAAGTCATAAATTTACTGTAATGCACCTCACTGGGTGTGGGTGTAACATAGGTGTAGTAGTATTTTCAATACTAGAAAAAAGTATTAACACATTTTTTTTTATAATTTTGTTATACAATCAAAACCACACTACATCAACACAAAATCTGGCTTCATATTTCACTGTGTAGTATTCTGGTTAACAATCCAGTCTACACATGTCTGTCATGTTTATGACATGACATTAATTGTGTTCACGCACAGCTCCTTAGCCCGTTCCTTAGAAAACGTACATGAGCGCTTAGCACGGACTAAGGAATACTAAGTACGGGTAAAATCTTATCTGATGGTAGCCAGATGCAGTATGAAGGTTTTAAAGCAGTATTGTTGATGTCTGCAAATTAACTACCTGGTATCATTTACTGTTCATGCAATGGGAACTGTTGAGAAATGTGCAGAAAACATTAATTTATTTGGAATAAATCATTTTTACTGACGGCCACGGGATATTAAAGGGAAACAAGTCATGAATAATGACATAGTCCCTGTTGCAATAAGGGGAAATGTTAAAATAAAATAATGGGCATATCAAAGATAACAAGCTAGAAGAAGAAGTCATAAATAGCATTTTTGACCCAAAATGACAAAAATATTCACTAAAATTTGAGAAATAAAGATTGTGACCAAAATAAATGATATTGTGAAAACAGGGACTAGTAAAATTGTCAAGTGTACTACTCAAGTGTATTGTTGATAGACTACACTCTGACAGATCAAATCAGATGTAAATGGCAACCCACATTGTACCACCAAAATTGCAAGCAAACAAATCTGTGCAGCATTTTTATTTACAATGAATGGTTAATTAAATTTGACACATTTGATTTTTTCTGGAGCCCAATAAATTATTTTGAATTGAATTGTATCTATGCTCTGTTAAATTTTTTCATGGCCCATTTTTACTCTAAAATATTTGTTCAAGAGAATGCATTACAATCGTTTTCACTAAACATTGGACAATCAGATTGTGGTAAATGTTGATACATCAGAGCAAGTACCTAATGAAATTGCCACTGATTTTATCACTACTAATCAAAACATTATAACTGTAGCCTAAACATTTTTGATACAATGTATACCTGTCTGAGTCCAAGGCGCCATTCTCTCTTTTATTGTTTGCGCAAGACATTTCGTTTTTTTAGCATGAACAGTGTGAATTCTGACCAGCATTGCTGATTTACAATGATCTTTGGACAATGGCTGAATATCTTTTCAAGCTACATTTTACTTATTACACGGAGGACAGAATCGTTCCCATCTATGTTAAAGAAGACGAGTTTATGTGCATGTCATATCAACATTTTGTTGAATATCCATGCGAACAGATTGCTTTTTTAAGGCGAATGCAGGCTATTCGTCTGCAAATCATCAAGGAAATACAAGTGAATATATATTGTTTTAATACTGGTACAAGTTGACTTCCATTTCAGTTCGTATTGACCAGTTTTTGGCGGAAAGCAAATCACACTTTCTCTATCAAAAATTTGACATGCCCTGGGCGTGATGTGACCAATGGCGTCTGCTATAGCAAACTCAGTAAATATATAAGAAAATTCCTGGTTTCCCCCCAAATACGATTTTATAGACCGAACACATTGTTCACAGATTATACTGGGGACTGTATGGTGGTTGAAAAATTAGGTGCACTCCTTGCTGTTGTAATAAATGTACCAAATTAGGTTCGACAATCCTGGCGGAATGAAAACCACAATTATCCTTGATTACACAATATCCCGGTGCCAAACAACGATTTCCAACATGGTCTTCTACATTGACTGCTTCAAAGAAAAGTTCATCATTTCTATAGCATTGGAAGGTCCAACAATGATATCAGATTGTTCGACACCAAATATACTTGTAAGCAGGTTTATTGTGTAATTAATATTAGACGCAAACCGCTGTATTTCTGTCGCCGGTGTACTAATTTCTGCATGCCCGTAACGCCGGTTTCCAGTAGACTAAGAATATATACGAATGACAGACGCCTCGTCAAACCAGTGCAGCTGTTCTGGTCTAAAATCAGAAATGTTATCGATAAAATCAAGCATTCGTTGTTCGTTAATGTCAGTCGTTGACTTTGCAGCAATTACAAGGTCGTAGGAAGCAAAAAATACAAGTATTTGGTCTGGCCATCCATCGAGGGCCGTAGGTCCGAGGCGTATGTTGACGTGGGCCTAAGGACCACGTCTGCTAGGGGGATCCGTGGTGGCACACATTATCTTGGCGTAACTTTGACCGAATTTCACGCCGATAAATACTAGGCTGTCGCCGTTTATAAAATTCAATATGCTGTAAAATATTGCCAGTCAAGCATGTTCTGTTACCACGTTTTCGTCCGTGCTTCCCAGCTGAAACATCACTGCTAGTAATAAGTTTAGTGCATATATTATTCGCAGTACTTTTTGACACCCTAGTTTGTTGTGCAAATTGACAATTTTCTGTCGTACACTAAATTGTGTGTCGAATTATGAGACTGCATTTTTTCACCAAATTACATGTACTCCCGACTTTCCCGCGTTATATGCTCTGGGTGTCTGGACACACTACTGGGACACACACAAACGTAACATTTTATGTAAATGAGTTGAGTACAGACAGTTATACATTGTATCAAACATGTTTAGGCTACAGTTATGATGTTTTGAATAGTAGTGATAAAATCACTGGCAATTTCATTAGGTACTTGCTCTGATGTATCAACATTTACCACAATCTGATTGTCCAATGTTTAGTGAAAACGATTGTAACCTAACAGTATGTAGCAATTTCTGTCATAGATCAAGCCCAGTCACTGATCATGACTTTATTTTGAAGTCAAATTTTACCAGACTGACGTGGCTTTGGCATTGTTATTTTTAGAATAAAACCACATATATATTTGTTGTTTCTCTGCTCTCTGTTCAACTGAGTTAGTTACATATAAAAAGGCAATCCTTTCTTGAAAATAATTATTGAAAGCCAGAGGTTAGTAATCAATGTTTAGGCAAGCGAGCGGTGTTTTCAATGAGTAAGCAAACGAGAAAAAATGTGCATCCCCTCAAGCCTGGGACTTTCCTTAAAGTGCCTGTGATATGGATGCTATTTTCACGCCTAAAATTATCCATTGATACCTAAATATTATTAATTTTTATGTTTCTGAGCATGAATTATTTTTTTAAGTGAAAAAATGTGCATCTCCTCAAGCCAGAGGGTAGTGATCGAGCGGTGTTTTCAATGAGCAAGCAAGCGAGAAAAAATGTGCATCCCCTCAGGTTCTTACAAGACAACACATTTTTTAACACTACTTACAGCCTTATATGCATGACCCCTACAGGTCACACATCCTGGCTCTTTCTGGTGGTATTATGACACCAATATAATCCACATTATACCTCAACTTTTGAATTTTAAAGTTGCATTTCCACTTATATTGAGTATACCTCTGACTGATTATTGTGATCACAGTGAGAATTCATAAGTTGCAAAGTCTGAAATATTGGAAATATCGGCACTTGACAAAAACCTGGTCCTGGTGTCTATAATCACTAAATCAAACCTAATTTCCATAATTGTAATCACTCAAGGTTATTTGCATATTTGCATATTGATGTTCACATCACTCACGATATTTTAGAAAAAATTGTCTAAATTTGATTTCAGGATTCTGTCAGATAAGATTTTTCACAACACCCTTATGATCCTCACACAGGTCATTGAGAGGTACTCTGCAGATTATACAAAGTAGGAATGTAACTTTACTGATAACTGTTTGTATTGTTTGTAAAATAATTTGGATATTTACCTGTACGTAGCAGAATATGTGATCTTTGAGGTCATACACAAAGTCTTATTGGAGGAAAGTTTACAGACATCATTCAACCTGGAACAGAGTACAAAGTTTTCAATTCAACTCTGCGGAGATAAAAAAATACCATACAGATTATGTATTTTGGAAGTTGTATCACATTATGGTTGGGTCCTGCATGTTGTATTCTGTTGTTTGTTAAATATACACGATGTATATTAAAGTAAAAGCTACTCATGATTTCAAATACTGAGAATTCATTCATTTTCCAATAAATTGTACTTCCAGACAATGCTGGTTATTTTTCAGTGGAAAGAGGTAATTTTGGCTGTACCATAGTGCTTTTACCATATGTTCCTATCTTAAATTGTAGACTGGTTACAAAGGCTGAAAAAATAAATATTGTTAATGATAGGGCACATTTAGTTGGTCTCAATTATTTCAAAAATTATGAGTAGGCTTCTACCTTAATATACTCGACTAATTGATTATCGCCATGGTGATGAATATTAATTGTTCCCACGATATAAGCATTGTGCCTCCTCAGTCGTGACTAGTACTAAGGATTGTGTCTTCTCAGTCATGATGGCAGTTTGCATGTTTGTCAAACTTGACATTAACTGTCTGCTAAGCAGATCTGACAAAATCAGATGAGCAAAATGTCACCCACTCATTTTTGTTTTTTACCATATTTATTCTATTAGTGTAGCAGCTGTCATAGAACCACATGTACTGTATTTGTATCATTACAAGTACATCTATATTTCAGGTGTAGTACCATATTTACTATATTAGTGGAAC
The DNA here is from genome assembly GCF_978046115.1 of Saccoglossus kowalevskii. Taxonomy (NCBI): domain Eukaryota; kingdom Metazoa; phylum Hemichordata; class Enteropneusta; family Harrimaniidae; genus Saccoglossus; species Saccoglossus kowalevskii. Next base: position 17,831,032 of record NC_140660.1, on the reverse strand, counting down.
AGCTGTCATAGAGACACATGTACTGTATTTGTATCATTACAAGTACATCTATATTTCAGGTGTAGTACCATATTTACTCTATTAGTGTAGCAGCTGTCATAGAACCACATGTACTGTATTTGTATCATTACAAGTACATCTATATTTCAGGTGTAGTACCATATTTACTACTAGTATATTAGTGGAACAGCTGTCATAGAGACACATGTACTGTATTTGTACCATTACAAGTACATCTATATTTCAAATGTAGTACCATATTTACTCTATTAGTAGAGCAGCTGTCATAGAAACACGTGTACTGTATTTGTATCATTACAAGTACATATATAATTCAAGTGTAGTACTATATGTACTCTATTAGTGGAGTAACTGTCATAGAGACGCATGTACTGTTTTTGTACCATTACAAGTACATCTATAATTCAGGTGTAGTACTATATGTACTCTATTAGTGGAGTAACTGTCATAGAGACGCATGTACTGTGTTTGTACCATTACAAGTACATCTATAATTCAGGTGTAGTACCATATTTACTCTATTAGTGAAGGAACTGTTAACCAAGCCGAAAATAGCATTTATACCAAAAAATGAATGTTAATGTGTTTTACAGAAATATTGTCCACTGACATACATATACTATTTTAGGGAAGAGTAGGAAATCAAACGGGCGGTGCACCGCGGTCATTACCGCGGTGTACCGCAGAACGCCGGGGAGAGCCGCGGACTGCTTATAATTAGGGATCTCTACCGCTGTACCGGTCTCTACCGCGGTCCTCGGTAATGTGTGAAATACGTACTTAACAGTTTCTTTGTGATTCCACGAGTCATTGTTTTAAAATCCGATGCTGTAAATGAATACGATATGTGCGCTTGTTTAGTATTTAGTACATGTATTTAGCGTAAATTTCCAAAGTGATGCGATACAATTTTTCATGGTACATGCAAGTATACCTTTATTACACTGGAATAAAGTTTACAATTGAAAAGAGGACGATTTACAAAGTTTCAGCGTATCCAAGCCGTATCCTGGTTCTTGATTGATTTGGCAGTATCATGTTCACCATTTGTGTCACACTCCAGAAAAAATGGCCAGCAAACGAGAAACGGGCGAACTAATCAAAACAGGTCAGGCTGTCTGCATTGCACTGATATGATTATTTTCTGTTTCGTTTCATAAATCTTGCCTTGCGCATGTATTCTTGGTTGACAGAATCTTTTTTTTAAACAAAAGACGTTATTTTTCTGTTACATGTTCGTGTTCCATGGTACTCGTGAGTGTGAAAGGCATTTTGAATGAATAATTATTGAGTTTATGATACCGTACGATAATGCTAGCTGGCTCGATTAGAATTTCCTTGCGTGTGAACCGCTGAGGTCATTGCCCGTTACTGTGCCAACCGCACGTAGTTCAAAAGCACCTGACGTTGTTTTGTTTTTTTCACTCTAAATGTAAGCGATCGAATACTCTGCGTTCAAAGTACGCTGCCCCGAGTTTGAAATTACAGTAAATTGTAACGCATGGATTTTATTTACATGAAATTTAGTTTATTTCAAAATGATATAGATGTCGAACCATAATTATTATTATTTGAAATGTTGTTTCTTGACTTGACTTTTCTGGCTTTAATGTTTTGTGTGTGCGTGTTTGTTTACAATATCATTATCAACAACAGTTATTCAGTGGCCCCGTCTCTGAGGCAGTAAGTCGCGGTTTCGTCTAAGTCGCGTAGTTCGATGGCTCCGGACGATTGTATTGTGTTTTGCCGTCAGTTTTAAAGTAGAAAAACTAAGTCTGGCATTATCTCGTATTTAATTGCCCGCTCAATCAGTTGGAGGTGATAACTTAACACCTACAGACCGTCAATTACTGAAATAGAAAGGGTGATAGCAGCCTGACTCGAGGTGTCGACAGGGGTATAAAAAATAAGTTTGCATAATTATTGCAAAGGCAACGCATTATCAAGTCGGCAAAGTTGAAATATTCACAGCCAGCATGTAAACAATGAAAAACAAGTTTGCGCAATTATTACGAAGCCAACGCATTATCAAGTCGGCAAAGTTGAAATATTCACAGCCAGTACGTAAACAATGGAAAATAAGTTTGCGTAATTATTACAAAGGCAACGCATTATCACGTCGGCAATGGTGAAATATTCACAACCAGAACGGTAACAATTTTTACTTAGGCAACACAGAGCCAGTAAAAATTTGCGTAATGGGATGTGTATAATAAAAAGGTCAACGCGCGGAGCGCGAATGGTCACCAAGGTAACAACCTACTTGTTCAGCGCGTGACTTGGGGTTAAACTTGGGCCAAGGTTTATTAGATTAGTCAGTTTCGCCAAGAAGTGCGCTATTTTTTTCGCTGATCACCCAGTTGTTGTAGTATATATTGTAGCACCAAGTGTGTGACACTCCCTCTTCGACTTCGGCTTGCTTTTCCTACTTAGTGCATGGTCTCGAGGTAACGTAAACTGCAGCCTCTCATCGAGTGTTTTACACTTGGAATTTATACTTCGCCCAATTATATTGGTATACGTGAAACATTAATCTTTTAAAATAAATCCTGAGACTATACATGATGTAAATTCAAAATAATGTGATATTATTTTACATTATGTGGGGTCTACATTATTCTGGGTTGCTTTGCGATGTTATACCAAGACTCGTGAAAATAAAATAGTGTTCTTCTGCGAACTAATAGAGACGATTTTTCCAATCTTCTGGTACCACTCGATTTTTATTATTTGAACTTGGCGGCAAGTAATCTTTAGTTTCCCAGTCTATTGTGTCCATTCATAGTCTTAACAATAGGGTGTAAATTGCCATGCGAGCCTACCGCACACGACCGCGGTAAACCGGGGTCATGGAATCTATGCATAAATTTGCATAAAATGCGGTAGACCGGCGAGCACCCACCACCACCGCGGTAATGACCGCGGTAAACCGCGAGTTTGATTTCCTACTCTTCCCTTTAAACATGTAAAGTGTGGGAGATTATATGCAGAATGTGGTGAACATTCGTCTGAATGCGGTTGGCTCTACATTCGTCAATCTGATTAAAATCTGATGTAGTGTACGGGCTTTAATTATTTTGGCTATAAACTTATTTTAATTTTATTTTTTATTACCTTTGTTATTAATGCCTTCTTATTTTATTATTATTTTAGATTGAGTTTTTTTTTTAATTCCGCCCTACATACATCTGACCCGATGCCTATGTAGGGCTCATACCACTAATTGAATTTCCATAGACGACAATGTTAACATATGACGAGATTGCTATATGAAAATGACGAAGAAAGTTGAAAATATGGCTCAAAAATGGGAAATCAACATGCCAGTAATCAACCATATGAAAAAAACTAACATGTTGGCCAGCTCAAACTCTTGCAAATCTCAGGTAAACAAGACACACCTACTGTATTTGGATTGCACCAAGAGAAATCACTGGAAAAACACCAAGATTAGAACATCCATTAACACACAGAATAAACCCACAGGTACACAGCCGCTAAGTAGTAAACAAAAGACCACATGTTGGTCGCACCTCTGACCCAGGTGATTACGCCCTCAAACAGGGAGCACCTGAGAAAAATAATATTTAAAAAATTTCATTGGTTCTTGCTGGGCATTTAAATTGAGGGCTACGAGCAGCCATTGGTTAATTAGTGGCATGAGACCTTCAGAGAAATAAGAAGGTTTAATAAAGTTCTTGTTGATCTTATATATGATGGAATATCATTAGACGAGTAATTTCCCATGCAAAAAAAATCCCCAAAATTTAAACCCTGGGAGTTATTTATCAAAATCTACCACTTGGTGGCGCCCTATACCCAGACAATTAGTTGTAGAAAGTGGCAACATACACACTCAGCATAACACCAAAATAGATGGTAGGCAATGAATATAAGCCTGATTATTAGATGCAGTACTGTAAAATATAATGTTCTCATTCACCACAAACAAGTACAGACCAACGTTTGGCATGATTAGTAATTTTAATTAATTTCTAGAAATAATACATAGAATAATGACAATTAAAAGTAGTTTATCATTATAATTTAAAAAAAAAAAAAAATTCTACTGAATCAAAAGTCTCAATTCATCAGCTCATTATTTCTCCAATTAATTAAAAACAAAAAAACAATTCCACGGTATCTGCATTTAGGCCGGAGACCTGTGACGGGCAACCTTGGATATACCAAAACACAACAGTGGTTTGATTTACCATGGCCACACATAGAATTTGCTCAACATAAAATACTTAATCAAATCTTATGTGAAAAAAAGTAGTTCAACGAAACAATTTTATGATTTAAAAAGAAATAAAAATAAAAATATACAAACAAGAAAAGGATCTAAATATAAAATACTTGTATTACACATCCCAGATCAAATTAAATTCAAATCAACAGGATTTCTGATTAATTGGGGGGGGGGGGGTACATGCACTGTTCAATAATAAACTCAAGATGGGATTAATTAGCTAAAAATTCACAAAAATTCTGAGAAAAGAGCAATAATTGTGAAATTGAAAGAGTTGTACTACTTGGCTAATATACTGACAGTATGCAAATCTCTTGTCAGTGACAAGATACACAACACAATTTTGAGAATTTATTTAAATATTTGGGATTTTGACCTCATTAAACTTTGAATACGGTACATTAGAAATGACCGCACTACAAATTGTTAAGTTTGTCTGCCATAATGTGAAAATAAGACAAAAAACCCATAAAATGGGGTTAAGCATTTTTCTCAGAATTCCTAGAGCCATTGAAATTAGTGGTGACATGAATAATTCATTGATGAATGAATAAAATTTTTGGACCAGTTTAATAAAAACATTTATATTTACAGACCACAGCCCAACCACAGCCAATTAATAAGATTAGGGCAAAAAATATACCGAATTACAAATTTTCAAAATCTTCAACCAAGATATAAGAGATTGACAGAAATGGGTGAAACGCATAGCAAAATATAACATTTCTGGATAAAAAATTACTCCATTGTGTCTAAATAGTTGAATACAAAGCAAGAAAAGTGGTAAAATAAAAATAAAAAAGATTCCCAGTTACTTTGCACTATACCTGCCAAATCAATGGAGCTGATCTCATGAAATGTGTGCTTGAACACACAACCTCATAATTATCAGATCTATGCAAGGTCAGGAGAGGTCAAAAATTATAATAATTAGGTCAAAGTAAACTTTGGTTATGTAAGATGAGATCTGCCAAAAATGACTAAATTCCAGTGAATAGAGCCATAATTATGATTAAAACAACAACCTCAGGTGGTCCTAGGCAAACTGTTACTTCAGGGCTCATACCACTAATTGAATTTCCATAGACGACAATGTTAACATATGACGAGATTGCTATATGAAAATGACGAAGAAAGTTGAAAATATGGCTCAAAAATGGGAAATCAACATGCCAGTAATCAACCATATGAAAAAAACTAACATGTTGGCCAGCTCAAACTCTTGCAAATCTCAGGTAAACAAGACACACCTACTGTATTTGGATTGCACCAAGAGAAATCACTGGAAAAACACCAAGATTAGAACATCCATTAACACACAGAATAAACCCACAGGTACACAGCCGCTAAGTAGTAAACAAAAGACCACATGTTGGTCGCACCTCTGACCCAGGTGATTACGCCCTCAAACAGGGAGCACCTGAGAAAAATAATATTTAAAAAATTTCATTGGTTCTTGCTGGGCATTTAAATTGAGGGCTACGAGCAGCCATTGGTTAATTAGTGGCATGAGACCTTCAGAGAAATAAGAAGGTTTAATAAAGTTCTTGTTGATCTTATATATGATGGAATATCATTAGACGAGTAATTTCCCATGCAAAAAAAATCCCCAAAATTTAAACCCTGGGAGTTATTTATCAAAATCTACCACTTGGTGGCGCCCTATACCCAGACAATTAGTTGTAGAAAGTGGCAACATACACACTCAGCATAACACCAAAATAGATGGTAGGCAATGAATATAAGCCTGATTATTAGATGCAGTACTGTAAAATATAATGTTCTCATTCACCACAAACAAGTACAGACCAACGTTTGGCATGATTAGTAATTTTAATTAATTTCTAGAAATAATACATAGAATAATGACAATTAAAAGTAGTTTATCATTATAATTTAAAAAAAAAAAAAAATTCTACTGAATCAAAAGTCTCAATTCATCAGCTCATTATTTCTCCAATTAATTAAAAACAAAAAAACAATTCCACGGTATCTGCATTTAGGCCGGAGACCTGTGACGGGCAACCTTGGATATACCAAAACACAACAGTGGTTTGATTTACCATGGCCACACATAGAATTTGCTCAACATAAAATACTTAATCAAATCTTATGTGAAAAAAAGTAGTTCAACGAAACAATTTTATGATTTAAAAAGAAATAAAAATAAAAATATACAAACAAGAAAAGGATCTAAATATAAAATACTTGTATTACACATCCCAGATCAAATTAAATTCAAATCAACAGGATTTCTGATTAATTGGGGGGGGGGGGGGGGGTACATGCACTGTTCAATAATAAACTCAAGATGGGATTAATTAGCTAAAAATTCACAAAAATTCTGAGAAAAGAGCAATAATTGTGAAATTGAAAGAGTTGTACTACTTGGCTAATATACTGACAGTATGCAAATCTCTTGTCAGTGACAAGATACACAACACAATTTTGAGAATTTATTTAAATATTTGGGATTTTGACCTCATTAAACTTTGAATACGGTACATTAGAAATGACCGCACTACAAATTGTTAAGTTTGTCTGCCATAATGTGAAAATAAGACAAAAAACCCATAAAATGGGGTTAAGCATTTTTCTCAGAATTCCTAGAGCCATTGAAATTAGTGGTGACATGAATAATTCATTGATGAATGAATAAAATTTTTGGACCAGTTTAATAAAAACATTTATATTTACAGACCACAGCCCAACCACAGCCAATTAATAAGATTAGGGCAAAAAATATACCGAATTACAAATTTTCAAAATCTTCAACCAAGATATAAGAGATTGACAGAAATGGGTGAAACGCATAGCAAAATATAACATTTCTGGATAAAAAATTACTCCATTGTGTCTAAATAGTTGAATACAAAGCAAGAAAAGTGGTAAAATAAAAATAAAAAAGATTCCCAGTTACTTTGCACTATACCTGCCAAATCAATGGAGCTGATCTCATGAAATGTGTGCTTGAACACACAACCTCATAATTATCAGATCTATGCAAGGTCAGGAGAGGTCAAAAATTATAATAATTAGGTCAAAGTAAACTTTGGTTATGTAAGATGAGATCTGCCAAAAATGACTAAATTCCAGTGAATAGAGCCATAATTATGATTAAAACAACAACCTCAGGTGGTCCTAGGCAAACTGTTACTTCAGGGCTCATACCACTAATTGAATTTCCATAGACGACAATGTTAACATATGACGAGATTGCTATATGAAAATGACGAAGAAAGTTGAAAATATGGCTCAAAAATGGGAAATCAACATGCCAGTAATCAACCATATGAAAAAAACTAACATGTTGGCCAGCTCAAACTCTTGCAAATCTCAGGTAAACAAGACACACCTACTGTATTTGGATTGCACCAAGAGAAATCACTGGAAAAACACCAAGATTAGAACATCCATTAACACACAGAATAAACCCACAGGTACACAGCCGCTAAGTAGTAAACAAAAGACCACATGTTGGTCGCACCTCTGACCCAGGTGATTACGCCCTCAAACAGGGAGCACCTGAGAAAAATAATATTTAAAAAATTTCATTGGTTCTTGCTGGGCATTTAAATTGAGGGCTACGAGCAGCCATTGGTTAATTAGTGGCATGAGACCTGTAACGAGATTTCAACGAGACCCACTATCGGCGATTTTAGTCAACGAATCACAGACCTCCTTCTATAGCGCACAGGATGACGTCACCGGGCAGAGTCGGGTGGCAAACACACTCAAATAAAATGGCGGCTTATACCGACGTGAGCGACTGAGAATAACACGGCAAGTTTATCATTGTCAAATGCAACGAAAGTCATTTTTATGTTAATATTGTGGCTTGAATGGTTCGAGTTTAGATCGTTTTTTTGCGTAGTTATTCTGGGAGTGACGATTTTGTTTCCACCGGTTCGACCGAACACCGGTGTCTTTTTCCAGTCGCTTGCCCTGGAGACGGGTGATGTTTTGTTGACGATCGGGCCAACATCGTCTACGGTATTGAAGCCGTAGCTGTAAATATTCATCAAAATGTATCAACATTTTGTACATTATACAATAACTTTTTATTAAAGTAATTGAGCTGATTTGGATTGGAATAAAATATTTTTTATTTGGAACACATCGCAATTGATCAGGAAATATTTGTTTGCTCCAATTTTCTGCATCGATGCCTTGGACCGGTGTTATACAATTTAAAATCAGTTTGGATTGTTTACTTTAGCTGTTTACAGTGTTCTAATCATTACGATTTACTTATTTTTTGCTTCCTTTCTAGATAATTATGCTCAGTGTTTGATGTAAAATTGAAGCGATGACTGAATAAACGAACCTTGGCTGGCGAAGATGTATCTGGAAGTGTACACATTTGTTGGAAGTGAAAAAAATATTCAATGTAATGACAAAAATTGTAAAATGCTGTGGAATTTCTTTTGTAAATAAAAATATACTAGGAATTTTCTATTTATGGTTTATTCAAGTGGGCAAAATATAATGTACAGAAAGATTGCCTGTAGAGTATCGCTACAATGAAAAGTAAGCAACCGACAGACTGTATAAAAGGGGGGCTGTGATTGGCTGTTATTTACACAAGATTTGAACGGGACTTACATAGACGTCGGATCAGATGTAGGTAGGGCGGAATTAAAAAAAATCAAAGTAAAATAAAAAGGCATTAATAACAAAAGTAATAAAAAAATAAAATAAGTTTATAGCCAAAATAATTAAAGCCCGTACACTACATCAGATTTTAATCAGATTGTACATTCGTATAATGTGCTTGACTTGGCAGATATGACAAAGACAAAAATGATTATTAAAGTGCAAATTTTTCACCAATTAAATGGGTGCCAGATTTTGATAAACAGACAAGTCTTTATTTCATTAAATGTTTTAGTTTTTTTTCAATTTAATTATTTTATTTTCTACTCATTACACACAAACTCACAACTAAGACCAAACAGGTTGATGTAATGTGGATTGTCTCTCATAACATAGTTGTAATTCCTTCTGATTGTTACCTGTCTGTATTTGTAAAATATGCACAGATATTTATTGTTGTATGTCTTGATTATTTCAATGTCAAGGTCAATTACAGCTACTTGATTAAATTATTATATAATTGAGTTCATCTCTGACTACCAAAATACAGGTTATGACAACAATGGTAAAACATTCTGCAATTAATGGCCAAATATTATTATTCAGTGTAATATGAAATATGGTCAAATGGTTCTATAATCACCCCAGGTATCTGATGGCAGCAAGGTTGTATTCAAGGACATCCTAGTCCTTATCTCTTATCAGGATGAGTGGATGTGTTGTTCACCCACAATATATAACTTATAAACATGAGATAACACAGGCCAGTGACTGAGTAGAGAAGTCACTGTACATGCTAAGATTACAGCTATTCGCCCACTTGCATTCACACATGGGAGTGACCTACATTTAGTACAGACTGACCAAAAATGACCATACTGTGTTCAAAAACCCTACCTAAAACACATGGATCACCATAAAATGACACAACATGTATTCCATTATAACTTGCACCAATTTTAGACTAAATTACCAGTGCATATCCAAATACCAGTGAAATATCATTTTCAATCCTATTTTTGACCAAACATCACCATACTGTGTTCAAAAACACTACCTAAAAACACATGGATCACCATAAAATACCAGAACATGTATTCAATTATAACTTGCACCAATTTTAGACTAAATTACCAGTGCATATCCAAATACCAGTGAAATATCATTTTCAATCCTATTTTTGACCAAACATCACCATACTGTGTTCAAAAACACTACCTAAAAACACATGGATCACCATAAAATACCAGAACATGTATTCAATTATAACTTGCACCAATTTTAGACTAAATTACCAGTGCATATCCAAATACCAGTGAAATATCATTTTCAATCCTATTTTTGACCAAAGATCACCATACTGTGTACAAAAACACTACCTAAAAACACATGGATCACCATAAAATACCAGAACATGTATTCAATTATAACTTGCACCAATTTTAGACTAAATTACCAGTGCATATCCAAATACCAGTGAAATATCATTTTCAATCCTATTTTTGACCAAAGATCACAATACTGTGTACAAAAACACTACCTAAAAACACATGGATCACCATAAAATGACAGAACATGAATTTCAAAATAATTTGCACCAATTTTAGACAAAACCTCCCTATGCATAACTAAATACCAAAGAAACATCATTTTGGTGGTTCTGAGGAAGAAGATTTTCAAGTGTTTTTTGTTGTTTTTTGGAGAAAAAAGATGGTGGGATAAGTCACATGACTGCTAAAGTTTTTATTGCTGATATCTATTACATATGAGTTGTAATATATACCATAACAAAATCTAGACGCCTAGACCCTCAGAAAGTGGTCAAATAGCCACTTCCGGTTTAATTTCAATCCAATATGGCTGCCAAACCAATTGACCAATCACACCCTGAAAGTCACCAGTTCACGTTAGGGACTATCAGTATGCAAACATTCAGACCATTCCCTTCAGGGGTTTTCTCAAAGGGCTTGAGGAAAAAGGTTACAAAAGAAAGAATGAAGAAAGAAAAAACGGACGATAATAATAGCCCTTCGGGCTTGGGCCCCTAATAATCTATTCAATGAGTTGATGCATTGTCCATCCACAATATATAACTTATAAACAGACACCATGAGATAACACAGCACAGTGACTGTGTGGAGATGTCACTGTGGACATTCCGATATCATGATGTCTTAGTTGATATCTCTTATCATAATAATACATAATCTATCACAATGAGTTGATGCATTGTCCATCCACAATATATAACTTATAAACAGACACCATGAGATAACACAGCACAGTGACTGTGTAGAAAAGTCACTGTGTACAATGGAATAAAATGACGGTTTCAATCTATGCTTAAAAATATAACATTATGCATTAAGAAACACATCTTAAGTAAGAGCACAATAAAAATGTATAATTTGATATTTTTGGTATTTCTATCATGATATGATAATTTAATGGACTACATGTAGTTAGGTTACAAACTGACTCTAGAGGGCACACTTCCCTATTCTCTGTGAGACACTAGTTAAAGTCACGTGATCTCCTTGTTCGCACTGTTTCTATTAATTCACACTATCTCAAACACGCCACATTCCGTAGATAAGTTGGAATTATCTAGTCATATATTAAACTATAGGAGAGACTGCTAATACACACAAGTAATAGACCTGTTTGGGGTTCCCAAAGTTCCATGGTTGCTAAGCTACCATGCATGTGAGGGGGGGGGGGATTGAATCGACATGAATTCACTTCTGATCAGCAGAAATACACTATTTCAGTCCTACACTGCATTGTTACTGCTTCAAATCAAGGGCAGTTAGTAACAAATTGAGTCCCAGTTTTTACTATTAATAATATATTTAAAAAGAAAAATCAGGAATTTAGAATAATTATTGTAATTTTACGCCATCAAACAAGACAATAAAAAATACACTAGGTGATGTGAATATATTAATTTAAGTGAATCGTGTATCCATCATTTTTTCCATTTATATAGTTCATTTAAAGTGCATTGCAAGCATTGGCACATTCCAACACTCGGCCAGTGATCATGATTTTAAGCACTCATCGTTAAAGGTAAACCTTATTTAAAGCAGGGTAGTTGTCACCTGCGCATGCGTCAGATGGCCATAGCATGTCATTGTTTACAAACAAGTGTCTACCATTGAGCCTTTGTGGTTTAAGCATATATTGTTATCATCGCTTGGGAATCAATTCCCGCGTGTGCGCAGGTGACTACCCTCTCGCTTTAAATACGATGAGCTGACCAATCAGATTGCATACATTTGTACGGTGGGAGGAAATTCAAAGAAAAATGTTATTCATCAAAACACCACCTCCATGTACTCAATGTTAGATATAACCTATGAATGCGGTTTAGGATTATTTTTATAATCATTTATCAATGCAGATTCAAATTAAAAGTGTGTTTTGAGGTACTCTGGACTGGTGTCAGCAAATATACAGTTGTTGAGACTGCTAAATGTTTTTCAACGGTTACAAGATTGGTAAAAATATAATCATAAACCAAATCCACTGGTAAACTGAAATGATTGTGCATCATTAACAATTTTTATACAAATTAAATTGAGTACTAATGGATTAATGGATTAAAATTTTATATAAAACAACAAAAAATACAACTTACAAATCTAAAAAATCATGCTGACTTTGATGACAAGCAGAATCAGTGTTCCAGTCATCCTCATCTTCAACACATTCCTCAGATATTTCATGTTTGTTTGGAGTCACACTGTATAACAACAGAAACTTGCTGCTTTCATCTTGGTTTGAATATCTAAAGAAACATTTAGTTATATTTAGATAACACTATGGCAATTCAATCATTGAATGTGTTGACATATTTTATTGTACATGTTGATGCTGCACTACTATAGGAGGTGATCACTTGATATTACTTGTTTGTAAAGCAGGTTGATACAAGCATTGTCCACAAACCAATAGGTGCTTTGGTGGCCACAGATTTGCAGTAATGCTGTGGATGGTTTTCAAAATCAACAGAAATATTACCCTGCTTAGCAATATCTTTTTTTCAGAATAAGTTTTCAGAATTATGAATTATTGTCATTGCATTATGTCAATAATATGACAGTGTCCTGCCCTGATATTTGTGAAGTACAGAAGTTATTTCCATGAGTGATGTGGTGTATCCCATTGCTGTATATTCAAAGCAAATTAGGTGAAAATGCAACTACAGTAGTTTTGATCACAATGTGACAAATATAAATGTACAGAAAAAAAAGCAAAAACATTAACAAACTGCAAACAAAAATGAAAATTCTAGCTGTATTTACAGTGTGTGGTCAATTTTCATTATGAACAGCATGGGAAAAAATACAACCTTGATGACCTTTTGGCCTTCCTCATTCAGATGATGGCGGTCACCCACCGTTGTTGGCGCTGTAATGAATTAGCATTCAAGTTGCATAGGGGAACAGTGCATTCTGACTACAGACTGTGATAACAATTTTGGCAATTATTTTCTGAATTATTAATCCATTGAAACTTAAAAAATAGTCATCAAATAAGACACAGTTGCCATATAAACTGTACACATTATCTTCATGTACTCAACTTGTCACCACTGTGTATGATACCAAAACAGAGAACCTAAAGTGCCTGTGCAATGCCCACCCTCACGTTTCCTATTTTAGATCTGTGTCCCACTGAAATGGGCAGTTATTGATTTTTTTGCTGAAAATGATTACTCGTATCCAAGTAAATTTGGGATATTTCTAGTGTTGTAGCCACGCCCACCTATCCTGAAACGGTCAACTGTTTCCAGATTTCCGACTCTCGCCGGAAGTGCGCCACCAAATGACAAAAATGTGAGAGGAAGTCATACCCCCGAGCCGTAATAACACTGGTCATTCAGTATATATACATAGATATACATTTTTCGGTCGGCGTTTTTCTTTTTTTTTTTGAGAAAGAGTTTCTATTAGATCTTGTGTTGTGGGCAGTTACAGTGAAACGTATAGTCATAGTGTATGTATTCACACGTTTCTAATCGATCCGAAGGTGCGACATTAGTGGACGAAAGCCACTTAGCCTCAGATCCTTTGTTTTGGAAAAACTGTCCTCGTCCATGAAAAAAAAAAACTAGGTTTAAAGAGAAACGCCGACAACGTAAACCTGGCGCAACACTTTTGAAAGAAATAGATTTCGGACCAGCCCATGATCACCGAGGCGGATTTCAGAAGAGAGAGAGACAGCCGGCAAGAACTTTTTTTGCGTTTTATAGAGACCATGTTAAGTAAAAGGTATCAATAATTTTGACAGTGACACGAAAACGAAGCGTCGGACAAACAGGAAATAACACAGCCCTTACACACTGCTAATTGTTTTCATTTTCGAAGGCTAAAAGTTTCTGAATTGTTTGGTGATTGGTGTTGAATGTCGAATTCACACCTCTGTTCTTTTTTACCTCCATGCTTGCAGCTTGATCTGCATAATACTTTATGAAATAAGAATCCTGGCTTGGTCAATGTGTTTCCACCATATAAAGTTTTAATATGAAGTTATAATTATGACAATCACGCCGTGGATCACGCTAAATCGAATCCACTCTGAATTTATCTGTATGTGTGTCGATCTCGATTATTTCCAATTAAACGCCGCTTTTAACGCACTTGCCCTCGTCGTGACTTGACGCGTTCATCTATTTCAACAAAATGTACATTTATTTCCACATGGCTGTCATTTATTTAGTAACTGTGATTTGTCGTTTTTTTAATTATTTTATAGTGATCAATATATAATTTTAGGCGTGAAAATAGCAGCCATTTCACAGGCACTTTAATTAGTACAGGCTATGGAAATATCCATTTGATAAAAATATAATCCCACAATATTTTCTCTCATGTTGACATAAGCATTACCACCAAAGTGACATAATTCCTTTCCCATAGCTCAGATTTATACAAAACGTTGTAGTACTGGGTAATCACTGGTGTCTGATGACATCAACTCAAGTGAAAATATTGAGGGCTTATATTTTAAATATTTCACAAAACATGAATTGTTACTATCACATTGATGTTTTACCTCATCTGTATTTGACTTTGACCAATTTCTTGACTTTTCATGTTCTCATTGTTCTGCAGTATTCATTGAGATATTAGTACCGGTAGTCATGGAAACATCTATTTTCTGCAATATCTATATAAGAATAAAAAATACATTACATTAAGCAATCATCTCAGATTTCTATTCTGGTTTTAAGATAAATGAAAAAATCAGACAAATTTATTATGTATTTTATTATTCATAGATTGTTCAAGTTACATGATCATAGACGACATCTAGTCTAGGTTAATACAAATACAATCCTACCATAACTTTACCAATTGACAGGAACTTTGTCCACAAATCAGAAAGTTGAACAAATTCATAGTTGTTCTAATGGTCAACTCATGTACAATTAAACAAATCTAATTAGTCAGTGATTTGTGACGTACATTTGTCTATGTGAGTGTTGATATTGAAGACTAAAATAACGTACCCATACTGGTTTATTTGGCAGCCATCTTGGTTCTATCACACTATCGGGCAGACGACATACAATCTTCATGATAAAGGTGAAACAGAATGACAATTTACTGGCAAACCCTGGGAAGTCAAATATTATTTGAATATACGGTAGTATCAGAATTTTTGTGATAAGTTTAGTAAAACAAAATCATCTTAAAAAAATATTTCTACTATAATATTTGTACTGCACTAATTAAACAGAACTGATATGTATATACATACCCTGATTTGTTCTCACTTCTTGTACACTGATCTCAACCCTTCATCTCTCAAAGTAGTGAACGTGTGTACATGTAGGTAGTTCTCAGTGTGTCATCACTCCTACTGTCAAGAAATTCTGCAGCAAGGGTCAACTCATCGAGTGACGTCACTGACGCACAGCGGGTATTAACACTCAATACAAGGAATATGGTGGATGGTCATTGCATCAACGACACGTTTTAGAATTTGATTTTGTCAGATTTTTGGATCAGGTTAATTCTAATTCAATTTTCACCTGTGGCCACAACCCAAATGACCTTGCTATCTTACAAAAGCAGTCATCTTGAAAGTGAGAACCCCATGGTATTAACAAACAGTTCAACTCATTTGTTGAGCTCACTACCTAAGGCGCGTTATTTGTTCTATTGTGGAATTTTTTGTGATTCTAACTTATAGTTCATGCGCGTTCTTACGTTCCTATGTTCTACCTGTACGTTATCACACTTGCTTCTATGCTATCGATAAAGAGCCATTGCTCGAAACGTCTAGCTATTTTTAATAGTTATTTAGGACTACGATTACCAAATATTATCTTCAATATATCATTATTTATATCCGAGCAGCGTTTATTTATTTATAAATTACTATTACCATCTTGAAAGTGGCCGTAGCACAAGTACCGTAACGTATTAATTTGCGGTAGTGGAAAAAATTATTTTTTAGAGTGAGCAAATTAATAGGATACAAAAAAATTTTTGTTTAGGTGAGCGAACTGAATAGGATACATATTGATCGGTTCAATTTGAAGTTGTTTTCGCCAATTTGATAGTGATCAAGATGTTCTTTCGTGTCTTTGGGTATTTTAGGGACTATGGCAAACAAGAAACATCGTAGCGAAGAAGAGCAAATGTCAGGCAACTCAACCAAAGTTCACACACCACACTCGAAATGTTATTTTCTAGCCATTCAATTGGTCGCGAGGAAGACAAGATGCCCATCACTGAGACACACTGTTTTTTGTGCTAGAGTGAAGAAACAAAGGCTCGCTGTTACGCAATAAATATTTAAACAAGCCATGCATGGCACAGTCCCTGTTAGTTATTAAATTTAAGATGTATGGTTTTGTTTATAGTAATATAGTTGGAACATGTCAGAAGTATGGATCCAGAAGATGATGCTTCTTTATGATGATTTTTTAACATTAAAATGATTGACATCTTATGTCTGATTATAAATCGAGCACTTGTCCATACTGAAAAATATTGCTCTGGAACAGCATTAATTAAAACAAAATGACCACCAGTCAGTCATTTTGAATACACCTATATACCATAATGGTATCTATAACATGATGTAAAATGAATATATAACATTTGAACATAATCAGTCAAGCATATCAGAGATACATGTATGGCCCTTAGAAGTGCATTCATTTAAACAGAATGGCCGCCAGACAGCCATTTTGAATCCGATCTGAAAAATAAATATGACGCGTACCAGGAACAAGGATCTCGCCTGCCCACTGGGAGTGCCAGTCAGCCATGAATATTGATTAGCAATAAATATTAATTAACAATGAATATTAATTAGTTAGGTCGCAGTGTTTTTTTTGGAGTTAAAACATTATGTTTCACAACTTAAAAGAGTTGGAATTAAAATAAAAGATATTCGAATCGCAAATGCTGCAGACTAAAAACAGAAACAAATAAATTATTGTTGCAATATTAATGTCTTTTGTAAAAAGTTAAATGAAACGCATTTGAAACGTTTCAGCACAGAGGGACTGTGGTTTCAGCCAGAAATATGTTCACGACTTTCATTCTCCTTCATTATTTGGCGTATTGTTGTAATTTTGTATTCACACCAACTTCTTAAACGTTATATTCACAGTAATGAACGAACAAATAAAACTTCCAAAGTTACGTTGTGACAAAACTTACTTTGCGATGTTATACACCGATTATACCAATAATTCCTCAGTCAGTCATGATGCCGTGCATAAAAATGTTACTTCTTTTTTTAATATGAGATAAAAGTAAAATTTGATTTAGAATTTTAGCTTTCAATTTAAAGACTGTTTCTATCGTCAGAAAATATTTACTTACAAAGAGATGCCAATTTCACAAAATTTACTAGTCACTCCCACATTGTGCGACGAGGTCTATTGTTTACAAATTATAATTCACAAATGGCAGGATACTTGTCGGCCGGTAAGTAATTATAATAACAAACGGACAATAGTCCTGGAAGGGAGTGTTTCCGTGGTGGTTGTTAATTTTGAGAGCCGGTTGGGCCAACCACAGCTGACCACAGTGGTGAGATCCCTGCTCTAATGTATGTGCCAGTCGGCTATTTTAAATTGGATCTGAAAAATAAAATGATGTGCATCAAGGTCCCATAATGTCCAATGTACCAAGTGAAGTTTAAACAAAATCCATCCATAAATGCTTGATTGTGATGATTTTTTGGCACAAAAATGGCCACCATTCGACCATCTTGAATCAGATCATGAAACAAATTTATGTGCATATGTATAATAGTATGTATGATGTATGTGTGAAGTTTGATTGTGATTGGTCCAGGCATTTCTAAGATACACTGTACAGATCCGGACGCATGGACGCAAAGAGATCAAAATATAAGTCTCCATTTTCGGACTGCGTCTGAGCGGGCACTAACAAACAATCAATATGTGGCTACAAAGTAGCCCTCTGATTGTACAGCTTTCTTTTACAGACACAAAACAGAACTTTTTACACATACATATTTTGGTATGGTACACATGTATGTCTTATTTATGCCATCTTGCAGCCCAAATTGGGATAAACTTGATGCAACTTATTCTGTTTAAAAAAACAATGAATTTGTAAATGAGCTCATATCATGAACAAAGAAGAAAACTTTCCTTGACTAGAAGGGGAAAGGGAATAGTCAATATGACAGGACACATCCCATTTAAAAACAAAGCAGGCACGTGCCTGTCTACTGTATTTACAACATTGAATTTGCAAATGAGCTCATAATATCTACAATGACACGAGGAAAGTAGTCAGTGTAACGTCTGATGAATTATTTTTGAGACCGAAGACGCATCGGTTCTGTTGTCACTGCCACATCGCTTGCCTGTGACAGTGCAACAAAAACATTACAAAGAATTCACCTTAGCTCTGGATTTGAATATTCATTGCAGCGATAAAATCCTGGTGCAACCAAACAAATGTCGTAAAATATCCTCTGAATTTAGATATACAATGTACATGTACGTGTACTGTACCAAATGATATGCGTGCTGAGGACTGTTTTTTGCCTCTGACGTTACTGGCTAGAAATAATAAAAAAAAGCCATGCGATCAGAATCTGGTGGCTATTTACGTGTTGCTTGCAAAACCAAAAACATGTACCCTTTCAGTGTAATGCAAAATACACCAATCAGCGATCAGCATCAGTGCCATAACAGTACAGACTTGGCCAATCAAAATCGCCAATTCACACACCCCAGCGGTCCACAAAGTAGAAGCTTGTAGGGAATGATTTTACTTTCCAACATGGCGAATGTGTGCCAATTCAACTCTGTGGCTGTTGAACCATTTCGATATTATTGCTTATCATAGAAATTCACAATATAGATTTACTGCTTAATGCATATTAATTGACTATATAATTAACCAGCAAAACAACTTTATTGTTGTGAGTGAATGAAACATTTTTTCCGGCTGCGACGATCGCTGGTGATCATAGCCACAGGCGCTCGGAACGTTTCCTGGATAATAAAAAATGATCTAAAGTGGGATCGGCATAGTTAGTCAGTCGTCGGTGAATTCCCCTACTACTCTTATAATAACACAAGGTAGGAAAGCGTTGACACCATGACATCGAAACTTCCCGAAAATAACACGATTTTCCAAATTATATTTCGATCCGCTTCACATAACTCAAGCATGATATCGGTAGAAACTATCGATCGACTTGCATTACCTTTATTCGAACTAAAACGGGTTAAATCCTGTGAAAATCGAAACACAAGAGCAATATGAATCAACCCATCTACGCGGATGCATATATGTTTGGAATTGCACATGTTTGGAACTGCGCATGCTCGGGCCTCTGCTTCAAAATATCCGCGTAAATGGGTTGATTCATATTGATTCATATTACATTATTTGTAAACAAACAAACAAGTCTGCAACTATTCAGTGACATCATAGAAGAGAATATTATGCAACATGCCCACAATGTGAACAGTGTCACTATGGTACCAATTACCGGTATATTAAAAAATAAAAACATGCATATTAAATACTGTAAATTCCTGTTAGGTTAATATCAGAGCTACAAACATTGCATGTTTCTTGAATTAGGGATACACTCGCTAATCATTACCGGCTTGAATACATTCCTCTAGACTGCGACCATTTTGGTTGTCATGGCAATTGAAACTTTTACTTAACAAAATCTGACTGGCGACAAATTCTGCGTCGCATGAAACAGATTATACAGCTTGTCAACTCTTGATGGAACACTTCTATCCACAATTCAATACAATTTTATTTTTAAATTGGTATCTCAGGGTAGTTTAATATGTATTTGTAAAATATAATAAATTCTGGCGACAAACAATTTTTTACTTATTACCTAAATTTTCCACTTAGCCACCAACAATTTGAACTTGGTAGCCAATGGCAACTAGAAGAAATAAACCTTGAAGGCTGAAATATTTGTTAAAAAATGCCTGAAAACACAATAATGCATGGTTGCCTACAAGCTTGGAATCACTCTGGATAAATCTGGTACTCAAAATGTTAATTTAAATTTCCTAATTAAACAAACTAATCACTGAAAAATTAAATTACTAAATTTGAAGTAAACACCAAAATCACAATAAAAATAATATATGAGTAATTAACCACAAAAATAATCTTTGTTTTGTAGATACACACATGTATGTGTATAGACTGCTAAAAACAATTCCAAGCTTTAAAATTATCTAAAATTAAAAACCCAGCCAAATAGAAATGGGAGATATATATTGCAATAATATGACATGAGTTACAAAAAATATCAAATCTGTGATGAAAGTGAAATCAATGAGCTATACGCGAGTCAGAAAAAAAAATTTACAATGAAATATCACATCAAATAAAGAGAAATATCAAAGTAATCATGACCCAGGGGTTTCACAAATGCATTTACTAGCAGGCCATCATCCTGTAACAACAGGCCAAAGCAGGCTGCAGAAAGACCGGCGTGGGCGGTTGGGGGCAGAGAGTAGGCGGCCAATTTGGGCTTATAACAGACCATATGGCCGGAGACCTGTTCTTAACGAAATCCCTGATAACCAGTGAAAATGAGGGAGTACTATCTGTTTTAAATTAACAGAGGAACAAAAATAAAATTGTCAGCTGCCTCATAATAATTTTGTCGAGTTATTTATCTTTTCGAGATTTATTTTCTATCATTTTTCTGATATGTTTGGCTATTCAACTGTGTTTGAAGTATTTTGTTGATTTTGTCTTGTCTTTTCATTGTAATACCCATGCTTAATTCAATAAAGATTATTATTATTATTAAAAATGGTAATTTATATACTTGTATACCTTGAAAGGGAAAATTAATTAAATATAGACTTTCATCATTCTTAGAACAAACAAAAGGTTTATTATTTTTATAACTTACTAAAACAATACAATGTAGTTGAAGGTTAGTTTGATTTGCCAGTACTTAATCCATTTTTAACACCTTGGCTACTCTATTGACATTGGCTGTCTATTCTACTGATGTAGCTCTTGAGCTAGCTGATAACAGACTTTCATAATTAATTATAAGATAACACCCTGGTTTAGTATGGATTAAAGGAATAGCTTATAAGGGTGCTTTCAACCACAGGTTATTATACGAGTAGTAGGGGAATGTACCGGCGACTGGCTAACTATGCCGATCCCACTTTAGGTCATTTTTTATTATCCAGGAAACGTTCCGAGCGCCTGTGCTTTCAACTCATGTAAATTTCATGTTCACAACACTATTTTGTAATTATGTCATTACAGCCAACTTGCACAAAACCCTGCCATAATTTTGTCTTGTATGAACTTTTCTCAGAAAGTATATTTTCTACCACCAAACAAGAATGCAAGACAAGAAAATAGAAAGTCCCCCGGTCCACGCAATCAATGTTCATGTGAGCATGGTTCACAAATAATTTAGGGTCCCTTTCAGAATAACGATAAGTTACTTACCAAGACGCCATTCATTTCAGCTAAATAATATCCCTGGTTTATCTTGCAGTCGATCCAGCGAGGCGCCAAGCACAAAGGCGTAACTTTCTGCACCACTTTCTCTCACAGTTCCATACAGGTTTAGATGTTCCAGACGGTTTTATTATTCCATCAAAGGCAATGAGTGTCCTCGCTATTGCACTTTGTAAAGCGCCTTCACTACTAGTATTCTTCGCCGGCAAGGTTTACTTTCACTAATGTTTGAGCGTTCGTTGTTTCACTCCTCCAATGTAACGTCTTCCGAAAGATCTCAACAAAGTGGCCCTTCACGCGTTCACATGATAACGCACAATACGCCATAAATTACAAAACTATGAATTTACAAGCTTTGCCTGTGACTGAAGCAATAAATTACGTAAAGTACTCATTAGAAATCATTCAATATTTGCATAACAGTACCTTAAGAGGACGCTATATCTCACAAACTGTACCTGTGCATACCAAAGTTGGACCTGAAGGTTGATCAATACAGTTCCATTTTCGTTTTTTGTGCAGTTGTGTGAGCAAGTAATAAGCCATTTTGATTAATTTTTTTAAAGTTCAGTGTTGGAATAAAAATGAACTATAATTATTTAAATATGGCTATTTATGCATTCATGTGTACGATAAACCACGGACACAGTATTAGTACGCCCATGGATAAACTAAGATAGGTTCCCATTATACTTGTATCGCCCATGTATTAACACACGGCAAAAATGTACAAACAGGTTTGTACCTCATAGATCCATAAAAATAAAGTTTTCAACACAATATTTCATTATATTGAGGGTTTTTTTTTAAATCAAAGACTATTTCTAATTGTTGTATTTGTTCGCCATAGAGTCCCGTGTAATAACTCCGTAATCCGCGTATAATTATATTATACCAGCATTTTAATTTCCTGAATACGTCGTTCTGATTGGATAATGAAAGCATGAGAGCCAGTCGAATTATAACATACACTTTCTTATGTTGTTTTGTTTGTTTGTTTGTTTGTTTGTTTGTTTTTTTGTTTGTTTTTTTGCAGCAGTGTTTAAGATTATACTTGTATTCATACACGTTCATTTCTTTTTCGGTCCTGTGATCGACGTAACAATACTTGTGATATCCGGCCATTCTGTGTAAATAAATGACGTCATAACTTAACAATGGTAACATGATATTCAAAACTTGGCACAGACTTCCTTATAATGATTTTTGTGAAAAATACGAAAAATACGTTTTAGTGATTCACGCTCTGAAAAAATATACATGCAAATAAAATGCATATCGTAATATTGACACTGTTTATCCGGCATGTATCTCCCTTGTTAGTTGGTCACGTGATATAGCGAACAAACATACAGTTCGAACTTCAGTTACTCTTCTCGGTTATTCAATGAGTCAGAGAAACGGTGAATTCGTCCACGACTTCCCTGGTCACATATCTGTCACGCCCGCAAATTGGGGCTTGAATAAACGTATATTGACTTCCGATCAGGAGGATAAGGCAGTATTCAGTTTCATTTGATCGGAAAATGTTATTCTGCATTGCGCTCCCGGACAACCGTATGTAAAATCAATCTATCTTTCTGTACTGAGAGCGCAGTTAGTAACGTAGCAACCATGGAAAAAGGAACTCGAAACTCAGCAGCGAACTGCACCTCTGGATTTTTAAGTGACACTGAATGTGGTAATTTAAAACAGAAAACAGGACAGAGACACCATTTCCAAACATAATGTAATTTTTACAATTCATCTTGGAATTTTTCGTAAATTTAAAACAAATCTCAATTTACCACTGGCTGATCCAGAAATTCGGTAAGGGGGCGCTTCTATTGACGTGGCCGAAGTCGACCTCCGGTGGGCTGAATTTGTCAATTGATTTGTCAATTTTTTTGTTCGGGCTGAGGGGGGGGGGACTGGCGCGCCTCCCTAAATCCGCGCGTGTTTACTATATATTTACTGCTGACAAAGAGCATACTGTGCATTATTTCATGAAAGTATGAATTTGTTTTGAGTATGTCAAGTATATCTCTGGGATTCGGTGTTGTAGTTTATTTTGGCGTTTTTATACGCCGTTGTTGGGTGATCTCGAAACCATGGATACGTAATTTAGTGTAGTGAGGCCACGATCGATACTTAATATTAAAATGTTTTAGTCACCGTCCCTCAATTAGTCTTGGAAATATACCGCCATACGTATCGATTGCCTTCGGCGAATTTCCCATGATGCCACTGGGGCTATTTTGTTATTATCCAAAGACCACCTGACATTCCTATGAATACTGACTGTCCGCTGTACATCACTGACAGAAAAATTATTCACTTCTTCAATAATATTGTCCCCATATTTTTAAAAACTTACGTCATGTTACGTTGAATGTCAACAAAACAATAACAATATTGTCTATTCCTAGAACTCATCCACGACAGATATCCATGCTTTTCACACATCTTAGATTAAACCAATAATCTTATTTAAGTGTTCATAAGCTTTATCTTTGATGACACAGTTTAACCACAGTTGTGTCATGATTATTAGTGTTTTGTTCTAATTGTGTAGAATTCTAATGTGTAGAATAAAGCAGTTTTAAGTTAACGTATAATTACAATGAATCAGTATGTGCATTAGCCTGACAAGGTCGCGTGACGCAGTTCTGCCGGCGAGGGCGCTACCCTCGCCTACATGTCAGGCCATATGTGCATCGGACCCTAAATTTTCTCTCCGGTCTATGGTATGTATTGAAAGATCTAAATATAACAAAGCGAACTGGACAACAATAATGTACGTAATTGTATAACTCTCTCTGACTACAGTTCGGCCGATAATTTATCGAACTTAGTCGCTTGTTGCCTTTTTGGATTTACTTGTTCCGTGGATGAACTGTGAATTTGTTACTAGTATATGATCTGTATTCTACGAACATATTCTACGCTCACTGAAACGTCTGACCTGGTTCAACGTAAAACTCTACTCGATAATATTTCTTGTACATTCTATATTTATATAATGCGTTGTCATTGAATTAAAAATGATTTTGATTCACTCACACTCCTCTCCTCTCATTAGGATGAAGCACGGTTCCAGTAACCGTGGATGAAAGTAGTACACGGTGTACGGTCGATTCGTCCCAAATCACATTCGTCTCAAGTTTATTTGTTGCAGAGTTTATGTCCGAAAGTCGATTCGTGCCTAGTTTATTCATCCAAAAGAGGTTAGTCCGGACAATGAAGTCCGAAATGAGCTGACTCTGAACACTTGCTTAAAGTAACGATTGATGATTAAAGTTGAAAATAAATATTCTTATTTGTTAAATCTGTTTCTGATTTGGAGAACGCGAATGGATATCTGATGTCTGAGACGATATTCTAGAAGTTGTCCCGGGGGGCAGTTAATACATAGCTGGGTAGGGAGGTGCCCCTGAGTGTTCAAAAGTGTGACCATTTTTATACCTGGATAGTGGCAAAATCTATACCCATATTTATACCAAAATACCATTTCTGTCATCACTGTTTATTCCAAATAAAGTACAGTTACCGTATTTGATCTATTAGAAGAGTATATCCAATATAAGCACATGTAAGCCAACAGTTGCATTGTATATTGATTTATTAAAATATGTATTTTGAGCATAGAAACACCTCTGTCACTTACATAAAAGCATATTATTACAACATGGTTCAGGTTATTTAGGTTGTTAAATGAGAAACAACAGTTCGCTTTCTTTTTGATCTCCTTAGGGGTCCGCTATCAGAAACCGGGGGTTGAACAAGTATACCAAATCGGAAAAATATAACCGATATAGAAACCTATTTCTATTTTTGAGTTTAAACAATGGGTTTTCAATTTGTTCCAGTCTGCTGGCGAAAACGAGGCGCCACCAATTTAATAAAGTAAGAACAACCGTATATACTGTATTATTATTATTTATTGGTGTTAGTCCCATGTGTATTTCTTTCCCTGCACATCCCTTTTTGTAGTGATATACTTTCACCAAACGATCCCCACCCCTGGTGACAGAAGAGCTGAAGAGAAGATAAAATGAGATAAGCTACCAAAGTAGTGTATTTTTTGATCTGCATTGAAGATAAGCTTACTGCTTACATGTACTCTTAACAGAGGCGGTGGCACAACATTTTGCATGGGGGGGGGGGGGGTCTGATTACCACCCCATGTGCCCCGTAGGCGTAAGTGCTCGTGCATTTGGGGGGGGGGGGGGGCGTGGCCGCCTCCGTCCTCCGGTGCCGTAGCCACTGCTCTATCCCCAGTCTGGAAACGAACTACAATCTACTGTACCAATACTCGTAGCGGGTAATTAAACTGTTGACATTTTGACCGAAAATATGCATGCCTATAATTAAATTACAGATTGTTAGTGCCAGTGAGCATGCGTGTGTCGTCAATAATATTGAAATCAAAAAACGCAAACAATTTTTTTGTGGATTTAGTAATCTATTTAATATCAGAATACAATAAAACTATCTTGCCAACTTCAAAACGGGTTGTTCTATTCACCAAATATATTTTGTTACGCCATTCAGTCATACATGGGAAAGATACTTACGCTACACTTATGCGTCCGTTGTGAAAACTGTAATGGACCAAGTACAAAATTAAAGTACAAATTGTTCTTGTTTACTCTGTAATGTATAATATTAATATAAACATTGGAAAACTATTACACAATACGCATACTTTTTTGGACAAATTGCCCAAAATTATATACATTAATTCAACCAGCCAAGCAATTTTAACACTTTGAATTTTCAACATGAAATATTTGCCGTTGTTTTAATATTTTTACAAGGAGAACAGAAACCCTGAGTACGTTCATATGTCCGCGACACGAACGTCACAACAATTTAAGGTTAGCCCGAACCAAATACAACTCATCCGAAATTAACTCACGCAACCGAGTAACAGACTATATATAATCGTAGTTACGTACTCATAATATATACGTGTATTCATTACGTCATTTGTTCTTCACCTTATAGTTTAGAGACACAATTTTCGCCACCAAAGTTTATATCTGCTTCGAACTTCACTAGACATTTTAAACTTAAAACTCTGGTTATCTTATTATCTTATTTCAGGAGAAAAGTCAGTTCATCTCAATAAACAGACTTAAATAAAGTCGAAAGTATTTGAATAGGTAGATAATAGTTGTGAGTATTGATGAGTTTGGTAACGGTGAAGATAGTTACATGGTCACTAATGTATTTGATTACGTAATAAATAGACCGTCGATTACTTGTAACGGGAAAACAATGGGAGTGTGAGGTGGTTACGTTCAGTAAGGAAAATGTATGAAAATGATCCACAAGATCGTAATCGTTATCACCACTTTTTACATTAAAATTGATGACACCACCCTAGATTGAAATCGAAAACACCGGTCTTTTTTATGTTCAACAACAACCCCGATATTATGTTGAAATCGACAACGCCATACCCTAGATTGATATCGACAACACCGGTATTTTTTATGTTGAAATCTACATCGCCGGTATTTTTTACGTTAAAATGGACAACACCGATACCCTAGATCGAAATGGACAACACAGGTAATTTTTTAGGCCGAATACTAAATCGAAAAAAAAACAATATTTTCACACCACATATAATAATTAAAAAACATTGAAATCTCAACCAAATCACTGTGACTGTATAGCATTGTCCCACTAATACAGCTGATTGACACCTTCATAAGCGTTTCCATACCTGGATAGGGCACAGTCCCACTGTTAGGAACAGATTTCTGAGTTTAGCATATTTGGGGATACCGTACCATATTCTTTTATCTTGCATTACGTCACTATAGTTTATAGCCAATCACGTTTATGTAACTTGAGATTTCCCGCCAGAATGTGAACTTGACACATGTGTGGGTCAAGGCTAACATGAGTCAGTAGTGTTTAGATCTCGTAATAAAGTAGTCATCCTTTCAACTTGAAGTAACAGGCTTGTTGTCTGACTGTGTATACCTATACCCCACCCCACCCTCAACAATGAGGGGACTGTGAATAGGAGGACTGTGCATATACAGGGAAGTCTCACAAAGGCTCATTTCCGTTATTTCACAATACTTTCATTTTCCTGAATGGCACGGAATTATCTTTTAAACAACTTTTTTTTTTCTACTTTGTGGTCACTGATGATGCCTCCCTTAGAAACTTTCAATTTTGGATACTAGTACCACGCTACAAACAAATTCTTAAAATTATGCAAAATAGTGAATACTGATTTTGTTAAAAGCATTTTGCATTTATTTATATTAATGTAAAGATGTTCTGTGGAGAATTAAAAACAGTCTTTTATACAAAATGTAATATTGAAATTGTATTTTGTCCAAAGAATATACATTGTAATATTAAATATGAAAATATTCCTCTATTTCTGACCCGAATACAGAAGCTTTACAAAGTCTCAACTATTCTAGAAGTTTATATACAAGTAAATTCGAAGAGGTATGTTCCAGTTTTACACATTTTGTAAATACTGTAAAATACTTTATTTTCCCTTAGAACTAATTTTCGCTGAAGGAATAAATCAGTGAAAATAAAATCAAGCTAATATACTTTTTTTCCTATGTTTTACATTCAACTCATCAAAAATCAGTGAAAACAAGTCGGTGAAAATGACACAGTCCCCGTTAAATTTTTGAAAGTTCCTCTTTGTGCTCATCATATTAAAGCGGAGGGGTTGTCGCGAGCGTGCCCTTGAAACTTGAGTTCCAAGTGGCGTATACAACAGATTGTTTATTTATATCAAAACACGTGTTCCTTGTAGTAGTAATATGGCCAAAAATAAAAACAGCCGTTATTCGGCCATCTTTGATTTGATTATGAAACACACTGATCTGTGTGATGTATGTGCCAAATATGAATAAAAATGGTACATAAATTGTGGAAATATAGTAGTAAGGCCAAAAAGTCAGATGGCAGTCAATCGGCCATCCTTGACTAGATTTTGAAACAAATTGTCATGGACATGCATCCTAACATGTATGAAGTACGTGTATGTGCCAAATTTGAATGAAAACTGACAGAGCACGTTCAAGATACTGCATAAAAAAAAAAACAAGATGCCTGCCAGTCGACCATGTTTGATCCAATTGCGAATTAAATCGTCATGGACATGTATCCCAACATGTATAATCTATGTACCAAGTTTGAATGACAACTGACAAAGCATGTCCAAAATACATCATTTTCAAAAAACAAGATGACTGCTAGTCGGCCATTTTGAATCGAATGGCTAAACCACTGCATGTGCATATGTCCCACATAAGGTACTAGGCACATGCAAAAATGAACGGAATCGGTCCACAGGATTCTGAGATATGACTCTGGACAGACTGATGCAGGGACGGATGAACAGACTCACGAACGAACAGGGACGTGTATCCTAACATGTATGATCTATGTACTAAATTTGAATGAAAACTGACAAAGCATGTCCAAAATACAACATTTTCAAAAAACAAGATGGCTGCCAGTTGGCCATTTTGAATCAAATCACTAAACCACTGCATGTGCATATGTCCCACATGCAAAGAATGAACGGAAACAGTCCAAGGGATTCTGAGATACGACTCCGGACAGACGCACAGACGCACGGAGACCGAATTAAAAGTCCCCATTTTCGGACTTCGTTCAAACGAAGACTAATAAATTCCATACAAAACACCGAAAAACTTTTCAGCGAAAATTAATTCCAGCTAAAATAAAGTATTTTACAGTATTCAACATTTCCACAAACAAAGCAATTTGTACAAAGCCAAAACATACAATGTTAAAGCCAAGAACTTCAAACTATACTGGAATATTCTATCAAAATTACTGTAACGCTCGACTTTTATCTGTGTGTGCTTTTTCTCCATCTTTGTCTGTAAACATTTCATTTTTGTTTGTTTTTCTCTGTGATGTAACTTGTTTATAAATAATAATAATTAAGAGGAGCATGTCTAGCTAATAAATTTCACACCTTATTTTTAGCCCAATGCAATAGAATTTATGTTTATGCTAATGAAGGCCATTTTTTTTCT
This sequence comes from Saccoglossus kowalevskii, assembly GCF_978046115.1. Taxonomy (NCBI): domain Eukaryota; kingdom Metazoa; phylum Hemichordata; class Enteropneusta; family Harrimaniidae; genus Saccoglossus; species Saccoglossus kowalevskii. Next base: position 17,801,129 of record NC_140660.1, on the reverse strand, counting down.
CAAAATAATTGACTGATGTAAATTAGGTTTTATTGTTATGCAAAGTGAGTCACCATGCTGTCAAAAATTGCTGGTAAGAAGACTGCATAGTAATAGAACAGTAATTTCATACACAACAAGATTCAACTATTCAATATTATACAAAGCAGATTTGATATGACTGATTAAAACATTCTGAACATAATTATACTATTATTTATTCAGTATTTAATGGTGGTAACAAACAAAAAATTGACAATATATAAAACTACATTTATTAAAAAAAAAGAAGCACAAGTTTGTCATCACCTGTCACTATTGCAATAACATGATTTTTTCTAAATAAAAACTTTCACTTTCAAAATACTAAGTATATTAACATAACTCATGACAAATTGTTGCACTGACTGTATTATCATTATGCTAGTATCATATGGGATACAAAGCCTACTGTACAGACACAGAATGCACCAAATAACTCACCAGTTGTTGTTTTTGTCAACAATTACATGTACCATTTCACTGTTTTAGTATCAGTACTCTGTGATGAAAGACATTGGAGTTTTAACTGTGTAAACTATATTTTTCTTTGTAGCAACAGACGAGTCAATGTAACCCCCCCTCCCCACCTCAGGATATGTGGGGACAAGAAAAATACCCTGGGGCAAAAAAAATTTACTTACTGCCATGCTCATCCCTTACCCCACTTCCCTACCCTCATTTTCATATGCACAAATTGAGACACTGTTATTTTTTATTGTTTCTTTAACCAGAATTATCCAGAGCCTCTGGGGCTGCTTTGAGTACCAATACCTCAAATTAATCACCCTGCATGTAATGGGTTTCCTTTCTGTCTCTATTTTGAATCACCCGGTAGCAACAAAATGAACCAGAACCACTACAACATACAAAGAATTGTTGGTAACCCTGAAAATGAGAAGAAGCCTTAAACTTGACCCCCATAAGGTCACACATCCTGGTACTTTCTGGGGTATTGTTGCTTACAACATTTGTGACACCATTTAAAATACAAAATCACAACTTGGGAAAAAGATGTACAAGATATATTACCAGCCTACTCTGTTAAAAAAAAGTTTTCAATGTGAAATTTACAGAGGATTCAAGTTACCACAACTCCATTCATAAAGGTGTATGATGAAAGAAACTCAGCTTACATGAACACAAAATTATTTACATATTCTAATACAAGTATTTACAGTTAATAATTTGATTCAATCATTTTTACACTCGCCAACAATGTCTGTTATAATTTTATTTTGAAAATCTTGTGATGTGTTGCTGAACAGCATCATCTTTTTCTGGATGGTTAAACTGGCTGTTCAGTGGTTCATGTCCTGTGCTGAGATGTGGCAGGGTAATCTGTCCTTTCATACATTGATCCATCTGCACATACACTGTTGAAATAGAAAACAATACTATGTTTAGCATTGGGTTTAATAGGTTTTTTTTAAATGTTTTTTTTGTAGATATTTTTTTTCACAATCCACTTTTTAAGAGTCAGTCCCTCAGGCCAGGAAACAAATGTTGGTCAATTTTTTTTTTCAAAATCAATGTGTGTGAGCAAATTTTCATTCTGAAATTGTCATGGAAACAGATTTTTCTTTTATTTTTTTTCTAAAATTCTGGAAAAATCAGAAAATTGTGACTTATATGTTTTAAACATGCAAGTCAACATTTTTTTTAAGAATATTTTTTTCTGTGCATTTTCCATTTTGTATTTGTGAGCACTTCTGAGTTTATTTACAAATGCTTTATTAGTCATCGTCAGAAGAAGTCTTAAATACGAAAGGGGCTTATGTTTTGAATTTCTGTCAGTAAGTCCATCTGTGCATGCAACCGTCCGTTGTCATTTCTAGGACATGCCTGAACTGATTTAGTTCAAAGTACATATGCACCTCAGTTTGTTTTTTGTCATTCAAACATGGCATTGACATCACTCATGGTGGGTTACTATGGTGAAAGATGTACTTCCAAAATAGCAAATACGGTAACAGAAGAAATATCCATTAACTCATTATTGAAATGTAGGTCATCCAACAGACTAGACTCAAACACACTGCTATCAGATTTATCAGAGTTGTCAGATCAAATGTCACTAGTTATGGATATTTCATGTGAGGTCATGTGACACAAGCGTCCAAGCTTGTGTATACAGTCCATAAAGGTTTTATCATATACCTTACAGTGTGATTTAGAATGACATGTTTTGTTTTGATTGATGAAAGCCAGGAGTGCTGGGCTAAGTGTGATATGGGAAATTATTGCCCTGGTCTAAGGGCGCACTTCCCATAGCCCTATGAGGCAGGGCAATACAAGGTATGTGATGTTTTAAAACATGTTTGGTAACCAACATAAAACACTGAAAACAACAAAATGTTATTTAAAATACACACAAACAAATTAAATATAATGTATGTATTTTAACAAAAATACAAACATTTTTTTGGAAAACTTGTATTATTTAGAACCATATCTTTATTATTTGTTTTTTGTCATGCTTGTATGGATATTGATCTGGTACTTGTTACTGTCTGGCAGTCAATACATCTTGTGTGTACAACCTGGTGTAAAGAAACGATAGCTTTTACAAATAATGAACAGCGCCCACACACTATTTCACAGAAATGTTGCATACAATAATAAATCGGTCTAAACACAACAGACAAATAATAAGTGTTTTAATATTTTATAAAATAAAATTACATGATTGGGAAATAATATGAAATACATTACTACGGTAACTTACTTTTGAACACATTATGATTGGGATCATCTGCACAGCACATTCACTGTTGTGAGGTTTGGTGATAGTTAACACGTCTACTTCTGTGGAACGTACCAGTATGCTGTAGTCAGATCTGGTTGCTATGACAACTAAATGCTGCAATATCTATTTGCCGCTTTCACTTTCACATCATATGTCAGTTTGGATCACTAGGATATGCACACAGTGTACTTGATATTCTACAACAAATAAATCAAAATACAATAATGATAGTGTTACTCATAAAACTCATGAATAAAGATTTTCTATCAATGCGAGTTGTACGTTGACTCCCAAAGTAACATTGGCGCCGTGTTCCCCAGTGTTTCTATCAAGGAGGCTTGGCTCTGAATATTATATATTTTTTAAATGAAAATCCAAAAAATGTAAGAATGTGCAAAAGTGATGGTGAATTAACATGTCAGTAATCAACCACATGAAACAAACCCACATGTTGGCCAGCTCAAACTTTGACAAAACTGAGGTAAACGAGACACACCTACTGTCGAGGGACTGCACCTAGAGAAATCACTGGTAAAAACACCAAGATTAGAAACACACAAATACACATGGAATAAACCCAGAGGTACACAGCTGCTGAGTAGTAAAAACAAGATCATATGTTCGTCTCACCTTTGACCGAGGTGATAGACACCCCCAAAATCAAAAAAATTCTTTGGTTCATGCAAGCCATTTAAAATTGACGGCTATGATTGGCTGATTAGTGATATGAGAACTTAAGAGAAATAAAAAGGTTGAATAATTCACTCATCACTCCAGTGTGCGATAGGACAACATTACAACATCATTTCTGTAAACAATTCAAATATATTGGTAGCGGTAAACATTTCACATTCCCTGTAAAAGAGATGCACCATATGGCAAAGTGTCCTTGTACCTGAAATTCTAAACAGGAATGGATGTTTTAATAAATAAAATAAAAGAGTGTAATATTATTCTGTATAGAATATACCAACTTTGGTCAATGCTTGTATTTTTATTTCCAAAATTATACACTAAATATAATGGAATTTTACCATTTTGGTCAGATCTCTAGAGATCAATAAATTAAATTCGTCAACTTTGTATACATACAGACAGGATATTTAAAAGCAGTTTTCATAAGTTTATAGTAACTCTAAATAAAGTAAGTCATGGCAGGCAGCAAAAAAAAATGACCACAAGACCAGATTTTGTAGAGATCCTCAGTCAAAATGGAATTGCCAAAATCAAATTCAAATCAGCTTGTTGACTGCTGGGGTGGTCGGTGTTCAAAAAATAAATTAAGTGACTGTATAAGTGACTTGAGGCACAAATAAAAATGTTGTGGTCCCTCGATTTCTTGCATTTTTACACTTATTTTATTTATAGATTGTGAATTTCATTTTTCAAAATTACAAATTCCATAAGTATAGTAAGATGTTTTTCAAGATCAAGATATCAATGTACAATTTTCACAGCAAATCGTTTTGCGTCAGTGGTACGTCATATCAGCTTAGAGGGCTTACCTGGTTTAACAGATCAGTGGCTAGACCCAGTAGTGAAACAACAGGAAGTGTACATTTGCTGAGACTAAGAACAGAAGGGACACCTCAGATGAATATTTGCAGTCTCCAACCAAAGTACCACCAGGTTACAAGATGCTTGACATGGAGAAAACATCAAGTCTGTGAAACAAAGCAATAAAAGAACATAAATTATTCAACAACCATGTGCACAGGTGAATTGCAGTGGAATGACATTCAGAAATGAGGAAATTTGTGTGACATTGAACTTGATGTGTCAAATGTATGGTTAAAAAAGGTTGATGGTGGATCTGTGAAATTATCAGAAGCTAAACGTTAAGTGAGATGCATCATGGGAGGACCATCATGTTGTAGGAGTACATTAAAGTACAGTAGTCATGGTAACACATCATGTTTGATATGGATCACAGATGATGTACACACAGTACTGTATACAATGCATGTAAAATTAGAACAGAAAGTTTTACATCTCAGAAATAGGATTCATCATGAAGTACCATAAGCATGTAAGGCTTCATTAAAGGGCAGTAGTCATAATAACAAGTCATGTTTGATATGTGAATGTGAATCAACAGCTTTTAGAGAAAAAAGTCACCATTTTTTGTCGAAATCATTTTAACATCGCGATAATACACTTCCGCATTGCGTTGATAAAAATACTTCGTCAACAATCGAAAAACTTCGACTGTATGACAGAGTATTTTCATTGGTTAACGAAAGACGTGACCTGTTAGGTCAAAGGAAGTTTTTCATGTCAAATTATGATGAAACCATGGCGGAAATTAGCCTTGTATCGAGAGTTTGCATACAATCTTGCCTTTGACTGTTTTCCCACAGACCCTACTCATTTTTGCACCGTAAATTCAGACGGTATGTAAACCGTATTGTAATAACATTTTTGTTTTTTGTTCATATTTGTTTCTTTATTGTAAAAAGCATCGTTGAAATCAATGACGACTCGTTTCGCATGTCTGTTTTCTCAAAAAGACATAATATTCCTCCGAGACCGGCGCTGTGAACGAAAAATGTAATTCGGATAATGATTCAAGGCTCGGAAGATGGTTACAGTTTTAAATTTTTTTTCTGAGGTGGTCCTTGAGTATAAGCCCACCCGTTATTCTTTTCCGATTTTACATGTTCAGGCCCCTGGGCTTATACTCGGGGAAGTACGGTATATGTCTTGTAAAATTCGGTAAATTAGGAGGGGGGCCTTATAATCAGATATATGACTTGTTGTAAAATTTGATAACATATTGAGCAGAGATTTATACTTGAACAAGTACAGTAAATGTTATGTTATATTTGGACTGTACTGTGGGTAATATCAACTATATATTATTGAGATATGAATGTAGGAAAAAATATGAATTATTCAAATCAATATACTAACCTGTGGAGACCAGTCACCGTTGAACAGTCAGTCAATTTAGGTGTGGGTGGGTATTATCTTTTCGGTTCGAATAGCAAATAATTAAGATGCTATATTCTTGTAGTACAGCCTGTCATCTGTAAAATATAAATAGTAGACAATAAAGGCAACTGTTGGCTTACATGCACTTCTAATGGAGCTTCTAATACAATACATGTACATTGTATGACAGTACTTAGTGAAATCTAATAAAATACACAACTATTTTTATTTATTGATTTCAATATGAAAATACTACTTTGCTGCATTGCTGTAATCTTTTTGTTTTTTATTGTTGTTTAATTTATTATTGTTGTGTAGTTTTAAGTGACCTTACTGCTGTACTCTTCAAATTCATATAACTGTGTAAATAAAAAAAAACAAGCAAAAAAACAAAAATTTACCTCAATATTTTTAAGAGATGGTACAGTGGTTAGCGTGTTTGATGATTCTTTATTTTCACTTGGAACTAATTTTCGCTGAAGGAATGATTCAGTGAAAATAAAATCCAGTAAATAAACTTTTTCCCTATATTTTACATTCAATTCGTCAAAAATCAGTGAAAATAAATTCTACATGTTACACCAAAAAAGTCTTTTGAGCTAAAATTAATTCCAGATAAAATAAAGTATTTTACAGTAAAATATATTTTAAATAAACACATTCATGATTTCAAAATGCAAGTTTTAATTCATTGCTCTAATTTTCATCATAGATGGTATATCTCAAAATTAAAATACAAATAATTTTTTTTTATTTCCCTGATATAACACTAAAATCAAAGAAAACTTAAAAAGAACTCTTGTGTGAGACGTATTAAAAATGAATTCAAAATTCAGGATTAGCCTTGCAAACAAGAACCTTGGCAACTAATATTTGTCTGCTATTTGAGATGAACAACATGAAATTCCAAAACTAATTAGATCGTCACATTGTCTTGGAGTATTTATGCACCAAGATTCATTGAAATAAGATGATAAGTTGGCTGACATTTCTCCATTTCAACTGTGGTGGCACACTTTCTTTAAGATATTTCAAGGTTATATGTGGAGACAATAAGCCCTATATTCTCATCCTTTAAGGGAAGTCACTGTGTTAAAATTTCATGTTGTCACATAGAACAAATATTAAAGTGAAAAACAACTGAAAAGACAAAGGTATACTTACTCTACAGTAAGTACTTCATCTCTACCAGTACCATAGAAATCCCATAAAAATACAGCTTTACCAACACTAATCAATGCCAAGCTATCAGGTGTAAAGCAGAGTTTCTTCAAATTCTCAGAATGGCTTATGAACACCTGTTATATAAAAATTACAAACATTTTATTATGTTGACATTATTGATAGTAGCTGCTGCTTACAGTAAGTAGACAAAGCAGGTATTATAACATTGAATACATGGCAAGGTAAATACTATGTTAAAGCAGAGTAAATCAGAGTACTTTGCATGTGATTCAAACAAACTGAAGCTGTGCAGACAAGCATCGGGATGAATGTGAATTTCCCAAGTCATTGATATGTTCTACTACCTTAAATATTGTAGTTGAGTTGAAGCACATATACAAGGCAGAATTTGATTCGTCAACAAAACCTGCCAACAAACAAACAATCTGCCGTTTGATTGGTCTAACTGTTAATTATTAGGGTTGAGTAGCCAATCAGAAACATTCTTGTACGTAGCTTTGTATTGACTCAAATATTGTGATTAGCTCTCCAGATGTGGTAAAAATGATACTTGAATCAGAACATTAATTTATAGTCAATGTTCAGTATAACTTTTACCTGGAAATTGAGATCCAGTCTCATATGATAGTCCATTACTTTGACTACTTTATCACCAGTGGTAGATAAATGTCTGCCATCGGGAGACACATCCAGAGATGTACAGCCAGGATGGTGTATGTTAGATATCTAAATAAATAAATATATGAATATTATGTAAGATTCAACTGTTTTTGTGAATATCTCAGATAAAAATATTATTTTGACTACAATTTCAGAAGTCCTCTCCAAATACAGGAAATATGGGACAGTAACAAAATTGTGAAATTTTGTAGTAGTGAAAATTTATCTGGGTTTCTATGACAACAGCGGAAAAATTGTTGTCATCATGAACGCCATAGAGTTATAAATTTGCGACAAATTTCTAGCAGCGAAAATTAAGTGCTTTACAGTACATTTTGATTTGAGATCAAGATGTCAGGAAATCTTCTGAAATCTGTATTTAGATTATCACTTAGGGATCAATCAAAAAATAAATATATATTTATAACATAGAATTGACAATATGTGAAAACACTAAAATGGTAAATATAATGAATAATGTACCTCACTCAAGAGTCTTCCAGTTATGAAATCTAGTTTGAGCAACCTGGATGATGACATCACAACCAGTAAATGTCTTGTTTTATGTGGTGCATAACAAACTTTAACAGCAGTATCCAACATTGTACATTTCATTCCTGTGTTTATACATGTGATATCAACACGAACGTACAACCTGAGTACAAAACATGGCATGGTTAGTAAGGAATGAGTAGATTATCAAATAGCAAGTGTACCATGGCCATTACTGTGTAGTTACACTGAACACTTGATGCTGGTGGTAGCTAGGAGCCGCCCAGGGAGTAGAAATGTATGACTGCTTTAATACAGCCATGGTAGATGGGAAGGAGTAATTCAGTATTGTACCTCTCAAAGATTACTCATAGAGGTAGAGTTACAGTAAATCTTTCTTAACAATGATGTATCCAAAATACTAAACCACACAATAACATATCAACAAAACCATGTAATTGACCAGACTTGTTCACACTGCAATGTGCCACTTTTAATAAAAAAATGATATAAAGTTATGACAGCCTACCTCATCCAATGATCTTGCATCTACAATGCTAACAGTAAACTCAGTGGGTCCAACAAATGCTATATGCTGTTCATCTCTACTCATCAGGTCCATACCCTTCTCCTTTACAAACAGTGTTGCCAAGCAACCACATCATCTGATAACCACTCTCTCCATCATGTAGTGCTATAAATCCAAGAAAACCACAACTGTACAAGTACCGGTAGTTGCCATTTGGTGAGTAAAAACAAGACCAGTAACTTTACCACCATGCTGTATGAAATTTAACAAAAGATATCAAAGCTCTCATTAAATAATACTGAGTGTACATATACAGACATGCTTCAGTAAGTTTGGTAAATCTCACACACTATCATTTTGAGGCATGGTAATGATACTTTACCTGTGCTCTGCTAGCAGACTTGTTGTGAAAACATTAAAAGGTCTACCACACCCATTATCAAATCTACATGCAAATACTTGTGAATAAAGACGGATGATAGATGATAGCACACGGACATTTCTTAGATGCATTGAAGTCATACAACTATATACACAGAACATTTGAAACATTGATGCAATATTAGATTACAACTTACTTGATTCTATCTGCTGGATCTTGAGTTGGTTGGAAGGATGCATCAAAACATACATCATCAAAGTCGGCTGTATGACACTCTCCCAGATTAATGGGTGCAGAATGCAGAGAACCATTCCATACACGTCATAAGTGTACATTATCACGGTCACATGATACCATCCTACTGAAATAGAAATACCAGAACATCACTTCATTTTATTTTAGTAAGACTATTATGACAATTAAGTCACAACTTATTGCTGTAATGAATACACTGTAATAATATGACTATGTGGAGCTCCTATACTGTTACACAAATAAAATGTGCTTTTTCAAACATGTACCATATTTGCTGTATTAATGGTGCATATGTTTATTACTGTAAGAGTCATCAATAGACATTATTCATAAATAGCTGCTGAGATTTTGTTGAGAGCGACAAAGCCATGCAAATTGCCCCCCCCCCCCCCGATATTGTTACATTCTCTATCGCCATCTAGTCTACTGTTCCTAATACCATGGTTTCCATGGTCACAGGAACAGTGGATTAGACAACGTTAGAGCATGGAACAATATTTGAGGGAGGGGGGGCAATTTGCATGGCTTTGTCGCTCTCAAGTCTCATTGTTCTCTCGCTCTCAACGAGATCTTGGCAACCATTTCCAAATAAGGTCTATTAATGATCTAGCACACTGTAAATGACTTACCGTGTATCATCAAAGTTGGCAATCTTTTTCTAACAATGTCAACATCTGTATGGGATTTTGCCATGACAGTCACCTCACCACTTCTATTTACATGTGATGTATTCCATACTACAACTAACTGTTGAAAAGAAGACATTAACATTTAGAAATTTGGAGATTAAAATCGGTTATGGAAGTTATGTGACACTTCAATTTGTTACAGTAGTCGCTGTGTTAAGCATTCAATATAGTGCTACTAGTGATGTTTTGAGTATCTAGTGTCATGATTTACAATTCCACCACCAACACCACCAGTATGTGAAAAACTATAAAAATCAAAGATGGATAAATGATGAGTTGATTAATACTCCAAACGCATACTTTGCGGTATCCTCATAAAACTCTTATTATTGTTCATCTCCTTGATTCAACTGCTTGGTGTATAAAGCCCAGTACTGCGGAAAATGAGGTGGATGAAAAGTAGTGGAACTTACTATGAGCTCTCTTTCAAAACACACAAACCATCTTGGGAATATTGCGTACCGTAGGTAATCATTTCATATTGGAATTTGTATTTCCTAATAAGGTAGGATGTAGATATCGTGTACAATATCACAAAATTATGACATGCTACAACTTAAGTATATACTGTAAACCACTTTAATTTTGTGAGAGAAAAATTTCTGTGAATTTCATGATTCAGTGAAAATCACCAGATGAAAATTTCTGTATACAACTATTCTGTGCATGTTTTAAACATTATCCAAGTAGCCAAGGTATTAAAAATGAAAAGAGTACTGGCAAATCAAATTCTGCATAGGCATAGTCATAGTCATAGCCTCTAACACATGATTTTTGGTTCATTTAGTGTATTTTTTTGGACGCAGCAGCCCTCAAAACCTAATGTTAACGCATTTTTCTCGTTAAGGAGTTTTTGCTGTTCCCTCTCTGGACACCAACAGAATATTTGCTGTTGTACTTAACAAAAGATTTCAGCACCAAACACAAAGGAAAGTTTATAGGATTAAAGTAGAATTTAGATCTTGTTATAATCCAAATCCCCCTTGGAGTTGTAAACAGAAATTTTCATATGATGAAATTTTGTAGCAGTGAAAATTACTCTGGAATCTGATAACATAAAATGTCAACAACTTTCACAAAATTTTTTTTTCATGAATGCCATGAAATCATTGAATCACAAAAACAGTTCACACTATATTGGATAGATATTTTTATCAAGGACTGAAATATCTACTTTAATCTGAAATTAACTGAGAATAAATTTCTAATTTTTCACTTGCAACACAATACAACACTTGTGACTATTCAGAACTGCTATTTACTCACCAAAGAGAGAAGACAGAATAAAACATGTGTTTTAAACATAGCAAGACATTCCCCAGTATTGAATTTCCATACTCTGACCACGCTAAGATGTCCTGTTTACACTGATACTAATAGTGTAGTACTACCATTGAATGTCAATGCAGACACCTGTAAAAAACACACAAACCAGTTACACTGTAACGTAAACTTTAGAAAGATTGATTAAATTTCCAGCTGAATCATTCTGTACCCAACACTAAAAACATAAAATTGTTATCCCAAATTTTAACACCACACCAAATACTGTAAAATACTTTATTTTCACTTGGAATTAATTTTCGCTATTTTTGCTGAAGGAATGATTTAGGCCAGACTTTTTTTTATTCCTTGTTTCTCGAGTTTTTATTAGTCAATTTTTTTGAGGAGGGCGAAAAAAAATTAAAATTAATTTTTTTTTTCATTAGATTTGTGTGATTCTCAAAAAATTGTAAGTGAGATCCTTGATCAGAGAGAAGAAATGAAATAAATTTTTATTCCTTGTAAAACCTGGTTGGCAATGTCACCAATTTTCAGCATTAATGAGGGATTTTTCGGTTTTTGACAACAGAGTTTCACAGCGTGTCACCACAAACCAGGCCGCCGCCATGTTCGCCTAGTAGTCTCAAGCAGCACGCAGAGGGGTCAATACCTGAGATTCACTGTCAACCAACGCGCACAATGTATAGATATAGGGGGAAAAAATGAAGATAAAAATATTTTTTTTAGCAATTTTTTCACAAGTCGGCGGGCGCGAGAAATTACGCTGAAATAAAATTTCATTTTTATTTCATTTTCGGCTCCTGTTCATTCGGCGGGTTCACAAAACAAGGGATAATAAAAGTCTGGCCTTAGTGAAAATAAAATCCAGCGAATATACCCTTTTTCCTATATTTTACATTCAACTCAGTCAAAAATCAGTGAAAATAAATTCCATACAAAACACCCAATAAGTCTTTTCAGCGAAAATTAATTCCAGCTAAAATAAAGTATTTTACAGTATATCAGTTTTTGCAAGTGGTCCACTAACCCCTTAATGCAAACAAAAGCTGAGTGACTTATGCTAAGAAGCCAAACATGGCAATAGTGGTGATCTTGAGTCAGTTGAACAGCTTTGTTGCAAACATTGATATTTATTTTTCATTTACTGGTGCAGAAATGAACAGAAAATACATGAAAATATTTGAAAACAAAGAAAATGCTCTGAAAGCTAAAAAAAAACTATTCGACGTTGTTCTACTGACCTCACAGAACACAAATACCAAATCACAGGTGCTAGACTGAATTCAGGGTTCTCCCCAGGGCTTTTTAGCGCCGAGGTCCGCGGCGCTATACCTGTGAATCTCGGCGCTTCACTTGGGACCTCGGCGCTATGTGTTCCCACCTCGGCGCTTGATTTCATATTTGACATGCCAATATCAGATGTGAAAAAGCTTTGTTCGCCACGCCGGTCGGCCCGGACCGTCACTCAAAATTAGTGACCACCACGGAAATGCTTCCGACGAGGACTATTAATTACGTACCGACCGACACGCATCCTGCCAGTCGTGGATTATAATTTATAAACAATAGACCTAGTCGCACGATACGTAGCGGCTAGTCAAATTTGTGGAATTAGCACCTCTTTCTTTGTAAGTAAATACTTTCTGCGATAGACACAGTCTTTAGATTTAAAGCTAAAATTATTTCAAAATCAATTCCACCTTGATATAACATGGTCAAATCGGAGTTCACGATCAGTTCACGCTACTCAAGAAAAAAACAACGTGTTTATTGCGTGATTTGGTAAAATACATTTGAACTGTTATCATTGCGAATCATGTAAAAACTCTTCTTTCAAGACCTAATTTACCTTTTAAAAATTGCAAATCACCTCTTTCGAAAGCTGTCATGCAGTTTTCAATTGAAATCGATGCCAACACATCGTGCTACGACATCGCTTTACTTCCGCAATGTAATTTTTATGATCACTACCATTCGGAAAACTTCGGGTTCTACCGGCATTACCATGCGTCATTTTGATTGGTTAATGGAATTTTTGACCCATCGGGTCAAAGAACACATGCTAATGTTTCACAAACATCATGGCGGGTCTGTTTTTTTTTACTGAAGCGATCAAGTGATCAAAAATAATCGCTCCCGATAAAAATAAGTCGGATTTTACTTACATTTCATATCAAAAAAAAAAAGAAGTAAAATTTGTTGAGGAATTATTGCTATAACTGGTGTATAACATGGCCAAGTAAGTTATGTCACGTCGTAACTTTGATGATCGTTTTGAAGCTTTATTTGTTCGCTCATTACTGTAATTGTAAACGTTTTAGAAGTTGATGGTACGAATAATAAATTACAACAATACGTCAATTAATTACGTGATCGATTTTTTGAAGGAGAATGTTTTTGGAGTGAATAAAATTATGAGATTCGTGAACATAAATCTGGCTTAACGTTTTGAATGCGTTTCCTTCAACGTTTTACAAAACAATTAAATTGCAACAATAATGTATTTGTGTTTGTTTTTAGTCTGCAGCATTTGTATTTCGAGAATGTTTCAAACTCTTCTAAATTGTGAAACATAATGTGTTGATTCCATTAAAAAAAATATTTGCCCTGTGACTGAGCTCACTAATATTCATAATTGTAAATGATATGCAAATTATTATGCAAATTAGCCCCGGCGCTATGCATTTTTTCTGGGGAGAACCCTGCTGAATTATGATAGCACCACAGCTCAAAGTTGTGTTGATTTTAGTGGATTTTATCTTGCAGGCATAGTCACTAGATTATAAATTCACTGGTTTGTGAAGGAAACTATACATACTATTGTTAAATTTGTATATTTAGCTGTCAGTGAAATTAGCAAAAATAAAACCAAGTGAAGGAATAAGTCTTATGCAGTACTCCTCCCCCATCAGTTATAATGAACTGTCCCTAGTTATGTTTTCCCATTACTTACCGGTATTAATTTGGGGTATAAACCAATCTGATTAAAATCCGATGTAGGTATGAGGCTCCAATTGTTTTTTTTTTAATATTGTTTTTTTTTTTTTTATATATATAACCCTTTATATTATATTTATTTGTATTTTAGTTTGAATATGTCGATTTTTTGGGTTTTTGGTTTTTCTTGCCGTTAATCAGTTCTTAGAAAATTCTGTGTCAACTTCCAAGCTGGCTATCAGCTGACTTTGTATTTTCATAAAAACTTTACAATTTTTAAAGTGAATATTATGTTCATCAATAATTTCAACATATTCTTTGTAGTATTTACCTATGTTACTTATATCAGAAATATTTAGGTAGATTATGCTGCACAATTTAGATATGTGACAGTTTTGAAAGCAAGCTAAGATAGTTTTAAGCCAGCTAGCTAAATGTTAAGTTATACTCAGACTGTACTGTATCTCCCCATTATTTTATAGATCATTACCAGAAACATCAAATTAGTTTTGTTTGGCCTCACTGATTTAGACAAGCATTTGTATTTTAATTTCAAGCTGACATGTGTTAATAAAAAATGTATACATAAATCAATAAATATGACACTAAACAGAGCATGCTGGTATATTCAGGGCTGATTAACAGTAGGAAAAACAATTTTGTGTTTTCAGTAACATCACAAATTATGCACCTAATAAATAGACATTAAAAATGACCACCTTATTAGTTGTAGATTTCCTTACTGTCATATTCTGGTTATCATTAGAGTGAAACTAACCAGTCTAACAACGCTCTGAACCCAGCTTATGTTTTCTGTTCAAGAACATTAAAATAAAAATATAAATAAACAAATTCATTTTAGTGGGTGGAATATATAAAATTTAGCATAAATATAGATAAAATATAAATGGACTAATAATACACAAAGTTATCTTGCGTTTTACCAAAAATATCTTAAGGTAGGTACAGGTATTGGAAACACAATTATTTTCTCCCTGGTATTATCGATTAACAAGGGCTGGGATATGAGGCCTTGATTTCGTGGAAATGACCTAAGCCACCAGAACAGTCGCTGACTTGGCGACTAACAAAAAGTGCCGACAGAATATCATTTATGAACGACCATTCATAGCAATCTCCCTACGACTGACTGGGAGGCTAGCTGTCGACTGGACCCCCCTTTACTCGACCAATCGCGATCACCTGCCTGACTCGAACCACAACACCAGACATCTAGGATGAGTTTAGTTGCACAGGACGTTTTTGAATCTTTCCGCCATTTCGCGTTTGTATGTTCGGAACGCTCGTGCACGTCAACAACACAAGCACAATAACCGATTTACGCGAGTTTAGTATTGTTAAAAACTACACTTGATATCCGCTATGACGTCATGTAATACTAATTTACAATTAGAAGAAAATCGTTATAATTGGAGACTACTCACCAACTGAACTTTCACCGGACAGTTTCAACATGGCTGACGAAAACATCCTGGAGGCCATCAACGTTAATTATTAAGTTCGCTGGTTCCCGGCGTCCTTTGCGAGTGGCCAGTAGTTCCAAACATGCGCAGTTCCAAACATTTACGCATGCTCGGGCCTCTGCTTCAAAATATCCGCGTGGATGGGTTGATTCATATTGCTCTGGTGTTTTCACAGGATTTAACCCGTTTTAGTTCGAATAAAGGAAATGTAAGTCGATCGATAGTTTCTACCGATATCGTGCTTGAGTTGTGTGAAGCGGATTGAAATATAATTTGGAAAATCGTGTTATTTTCGGGAAGTTTCGATGTCATGGTGTCAACGCTTTCCTCCCTGTGTTATTATATGAGTAGTATAGGGGAATTTACCGGCGACTGACTTACTATGCCGATCCCACTTTAGGTCATTTTTTATTATCCAGGAAACGTTCCGAGCGCCTGTGGATTGTAAAAGCTATAACCTCGATTACCCCACGACGGACGAAATAATCCTACCTGCGATAAAAGAAGGACCACAGCGAAACCAAGAGAGCTACAGAACTGCAACTATCCACAGCTTGGAAATCACCGCCGACCGGAAAATCGTCACAAGGAACCGTGAGTAACCACGTACGTCCACATGGTCTTGTAGTGATTCTATGTCCGTCGGGGCATGGAGCTCTTTTTTTTAGCTCCATGGTCAGGGCGACGTAACATCTACAAGCCCTTATAGTGATTACCAAAGTTACGAAAAGGGAACACACTAAATTTATGACATCTGCTCTCGTCTCGGTGTCAGTTACGTGCACAGTCAGCTGGCATTGGTGACGCTGGATGTATACCCTCTATCACAGCTGACTGTGGTTACGTGTGGCTACAAATACTTCGGCCTAGGGGGGGGGGGGTGTCGGCAGATTCCATTTTGCCAGCTGTAAATTTCAGTTGACCCACACCCTATCAAATAAAAAAAAATGGGTGACCCACCCCATCATATTTTAAAGCTAGCCCTGCGTACAGTGCTGTGTGTAAGGGGACGCGTTTGGTTGATAGATGTCCCCACCACAGCCCTGCGTACCTCCATAGACAAAGTCCGGGAGCGCACCGTAATTGGTGCGCAAGTTAAAAATAACTTTTAATAAGTAGTTTTCAGCCAAAATTGGTTGAAATGGCGATAGTTATCCGTAACAAGCATTACAAAGTTATCTGAAACTGAAATGTCTTTAAATAACAACTAGTAAAGACGGACAAATTGTAAACCGGAGGAATTATCCACCAAACGCCGCCATTTTTAATTTCATTCACGCGAGAGAATGTGTTTGTTTTTAGAGCCAAGTAGCCGATTTCATCCACAACTGGACTCCGAACTGGGAGTTCTAGACATATCTGGTAATCGATCATCATTTTTGGTACCTGGGCATGTTATTTCATTAAAAAGGTTATATTTTTCAAAGTCCCGGACTTTGTCTATGGAGGTACGCAGGGCTGTGGTGGGGACATCTATCAACCGAATGCCTCCCCGTACACACAGCACTGTACGCAGGGCTAATTTTAAAAGCATGCTGACCCCCCCCCCCCCAAAAAAAAAAAAACACAGTAAAATTAACAGTTTTGGCTCTGACATAATTACAAAATGTATTATATGTGCAGTGAAAATATCATGGTTTGCCATAATTTTGACATAAAAGAGGGAAATCTATGCTGCTAAAGATAGTAAATAAAAGCAAAGCTGTGGAGTACTCACTTGATAAACGCCCTTATAAGATAGGAAAAGAAGATTTGAATCTAGGCAATTTGAACTCTTTGAAAACTAATTTTGATTTAAAATATCTTTCATATTTTATAGACCAGGAATGCTTTACACTCGAAACACAGTCTGTGCTTATGAAAACAAAGGAAACTTTGATTTTTGCTTAAATTTGTGTTGGATTTTGGCATTTTACAGAGCAAAACATGCATATTTAAAAGTGAAAAAACTATTATATTTTCATCCTTTATTTTAATTTATATATCAACATTTTCACAAATTTTTTTGATTTGCTGAACAAAAACTGTCACAGCTCTTTGTACTAATTGCTGTGTTGTCTTTCCGTCTCCCGTTATAATTGGATCAATCCAATAAATATCTTCTACAATGGTGACTTCAGACTTTAAATAAAATAATATGATATCAGCAGCCCATGGACTTGGGATGTGTTTAAAACTTAACAGTATAATTGGGGTTCAAGCCACATTGCATAATCTGTTAGTTATTTGGTAACTTCAATCAACCCCAAAATATTTAGCCTATAACTTTGTTTTCATCAAAGAATTTATAGGCAATATAGGTAATAGTTATTATTGAGAACACATTTGTACGATTAACTTTTTTATCTTTTGTTCTGAAATCATTTTTTTTAAATATATGCATAAGCGCGTATGTGAATTCTGAAAAACATGGTGGCACCCCCTATTCATGATATCAAAAACAGGGTGACCCCAATTCGCAAAATCAAAAACAGGGTAACCCCCCTACTGATCCACCGACCCACCCTAGGCCGAAGTAACTGTCTGAACCCTAATTCACTAATTTAATTCGTAATTACTTTTAAAAAACAACCCACTGTGAAAATATGCTCAAATAAAAAACCGAGTATTCAGCTACAATTGTCACTCTTTGACAAACTCATTCAAGTTGTACACCTCATATTTTGTCACTCTTCTGAATATCTCAAAAATTACACCTAAAATGACTATTGGGAAGATATCCATTTCATTGCTTCATACAAAAACAATTAAATATATGAACAGAATATCCAACTCCAGTAACACACTCTAATATGAGGTATTCTTGGTTAACAGAAACATGAAAAGCAAATAATACATGAAAATGAAATCCATTCTTAATAATGATGCAAACTACCATGAACAGCAAAATTAATAAACCTTGATATAATACTAAAAAATATATTTTCAATACACTGGAAAAATGAAGTACATGATGACAATAGAAGAAAAGGTAACGGAAGATATAAAATAAGAATCTACCAACTTTTATAAAAACAAACAATAATATTGAACTTATAGAATAAGTTTTGTCTAAGTAACCATTCACTGAGAATTTAAACAGGGCACCAAACTCAATAGCCATCAAATGAATAGATATGTCTTCTCTGTAACACAAATCACAAATTTTGTGATTTCTTGCCCTGTCTATGCCCAACACAGAAACATTCTATTTATGGAAGGCAAAGAAAATATCCTCAAATTTCAATAAAATAAACCATGACGACAAATACAGATTTATCTTGAGCAATGAATCCCTGTCAATTCCTTTTGGCCAATATTTGCATATCTGTTTTGAATCTAGACAGCAACACTTTCTAGACATGTCACCTTATGACCTTCAAGTTTTTTTGCCATTTGCTTTGACATGTCACATTTCATGTTTTTTGTGTTTTTTTTGTATTTAATTCATTATCATCCATCCCAATGGATTTTAAGTGTTTGAATAAATAAATAAATACATGTAAATAAATAAATAAATAAATAAATAAATAAATAAATAAATAAATAAATAAATAAGTACATGTAAATAAATAAAAATGCACTACTGTTTAAATAGTCGTAAGACATAAAACTCCAGTTTCTTTATGAAAAGGAAGACCAAATTAAATCCTGAATATTTATAAATAAACAAATTATTGGCAAGTAAAGACAACGCCCACTTTCTGTTAATTGGCTAATAAAGTGGACACTGTCCTGAGATGACCTTTTATCCACATGACCAAATGTTGTGGCGTCCAATCAGCGACAAGAGGAGAATAAAAATGTTTGCAAGGTATTTAAATTGAACAGTGATTGGTTGATTAGTGACATGAGATCTGTAAGAGTTTGCAGATGTTGCATCGCCTTGGTAATATTGACTTAGAAACATTACAAAACCCTGTGCATATGTCCCCAGATTTATCAAATTTGTCTGATTAATGTTTATCATAAATCACTTCTCAAGGGTTTGATGAACTTTTGTAGTTAATTTGAGATTGATCAGTTCAATTTTGTTGGCATACAAAATGTTTTGTACAATTACTGGAAAGTTGCAAGTTGAAAGTTATTTATTTTTACCGTACATTATTGTAGACACCAAATTTGCCTATTAGTTGGCAGGTCGGTAGGGCGCCACCACAGTTCAATTAATTCTAAGTGGAGGTAACACAGGGCGAACAAACACATTAGGTTTTAGGAAAGGTCAGAGGAAAATAGACAGCAAGTTGGTGATTGGTAATCTTTAGTCCCTTGGACTTGTATGATTATTTACGGGAACTTACAGAACAGTGGCAGGGTTTGTGAAGTTGTCAAGTTGAAGTCTGCAATTAATCGTATGTGTTAAAGATTGAAGTTTTTTGGTACTACTTGTATGATTATTTACGGGAACTTACAAAACAGTGGCAGGGTTTGTGAAGTTGTCAAGTTGAAGTCTGCAATTAATCGTATGTATTAAAGATTGAAGTTTCTTGGTACTACTTGTGTTGCTATATTTACGTACACTCTGTTGTGTTGGAATCGCGTGAATATTATCGAACATATTGATGGTTTGCTGTAACCTATCTTCGACCCGCCCTTCGTCAGATGACATACAGTGTCAAGCTCTATGTAGATGCAGTAGTGCAATCGCCAACCGGAATTATTGCGTCAACAATTATTTATTTTTATCTCGTGTTGTTCCAACTCCTCTCGCCCAGTCCAGTTTTCTAGGAAACCACTAATTTATGTGAGTTGTATATTTATATTCAAATCAGTCTACATGTATTCCATTTATTGTTGAATTTTTTAAGCTAGGAATTTTGAGTTTGACCACGGGGCTTATACCCAGGTAAGGGCTTATGCCCGGGGAAGGGCTTATGCCCAGGGAAGGGCTTATACCCAGGGAAGGGATTATACCCAGGGAAGGGCTTATACTAACATTAAAATAAATAATATATTAATTGTTTAAAAAAATCAAAATGGGACCCATATCAAATACAATATTTAGGGTTGAATGAGAGACTTAACATGAATAAATCATAAATCAGGTAATAAATATACATTTCTGTCTTTTGTTCGATTAATATTGTGACGGTTAAATTTCATAAATTTAATTTTTCCATTGCAAATTTCCGTATAACAAATCAGACATGACAGAATATTTTTGGATTAGGCATACATTGTACATGTATGTCTACTGTTTATCAAAAAGTGTGTTTCTGTGGGGGTGCTTAGACAATGAGTGAGTGGTTTCCCTGGTGAGTGGTGTCCCTGGTGAGTGGTTTCCCTGGTGAGTGGTTTCCCTGGTGAGTGGCTTCCTGAGTGAGTGGTGTTCCTGGTGAGTGGTTTCTCTGGGTGAGTGGTTTCCATTTGTTTTCACTTTGTGTGTAACAGACTGATTTTACTCAAACTTTACTTATCTCCTTGAGATTTTATATTTAGGTGCCTTGGGTTGATTTCTCAGATTTGTTTATTTTCATATTGATAAATTAGTTTTTGATGACTTTTCGAAGACCACCAGCCTGATTGTTTTGATATCTTATACATTTTAGATGGATCACTGTCAGATTGATTTCATTCCATTCTCTATCTAATAATTCATTAAGTATTGATAACTACAATTTTCTCATTTTAATGAATACGGTATTCTTGTTATCTTCAAAATGGCTAGACTGATTGATTTGATATTCCTTTGTGATTATGCATCTAAAACAGTGAAGCTATATCAGCTGACAGGCTGCTTGTTTCATGATTTTACTCAATATACAGTATTGTGGGCTGCTGTGTCATGTGACCTCATTAAAATGCATAAATTTAATTCTAAGCAGGCACTTAGGGTTTCTATGGTCAAAATATAATAATCCAGTATACAATACCATATTTTTTCTATTAGTATCACATGCGCTTACATAAATAACAAAGGTGTTTCTATGTTGCAACATTTGCGTAGTAGTCATTGGTGGGACGAGATCATTGGGTCCTGATGTGTGTACATGGTCGAAGCCATGTCAGGCCTAATCCTATAAGAACTAATCTCACCTATACACAGCTCCTTTTGCTTGCTTGAGCCATATGGCTTTGATAAAACGCTGTTGTGTAAACACAGCAATTAATTCAGTATGCAATACCATATTTAGACAGTTTCAGATCATTTTTGATCAAAAGGTTTGTCAATTTTATCAACATTTCATAATTTTGTAGATGGTGACAAAATTTGACAATGGTGCTGGAAAGGTTAAGTTTTAAAGTTGTCTGGGGATGCCTTCAACTAGTTTTAAATGTCTAAAAATAGATTGGTGGGATAATACATGTATACAGGTAAGGGCTTGTACCCAGGGAAGGGCTTATACCCAGAGAAGGGATTATACCCAGGGAAGGGCTTATGACCAGGGAAGGGCTTATGTCCAGGTAAGGGCTTATACCCAGGGAAGGGCTTATACCCAGGTAAGGGCTTATGTCCAGGTAAGGGCTTATACCCAGGGAAGGGCTTATACCCAGGTAAGGGCTTACACCCAGGTAAGGGCTTACACCCAGGTAAGGGCTTATGACCAGGGAAGGGCTTATGACCAGGGAAGGGCGATATAATGAATATGTGGTCACACTCCCTATATTACTGGTCTTGTAACTACTGTTTTTGATATGTAATTACTCATATTCTTACGATAGTATGAAGTCAGTTTTCAGTTTCCTACCTGCCATCATTTACCTAGTCTTGTTTTCCAATGTTTTTTCACCCAACCACACCAGTTATAGACATTCTAGAAGTAGTTTTATCGATGGAAAGTGTAATTTTTATGGGAAGTTATTTTATTATTCTTTATACTAGGAGTTTTCACATCTTATATTATTTATCTTGAAAACAACACGCATTGTGTTTGATTGAGATGAATGGCATTTTATTTTATTTTTATTTTTTATCATGTCGGGTCAATTTGGTCAATTTCATATTTTCTCTACCAGGTCATCTGTTTACTCATATGACAAAAGGAATTATGTTTTTGCTAGACATAGCAGGTGATGTGATGGGGTGGCATACTTATAATTCTAAGATCTGTTATGAAGAGTAAATCTGTTGTATATATTATTTTTACCTGCCAAAATTTGTCAAGCACATGATTGTAAATGTCATATGCACTGGTCAGTATTAAATGGAATTTTAATTTATAATTTTTTTTCTTTGAAACCATCATTCACATTTAACACCTAATCTGACTTTTAATCTTGTACATGCTGTACTATATATTTTGGCTCTCATTATTTTTCTAATATTTTAGTATCGACCTAAGTATTTTTATCGACCTAATTTTGCTTATATCATTACATGGTTTAGAGACTTTTATAAAGATGATTTATTGAGGAAATATTTATCATTGTTTCTAGATTTTTTCTCCTAATTTGGTTTACTATGTTTGCTATATTACAAGCACATTTTCAATAGGAGTGCAAACCAAAAATCACATTTGTTGTACAGTGAATCAATAAAATATTACTTAATTTGACAACAGAAACACCTCTGTAATTTAAGTGCATGTGTCTCTAATAGAACAAATACACTACTTCAAAACAGTTAAAAAGATGGACTTTGATATTAACGCATCGCATCTCAGAAAACTGAAATCATCCCTGTTATTTATGGTGCCAGCAATGATGTGTTAATTGTGTCTAGATTTTATTCTCCTGTCTTTGTCCCTTTTAAGATTTTTTTTTCACTATATTATGTCTGTACTTTTCTTACCAGATAAACCAATATGAATCAGAAAGCCAAGCTACATGTAGTTGGTTTGTACATGGAGTGTGTTGGTGGTAACACCCAGTCTATATCAGTATCATGGTCCAACAGAAGATTACGAGTGTTATCGTTTTTCCTGTCAGTTGAAGGTCAACATTTCAAAGACTCTACTGGTAATATCAACTTGGATGTCAGTGATGTGAGTATTCCCATATTAAATCTTTAAAGTTGTACTCTGAGATATTATTAGTTTCATCTGTGTTTTAGAACTACTGTGTGAAAGAAATATTGAATGGTCTTGCACTAATGTGTGGCTTAATTAAGGTAGACAATTGTATTCTAGCACATCATTGAAAGTTTAAATAGGTATAAGAACAAATATTCAGATTTCCAGGATTGTTAGTCGTTGACTGGAAACAGTCTGGGGGCATATGGATTGGATTCCTTCTATCCGTCACAGTATCACAGAAGTTCATGGACCATTTTTTTTCCAAACTTGGTACATGGTTGATACATGATGGTATACGTATGCCCCAGATTTGTTTTCTGTTCAGATACAAAATGGCTGACTAGTGACCATATATCCTTGTTGTGCTGGCTGATTCTGTTCAAATTTAGAATATGGGTAACACCTTTTGACATGCCAAGGCACAGTCATTAATATTCAGATTTGTTTATGAGATTAGCCGACTGGTGGCCATTTTGTTCATCAAAAAGTACTTATTTTTGTTAATTTTTGCTTATAACTTGAGATTACAAATTGTTGACAATTTGAGTTTAAATAGGTATAAGTGAGTGTATCTACCGCTAGAACATCTGTCTGTTGCTCAGGGCGTAGTCTTTCGATGTAACTGTGTCAAATGTATTCAGTTTTCACAGTTATACCCTGCATGTGTCTCTTTCATCAACTTAATTCATGATTGCACATATGTTCAATATGTCTGTGTGTCTAGAATGCTGATTACTGTGTGAGTGTCTTCAAAGCCCAGCCGAATAATGAGTAGGAGTCATGGATGTACCACAGAGGGCGCACTACAAGCCTGTCAGAAGGGTCATGTTTGGTTCAGCATTGGATTTGGAAGTCCCTTGCTTGTCTGTCAGTGAAGATAGAACACTGGTAAGATTCCTAAATGATTACCATACCAAATTTTTTATTCACTTGTTTTGATGGATTTTCACTAAAAATCCATTTTAAACTTTTGTCAAGGATATCTTTAATGTAAAGATTTTTGTCTTACCATTTCATGGATGCAAGTGTTTGATTTGAATATTTTGTTTTAAAACTGGTTCTAAATATTTCCCTAGTCATATTCATGAAGCCTAATTTAATATTTAAGAGTGGTTGTCATGGCGACACTTGAATGTGGGTCCCATGTGCCATACGCAGTGCATTTTTAGGTAGCAAGAAGAGAAAAAAAATTTTTTTTTTAATTTTTTTCTTCACAATTGAAAACACTTCTTTAAAGTTCTTTAAACACTATAGCTAATTAAAAAAATCTGAATTTCTTTAGGATGCTATTCAAAATTGTTGAAACATTAAACAAACGAGCACTGCTATGTTTTTGCATAATGTTTGCCTTTTGAGATGCTTAGATGATCAGATGCACTTGTACTATCGTACAGTCATAACATCCTTTCCGCTATCTTAAGTCAATTTAATGTTTACTCAGTTGAATGTGCACATAATGACCTTTAACCTATTTATTTTTTGCATATAGGTTGAGTATGCTATCTCCAGCAGCACCATTGATAACGTACAACTTATCAGTTCAGACAGAATTGAACAGAGTGCCATTCCTCAGTACTTCACCATGTATCCTCCAATCACAAATGAAAATTTTCTCTTGTTAGCCAATGACCAGGTGAGTAAATATGAAACGAGAATTGTAATTGGTCAGTTATTGTTGATAGAACTGGACCATATAAAGGTTTTGGTCATCATTTTTCAATTTATTTTATTTTATACGAGATAATATTTTGAATTGTTCTTTAAATTACTGTGTCCCATAATAATTTGGAACTATGGGTCACAGTAATTTATGTTACCCATAAATAGTACATACTCATACCATCACATATTTCATATCACAGGTTTTTCTAGAAAAAACTGCAAGAGGGAGCACTGCAATTCAGCGGCGCTAAGTGGGGGACATAGGGTTCTTCCTACCAGGGTGTGGAGTTTTTGATAGTTCTAGGTTAAAATGGAGCATTCTATGGCTTTCTTGGGGCCAAAATTACTATCAGACATGTCACAGTTGAAGACTGTGGCCACATGTGATCCCTGGTCATTAAGAATTTTATGGTTGCCAGAGGATCTGCTTCCAAGGGGGTAAGGGGGTGCATGGACATCGAATAAGGGCGCTGAACCCCTGTTCTCTTGTTTAAAAAAATCCATGCATATTATAGTCCCAAGACCAGAATAAATATATAGAACTGATCTGATAGTGTAACTTTAATCATATGAATATTTGTGAATCACAGGAAACACTGAATTGTTAAGATTCAACCAGATTCACTGTAATAATTTATGCAAATTACAAATTTTTAAACTGTAAATTTGAACATTTATTGTTGACACTTAAATTTGTACATGTATTCATTTCATTACATTTGTTACACATATAAATCTAAGAGTATTGTCTCAGAGAACAATAGTTTTCAGTATTATAATATTACATTCATTAAAAACACATACACTGGAGTGCTTGACTGGATTTTCTATTTGTCTCTGCTACTCTCTCTAACACTAATGTGTTATATGTTAGTGTATTGCCCAATTGAGGAACACATCCTATGTACAAAATGTAAAAATTTCTTAGTTGATTATACTTTGTTGTGTTCTAGATACAAATATAATCTCTGTGTTGTCAGCAATCAATTTAATATGAAAGACAAATAACATATTGAGTTTATTTTTATTTTCATCACTGCAGTTCAAATACAAGCTTTATAACTCTATGACTAAGATGTGACGGAGGTCACTACTTGCACCAACCTATGGATCACCACTTCAGAGGTAAGTTGGTGATTATTTTGAAGAGGTGAGAAGTACCATTGCTGTATGTTTTGCTCTATTAGAAGCATATCTCCATGGCAAGTGGATATGCAAGCCTAAAGTTTATATTTTACATTCCAACCTGAAGTTGTCAGCTCCTCCAGCTGTTGTGATCTTTAACCCACAATCTTGTTCATTGCATCAACACAATTCAAATTATTAACTGCAGCTGAGGGGTACATAAATATTTGTCTCCCTAAGTCATTGCCAATTGTCACATCAGGAAGACAAATCTTTATATACTCCAAAGTTTACACTTAATAATTGTTTTATTTCTCAAATTATTAACAGCAGCTGAGGGGTACATAAAGATTTGTCCCCCTAAGTCATGGCCAATTGTCACATCAGGGAGACAAATCTTTATATACTCCAAAGTTTACACTTAATAATTGTTTTATCTCTCAAATTATTAACAGCAGCTGAGGGGTACATAAAGATTTGTCTCCCTAAGTCATGGCCAATTGTCACATCAGGAAGACAAATCTTTATATACTTCAAAGTTTACACTTAATAATTGTTTTATTTCTCAAATTATTAACTGCAGCTGAGGGGTACATAAAGATTTGTCTCCCTAAGTCATGGCCAATTGTCACATCAGGGAGACAAATCTTTATATACTCCAAAGTTTACACTTAATAATTGTTTATTTCTCAAATTATTAACAGCAGCTGAGGGGTACATAAAGATTTGTCTCCCTAAGTCATGGCCAAATGTCACATCAGGGAGACAAATCTTTATATACTTCAAAGTTTACACTTAATAATTGTTTTATTTCTCAAATTATTAACTGTAGCTGAGAGGTACATAAAGATTTGTCCCCCTAAGTCATGGTCAATTGTCACATCAGGAAGACAAATCTTTATATACTCCAAAGTTTACACTTAATTGTTTTATTTCTAAAATTAGTAACTGCAGCTGAGGGGTCCATAAAGATTTGTCCCCCTAAGTCATGGTCAATTATCACATCAGGGAGACAAATCTTTATATACTCCAAAGTTTACACTTAATAATTGTTTTATTTCTCAAATTATTAACAGCAGCTGAGGGGTACATAAAGATTCGTCCCCCTAAGTCATTGCCAATTGTGACATCAGGGAGACAAATCTTTATATACTTCAAAGTTTACACTTAATAATTCTCAAATTCACAGTTTATTATCAGGTTTGAATGGTGACGATATCTTTCATTCTGGCTCTCTGGGAAAAAAGAAAACACTTCATGGATGTACAGCATATAGGTGCCACTATCACCATGGCAACAACTTAAAATATACAGTGCCAGAATTAATTGAAGGGTGGTGATCATCACAACCGTGTGCAGTCAAATTTAGTGTAAATAAACAACATATTTGACCCATACACGTATATGTTGCTACCCATAGTATGGGACCCATATCAAACTCACACAGTCACAGTCAGAATCTCATTCCTCACAAGTAAGTATTAGTATAATTTAAAATCACTGAATATGTTTTCAAACAGAAAGAAGTCTGCAAGATGGCATGGGAGTTGTTATTAGATGTCTTGAAGCTTCCCAAGTAGAGACTGTATGTGATGTATTTTGGTGGTGATGAAAAAAATAGGATTAGGTGCGAATGAGGAATGCAAACATATATGGATTGATATTGGGTAAGTCAAATACTGTAAACCACGTTATTAGCTCCACTGTCAATGCAGATGACCCAGCAGAGCTGTTGGTATGGGGGTCTCTCCGGCGTCGTCAGTCCTGCACCCTGTGTTGTATGTCCCGCGTGAAGTTTTCATTTAAATGACTTCTTCTTCAAAAGTACTTGACCAATTACATTCATATTTGTACCAAACGTACTTTGGGTAGTTCTCTGTCAGATTTGTCAAATTCATGTCAAAATGGGGAAATTTGGATTTTTAGTGAATATTTTTGTCATTTTTGGTATTTTTTTTATTTTCAACAACTACTTCAAATGCTTTCATATTTCCAGCAATTATACGTGGGCTGGTTCTCTGTCAGATTTGTTAAATTTGTTTCAAAATATGCAAATTTGGATTTTTAGTGAAATTTGTTGTCATTTTTGGTAAAAAATGTTATTTTAGACAACTAGTCCTAAACCGTAAGTTCAAATGCTTTGATATTTACAGCAATGGTACTTGAGGTGGTCATCTGTCAGATTTTCTAAATTTGTTTCAAGATATGCAAATTTGGATTTTTAGTGAATATTTTTGTCATTTTTGGTAAAAAATGTTATTTTAAACAACTAGTCCTAAACCGTAAGTTCAAATGCTTTGATATTTACAGCAATGGTACTTGAGGTGGTCCTATGTCAGATTTGCTAAATTTGTTTCAAGATATGCAAATTTCGATTTTTAGTGAGTATTTTTGTCATTTTGGGGAAATTTTTTTATTTTCGACAACTAGTCCAAAACCATGAGTCCAAGTGCTTACATATTTCAAGCAAGGATATGTGGGGTGGTCCTCTGTTAGATTTGTTAAATTCGCCTCAATATATTCAAATTTTGATTTTTGTGAATATTTTTGTCATTTTTGGTAAATAATGTTATTTTCGACAACTAGTCCGAAACCGTGAGTCCAAATGCTTACATATTTCCAGCAAGGATACGTGGGGTGGTCCTCTGTCAGATTTGTTAAATTCGCCTCAATATATGCAAATTTGGATTTTTAGTGAATATTTTTGTCATTTTTGGTAAAAAATGTTATTTTCGATAACTACTCCAAAACCGCAAGTCCAAATGCTTTGATATTTGCAACAATGGTACTTGGGGTGATCCTCTGTCAGATTTGTTAAATATTTGTGAATTTTAAGTGAATATTTTTGGTAAAAAATGCTATTTTCGACAACTAGTCCTAAATCGTAAGTCCAATTGCTTTCATATTTGCAGCAAGGATACGTGGGGTGGTCCTCTGTCAGATTTGTTAAATTCGTCTCAAAATATGCAAATTTAGATTTTTAGTGAATATTTTTGGTAAAAAGTTGTATTTTCGACAACTAGTCCTAAACCATAAGTCCAAATGCTTTGATATTTATAGCAATGTACTTGGGGTGGTCCTCTGTCAGATTTGTTAAATTTTTCGTCAAAATATGCAAATTTGGATTTTTAGTGAATATTTTTGTCATTTTTGGTAAAAAAAATTATTTTCTACAATGAGTACGAAAACCGTAAGTCCAAATGCTTTGATATTTATAGCAATTATATGTGGGGTGGTTCTCTGTCAGATTTGTTAAATTTTTATCAAAATATGCAAATTTGGATTTTTAGTGAATATTTTTGGTAAAAATGTTATTTCCGACAATTAGTACTAAATCGTAAGTCAAAATGCTTTGATATTTGCAGCAATGGTTTCCGAATGCTTCATGCCACTTTTCTGATTCTTGTTCCATGAGAATGAAGACAGCGGAGCTATTTCGACCGTCAGGTCACTTGTTCTTCTGTATAACAAATAGTCTGTGAAATGCTTCTATCAAGGGTATTTATTGACGATCAGATTTTGTTATCATCCAAAAAATATAATAGTGAAACTGTGGTGTTATCTTGCATTTGTTGGTTTGGCTGCTGTGACAACAGAGTTGACTTGACTCAACACAGATGGCGCTGTTATAAAAGCTGCTGTGCTGTATTAACCGCCTTCATTGTGTTTTATATTCTCCTTTTTCCATAAAAATACAAAACATCTCTTTATCATAATTATCGTTTGGTTTCTCATCCAGATTACTTGAAAGGGTTCTTCAATTCAGCATTAGGGATAAGATGGGTGACGTCAGTCCATGCCGCTCTGTTCCAAGATGCACTTTGATTGGATAGACAGACATCTCAAGATAATATGAATGATTCTAACGTCTTAGAACTCTGGAATCTTGATTTAACAGGTAAGTATTGGATAACAATTATGTATTGCAGGGGTTTTTCTAGAAAAAAACTGCTAGAGGGAGCACTGCAATTCAGCGGCGCCAGCAAGTGGGGGAGATGAGGTTCTCCCTACCAGGGTGTGCAGTTTTTGATAATTCTAGGTTAAAATGGAGCATTCTATGGCTTCCTTGGGGCCAAAATTACTATCAGACAGGTCACAGTTGAAGACTGTGGTCACATGTGATAACTGGTCAATCAGAATTTTATCTATGGTTGCCAGAGGTTCTGCTGGTAAGTGGGTACATGGCCATGGCATGAGGGCGCTGTGCCCCAGTTTCCTTGTTTAAAAAAAGAACCTGTATTGTTCATGTGGCTGAATAAAATGAATAATATGTTTCTGGTAACATTTAAAACAATAGTAGGGAGAGTAGATAGGTAGGAATATTTAATGAAAATTAATTAATTATTCTCAAACCTAGTTTGTTAATATGTAAATTAATGCAATTCTTGATAATCAGGGCCATGTCGATAGCATATATACTGACTTTATCAATGCTAAATGCATCAGTCATAGGCATCATTTTGGCATGGAAAGTGGTTATTGACAATCAGTGTTCCTCCTGGGCCTCTGTTACATCAGGTGTTCTGCAATGATCTCTGATTGGCTGATTACTTTATTATTTATATTAATGACATACCATCAGTTCTTAGACACTCAAACTGTTTATTGTATGCTAATGATGCAAACATTTACCAACAAATTTATGATAACACTGATTGTATGTTACTTCAAGATGTCATAAACTTTGTACATCAGTGAATTACAAACTATCACTTAACCTTTTCACCACTAGTTTCCTCTTTTCATCACAAATTCACAAAATAGTCCTGTTTATAGTCTGCATTTTTTTCAGAAGATTGGAACAGGAAAAGCTAATTTTTTGAGTAAAATTTGAAAATTTACTGAAATTTTATCTGTTGGCTCCAAAATAAGGGTTCATTTCCAGAAATATTGAAGAATATAGAGAAAAGTGCAGACAAATTTAGGCGAGGAAGTCTGGTGGTGAAAAGGTTAATGTAGACAAGTGTATCTCTTTTACTACCAAAAGAAATGTTACCAGTCATGAATATTTCATTTATGGGGCCTTGCTTGCCAATTCAGAAAAGGTTAAAGATCTTGGTATTTTATTGACTTGTAATTTAAATATCAATGTACATGTGTCCATTGTTGTCAGTAAGTCATTTAGAATTCTTGGCTTTATAAAACATACGTGTTCTGTATTTAAAGAAGTCACTGCAATGTACGTAATCCGCAATACTCAGTGCTCTGAGACTTGAAGTTGCAGTTGTCAACAATGAATAGAGGAAAAGAAATGAGGTCATCATAGATTTTATTTAATTGTAGATGTGAATCGTGTAATATCACATCATTTCCACAATGGTTGGCATAGGCACATCGATAAAATATTGGAGTGACATCTCGGCCTCGGCCTCGGCCTCGGCCTTCTTGGTTTGCCAAGTTTTTCTACATAAATAATTATTTTCATTGTTAAAACTATCTGTTTCATGTTGATGTCAGAGTCAATTTTTCTGTTTAGAGCAAAAATAAAACCTGTTCAAAATCAAGAGATGACCTTTAACCTTGTTGCATTTACAGGTTAATACAGTATCAAGCACAAGGAGAAATAATTTTGAAATGAAATATTTATTTGGCATAGCTGGAAAAACACTAAATTTTTTTGCAAATTGGGCTTGCATTATTGCAATTGTTTTCTTCTGTACAAGCATGGTATTGGAAATTTGTTTATGCAATTTTTTCTGCAGTAATGAACATGATACTATATTCTGTTGTTGAGTGCTAAGCAAAAGAATTGTATAATTTTGACAATTATTGTGATAAAAAGAGTTGGTATGATCATTATCCCAAGTATATGACCCACCTATTCACATTAACCATGTTAGTTTATTTTAGATGTTTTCACAGATACAAGGGGAGTAGGTGGTTGGTAATCACTTCACAGCTGATAAGAAGACTATGATGGTAAAACATGTCCTCCAATAATTGTTATTATTAGCAATGTGTACGTTTCAATCCACATTCTGATATATAACTTGTATTGGTGCATGTATTAATTCATCACAGAAAAGAATGGTTTCAACATTGGTTTTACCTGCTTCCTCATAGTTTCTCTGTTTAAATAGACTTCAAGTCCTATGTCAACTATATGTCCTGACCCATTTACTTACATGTCAGTGTCTGACTGGCATATACATAACACATTTAATCACTGGTACAATGGGACATGTCATCCCTTGTCATATATGACGCTCTCTAGTGGCAATAAATATATCAGGTTCAGTCAGTGGAGCTGGTCATCGAAAAACCTGTTTCAAAAAATTTGTCTGAGAGCAGGGTAAAATTTTAATTTTTTGAGGGCAGAGTAAAAATTATATTTTTCGTGGGCAAGGGGAAAATTTAGATTTTCTGAAAGCAAGGGAAAATTTTGATTTTTTGAAAGCAGGGTAAAATTTTGATTTCTTGAGAGCAAGGGAGAATTTAGATTTTTGAGGGCAACGTAAAATTCTCATTTCTTGTGAGCAGGGTAAAATTTTGATTTCTTGAAAGCAAGGGAAAAATTTAGATTTCTTGAAAGCAAGGGAAAACTTTGATTTCTTGAAAGCAAGGGAAAACTTAGATTTCTTGAGGGCAACGTAAAATTTTGATTACTTAAGAGCAAGGGAAAATTTTGATTTCTTGAGAGCAGGGGAAAATTTTCATTTATTGAGAGCGGGGTAAAATTTAGATTTCTTGAAAGCACAGGAAAATGTTGATTTCTCGAGGGCAGCGTGAAATTTTGATTTCTTGAGAGCAAGGGAAAATGTTGATTTCTTGAGGGCAGCGTAAAATTTAGATTTCTTGAAAGCAAGGGGAAATTAAGATTTCTTGAAAGCAAGGGGAAATTTAGATTTTTTGAGGGCAGAGGAAAAATTTGGCAATTTTCTAAAGACATGAGAAACTGTGGAGAATTTGTTCAGGGTGAGTCTGGAGATTATTTTAGGGGGAGGGCATTGTAAAACTTTAGAGGGTGAGGTATCTTAATCCTAGATTTTTTTAGAACATTTTCTAAAGAATTTCAGGGGGGAGTTAAAGGATTCATTAGCTGGAGTGGAGGTTATGCTTTCAGTTCCCCATCTTTAGTCAAAATTAGTCAGTCCAATATTTTGTAATGACTTTTTAAATCTTATCACTCCATTGATTATACCTGATATATGGCGCCCTCTAGTGCAGTTCTCCACAAAGCATTGTAATTGTTACAGATGTCATTCACAATGTGTAATGAAGAATTAAAATTTGCATAAAATCAAGAGTTGTAATCCAGTAAGATTAAACACCATGATAAAATTCTTTCAGGACTTGAAATTAATATTGTCCAAAATGTAATATTGCATATATATTTACTATCAAATAGCATCACATTACTATTCAGTTGTCCAATGGTAATTTTACTGACGCAGACTATAGGACTACCCTTAGTGTCTAACACAGAGTATATAATAGTGGGGGAGTTGAAAGAAGACAAACTTGAACAAACCAATGAGAGGCAACAATGAGATATGCTGAAAAATCATTAACAATTTAATGTTTAGTAATTTCCCACAATTCATACAAATGCATACTACAAAATGATGTACAAATATGGCACCAATCTACTGTTACAGCCGAAGCCAAATTAAAACAGTGTAGTTCTGTTAAACATTCATTCCTAAATATATTTTTATTTCTCCCAAATGTAGGTACATGTATCACGAAACAAACAAACACCGTATCCAAGGCATGGACGCCATTTTGAATTAATCACATACTGTAAATGCATTAATTATTCACTGTATTTTAATTTCGCTATTTTCACAGATAAATGAATTTCATGTGAACATGTAAGATAACAATAGCAATGACAGAAATGGCCACTGAGATCTCATTGAGAGTGGGAGAGTCACATGACTTGTATTGTTCCCTCAAATAGTATTCCATTCTCTCCCAGCATCATGTCTACTGTTCTATTGATCTTTGTAATCATGGTATTTGACACAGGAGACATGACACCGGGATAAAATAGAGCACTATATGAGGGAGAGTGAGAGAGTCACATGACTTGCATTTTTCCCTCAAATAGTATTCCATTCTCTCCCAGCATCATGCCTACTGTTCTATTGATCTTTGTAACCATGGTATTTGACACAGGAGACATGAAAACGGGATAAAATAGAGCACTATATGAGGAAGAGTGGGAGAGTCACATGACTTGTATTTTACCCTCAAATAGTATTCCATTCTCTCCCAGCATCATGTCTTCTGTTCTACTGATTTTTGTAACCATGGTATTTGACAGAGGAGACATGACAACAGGATAAAATAGAGCACTACATGTATATGAGGGAGAGTGAGAGAGTCACATGACTTGCATTTTACCCTCAAATAGTATTCCATTCTCTCGATCTTTGTAACCATGGTATTTGACATGACAACAGGATAAAATAGAGCACTATATGAGGGAGAGTGAGAGAGTCACATGACTTGTATTTTTCAGTCAAATAGTATTCCGTTCTCTCCCAGCATCATGTCTACTGTTCTATTGATCTTTGTAACCATGGTATTTGACAGAGGAGACATGACAACAGGATAAAATAGAGCACTATATGAGGGAGAGTGAGAGAGTCACATGACTTGCATTTTACCCTCAAATAGTATTCCATTCTCTCCCAGCATCATGTCTACTGTTCTATTGATCTTTGTAACCATGGTATTTGACATGACAACAGGATAAAATAGAGCACTATATGAGGGAGAGTGAGAGAGTCACATGACTTGCATTTTACCCTCAAATAGTATTCCGTTCTCTCCCAGCATCATGTCTACTGTTCTATTGATCTTTGTAACCATGGTATTTGACACAGGTGACATGACAACAGGATAAAATAGAGCCCTATATGATGGAGCATGAGAGAGTCACATGACTTGTATTTTTCCGTCAAATAGTATTCCGTTCTCTCCCAGCATCATGTCTACTGTTCTATTGATCCTTGTAACCATGGTATTTGACACAGGAGACATGACAACAGGATAAATAGAGCACTATATGAGGGAGAGTGAGAGAGTTACACGACTTGTATTTTCCCTCAAATAGTATTCCATTCTCTCCCAGCATCATGTCTGCTGTTCTATTGATCTTGTAACCATGGTATTTGACACAGGAGACATGACAACAGGATAAAATAGAGCACTATATGAGGGAGAGTGAGAGAGTAACATGACTTGCATTTTACCCTCAAATAGTATTCCATTCTCTCCCACCATCATGTCTACTGTTCTATTGATCTTTGTAACCATGGTATTTGACATGACAACAGGATAAAATAGAGCACTATATGAGGAAGTATGAGAGAGTCACATGACTTGTATTTTTCCCTCAAATAGTATTCCATTCTCTCCCAGCATCATGTCTACTGTTCTATTGATTTTTGTAACCATGGTATTTGACAAAGGAGACATGACAACGGGATAAAATAGAGCACTATATGAGGGAGAAAAACAAGTCTCACTTTCAATGAGTTATTTTCATTTTAAATCTATTGCTGATAATTTTATGATTTGACGTCACATGGAAATAAATTAGATGAAAGTGTCAGAATACCTCAGCAATTCATGTACATTTGTGTTTCACAAAAAAAGGTGACCTTCTGTACCTCATAATAGAAAATGTAAGAAAATACATCACACAGCACAACAGATTATTTTATCTAAGATCTAATATTGGTAATTTTGTGATATGAAATCACAAAGAAATAAATTAGACGAAAGTCTTGGAATACCCCTTACACTTAGTACCTCAGAACAGAAAAGGTAAGAAAATACATCAACATATCACAATGGATTATTTAAAAAAAAAAAACTCAAACTTGCTCTGGTAAAAGAAATATACAATACAAGTGCGAGTGATGCGTATGAAATAAATAAACAAAAATGATAGCAGGGTAATGCGATAGGTATAGTTGTGACATGTGACAAAAACTGTACTACAAACAAAGCTCCCTCTATATAAATGATATGATATAATGGAAGACTGGTAGTCATGGCAACTGCTGCAGAGTTACAAGAAGATTTTCCTCATTATGTGCAATAATTAGCATAATACTCCAATTTTAAGCAGTGACGTCATCCAGGGTCAACTTTTCCCACCATGCCTGATTACAGTAGCTATGAAAATATAAAAAAAAAGAAACTTCTAAACTGCAATATATTATTTCTATTTTTTTCCCCAGATATACCTTAGATATAATCAAAGGCATGCAACTATGCTGACATGCGATGAATATTCCATGGATTCTGAGAAATCAAAAGATGCACATTTCTAGAAATAATAAAACAAAACAAGTGAATGAAATGATTCATCTCAGGTTCTCTTTTTAAGTTTTTAGGAATGTTTAGAATGTGTACTAAGTGTTTTGGGCTCAACAATCAACCCACAGTTGGTCACTAATAGTTCTATAGTCAAGTGCATAGAGTTCAGAAATATATGAGAGTTCTCATCATGTGATTTCAACAGAAACTTTCTGAATGTACAATCATTGTAAACCCTTTCTATTATCCACCTTTGTTATGCATGATCCCTAAAGGTCACACATCCTGGTACTTATGGGAGGGGTAGATTTACTATATATGAGAATTTCTAAAAACATTTTCAAATAAGTTCAAATCAGCAAAAATGGAGGTCATTATATTAAAAGTGCCAGGATGTTTGACCTTTTGTGGTTATAGTTAAAGCCTACTTATTTTCACAATTTTATTCGCTAATTTTGCTGAAAGAATTAATCAGTAAAAAAAATCCAGTGGAACATTTCCCCCCAATATTTCACAGTGAATAAGTGAAGGTATAATGCATGAGCTATCTGTGTATAAAGATCACCTGCCTATAGTGACCACTTTTAGGCAGATCCAAGGCATAATGCATGAGCTATCTGTGTATAAAGACCACCTGCCTATAGTGACCACTTTTAGGCAGTTCGCATGTATAATGCATGAGTTACCTGTGTATAAAGACTACCTGCCTATACTGACCACTTTTAGGCAGTTTCAAGCTATAATGCACGAGTTACTTGTGTATAAAGACCACATACCTATAGTGACCACTTTTAGGCAGTTCCAAGCTATAATGCATGAATTACATGTGTATAAAGACTACCTGCCTATAGTGACCACTTTTAGGCAGTTTCAAGCTATAATGCATGAGCTATCTGTGTATAAAGACCACCTGTCTATAGTGACCACTTTTAGGCAGTTCCAAGGTATAATGCATGAGTTACGTGTGTATAAAAACCACCTGCCTATAGTGACCACTTTTAGGCAGTTCCAAGGTACAATGCATGAGTTACCTGTGTATAAAGACCACCTGCCTATAGTGACCACTTTTAGGCAGTTCCAAGCTATAATGCATGAATTACATGTGTATAAAAACCACCTACCTATAGTGACCACTTTTAGACAGTTTCAAGCTATAATGCAAGAGTTACGTGTGGATAAAGACCACCTGCCTATAGTGACCACTTTTAGACAGTTGCAAGCGATAATGCATGAGTTATGTGTGTATAAAGACCACCTGCCTATAGTGACCACTTTTAGGCAGTTTCAAGCTATAATGCATGAGTTACGTGTGTATAAAGACCACCTGCCTATAGTGACCACTTTTAGGCAGTTTCAAGCTATAATGCATGAGTTACGTGTGTATAAAGACTACCTGCCTATAATGACCATTTTTAGACAGTTCCAAGCTATAATGCATGAGCTATCTGTGTATAAAGACTACCTGCCTATAGTGACCACTTTTAGGCAGTTTCAAGTTATAATGCATGAGTTACCTGTGTATAAAGACCACCTGCCTATAGTGACCACTTTTAGGCAGTTTCAAGCTATAATGCATGAGCTATCTGTGTATAAAGACCACTTGCCTATAGTGACCACTTTTAGGCAGTTCCAAGGTACAATGCATGAGTTACCTGTGTATAAAGACCACCTGCCTATAGTGACCACTTTTAGGCAGTTCCAAGCTATAATGCATGAATTACATGTGTATAAAGACTACCTGCCTATAGTGACCACTTTTAGGCAGTTTCAAGCTATAATGCATGAGCTATCTGTGTATAAAGACCACCTGTCTATAGTGACCACTTTTAGGCAGTTCCAAGGTATAATGCATGAGTTACGTGTGTATAAAAACCACCTGCCTATAGTGACCACTTTTAGGCAGTTCCAAGGTACAATGCATGAGTTACCTGTGTATAAAGACCACCTGCCTATAGTGACCACTTTTAGGCAGTTCCAAGCTATAATGCATGAATTACATGTGTATAAAAACCACCTACCTATAGTGACCACTTTTAGACAGTTTCAAGCTATAATGCAAGAGTTACGTGTGTATAAAGACTACCTACCTATAGTGACCACTTTTAGACAGTTTCAAGCTATAATGCAAGAGTTACGTGTGTATAGTGACCACTTTTAGACAGTTGCAAGCTATAATGCATGAGTTATGTGTGTATAAAGACCACCTGCCTATAGTGACCACTTTTAGGCAGTTTCAAGCTATAATGCATGGGTTACGTGTGTATAAAGACTACCTGCCTATAGTGATCATTTTTAGACAGTTCCAAGCTATAATGCATGAGCTATCTGTGTATAAAGACTACCTGCCTATAGTGACCACTTTTAGGCAGTTTCAAGCTATAATGCATGAGCTATCTGTGTATAAAGACCACCTGCCTATAGTGACCACTTTTAGGCAGTTTCAAGCTATAATGCATGAGCTATCTGTGTATAAAGACCACCTGCCTATAGTGACCACTTTTAGGCAGTTCCAAGGTATAATGCATGAGTTACCTGTGTATAAAGACCACCTGCCTATAGTGACCACTTTTAGGCAGTTCCAAGGTACAATGCATGAGTTACGTGTGTATAAAGACCACCTACCTATAGTGACCACTTTTAGACAGTTTCAAGCTATAATGCAAGAGTTACATGTGTATAAAGACCACCTGCCTATAGTGACCACTTTTAGGCAGTTTCAAGCTATAATGCATGAGTTACGTGTGTATAAAGACTACCTGCCTATAGTGACCACTTTTAGGCAGTTCCAAGCTATAATGCATGAATTACATGTGTATAAAGACTACCTGCCTATAGTGACCACTTTTAGGCAGTTTCAAGCTATAATGCATGAATTACATGTGTATAAAGACTACCTGCCTATAGTGACCACTTTTAGGCAGTTTCAAGTTATAATGCATGAGTTACCTGTGTATAAAGACCACCTGCCTATAGTGACCACTTTTAGGCAGTTTCAAGCTATAATGCATGAGCTATCTGTGTATAAAGACCACCTGCCTATAGTGACCACTTTTAGGCAGTTCCAAGGTACAATGCATGAGTTACCTGTGTATAAAGACCACCTGCCTATAGTGACCACTTTTAGGCAGTTCCAAGCTATAATGCATGAATTACATGTGTATAAAGACTACCTGCCTATAGTGACCACTTTTAGGCAGTTTCAAGCTATAATGCATGAGCTATCTGTGTATAAAGACCACCTGTCTATAGTGACCACTTTTAGGCAGTTCCAAGGTATAATGCATGAGTTACGTGTGT
This sequence comes from Saccoglossus kowalevskii, assembly GCF_978046115.1. Taxonomy (NCBI): domain Eukaryota; kingdom Metazoa; phylum Hemichordata; class Enteropneusta; family Harrimaniidae; genus Saccoglossus; species Saccoglossus kowalevskii. The sequence continues at coordinate 17,761,235 of NC_140660.1, read as the reverse complement.
ATAAAAACCACCTGCCTATAGTGACCACTTTTAGGCAGTTCCAAAGTACAATGCATGAGTTACCTGTGTATAAAGACCACCTGCCTATAGTGACCACTTTTAGGCAGTTCCAAGGTATAATGCATGAGTTACGTGTGTATAAAAACCACCTGCCTATAGTGACCACTTTTAGGCAGTTCCAAGGTACAATGCATGAGTTACCTGTGTATAAAGACCACCTGCCTATAGTGACCACTTTTAGGCAGTTCCAAGCTATAATGCATGAATTACATGTGTATAAAAACCACCTACCTATAGTGACCACTTTTAGACAGTTTCAAGCTATAATGCAAGAGTTACGTGTGTATAAAGACTACCTACCTATAGTGACCACTTTTAGACAGTTTCAAGCTATAATGCAAGAGTTACGTGTGTATAGTGACCACTTTTAGACAGTTGCAAGCTATAATGCATGAGTTATGTGTGTATAAAGACCACCTGCCTATAGTGACCACTTTTAGGCAGTTTCAAGCTATAATGCATGGGTTACGTGTGTATAAAGACTACCTGCCTATAGTGATCATTTTTAGACAGTTCCAAGCTATAATGCATGAGCTATCTGTGTATAAAGACTACCTGCCTATAGTGACCACTTTTAGGCAGTTTCAAGCTATAATGCATGAGCTATCTGTGTATAAAGACCACCTGCCTATAGTGACCACTTTTAGGCAGTTTCAAGCTATAATGCATGAGCTATCTGTGTATAAAGACCACCTGCCTATAGTGACCACTTTTAGGCAGTTCCAAGGTATAATGCATGAGTTACCTGTGTATAAAGACCTCCTGCCTATAGTGACCACTTTTAGGCAGTTCCAAGGTACAATGCATGAGTTACGTGTGTATAAAGACCACCTACCTATAGTGACCACTTTTAGACAGTTTCAAGCTATAATGCAAGAGTTACATGTGTATAAAGACCACCTGCCTATAGTGACCACTTTTAGGCAGTTTCAAGCTATAATGCATGAGTTACGTGTGTATAAAGACTACCTGCCTATAGTGACCACTTTTAGGCAGTTCCAAGCTATAATGCATGAATTACATGTGTATAAAGACTACCTGCCTATAGTGACCACTTTTAGGCAGTTTCAAGCTATAATGCATGAATTACATGTGTATAAAGACTACCTGCCTATAGTGACCACTTTTAGGCAGTTTCAAGTTATAATGCATGAGTTACCTGTGTATAAAGACCACCTGCCTATAGTGACCACTTTTAGGCAGTTTCAAGCTATAATGCATGAGCTATCTGTGTATAAAGACCACCTGCCTATAGTGACCACTTTTAGGCAGTTCCAAGGTACAATGCATGAGTTACCTGTGTATAAAGACCACCTGCCTATAGTGACCACTTTTAGGCAGTTCCAAGCTATAATGCATGAATTACATGTGTATAAAGACTACCTGCCTATAGTGACCACTTTTAGGCAGTTTCAAGCTATAATGCATGAGCTATCTGTGTATAAAGACCACCTGTCTATAGTGACCACTTTTAGGCAGTTCCAAGGTATAATGCATGAGTTACGTGTGTATAAAAACCACCTGCCTATAGTGACCACTTTTAGGCAGTTCCAAAGTACAATGCATGAGTTACCTGTGTATAAAGACCACCTGCCTATAGTGACCACTTTTAGGCAGTTCCAAGCTATAATGCATGAATTACATGTGTATAAAAACCACCTACCTATAGTGACCACTTTTAGACAGTTTCAAGCTATAATGCAAGAGTTACGTGTGTATAAAGACTACCTACCTATAGTGACCACTTTTAGACAGTTTCAAGCTATAATGCAAGAGTTACGTGTGGATAAAGACCACCTGCCTATAGTGACCACTTTTAGACAGTTGCAAGCTATAATGCATGAGTTATGTGTGTATAAAGACCACCTGCCTATAGTGACCACTTTTAGGCAGTTTCAAGCTATAATGCATGAGTTACGTGTGTATAAAGACCACCTGCCTATAGTGACCACTTTTAGGCAGTTTCAAGCTATAATGCATGAGTTACGTGTGTATAAAGACTACCTGCCTATAGTGACCATTTTTAGACAGTTCCAAGCTATAATGCATGAGCTATCTGTGTATAAAGACTACCTGCCTATAGTGACCACTTTTAGGCAGTTTCAAGTTATAATGCATGAGTTACCTGTGTATAAAGACCACCTGCCTATAGTGACCACTTTTAGGCAGTTTCAAGCTATAATGCATGAGCTATCTGTGTATAAAGACCACCTGCCTATAGTGACCACTTTTAGGCAGTTCCAAGGTACAATGCATGAGTTACCTGTGTATAAAGACCACCTGCCTATAGTGACCACTTTTAGGCAGTTCCAAGCTATAATGCATGAATTACATGTGTATAAAGACTACCTGCCTATAGTGACCACTTTTAGGCAGTTTCAAGCTATAATGCATGAGCTATCTGTGTATAAAGACCACCTGTCTATAGTGACCACTTTTAGGCAGTTCCAAGGTATAATGCATGAGTTACGTGTGTATAAAAACCACCTGCCTATAGTGACCACTTTTAGGCAGTTCCAAGGTACAATGCATGAGTTACCTGTGTATAAAGACCACCTGCCTATAGTGACCACTTTTAGGCAGTTCCAAGCTATAATGCATGAATTACATGTGTATAAAAACCACCTACCTATAGTGACAACTTTTAGACAGTTTCAAGCTATAATGCAAGAGTTACGCGTGTATAAAGACTACCTACCTATAGTGACCACTTTTAGACAGTTTCAAGCTATAATGCAAGAGTTACGTGTGTATAAAGACCACCTGCCTATAGTGACCACTTTTAGACAGTTGCAAGCTATAATGCATGAGTTATGTGTGTATAAAGACCACCTGCCTATAGTGACCACTTTTAGGCAGTTTCAAGCTATAATGCATGAGTTACGTGTGTATAAAGACCACCTGCCTATAGTGACCACTTTTAGGCAGTTTCAAGCTATAATGCATGAGTTACGTGTGTATAAAGACTACCTGCCTATAGTGATCATTTTTAGACAGTTCCAAGCTATAATGCATGAGCTATCTGTGTATAAAGACTACCTGCCTATAGTGACCACTTTTAGGCAGTTTCAAGCTATAATGCATGAGCTATCTGTGTATAAAGACCACCTGCCTATAGTGACCACTTTTAGGCAGTTCCAAGGTATAATGCATGAGTTACCTGTGTATAAAGACCACCTGCCTATAGTGACCACTTTTAGGCAGTTCCAAGCTATAATGCATGAGTTACGTGTGTATAAAAACTACCTGCCTATAGTGACCACTTTTAGGCAGTTCCAAGGTACAATGCATGAGTTACGTGTGTATAAAGACCACCTACCTATAGCGACCACTTTTAGACAGTTTCAAGCTATAATGCAAGAGTTACGTGTGTATAAAGACCACCTGCCTATAGTGACCACTTTTAGGCAGTTTCAAGCTATAATGCATGAGTTACGTGTGTATAAAGACTACCAGCCTATAGTGACCACTTTTAGGCAGTTCCAAGCTATAATGCATGAATTACATGTGTATAAAGACTACCTGCCTATAGTGACCACTTTTAGGCAGTTTCAAGCTATAATGCATGAGCTATCTGTGTATAAAGACCACCTGCCTATAGTGACCACTTTTAGGCAGTTCCAAGGTATAATGCATGAGTTACCTGTGTATAAAGACCACCTGCCTATAGTGACCACTTTTAGGCAGTTCCAAGCTATAATGCATGAGTTACGTGTGTATAAAAACTACCTGCCTATAGTGACCACTTTTAGGCAGTTCCAAGGTACAATGCATGAGTTACGTGTGTATCAAGACCACCTACCTATAGTGACCACTTTTAGACAGTTTCAAGCTATAATGCAAGAGTTACGTGTGTATAAAGACCACCTGCCTATAGTGACCACTTTTAGGCAGTTTCAAGCTATAATGCATGAGTTACGTGTGTATAAAGACTACCTGCCTACAGTGACCACTTTTAGGCAGTTCCAAGCTATAATGCATGAATTACATGTGTATAAAGACTACCTGCCTATAGTGACCACTTTTATGCAGTTCCAAGGTATAATGCATGAGTTACGTGTGTATAAAGACCACCTGCCTATAGTGACCACTTTTAGACAGTTGCAAGCTATAATGCATGAGTTATGTGTGTATAAAGACCACCTGCCTATAGTGACCACTTTTAGACAGTTGCAAGCTATAATGCATGAGTTATGTGTGTATAAAGACCACCTGCCTATAGTGACCACTTTTAGGCAGTTTCAAGCTATAATGCATGAGTTACGTGTGTATAAAGACCACCTGCCTATAGTGACCACTTTTAGGCAGTTTCAAGCTATAATGCATGAGTTACGTGTGTATAAAGACTACCTGCCTATAGTGACCATTTTTAGACAGTTCCAAGCTATAATGCATGAGCTATCTGTGTATAAAGACTACCTGCCTATAGTGACCACTTTTAGGCAGTTTCAAGCTATAATGCATGAGCTATCTGTGTATAAAGACCACCTGCCTATAGTGACCACTTTTAGGCAGTTCCAAGGTATAATGCATGAGTTACCTGTGTATAAAGACCACCTGCCTATAGTGACCACTTTTAGGCAGTTCCAAGGTATAATGCATGAGTTACGTGTGTATAAAGACCACCTGCCTATAGTGACCACTTTTAGGCAGTTTCAAGCTATAATGCATGAGTTACGTGTGTATAAAGACTACCTGCCTATAGTGATCATTTTTAGACAGTTCCAAGCTATAATGCAAGAGTTACGTGTGTATAAAGACCACCTGCCTATAGTGACCACTTTTAGGCAGTTTCAAGCTATAATGCATGAGCTATCTGTGTATAAAGACCACCTGCCTATAGTGACCACTTTTAGGCAGTTCCAAGCTATAATGCATGAGTTACCTGTGTATAAAGACCACCTGCCTATAGTGACCACTTTTAGGCAGTTCCAAGCTATAATGCATGAGTTACGTGTGTATAAAGACTACCTGCCTATAGTGACCACTTTTAGGCAGTTCCAAGCTATAATGCATGAATTACATGTGTATAAAGACTACCTGCCTATAGTGACCACTTTTATGCAGTTCCAAGGTATAATGCATGAGTTACGTGTGTATAAAAACCACCTGCCTATAGTGACCACTTTTAGGCAGTTCCAAGGTACAATGCATGAGTTACCTGTGTATAAAGACCACCTGCCTATAGTGACCACTTTTAGGCAGTTCCAAGCTATAATGCATGAATTACATGTGTATAAAAACCACCTACCTATAGTGACCACTTTTAGACAGTTTCAAGCTATAATGCAAGAGTTACGTGTGTATAAAGACCACCTGCCTATAGTGACCACTTTTAGGCAGTTTCAAGCTATAATGCATGAGTTACGTGTGTATAAAGACTACCTGCCTATAGTGACCACTTTTAGGCAGTTCCAAGCTATAATGCATGAATTACATGTGTATAAAGACTACCTGCCTATAGTGACCACTTTTATGCAGTTCCAAGGTATAATGCATGAGTTACGTGTGTATAAAAACCACCTGCCTATAGTGACCACTTTTAGGCAGTTCCAAGGTACAATGCATGAGTTACCTGTGTATAAAGACCACCTGCCTATAGTGACCACTTTTAGGCAGTTCCAAGCTATAATGCATGAATTACATGTGTATAAAAACCACCTACCTATAGTGACCACTTTTAGACAGTTTCAAGCTATAATGCAAGAGTTACATGTACGTGTGTATAAAGACTACCAACCTATAGTGACCACTTTTAGACAGTTTCAAGCTATAATGCAAGAGTTACGTGTGTATAAAGACCACCTGCCTATAGTGACCACTTTTAGACAGTTGCAAGCTATAATGCATGAGTTATGTGTGTATAAAGACCACCTGCCTATAGTGACCACTTTTAGGCAGTTTCAAGCTATAATGCATGAGTTACGTGTGTATAAAGACCACCTGCCTATAGTGACCACTTTTAGGCAGTTTCAAGCTATAATGCATGAGTTACGTGTGTATAAAGACTACCTGCCTATAGTGACCATTTTTAGACAGTTCCAAGCTATAATGCATGAGCTATCTGTGTATAAAGACTACCTGCCTATAGTGACCACTTTTAGGCAGTTTCAAGCTATAATGCATGAGCTATCTGTGTATAAAGACCACCTGCCTATAGTGACCACTTTTAGGCAGTTCCAAGGTATAATGCATGAGTTACCTGTGTATAAAGACCACCTGCCTATAGTGACCACTTTTAGGCAGTTCCAAGCTATAATGCATGAGTTACGTGTGTATAAAAACTACCTGCCTATAGTGACCACTTTTAGGCAGTTCCAAGGTACAATGCATGAGTTACGTGTGTATAAAGACCACCTACCTATAGTGACCACTTTTAGACAGTTTCAAGCTATAATGCAAGAGTTACGTGTGTATAAAGACCACCTGCCTATAGTGACCACTTTTAGGCAGTTTCAAGCTATAATGCATGAGTTACGTGTGTATAAAGACTACCTGCCTATAGTGACCACTTTTAGGCAGTTCCAAGCTATAATGCATGAATTACATGTGTATAAAGACTACCTGCCTATAGTGACCACTTTTATGCAGTTTCAAGCTATAATGCATGAGTTATCTGTGTATAAAGATCACCTGCCTATAGTGACCACTTTTAGGCAGTTCCAAGGTATAATGCATGAATTACCTGTGTATAAAAACCACCTACCTATTGTGACCACTTTTAGACAGTTGCAAGCTATAATGCATGAGTTACGTGTGTATAAAGACCACCTGCCTATAGTGACCACTTTTAGGCAGTTCCAAGGTATAATGCATGAGTTACCTGTGTATAAAAACCACCTGTCTATAGTGACCACTTTTAGGCAGTTCCAAGGTATAAGGCACGAGTTACGTGTGTATAAAGACTACCTGCCTATAGTGACCACTTTTAGGCAGTTCCAAGCTATAATGCATGAATTACATGTGTATAAAGACTACCTGCCTATAGTGACCACTTTTAGGCAGTTTCAAGCTATAATGCATGAGCTATCTGTGTATAAAGACCACCTGCCTATAGTGACCACTTTTAGGCAGTTCCAAGGTATAATGCATGAGTTACCTGTGTATAAAGACCACCTGCCTATAGTGACCACTTTTAGGCAGTTCCAAGCTATAATGCATGAATTACATGTGTATAAAAACCACCTACCTATAGTGACCACTTTTAGACAGTTTCAAGCTATAATGCAAGAGTTACGTGTGTATAAAGACTACCTACCTATAGTGACCACTTTTAGACAGTTTCAAGCTATAATGCAAGAGTTACGTGTGTATAGTGACCACTTTTAGACAGTTGCAAGCTATAATGCATGAGTTATGTGTGTATAAAGACCACCTGCCTATAGTGACCACTTTTAGGCAGTTTCAAGCTATAATGCATGGGTTACGTGTGTATAAAGACTACCTGCCTATAGTGATCATTTTTAGACAGTTCCAAGCTATAATGCATGAGCTATCTGTGTATAAAGACTACCTGCCTATAGTGACCACTTTTAGGCAGTTTCAAGCTATAATGCATGAGCTATCTGTGTATAAAGACCACCTGCCTATAGTGACCACTTTTAGGCAGTTTCAAGCTATAATGCATGAGCTATCTGTGTATAAAGACCACCTGCCTATAGTGACCACTTTTAGGCAGTTCCAAGGTATAATGCATGAGTTACCTGTGTATAAAGACCACCTGCCTATAGTGACCACTTTTAGGCAGTTCCAAGGTACAATGCATGAGTTACGTGTGTATAAAGACCACCTACCTATAGTGACCACTTTTAGACAGTTTCAAGCTATAATGCAAGAGTTACATGTGTATAAAGACCACCTGCCTATAGTGACCACTTTTAGGCAGTTTCAAGCTATAATGCATGAGTTACGTGTGTATAAAGACTACCTGCCTATAGTGACCACTTTTAGGCAGTTCCAAGCTATAATGCATGAATTACATGTGTATAAAGACTACCTGCCTATAGTGACCACTTTTAGGCAGTTTCAAGCTATAATGCATGAATTACATGTGTATAAAGACTACCTGCCTATAGTGACCACTTTTAGGCAGTTTCAAGTTATAATGCATGAGTTACCTGTGTATAAAGACCACCTGCCTATAGTGACCACTTTTAGGCAGTTTCAAGCTATAATGCATGAGCTATCTGTGTATAAAGACCACCTGCCTATAGTGACCACTTTTAGGCAGTTCCAAGGTACAATGCATGAGTTACCTGTGTATAAAGACCACCTGCCTATAGTGACCACTTTTAGGCAGTTCCAAGCTATAATGCATGAATTACATGTGTATAAAGACTACCTGCCTATAGTGACCACTTTTAGGCAGTTTCAAGCTATAATGCATGAGCTATCTGTGTATAAAGACCACCTGTCTATAGTGACCACTTTTAGGCAGTTCCAAGGTATAATGCATGAGTTACGTGTGTATAAAAACCACCTGCCTATAGTGACCACTTTTAGGCAGTTCCAAAGTACAATGCATGAGTTACCTGTGTATAAAGACCACCTGCCTATAGTGACCACTTTTAGGCAGTTCCAAGGTATAATGCATGAGTTACGTGTGTATAAAAACCACCTGCCTATAGTGACCACTTTTAGGCAGTTCCAAGGTACAATGCATGAGTTACCTGTGTATAAAGACCACCTGCCTATAGTGACCACTTTTAGGCAGTTCCAAGCTATAATGCATGAATTACATGTGTATAAAAACCACCTACCTATAGTGACCACTTTTAGACAGTTTCAAGCTATAATGCAAGAGTTACGTGTGTATAAAGACTACCTACCTATAGTGACCACTTTTAGACAGTTTCAAGCTATAATGCAAGAGTTACGTGTGTATAGTGACCACTTTTAGACAGTTGCAAGCTATAATGCATGAGTTATGTGTGTATAAAGACCACCTGCCTATAGTGACCACTTTTAGGCAGTTTCAAGCTATAATGCATGGGTTACGTGTGTATAAAGACTACCTGCCTATAGTGATCATTTTTAGACAGTTCCAAGCTATAATGCATGAGCTATCTGTGTATAAAGACTACCTGCCTATAGTGACCACTTTTAGGCAGTTTCAAGCTATAATGCATGAGCTATCTGTGTATAAAGACCACCTGCCTATAGTGACCACTTTTAGGCAGTTTCAAGCTATAATGCATGAGCTATCTGTGTATAAAGACCACCTGCCTATAGTGACCACTTTTAGGCAGTTCCAAGGTATAATGCATGAGTTACCTGTGTATAAAGACCTCCTGCCTATAGTGACCACTTTTAGGCAGTTCCAAGGTACAATGCATGAGTTACGTGTGTATAAAGACCACCTACCTATAGTGACCACTTTTAGACAGTTTCAAGCTATAATGCAAGAGTTACATGTGTATAAAGACCACCTGCCTATAGTGACCACTTTTAGGCAGTTTCAAGCTATAATGCATGAGTTACGTGTGTATAAAGACTACCTGCCTATAGTGACCACTTTTAGGCAGTTCCAAGCTATAATGCATGAATTACATGTGTATAAAGACTACCTGCCTATAGTGACCACTTTTAGGCAGTTTCAAGCTATAATGCATGAATTACATGTGTATAAAGACTACCTGCCTATAGTGACCACTTTTAGGCAGTTTCAAGTTATAATGCATGAGTTACCTGTGTATAAAGACCACCTGCCTATAGTGACCACTTTTAGGCAGTTTCAAGCTATAATGCATGAGCTATCTGTGTATAAAGACCACCTGCCTATAGTGACCACTTTTAGGCAGTTCCAAGGTACAATGCATGAGTTACCTGTGTATAAAGACCACCTGCCTATAGTGACCACTTTTAGGCAGTTCCAAGCTATAATGCATGAATTACATGTGTATAAAGACTACCTGCCTATAGTGACCACTTTTAGGCAGTTTCAAGCTATAATGCATGAGCTATCTGTGTATAAAGACCACCTGTCTATAGTGACCACTTTTAGGCAGTTCCAAGGTATAATGCATGAGTTACGTGTGTATAAAAACCACCTGCTATAGTGACCACTTTTAGGCAGTTCCAAAGTACAATGCATGAGTTACCTGTGTATAAAGACCACCTGCCTATAGTGACCACTTTTAGGCAGTTCCAAGCTATAATGCATGAATTACATGTGTATAAAAACCACCTACCTATAGTGACCACTTTTAGACAGTTTCAAGCTATAATGCAAGAGTTACGTGTGTATAAAGACTACCTACCTATAGTGACCACTTTTAGACAGTTTCAAGCTATAATGCAAGAGTTACGTGTGGATAAAGACCACCTGCCTATAGTGACCACTTTTAGACAGTTGCAAGCTATAATGCATGAGTTATGTGTGTATAAAGACCACCTGCCTATAGTGACCACTTTTAGGCAGTTTCAAGCTATAATGCATGAGTTACGTGTGTATAAAGACCACCTGCCTATAGTGACCACTTTTAGGCAGTTTCAAGCTATAATGCATGAGTTACGTGTGTATAAAGACTACCTGCCTATAGTGACCATTTTTAGACAGTTCCAAGCTATAATGCATGAGCTATCTGTGTATAAAGACTACCTGCTATAGTGACCACTTTTAGGCAGTTTCAAGTTATAATGCATGAGTTACCTGTGTATAAAGACCACCTGCCTATAGTGACCACTTTTAGGCAGTTTCAAGCTATAATGCATGAGCTATCTGTGTATAAAGACCACCTGCCTATAGTGACCACTTTTAGGCAGTTCCAAGGTACAATGCATGAGTTACCTGTGTATAAAGACCACCTGCCTATAGTGACCACTTTTAGGCAGTTCCAAGCTATAATGCATGAATTACATGTGTATAAAGACTACCTGCCTATAGTGACCACTTTTTAGGCAGTTTCAAGCTATAATGCATGAGCTATCTGTGTATAAAGACCACCTGTCTATAGTGACCACTTTTAGGCAGTTCCAAGGTATAATGCATGAGTTACGTGTGTATAAAAACCACCTGCCTATAGTGACCACTTTTAGGCAGTTCCAAGGTACAATGCATGAGTTACCTGTGTATAAAGACCACCTGCCTATAGTGACCACTTTTAGGCAGTTCCAAGCTATAATGCATGAATTACATGTGTATAAAAACCACCTACCTATAGTGACAACTTTTAGACAGTTTCAAGCTATAATGCAAGAGTTACGCGTGTATAAAGACTACCTACCTATAGTGACCACTTTTAGACAGTTTCAAGCTATAATGCAAGAGTTACGTGTGTATAAAGACCACCTGCCTATAGTGACCACTTTAGACAGTTGCAAGCTATAATGCATGAGTTATGTGTGTATAAAGACCACCTGCCTATAGTGACCACTTTTAGGCAGTTTCAAGCTATAATGCATGAGTTACGTGTGTATAAAGACCACCTGCCTATAGTGACCACTTTTAGGCAGTTTCAAGCTATAATGCATGAGTTACGTGTGTATAAAGACTACCTGCCTATAGTGATCATTTTTAGACAGTTCCAAGCTATAATGCATGAGCTATCTGTGTATAAAGACTACCTGCCTATAGTGACCACTTTTAGGCAGTTTCAAGCTATAATGCATGAGCTATCTGTGTATAAAGACCACCTGCCTATAGTGACCACTTTTAGGCAGTTCCAAGCTATAATGCATGAGTTACCTGTGTATAAAGACCACCTGCCTATAGTGACCACTTTTAGGCAGTTCCAAGCTATAATGCATGAGTTACGTGTGTATAAAAACTACCTGCCTATAGTGACCACTTTTAGGCAGTTCCAAGGTACAATGCATGAGTTACGTGTGTATAAAGACCACCTACCTATAGCGACCACTTTTAGACAGTTTCAAGCTATAATGCAAGAGTTACGTGTGTATAAAGACCACCTGCCTATAGTGACCACTTTTAGGCAGTTTCAAGCTATAATGCATGAGTTACGTGTGTATAAAGACTACCAGCCTATAGTGACCACTTTTAGGCAGTTCCAAGCTATAATGCATGAATTACATGTGTATAAAGACTACCTGCCTATAGTGACCACTTTTAGGCAGTTTCAAGCTATAATGCATGAGCTATCTGTGTATAAAGACCACCTGCCTATAGTGACCACTTTTAGGCAGTTCCAAGGTATAATGCATGAGTTACCTGTGTATAAAGACCACCTGCCTATAGTGACCACTTTTAGGCAGTTCCAAGCTATAATGCATGAGTTACGTGTGTATAAAAACTACCTGCCTATAGTGACCACTTTTAGGCAGTTCCAAGGTACAATGCATGAGTTACGTGTGTATCAAGACCACCTACCTATAGTGACCACTTTTAGACAGTTTCAAGCTATAATGCAAGAGTTACGTGTGTATAAAGACCACCTGCCTATAGTGACCACTTTTAGGCAGTTTCAAGCTATAATGCATGAGTTACGTGTGTATAAAGACTACCTGCCTACAGTGACCACTTTTAGGCAGTTCCAAGCTATAATGCATGAATTACATGTGTATAAAGACTACCTGCCTATAGTGACCACTTTTATGCAGTTCCAAGGTATAATGCATGAGTTACGTGTGTATAAAGACCACCTGCCTATAGTGACCACTTTTAGACAGTTGCAAGCTATAATGCATGAGTTATGTGTGTATAAAGACCACCTGCCTATAGTGACCACTTTTAGACAGTTGCAAGCTATAATGCATGAGTTATGTGTGTATAAAGACCACCTGCCTATAGTGACCACTTTTAGGCAGTTTCAAGCTATAATGCATGAGTTACGTGTGTATAAAGACCACCTGCCTATAGTGACCACTTTTAGGCAGTTTCAAGCTATAATGCATGAGTTACGTGTGTATAAAGACTACCTGCCTATAGTGACCATTTTTAGACAGTTCCAAGCTATAATGCATGAGCTATCTGTGTATAAAGACTACCTGCCTATAGTGACCACTTTTAGGCAGTTTCAAGCTATAATGCATGAGCTATCTGTGTATAAAGACCACCTGCCTATAGTGACCACTTTTAGGCAGTTCCAAGGTATAATGCATGAGTTACCTGTGTATAAAGACCACCTGCCTATAGTGACCACTTTTAGGCAGTTCCAAGGTATAATGCATGAGTTACGTGTGTATAAAGACCACCTGCCTATAGTGACCACTTTTAGGCAGTTTCAAGCTATAATGCATGAGTTACGTGTGTATAAAGACTACCTGCCTATAGTGATCATTTTTAGACAGTTCCAAGCTATAATGCAAGAGTTACGTGTGTATAAAGACCACCTGCCTATAGTGACCACTTTTAGGCAGTTTCAAGCTATAATGCATGAGCTATCTGTGTATAAAGACCACCTGCCTATAGTGACCACTTTTAGGCAGTTCCAAGCTATAATGCATGAGTTACCTGTGTATAAAGACCACCTGCCTATAGTGACCACTTTTAGGCAGTTCCAAGCTATAATGCATGAGTTACGTGTGTATAAAGACTACCTGCCTATAGTGACCACTTTTAGGCAGTTCCAAGCTATAATGCATGAATTACATGTGTATAAAGACTACCTGCCTATAGTGACCACTTTTATGCAGTTCCAAGGTATAATGCATGAGTTACGTGTGTATAAAAACCACCTGCCTATAGTGACCACTTTTAGGCAGTTCCAAGGTACAATGCATGAGTTACCTGTGTATAAAGACCACCTGCCTATAGTGACCACTTTTAGGCAGTTCCAAGCTATAATGCATGAATTACATGTGTATAAAAACCACCTACCTATAGTGACCACTTTTAGACAGTTTCAAGCTATAATGCAAGAGTTACGTGTGTATAAAGACCACCTGCCTATAGTGACCACTTTTAGGCAGTTTCAAGCTATAATGCATGAGTTACGTGTGTATAAAGACTACCTGCCTATAGTGACCACTTTTAGGCAGTTCCAAGCTATAATGCATGAATTACATGTGTATAAAGACTACCTGCCTATAGTGACCACTTTTATGCAGTTCCAAGGTATAATGCATGAGTTACGTGTGTATAAAAACCACCTGCCTATAGTGACCACTTTTAGGCAGTTCCAAGGTACAATGCATGAGTTACCTGTGTATAAAGACCACCTGCCTATAGTGACCACTTTTAGGCAGTTCCAAGCTATAATGCATGAATTACATGTGTATAAAAACCACCTACCTATAGTGACCACTTTTAGACAGTTTCAAGCTATAATGCAAGAGTTACATGTACGTGTGTATAAAGACTACCTACCTATAGTGACCACTTTTAGACAGTTTCAAGCTATAATGCAAGAGTTACGTGTGTATAAAGACCACCTGCCTATAGTGACCACTTTTAGACAGTTGCAAGCTATAATGCATGAGTTATGTGTGTATAAAGACCACCTGCCTATAGTGACCACTTTTAGGCAGTTTCAAGCTATAATGCATGAGTTACGTGTGTATAAAGACCACCTGCCTATAGTGACCACTTTTAGGCAGTTTCAAGCTATAATGCATGAGTTACGTGTGTATAAAGACTACCTGCCTATAGTGACCATTTTTAGACAGTTCCAAGCTATAATGCATGAGCTATCTGTGTATAAAGACTACCTGCCTATAGTGACCACTTTTAGGCAGTTTCAAGCTATAATGCATGAGCTATCTGTGTATAAAGACCACCTGCCTATAGTGACCACTTTTAGGCAGTTCCAAGGTATAATGCATGAGTTACCTGTGTATAAAGACCACCTGCCTATAGTGACCACTTTTAGGCAGTTCCAAGCTATAATGCATGAGTTACGTGTGTATAAAAACTACCTGCCTATAGTGACCACTTTTAGGCAGTTCCAAGGTACAATGCATGAGTTACGTGTGTATAAAGACCACCTACCTATAGTGACCACTTTTAGACAGTTTCAAGCTATAATGCAAGAGTTACGTGTGTATAAAGACCACCTGCCTATAGTGACCACTTTTAGGCAGTTTCAAGCTATAATGCATGAGTTACGTGTGTATAAAGACTACCTGCCTATAGTGACCACTTTTAGGCAGTTCCAAGCTATAATGCATGAATTACATGTGTATAAAGACTACCTGCCTATAGTGACCACTTTTATGCAGTTTCAAGCTATAATGCATGAGTTATCTGTGTATAAAGATCACCTGCCTATAGTGACCACTTTTAGGCAGTTCCAAGGTATAATGCATGAATTACCTGTGTATAAAAACCACCTACCTATTGTGACCACTTTTAGACAGTTGCAAGCTATAATGCATGAGTTACGTGTGTATAAAGACCACCTGCCTATAGTGACCACTTTTAGGCAGTTCCAAGGTATAATGCATGAGTTACCTGTGTATAAAAACCACCTGTCTATAGTGACCACTTTTAGGCAGTTCCAAGGTATAAGGCACGAGTTACGTGTGTATAAAGACTACCTGCCTATAGTGACCACTTTTAGGCAGTTCCAAGCTATAATGCATGAATTACATGTGTATAAAGACTACCTGCCTATAGTGACCACTTTTAGGCAGTTTCAAGCTATAATGCATGAGCTATCTGTGTATAAAGACCACCTGCCTATAGTGACCACTTTTAGGCAGTTCCAAGGTATAATGCATGAGTTACCTGTGTATAAAGACCACCTGCCTACAGTGACCACTTTTAGACAGTTCCAAGCTATAATGCATGAATTACATGTGTATAAAGACTACCTGCCTATAGTGACCACTTTTAGGCAGTTTCAAGCTATAATGCATGAGCTATCTGTGTATAAAGACCACCTACCTATAGTGACCACTCTTAGGCAGTTCCAATGTGTAATGCATGAGTTACCTGTGTATAAAGACCACCTGCCTATAGTGACCACTTTTAGACAGTTGCAAGCTATAATGCATGAGTTACGTGTGTATAAAGACCACCTGCCTATAGTGACCACTTTTAGGCAGTTCCAAGGTATAATGCATGAGTTACCTGTGTATAAAAACCACCTGTCTATAGTGACCACTTTTAGGCAGTTCCAAGGTATAATGCACGAGTTACGTGTGTATAAAGACTACCTGCCTATAGTGACCACTTTTAGGCAGTTCCAAGCTATAATGCATGAATTACATGTGTATAAAGACTACCTGCCTATAGTGACCACTTTTAGGCAGTTTCAAGCTATAATGCATGAGCTATCTGTGTATAAAGACCACCTGCCTATAGTGACCACTTTTAGGCAGTTCCAAGGTATAATGCATGAGTTACCTGTGTATAAAGACCACCTGCTTACAGTGACCACTTTTAGACAGTTCCAAGCTATAATGCATGAATTACATGTGTATAAAGACTACCTGCCTATAGAGACCACTTTTAGGCAGTTTCAAGCTATAATGCATGAGCTATCTGTGTATAAAGACCACCTGCCTATAGTGACCATTTTTAGGCAGTTCCAATGTGTAATGCATGAGTTACCTGTGTATAAAGACCACCTGCCTATAGTGACCACTTTTAGGCAGTTCCAAGCTATAATGCATGAGTTATCTGTGTATAAAGACCATCTGCCTATAGTGACCACTTTTAGACAATTGCAAGCTATAATGCATGAGTTATCTGTGTATAAAGACCACCTGCCTATAGTCACCACTTTTAGGCAGTTCCAAACTATAATGCCTGAATTACATGTGTATAAAGACTACCTGCCTATAGTGACCACTTTTAGGCAGTTTCAAGCTATAATGCATGAGCTATCTGTGTATAAAGACCACCTGCCTATAGTGACCACTTTTAGGCAGTTCCAAGCTATAATGCATGAGTTATCTGTGTATAAAGACCACCTGCCTATAGTGACCACTTTTAGGCAGTTCCAAGCTATAATGCATGAATTACATGTGTATAAAGACTACCTGCCTATAGTGACCACTTTTAGGCAGTTTCAAGCTATAATGCATGAGCTATCTGTGTATAAAGACCACCTGCCTATAGTGACCACTTTTAGGCAGTTCCAAGGTACAATGCATGAGTTACCTGTGTATAAAGACCACCTGCCTATAGTGACCACTTTTAGGCAGTTCCAAGCTATAATGCATGAATTACATGTGTATAAAGACTACCTGCCTATAGTGACCACTTTTAGGCAGTTTCAAGCTATAATGCATGAGCTATCTGTGTATAAAGACCACCTGTCTATAGTGACCACTTTTAGGCAGTTCCAAGGTATAATGCATGAGTTACGTGTGTATAAAAACCACCTGCCTATAGTGACCACTTTTAGGCAGTTCCAAGGTACAATGCATGAGTTACCTGTGTATAAAGACCACCTGCCTATAGTGACCACTTTTAGGCAGTTCCAAGCTATAATGCATGAATTACATGTGTATAAAAACCACCTACCTATAGTGACCACTTTTAGGCAGTTTCAAGCTATAATGCATGAGTTACGTGTGTATAAAGACCACCTGCCTATAGCAGTGTAGGAAATTTGTCCAGATTACATACCAGACATCAGGGCTGGTAACTTTCAAAAGTTACAAGCCCTGCTAAAATGTTACCAGTCCCGCACATTTTTTCAATTATTTTCGCACACACACACACACAAATAAACACAAGTTGTATACAATATACTATGCACGGTTTATTTTAACAACAAAGTAGCTGTAGAGAACATGCATATTCAGAACATGATATATCAGACGTCTGTGTCACTGTTGCTCTCGGCTAGATCAGAAAAATCTGAACCATAGTCAGAATCTAATCCAGCTACCAAATGAGCATCACCATCACCATCTGTTTCAGCTTCTGCAACTTCCTCCTCATCAAGTGCTTCAGCAGCTCTCTGCTGCTCTACTGCTTCATCTACTGCCTGTATAGCACTCAACTTCTTTCTCCTCTGTCCTTCCATAAAACTTGTTTTTTTTTTTAAAAAATTAGTATTTATTGATTTTCAGCCCCCAAGTGACTGTGGGTGGAGCATTCTTTGCGTCGAATATCGATTTGGCTTGTTTATGACCAATTGACATTTCATGGCATGTGAGGGCATCATGTCTTAAATTGGTACAGCCGGTTACAAACGATCCCTTTCCGTACTTACGGAGTTTGTCTGGTATTTTGCGGTTTGATAACGGCCCGTAAATAGCCCAGCAGATACGGCAATACACCGTATGATTACCGGTGTCATCGGTGACTAGCCGTGCGTACAGTGCTGTGTGTACGGGGACGCGTTCGGTTGATAGATGTCCCCACCACAGCCCTGCGTACCTCCATAGACAAAGTCCGGGACTTTGAAAAATATAATTTTTTTAATGAAATAACATGCCCAGGTACCAAAAATGATGATCGATCACCAGATATATCCAGAACTCCCAGTTCGGAGTCCAATTGTGGATGGAATCGGCTACTTTGCCCTAAAAACAAACACATTCTCTTGCGTGAATGAAATTAAAAATGGCGGCGTTTGGTGGATAATTCCTCGGGTATCAACGCGTTTACATTTTGTCCTTCTTTACTAGTCGCTTTTTAAAGACATTTCAAGTTTCAGATAACTTTGTAATGGTTGTTACAGATAACTATCGTCATTTCAACCGATTTCGGCTGGGAAACTACTTATTTTTAACTTGCGCACCAATTACGGTGCGCTCCCCGACTTTGTCTATGGAGGTACGCAGGGCTGTGGTTGGGACATCTATCAACCGAACGCGTCCCCGTAAACACAGCACTGTACGCAGGGCTACATCGGTGACCAACCATTCTTTGAACTCCGTCTTCCAGCTTGGAACGATTTTGCGAGTACGTTTTGACTGGTCATACTCCTTATTTGCCGCAATTCTATCGATGCTCGACTTCTGTTTCTTTGTTGGAGGGTCTATCCCCAAAAAACGATACATGTTGTACGCGAAATGAAAACTTTGTAAACAAACTACTCAACCATAGAACTGGTCACGGGTCACCGGAAGTGTCACTGCACCATGGAAGATAGGACCTGACCCGAGGTCACGTACCTATTATTATGTTAATAAGTCAATGGATTTCGTGTTGTGGGTTGAGAATGCGTGTCGGCAAGTCGCGATGTGTGACGGCAATGCAATATTTTCATAGTTTTGGCTGATCACGTTTCTGTTTAAAATGTTTAGAGCACATATAAAGAATGGTAGCTTGTTTTTATTTTAATTTCGGCGGACGAATGTGGTAACATGTTACCCGACCACCGGACAGGGAAGTTTGAAATTCAACCAGTCCGATGCGAAAGTTACCCGTCTCGGGCGTGCGGACGGGCAGGAATTTCCTACACTGCCTATAGTGACCACTTTTAGGCAGTTTCAAGCTATAATGCATGAGTTACGTGTGTATAAAGACTACCTGCCTATAGTGACCATTTTTAGACAGTTCCAAGCTATAATGCATGAGCTATCTGTGTATAAAGACTACCTGCCTATAGTGACCACTTTTAGGCAGTTTCAAGCTATAATGCATGAGCTATCTGTGTATAAAGACCACCTGCCTATAGTGACCACTTTTAGGCAGTTCCAAGGTATAATGCATGAGTTACCTGTGTATAAAGACCACCTGCCTATAGTGACCACTTTTAGGCAGTTCCAAGCTATAATGCATGAGTTACATGTGTATAAAGACCACCTACCTATAGTGACCACTTTTAGACAGTTTCAAGCTATAATGCAAGAGTTACGTGTGTATAAAGACTACCTGCCTATAGTGACCACTTTTAGGCAGTTCCAAGCTATAATGCATGAATTACATGTGTATAAAGACTACCTGCCTATAGTGACCACTTTTATGCAGTTTCAAGCTATAATGCATGAGTTATCTGTGTATAAAGATCACCTGACTATAGTGACCACTTTTAGGCAGTTCCAAGGTATAATGCATGAATTACCTGTGTATAAAGACCACCTACCTATAGTGACCACTTTTAGACAGTTGCAAGCTATAATGCATGAGTTACGTGTGTATAAATACCACCTGCCTATAGTGACCACTTTTAGGCAGTTCCAAGGTATAATGCATGAGTTACCTGTGTATAAAAACCACCTGTCTATAGTGACCACTTTTAGGCAGTTCCAAGGTATAATGCACGAGTTACGTGTGTATAAAGACTACCTGCCTATAGTGACCACTTTTAGGCAGTTCCAAGCTATAATGCATGAATTACATGTGTATAAAGACTACCTGCCTATAGTGACCACTTTTAGGCAGTTTCAAGCTATAATGCATGAGCTATCTGTGTATAAAGACCACCTGCCTATAGTGACCACTTTTAGGCAGTTCCAAGGTATAATGCATGAGTTACCTGTGTATAAAGACCACCTGCCTACAGTGACCACTTTTAGACAGTTCCAAGCTATAATGCATGAATTACATGTGTATAAAGACTACCTGCCTATAGTGACCACTTTTAGGCAGTTTCAAGCTATAATGCATGAGCTATCTGTGTATAAAGACCACCTGCCTATAGTGACCACTTTTAGGCAGTTCCAATGTGTAATGCATGAGTTACCTGTGTATAAAGACCACCTGCCTATAGTGACCACTTTTAGGCAGTTCCAAGCTATAATGCATGAGTTATCTGTGTATAAAGACCATCTGCCTATAGTGACCACTTTTAGACAGTTGCAAGCTATAATGCATGAGTTATCTGTGTATAAAGACCACCTGCCTATAGTGACCACTTTTAGGCAGTTCCAAACTATAATGCCTGAATTACATGTGTATAAAGACTACCTGCCTATAGTGACCACTTTTAGGCAGTTTCAAGCTATAATGCATGAGCTATCTGTGTATAAAGACCACCTGCCTATAGTGACCACTTTTAGGCAGTTCCAAGCTATAATGCATGAGTTATCTGTGTATAAAGACCACCTGCCTATAGTGACCACTTTTAGGCAGTTCCAAGCTATAATGCATGAATTACATGTGTATAAAGACTACCTGCCTATAGTGACCACTTTTAGGCAGTTTCAAGCTATAATGCATGAGCTATCTGTGTATAAAGACCACCTGCCTATAGTGACCACTTTTAGGCAGTTCCAAGGTACAATGCATGAGTTACCTGTGTATAAAGACCACCTGCCTATAGTGACCACTTTTAGGCAGTTCCAAGCTATAATGCATGAGTTATCTGTGTATAAAGACCATCTGCCTATAGTGACCACTTTTAGACAGTTGCAAGCTATAATGCATGAGTTATCTGTGTATAAAGACCACCCTAAAAGTGGTCACTATAGTCAGGTGATCTTTATACACAGATAACTCATGCATTATAGCTTGAAACTGCCTAAAAGTGGTCACTATAGGCAGGTAGTCTTTATACACATGTAATTCAGGCATTATAGTTTGGAACTGCCTAAAAGTGGTCACTTTTAGGCAGTTCCAAGGTATAATGCATGAATTACCTGTGTATAAAGACCACCTACCTATAGTGACCACTTTTAGGACAGTTGCAAGCTATAATGCATGAGTTACGTGTGTATAAATACCACCTGCCTATAGTGACCACTTTTAGGCAGTTCCAAGGTATAATGCATGAGTTACCTGTGTATAAAAACCACCTGTCTATAGTGACCACTTTTAGGCAGTTCCAAGGTATAATGCACGAGTTACGTGTGTATAAAGACTACCTGCCTATAGTGACCACTTTTAGGCAGTTCCAAGCTATAATGCATGAATTACATGTGTATAAAGACTACCTGCCTATAGTGACCACTTTTAGGCAGTTTCAAGCTATAATGCATGAGCTATCTGTGTATAAAGACCACCTGCCTATAGTGACCACTTTTAGGCAGTTCCAAGGTATAATGCATGAGTTACCTGTGTATAAAGACCACCTGCCTACAGTGACCACTTTTAGACAGTTCCAAGCTATAATGCATGAATTACATGTGTATAAAGACTACCTGCCTATAGTGGACCACTTTTAGGCAGTTTCAAGCTATAATGCATGAGCTATCTGTGTATAAAGACCACCTGCCTATAGTGACCACTTTTAGGCAGTTCCAATGTGTAATGCATGAGTTACCTGTGTATAAAGACCACCTGCCTATAGTGACCACTTTTAGGCAGTTCCAAGCTATAATGCATGAGTTATCTGTGTATAAAGACCATCTGCCTATAGTGACCACTTTTAGACAGTTGCAAGCTATAATGCATGAGTTATCTGTGTATAAAGACCACCTGCCTATAGTGACCACTTTTAGGCAGTTCCAAACTATAATGCCTGAATTACATGTGTATAAAGACTACCTGCCTATAGTGACCACTTTTAGGCAGTTTCAAGCTATAATGCATGAGCTATCTGTGTATAAAGACCACCTGCCTATAGTGACCACTTTTAGGCAGTTCCAAGCTATAATGCATGAGTTATCTGTGTATAAAGACCACCTGCCTATAGTGACCACTTTTAGGCAGTTCCAAGCTATAATGCATGAATTACATGTGTATAAAGACTACCTGCCTATAGTGACCACTTTTAGGCAGTTTCAAGCTATAATGCATGAGCTATCTGTGTATAAAGACCACCTGCCTATAGTGACCACTTTTAGGCAGTTCCAAGGTACAATGCATGAGTTACGTGTGTATACAGACCACCTACCTATAGTGACCACTTTTAGACAGTTTCAAGCTATAATGCAAGAGTTACGTGTGTATAAAGACCACCTGCCTATAGTGACCACTTTTAGGCAGTTTCAAGCTATAATGCATGAGTTACGTGTGTATAAAGACCACCTGCCTATAGTGACCACTTTTAGGCAGTTTCAAGCTATAATGCATGAGTTAGGTGTGTATAAAGACTACCTGCCTATAGTGACCACTTTTAGGCAGTTCCAAGCTATAATGCATGAGTTACGTGTGTATAAAGACCACCTACCTATAGTGACCACTTTTAGACAGTTTCAAGCTATAATGCAAGAGTTACGTGTGTATAAAGACTACCTGCCTATAGTGACCACTTTAGGCAGTTCCAAGCTATAATGCATGAATTACATGTGTATAAAGACTACCTGCCTATAGTGACCACTTTTATGCAGTTTCAAGCTATAATGCATGAGTTATCTGTGTATAAAGATCACCTGACTATAGTGACCACTTTTAGGCAGTTCCAAGGTATAATGCATGAATTACCTGTGTATAAAGACCACCTACCTATAGTGACCACTTTTAGACAGTTGCAAGCTATAATGCATGAGTTACGTGTGTATAAATACCACCTGCCTATAGTGACCACTTTTAGGCAGTTCCAAGGTATAATGCATGAGTTACCTGTGTATAAAAACCACCTGTCTATAGTGACCACTTTTAGGCAGTTCCAAGGTATAATGCACGAGTTACGTGTGTATAAAGACTACCTGCCTATAGTGACCACTTTTAGGCAGTTCCAAGCTATAATGCATGAATTACATGTGTATAAAGACTACCTGCCTATAGTGACCACTTTTAGGCAGTATCAAGCTATAATGCATGAGCTATCTGTGTATAAAGACCACCTGCCTATAGTGACCACTTTTAGGCAGTTCAAAGGTATAATGCATGAGTTACCTGTGTATAAAGACCACCTGCCTACAGTGACCACTTTTAGACAGTTCCAAGCTATAATGCATGAATTACATGTGTATAAAGACTACCTGCCTATAGTGACCACTTTTAGGCAGTTTCAAGCTATAATGCATGAGCTATCTGTGTATAAAGACCACCTGCCTATAGTGACCACTTTTAGGCAGTTCCAATGTGTAATGCATGAGTTACCTGTGTATAAAGACCACCTGCCTATAGTGACCACTTTTAGGCAGTTCCAAGCTATAATGCATGAGTTATCTGTGTATAAAGACCATCTGCCTATAGTGACCACTTTTAGACAGTTGCAAGCTATAATGCATGAGTTATCTGTGTATAAAGACCACCTGCCTATAGTGACCACTTTTAGGCAGTTCCAAACTATAATGCCTGAATTACATGTGTATAAAGACTACCTGCCTATAGTGACCACTTTTAGGTAGTTTCAAGCTATAATGCATGAGCTATCTGTGTATAAAGACCACCTGCCTATAGTGACCACTTTTAGGCAGTTCCAAGCTATAATGCATGAGTTATCTGTGTATAAAGACCACCTGCCTATAGTGACCACTTTTAGGCAGTTCCAAGCTATAATGCATGAATTACATGTGTATAAAGACTACCTGCCTATAGTGACCACTTTTAGGCAGTTTCAAGCTATAATGCATGAGCTATCTGTGTATAAAGACCACCTGCCTATAGTGACCACTTTTAGGCAGTTCCAAGGTACAATGCATGAGTTACGTGTGTATACAGACCACCTACCTATAGTGACCACTTTTAGACAGTTTCAAGCTATAATGCAAGAGTTACGTGTGTATAAAGACCACCTGCCTATAGTGACCACTTTTAGGCAGTTTCAAGCTATAATGCATGAGTTACGTGTGTATAAAGACCACCTGCCTATAGTGACCACTTTTAGGCAGTTTCAAGCTATAATGCATGAGTTACGTGTGTATAAAGACTACCTGCCTATAGTGACCACTTTTAGGCAGTTCCAAGCTATAATGCATGAATTACATGTGTATAAAGACTACCAGCCTATAGTGACCACTTTTAGGCAGTTTCAAGCTATAATGCATGAGCTATCTGTGTATAAAGACCACCTGCCTATAGTGACCACTTTTAGGCAGTTCCAAGGTATAATGAATGAGTTACCTGTGTATAAAGACCACCTGCCTATAGTGACCACTTTTAGGCAGTTCCAAGGTACAATGCATGAGTTACCTGTGTATAAAGACCACCTGCCTATAGTGACCACTTTTAGGCAGTTCCAAGCTATAATGCATGAATTACATGTGTATAAAGACTACCTGCCTATAGTGACCACTTTTAGGCAGTTTCAAGCTATAATGCATGAGCTATCTGTGTATAAAGACCACCTGTCTATAGTGACCACTTTTAGGCAGTTCCAAGGTATAATGCATGAGTTACGTGTGTATAAAAACCATCTGCCTATAGTGACCACTTTTAGGCAGTTCCAAGCTATAATGCATGAATTACATGTGTATAAAAACCACCTACCTATAGTGACCACTTTTAGACAGTTTCAAGCTATAATGCAAGAGTTACGTGTGTATAAAGACTACCTACCTATAGTGACCACTTTTAGACAGTTTCAAGCTATAATGCAAGAGTTACGTGTGTATAAAGACCACCTGCCTATAGTGACCACTTTTAGACAGTTGCAAGCTATAATGCATGAGTTATGTGTGTATAAAGACCACCTGCCTATAGTGACCACTTTTAGGCAGTTTCAAGCTATAATGCATGAGTTACGTGTGTATAAAGACCACCTGCCTATAGTGACCACTTTTAGGCAGTTTCAAGCTATAATGCATGAGTTACGTGTGTATAAAGACTACCTGCCTATAGTGACCATTTTTAGACAGTTCCAAGCTATAATGCATGAGCTATCTGTGTATAAAGACTACCTGCCTATAGTGACCACTTTTAGGCAGTTTCAAGCTACAATGCATGAGCTATCTGTGTATAAAGACCACCTGCCTATAGTGACCACTTTTAGGCAGTTCCAAGGTATAATGCATGAGTTACCTGTGTATTAAGACCACCTGCCTATAGTGACCACTTTTAGGCAGTTCCAAGCTATAATGCATGAGTTACGTGTGTATAAAAACTACCTGCCTATAGTGACCACTTTTAGGCAGTTCCAAGCTATAATGCATGAATTACATGTGTATAAAGACCACCTGCCTATAGTGACCACTTTTAGGCAGTTCCAAGGTATAATGCATGAATTACCTGTGTATAAAAACCACCTACCTATAGTGACCACTTTTAGACAGTTGCAAGCTATAATGCATGAGTTACGTGTGTATAAAGACCACCTGCCTATAGTGACCACTTTTAGGCAGTTCCAAGGTATAATGCATGAGTTACCTGTGTATAAAAACCACCTGTCTATAGTGACCACTTTTAGGCAGTTCCAAGGTATAATGCACGAGTTACGTGTGTATAAAGACTACCTGCCTATAGTGACCACTTTTAGGCAGTTCCAAGCTATAATGCATGAATTACATGTGTATAAAGACTACCTGCCTATAGTGACCACTTTTAGGCAGTTCCAAGCTATAATGCATGAGTTATGTGTGTATAAAGACCACCTGCCTATAGTGACCACTTTTAGGCAGTTTCAAGCTATAATGCATGAGTTACGTGTGTATAAAGACCACCTGCCTATAGTGACCACTTTTAGGCAGTTTCAAGCTATAATGCATGAGTTACGTGTGTATAAAGACTACCTGCCTATAGTGACCATTTTTAGACAGTTCCAAGCTATAATGCATGAGCTATCTGTGTATAAAGACTACCTGCCTATAGTGACCACTTTTAGGCAGTTTCAAGCTACAATGCATGAGCTATCTGTGTATAAAGACCACCTGCCTATAGTGACCACTTTTAGGCAGTTCCAAGGTATAATGCATGAGTTACCTGTGTATAAAGACCACCTGCCTATAGTGACCACTTTTAGGCAGTTCCAAGCTATAATGCATGAGTTACGTGTGTATAAAAACTACCTGCCTATAGTGACCACTTTTAAGCAGTTCCAAGGTACAATGCATGAGTTACGTGTGTATAAAGACCACCTGCCTATAGTGACCACTTTTAGGCAGTTTCAAGCTATAATGCATGAGTTACGTGTGTATAAAGACTACCTGCCTATAGTGACCACTTTTAGGCAGTTCCAAGCTATAATGCATGAATTACGTGTGTATAAAGACTACCTGCCTATAGTGACCACTTTTAGGCAGTTCCAAGCTATAATGCATGAATTACATGTGTATAAAGACTACCTGCCTATAGTGACCACTTTTATGCAGTTTCAAGCTATAATGCAAGAGTTATCTGTGTATAAAGATCACCTGCCTATAGTGACCACTTTTAGGCAGTTTCAAGCTATAATGCATGAGTTACCTGTGTAGAAAGACCACCTGCCTATAGTGACCACTTTTAGGCTGTTCCAAGGTATAATGCATGAATTACCTGTGTATAAAGACCACCTACCTATAGTGACCACTTTTAGACAGTTGCAAGCTATAATGCATGAGTTACATGTGTATAAAGACCACCTGCCTATAGTGACCACTTTTAGGCAGTTTCAAGCTATAATGCATGAATTACATGTGTATAAAGACTACCTGCCTATAGTGACCACTTTTAGGCAGTTTAAAGCTATAATGCATGAGCTATCTGTGTATAAAGACCACCTGCCTATAGTGACCACTTTTAGGCAGTTCCAAGGTATAATGCATGAGTTACCTGTGTATAAAGACCACCTGCCTACAGTGACCACTTTTAGACAGTTCCAAGCTATAATGCATGAATTACATGTGTATAAAGACTACCTGCCTATAGTGACCACTTTTAGGCAGTTTCAAGCTATAATGCATGAGCTATCTGTGTATAAAGACCACCTGCCTATAGTGACCACATTTCGGCAGTTCCAATGTGTAATGCATGAGTTACCTGTGTATAAAGACCACCTGCCTATAGTGACCACTTTTAGGCAGTTCCAAGCTATAATGCATGAGTTATCTGTGTATAAAGACCATCTGCCTATAGTAACCACTTTTAGACAGTTGCAAGCTATAATGCATGAGTTATCTGTGTATAAAGACCACCTGCCTATAGTGACCACTATTAGGCAGTTCCAAACTATAATGCCTGAATTACATGTGTATAAAGACTACCTGCCTATAGTGATCACTTTTAGGCAGTTTCAAGCTAAAATGCATGAGCTATCTGTGTATAAAGACCACCTGCCTATAGTGACCACTTTTAGGCAGTTCCAAGCTATAATGCATGAGTTATCTGTGTATAAAGACCACCTGCCTATAGTGACCACTTTTAGGCAGTTCCAAGCTATAATGCATGAATTACATGTGTATAAAGACTACCTGCCTATAGTGACCACTTTTAGGCAGTTTCAAGCTATAATGCATAAGCTATCTGTGTATAAAGACCACCTGCCTATAGTGACCACTTTTAGGCAGTTCCAAGGTACAATGCATGAGTTACGTGTGTATAAAGACCACCTACCTATAGTGACCACTTTTAGACAGTTTCAAGCTATAATGCAAGAGTTACGTGTGTATAAAAACCACCTGCCTATAGTGACCACTTTTAGGCAGTTTCAAGCTATAATGCATGAGTTACGTGTGTATAAAGACCACCTGCCTATAGTGACCACTTTTAGGCAGTTTCAAGCTATAATGCATGAGTTACGTGTGTATAGAGACTACCTGCCTATAGTGACCACTTTTAGGCAGTTCCAAGCTATAATGCATGAGTTATCTGTGTATAAAGACCACCTGCCTATAGTGACCACTTTTAGGCAGTTCCAAGCTATAATGCATGAATTACATGTGTATAAAGATCACCTGCCTATAGTGACCACTTTTAGGCAGTTTCAAGCTATAATGCATGAGTTACGTGTGTATAAAGACCACCTGCCTATAGTGACCACTTTTAGGCAGTTCCAAGCTATAATGCATGAATTACATGTGTATAAAGACTACCAGCCTATAGTGACCACTTTTAGGCAGTTTCAAGCTATAATGCATGAGCTATCTGTGTATAAAGACCACCTGCCTATAGTGACCACTTTTAGGCAGTTCCAAGGTATAATGAATGAGTTACCTGTGTATAAAGACCACCTGCCTATAGTGACCACTTTTAGGCAGTTCCAAGCTATAATGCATGAATTACATGTGTATAAAGACTACCTGCCTATAGTGACCACTTTAGGCAATTTAAAGCTATAATGCATGAGCTATCTGTCTATAAAGACCACCTGCCTATAGTGACCAATTTTAGACAGTTGCAAGCTATAATGCATGAGCTATCTGTGTATAAAGACCACGTGCCTATAATGACCACTTTTAGGCAGTTTCAAGCTATAATGCATGAGTTACGTGTGTATAAAGACTACCTGCCTATAGTGACCACTTTTAGGCAGTTCCAAGCTATACCGGTAATGCATGAATTACATGTGTATAAAGACCACCTGCCTATAGTGACCACTTTAAGGCAGTTCCAAGGTATAATGCATGAGTTACCTGTGTATAAAGACCACCTGCCTACAGTGACCACTTTTAGACAGTTCCAAGCTATAATGCATGAATTACATGTGTATAAAGACTACCTGCCTATAGTGACCACTTTTAGGCAGTTTCAAGCTATAATGCATGAGCTATCTGTGTATAAAGACCACCTGCCTATAGTGACCACTTTTCGGCAGTTCCAATGTGTAATGCATGAGTTACCTGTGTATAAAGACCACCTGCCTATAGTGACCACTTTTAGGCAGTTCCAAGCTATAATGCATGAGTTATCTGTGTATAAAGACCATCTGCCTATAGTAACCACTTTTAGACAGTTGCAAGCTATAATGCATGAGTTATCTGTGTATAAAGACCACCTGCCTATAGTGACCACTTTTAGGCAGTTCCAAACTATAATGCCTGAATTACATGTGTATAAAGACTACCTGCCTATAGTGATCACTTTTAGGCAGTTTCAAGCTAAAATGCATGAGCTATCTGTGTATAAAGACCACCTGCCTATAGTGACCACTTTTAGGCAGTTCCAAGCTATAATGCATGAGTTATCTGTGTATAAAGACCACCTGCCTATAGTGACCACTTTTAGGCAGTTCCAAGCTATAATGCATGAATTACATGTGTATAAAGACTACCTGCCTATAGTGACCACTTTTAGGCAGTTTCAAGCTATAATGCATAAGCTATCTGTGTATAAAGACCACCTGCCTATAGTGACCACTTTTAGGCAGTTCCAAGGTACAATGCATGAGTTACGTGTGTATAAAGACCACCTACCTATAGTGACCACTTTTAGACAGTTTCAAGCTATAATGCAAGAGTTACGTGTGTATAAAAACCACCTGCCTATAGTGACCACTTTTAGGCAGTTTCAAGCTATAATGCATGAGTTACGTGTGTATAAAGACCACCTGCCTATAGTGACCACTTTTAGGCAGTTTCAAGCTATAATGCATGAGTTACGTGTGTATAGAGACTACCTGCCTATAGTGACCACTTTTAGGCAGTTCCAAGCTATAATGCATGAGTTATCTGTGTATAAAGACCACCTGCCTATAGTGACCACTTTTAGGCAGTTCCAAGCTATAATGCATGAATTACATGTGTATAAAGATCACCTGCCTATAGTGACCACTTTTAGGCAGTTTCAAGCTATAATGCATGAGTTACGTGTGTATAAAGACCACCTGCCTATAGTGACCACTTTTAGGCAGTTCCAAGCTATAATGCATGAATTACATGTGTATAAAGACTACCAGCCTATAGTGACCACTTTTAAGCAGTTTCAAGCTATAATGCATGAGCTATCTGTGTATAAAGACCACCTGCCTATAGTGACCACTTTTAGGCAGTTCCAAGGTATAATGAATGAGTTACCTGTGTATAAAGACCACCTGCCTATAGTGACCACTTTTAGGCAGTTCCAAGCTATAATGCATGAATTACATGTGTATAAAGACTACCTGCCTATAGTGACCACTTTAGGCAATTTAAAGCTATAATGCATGAGCTATCTGTCTATAAAGACCACCTGCCTATAGTGACCAATTTTAGACAGTTGCAAGCTATAATGCATGAGCTATCTGTGTATAAAGACCACGTGCCTATAATGACCACTTTTAGGCAGTTTCAAGCTATAATGCATGAGTTACGTGTGTATAAAGACTACCTGCCTATAGTGACCACTTTTAGGCAGTTCCAAGCTATACCGGTAATGCATGAATTACATGTGTATAAAGACCACCTGCCTATAGTGACCACTTTAAGGCAGTTCCAAGGTATAATGCATGAGTTACCTGTGTATAAAGACCACCTGCCTATAGTGACCACTTTTAGGCAGTTCCAAGGTATAATGCATGAGTTACCTGTGTATAAAGACCACCTGCCTATAGTGACCACTTTAAGGCAGTTTCAAGTTATAATGCATGAGTTACCTGTGTATAAAGACCACCTGCCTATAGTGACCACTTTTAGACAGTTGCAAGCTATAATGCATGAGTTATCTGTGTATAAAGACCACCTGCCTATAGTGACCACTTTTAGACAGTTGCAAGCTATAATGCATGAGTTATCTGTGTATAAAGATCACCTGCCTATAGTGACCACTTTTAGGCAGTTTCAAGCTATAATGCATGAGTTACGTGTGTATAAAGACTACCTGCCTATAGTGACCACTTTTAGACAGTTGCAAGCTATAATGCATGAGCTATCTGTGTATAAAGACCACCTGCCTATAGTGACCACTTTTAGGCAGTTTCAAGCTATAATGCATGAGTTACGTGTGTATATAGACTACCTGCCTATAGTGACCACTTTTAGGCAGTTCCAAGCTATACCGGTAATGCATGAATTACATGTGTATAAAGACTACCTGCCTATAGTGACCACTTTTAGGCAGTTTCAAGCTATAATGCATGAGCTATCTGTGTACAAAGACCACCTGCCTATAGTGACCACTTTTAGGCAGTTCCAAGCTATAATGCATGAATTACATGTGTATAAAGACTACCTGACTATAGTGACCACTTTTAGGCAGTTTCAAGCTATAATGCATGAGCTATCTGTGTATAAAGACCACCTGCCTATAGTGACCACTTTCAGACAGTTCCAAGGTACAATGCATGAGTTACGTGTGTATAAAGACCACCTACCTATAGTGACCACTTTTAGACAGTTTCAAGCTATAATGCAAGAGTTAAGTGTGTATAAAGACCACCTGCCTATAGTGACAACTTTTAGGCAGTTTCAAGCTATAATGCATGAGTTACGTGTGTATAAAGACCACCTGCCTATAGTGACCACTTTTAGGCAGTTTCAAGCTATAATGCATGAGTTACGTGTGTATAAAGACTACCTGCCTATAGTGACCATTTTTAGACAGTTCCAAGCTATAATGCATGAGCTATCTGTGTATAAAGACTACCTGCCTATAGTGACCACTTTTAGGCAGTTTCAAGCTATAATGCATGAGCTATCTGTGTATAAAGACCACCTGCCTATAGTGACCACTTTTAGGCAGTTCCAAGGTATAATGCATGAGTTACCTGTCTATAAAGACCACCTGCCTATAGTGACCACTTTTAGGCAGTTCCAAGCTATAATGCATGAGTTACGTGTGTATAAAAACTACCTGCCTATAGTGACCACTTTTAGGCAGTTCCAAGGTACAATGCATGAGTTACGTGTGTATAAAGACCACCTACCTATAGTGACCACTTTTAGACAGTTTCAAGCTATAATGCAAGAGTTACGTGTGTATAAAGACCACCTGCCTATAGTGACCACTTTTAGGCAGTTTCAAGCTATAATGCATGAGTTACGTGTGTATAAAGACTACCTGCCTATAGTGACCACTTTTAGGCAGTTCCAAGCTATAATGCATGAATTACATGTGTATAAAGACTACCTGCCTATAGTGACCACTTTTATGCAGTTTCAAGCTATAATGCAAGAGTTATCTGTGTATAAAGATCACCTGCCTATAGTGACCACTTTTAGGCAGTTTCAAGCTATAATGCATGAGTTACCTGTGTATAAAGACCACCTACCTATAGTGACCACTTTTAGACAGTTGCAAGCTATAATGCATGAGTTACGTGTGTATAAAGACCACCTGCCTATAGTGACCACTTTTAGGCAGTTTCAAGCTATAATGCATGAGTTATGTGTGTATAAAGACTACCTGCCTATAGTGACCACTTTTAGGCAGTTCCAAGCTATAATGCATGAATTACATGTGTATAAAGACTACCAGCCTATAGTGACCACTTTTAGGCAGTTTCAAGCTATAATGCATGAGCTATCTGTGTATAAAGACCACCTGCCTATAGTGACCACTTTTAGACAGTTGCAAGCTATAATGCATGAGTTATGTGTGTATAAAGACCACCTGCCTATAGTGACCACTTTTAGGCAGTTTCAAGCTATAATGCATGACTTACGTGTGTATAAAGACCACCTGCCTATAGTGACCACTTTTAGGCAGTTTCAAGCTATAATGCATGAGTTACGTGTGTATAAAGACTACCTGCCTATAGTGACCATTTTTAGACAGTTCCAAGCTATAATGCATGAGCTATCTGTGTATAAAGACTACCTGCCTATAGTGACCACTTTTAGGCAGTTTCAAGCTATAATGCATGAGCTATCTGTGTATAAAGACCACCTGCCTATAGTGACCACTTTTAGGCAGTTCCAAGGTATAATGCATGAGTTACCTGTGTATAAAGACCACCTGCCTATAGTGACCACTTTTAGGCAGTTCCAAGCTATAATGCATGAGTTACGTGTGTATAAAAACTACCTGCCTATAGTGACCACTTTTAGGCAGTTCCAAGGCACAATGCATGAGTTACGTGTGTATAAAGACCACCTACCTATAGTGACCACTTTTAGATAGTTTCAAGCTATAATGCAAGAGTTACGTGTGTATAAAGACCACCTGCCTATAGTGACCACTTTTAGGCAGTTTCAAGCTATAATGCATGAGTTACGTGTGTATAAAGACTACCTGCCTATAGTGACCACTTTTAGGCAGTTCCAAGCTATAATGCATGAATTACATGTGTATAAAGACTACCTGCCTATAGTGACCACTTTTATGCAGTTTCAAGCTATAATGCAAGAGTTATCTGTGTATAAAGATCACCTGCCTATAGTGACCACTTTTAGGCAGTTTCAAGCTATAATGCATGAGTTACCTGTGTAGAAAGACCACCTGCCTATAGTGACCACTTTTAGGCTGTTCCAAGGTATAATGCATGAATTACCTGTGTATAAAGACCACCTACCTATAGTGACCACTTTTAGACAGTTGCAAGCTATAATGCATGAGTTACATGTGTATAAAGACCACCTGCCTATAGTGACCACTTTTAGGCAGTTTCAAGCTATAATGCATGAGTTACGTGTGTATAAAGACTACCTGCCTATAGTGACCACTTTTAGGCAGTTCCAAGCTATAATGCATGAATTACATGTGTATAAAGACTACCAGCCTATAGTGACCACTTTTAGGCAGTTTCAAGCTATAATGCATGAGCTATCTGTGTATAAAGACCACCTGCCTATAGTGACCACTTTCAGACAGTTCCAAGGTACAATGCATGAGTTACGTGTGTATAAAGACCACCTACCTATAGTGACCACTTTTAGACAGTTTCAAGCTATAATGCAAGAGTTAAGTGTGTATAAAGACCACCTGCCTATAGTGACAACTTTTAGGCAGTTTCAAGCTATAATGCATGAGTTACGTGTGTATAAAGACTACCTGCCTATAGTGACCATTTTTAGACAGTTCCAAGCTATAATGCATGAGCTATCTGTGTATAAAGACTACCTGCCTATAGTGACCACTTTTAGGCAGTTTCAAGCTATAATGCATGAGCTATCTGTGTATAAAGACCACCTGCCTATAGTGACCACTTTTAGGCAGTTCCAAGGTATAATGCATGAGTTACCTGTGTATAAAGACCACCTGCCTATAGTGACCACTTTTAGGCAGTTCCAAGCTATAATGCATGAGTTACGTGTGTATAAAAACTACCTGCCTATAGTGACCACTTTTAGGCAGTTCCAAGGTACAATGCATGAGTTACGTGTGTATAAAGACCACCTACCTATAGTGACCACTTTTAGACAGTTTCAAGCTATAATGCAAGAGTTACGTGTGTATAAAGACCACCTGCCTATAGTGACCACTTTTAGGCAGTTTCAAGCTATAATGCATGAGTTACGTGTGTATAAAGACTACCTGCCTATAGTGACCACTTTTAGGCAGTTCCAAGCTATAATGCATGAATTACATGTGTATAAAGACTACCTGCCTATAGTGACCACTTTTATGCAGTTTCAAGCTATAATGCAAGAGTTATCTGTGTATAAAGATCACCTGCCTATAGTGACCACTTTTAGGCAGTTTCAAGCTATAATGCATGAGTTACTTGTGTATAAAGACCACCTGCCTATAGTGACCACTTTTAGGCAGTTCCAAGGTATAATGCATGAATTACCTGTGTATAAAGACCACCTACCTATAGTGACCACTTTTAGACAGTTGCAAGCTATAATGCATGAGTTACGTGTGTATAAAGACCACCTGCCTATAGTGACCACTTTTAGGCAGTTTCAAGCTATAATGCATGAGTTATGTGTGTATAAAGACTACCTGCCTATAGTGACCACTTTTAGGCAGTTCCAAGCTATAATGCATGAATTACATGTGTATAAAGACTACCAGCCTATAGTGACCACTTTTAGGCAGTTTCAAGCTATAATGCATGAGCTATCTGTGTATAAAGACCACCTGCCTATAGTGACCACTTTTAGACAGTTGCAAGCTATAATGCATGAGTTATGTGTGTATAAAGACCACCTGCCTATAGTGACCTTTTTTAGGCAGTTTCAAGCTATAATGCATGACTTACGTGTGTATAAAGACCACCTGCCTATAGTGACCACTTTTAGGCAGTTTCAAGCTATAATGCATGAGTTACGTGTGTATAAAGACTACCTGCCTATAGTGACCATTTTTAGACAGTTCCAAGCTATAATGCATGAGCTATCTGTGTATAAAGACTACCTGCCTATAGTGACCACTTTTAGGCAGTTTCAAGCTATAATGCATGAGCTATCTGTGTATAAAGACCACCTGCCTATAGTGACCACTTTTAGGCAGTTCCAAGGTATAATGCATGAGTTACCTGTGTATAAAGACCACCTGCCTATAGTGACCACTTTTAGGCAGTTCCAAGCTATAATGCATGAGTTACGTGTGTATAAAAACTACCTGCCTATAGTGACCACTTTTAGGCAGTTCCAAGGCACAATGCATGAGTTACGTGTGTATAAAGACCACCTACCTATAGTGGCCACTTTTAGATAGTTTCAAGCTATAATGCAAGAGTTACGTGTGTATAAAGACCACCTGCCTATAGTGACCACTTTTAGGCAGTTTCAAGCTATAATGCATGAGTTACGTGTGTATAAAGACTACCTGCCTATAGTGACCACTTTTAGGCAGTTCCAAGCTATAATGCATGAATTACATGTGTATAAAGACTACCTGCCTATAGTGACCACTTTTATGCAGTTTCAAGCTATAATGCAAGAGTTATCTGTGTATAAAGATCACCTGCCTATAGTGACCACTTTTAGGCAGTTTCAAGCTATAATGCATGAGTTACCTGTGTAGAAAGACCACCTGCCTATAGTGACCACTTTTAGGCAGTTCCAAGGTATAATGCATGAATTACCTGTGTATAAAGACCACCTACCTATAGTGACCACTTTTAGACAGTTGCAAGCTATAATGCATGAGTTACATGTGTATAAAGACCACCTGCCTATAGTGACCACTTTTAGGCAGTTTCAAGCTATAATGCATGAGTTACGTGTGTATAAAGACTACCTGCCTATAGTGACCACTTTTAGGCAGTTGCAAGCTATAATGCATGAATTACATGTGTATAAAGACTACCAGCCTATAGTGACCACTTTTAGGCAGTTTCAAGCTATAATGCATGAGTTATGTGTGTATAAAGACCACCTGCCTATAGTGACCACTTTTAGGCAGTTTCAAGCTATAATGCATGACTTACGTGTGTATAAAGACCACCTGCCTATAGTGACCACTTTTAGGCAGTTTCAAGCTATAATGCATGAGTTACGTGTGTATAAAGACTACCTGCCTATAGTGACCATTTTTAGACAGTTCCAAGCTATAATGCATGAGCTATCTGTGTATAAAGACTACCTGCCTATAGTGACCACTTTTAGGCAGTTTCAAGCTATAATGCATGAGCTATCTGTGTATAAAGACCACCTGCCTATAGTGACCACTTTTAGGCAGTTCCAAGGTATAATGCATGAGTTACCTGTGTATAAAGACCACCTGCCTATAGTGACCACTTTTAGGCAGTTCCAAGCTATAATGCATGAGTTACGTGTGTATAAAAACTACCTGCCTATAGTGACCACTTTTAGGCAGTTCCAAGGTACAATG
Organism: Saccoglossus kowalevskii; assembly: GCF_978046115.1. Classification (NCBI taxonomy): domain Eukaryota; kingdom Metazoa; phylum Hemichordata; class Enteropneusta; family Harrimaniidae; genus Saccoglossus; species Saccoglossus kowalevskii. The sequence continues at coordinate 17,724,052 of NC_140660.1, read as the reverse complement.
CATGAGTTACATGTGTATAAAGACCACCTACCTATAGTGACCACTTTTAGACAGTTTCAAGCTATAATGCAAGAGTTACGTGTGTATAAAGACCACCTGCCTATAGTGACCACTTTTAGGCAGTTTCAAGCTATAATGCATGAGTTACGTGTGTATAAAGACTACCTGCCTATAGTGACCACTTTTAGGCAGTTCCAAGCTATAATGCATGAATTACATGTGTATAAAGACTACCTGCCTATAGTGACCACTTTTATGCAGTTTCAAGCTATAATGCAAGAGTTATCTGTGTATAAAGATCACCTGCCTATAGTGACCACTTTTAGGCAGTTTCAAGCTATAATGCATGAGTTACCTGTGTATAAAGACCACCTGCCTATAGTGACCACTTTTAGGCAGTTCCAAGGTATAATGCATGAATTACCTGTGTATAAAGACCACCTACCTATAGTGACCACTTTTAGACAGTTGCAAGCTATAATGCATGAGTTACGTGTGTATAAAGACCACCTGCCTATAGTGACCACTTTTAGGCAGTTCCAAGGTATAATGCATGAGTTACCTGTGTATAAAAACCACCTGTCTATAGTGACCACTTTTAGGCTTTTCCAAGGTATAATGCACGAGTTACGTGTGTATAAAGACTACCTGCCTATAGTGACCACTTTTAGACAGTTCCAAGCTATAATGCATGAATTACATGTGTATAAAGACTACCTGCCTATAGTGACCACTTTTAGGCAGTTTCAAGCTATAATGCATGAGCTATCTGTGTATAAAGACCACCTGCCTATAGTGACCACTTTTAGGCAGTTCCAAGGTACAATGCATGAGTTACGTGTGTATAAAGACCACTTACCTATAGTGACCACTTTTAGACAGTTTCAAGCTATAATGCAAGAGTTACGTGTGTATAAAGACCACCTGCCTATAGTGACCACTTTTAGGCAGTTTCAAGCTATAATGCATGAGTTACGTGTGTATAAAGACCACCTGCCTATAGTGACCACTTTTAGGCAGTTTCAAGCTATAATGCTTGAGTTACGTGTGTATAAAAACTACCTGCCTATAGTGACCACTTTTAGGCAGTTCCAAGCTATAATGCATGAATTACGTGTGTATAAAGACTACCAGCCTATAGTGACCACTTTTAGACAGTTGCAAGCTATAATGCATGAGTTATGTGTGTATAAAGACCACCTGCCTATAGTGACTACTTTTAGGCAGTTTCAAGCTATAATGCATGAGTTACGTGTGTATAAAGACCACCTGCCTATAGTGACCACTTTTAGGCAGTTTCAAGCTATAATGCATGAGTTACGTGTGTATAAAGACTACCTGCCTATAGTGACCATTTTTAGACAGTTCCAAGCTATAATGCATGAGCTATCTGTGTATAAAGACTACCTGCCTATAGTGACCACTTTTAGGCAGTTTCAAGCTATAATGCATGAGCTATCTGTGTATAAAGACCACCTGCCTATAGTGACCACTTTTAGGCAGTTCCAAGGTATAATGCATGAGTTACCTGTGTATAAAGACCACCTGCCTATAGTGACCACTTTTAGGCAGTTCCAAGCTATAATGCATGAGTTACGTGTGTATAAAAACTACCTGCCTATAGTTACCACTTTTAGGCAGTTCCAAGGTACAATGCATGAGTTACGTGTGTATAAAGACCACCTACCTATAGTGACCACTTTTAGACAGTTTCAAGCTATAATGCAAGAGTTACGTGTGTATAAAGACCACCTGCCTATAGTGACCACTTTTAGGCAGTTTCAAGCTATAATGCATGAGTTACGTGTGTATAAAGACTACCTGCCTATAGTGACCACTTTTAGGCAGTTCCAAGCTATAATGCATGAATTACATGTGTATAAAGACTACCTGCCTATAGTGACCACTTTTATGCAGTTTCAAGCTATAATGCAAGAGTTATCTGTGTATAAAGATCACCTGCCTATAGTGACCACTTTTAGGCAGTTTCAAGCTATAATGCATGAGTTACCTATGTATAAAGACCACCTGCCTATAGTGACCACTTTTAGGCAGTTCCAAGGTATAATGCATGAATTACCTGTGTATAAAGACCACCTACCTATAGTGACCACTTTTAGACAGTTGCAAGCTATAATGCATGAGTTACGTGTGTATAAAGACCACCTGCCTATAGTGACCACTTTTAGGCAGTTCCAAGGTATAATGCATGAGTTACCTGTGTATAAAAACCACCTGTCTATAGTGACTACTTTTAGGCTTTTCCAAGGTATAATGCACGAGTTACGTGTGTATAAAGACTACCTGCCTATAGTGACCACTTTTAGGCAGTTCCAAGCTATAATGCATGAATTACATGTGTATAAAGACTACCTGCCTATAGTGACCACTTTTATGCAGTTTCAAGCTATAATGCAAGAGTTATCTGTGTATAAAGATCACCTGCCTATAGTGACCACTTTTAGGCAGTTTCAAGCTATAATTCATGAGTTACCTGTGTATAAAGACCACCTGCCTATAGTGACCACTTTTAGGCAGTTCCAAGGTATAATGCATGAATTACCTGTGTATAAAGACCACCTACCTATAGTGACCACTTTTAGACAGTTGCAAGCTATAATGCATGAGTTACGTGTGTATAAAGACCACCTGCCTATAGTGACCACTTTTAGGCAGTTCCAAGGTATAATGCATGAGTTACCTGTGTATAAAAACCACCTGTCTATAGTGACTACTTTTAGGCTTTTCCAAGGTATAATGCACGAGTTACGTGTGTATAAAGACTACCTGCCTATAGTGACCACTTTTAGGCAGTTCCAAGCTATAATGCATGAATTACATGTGTATAAAGACTACCTGCCTATAGTGACCACTTTTAGGCAGTTTCAAGCTATAATGCATGAGCTATCTGTGTATAAAGACCACCTGCCTATAGTGACCACTTTTAGGCAGTTCCAAGGTATAATGCATGAGTTACCTGTGTATAAAGACCACCTGCCTACAGTGACCACTTTTAGACAGTTCCAAGCTATAATGCATGAATTACATGTGTATAAAGACTACCTGCCTATAGTGACCACTTTTAGGCAGTTTCAAGCTATAATGCATGAGCTATCTGTGTATAAAGACCACCTGCCTATAGTGACCACTTTTAGGCAGTTCCAAGGTACAATGCATGAGTTACGTGTGTATAAAGACCACCTACCTATAGTGACCACTTTTAGACAGTTTCAAGCTATTATGCAAGAGTTACGTGTGTATAAAGACCACCTGCCTATAGTGACCACTTTTAGGCAGTTTCAAGCTATAATGCATGAGTTACGTGTGTATAAAGACCACCTGCCTATAGTGACCACTTTTAGGCAGTTTCAAGCTATAATGCATGAGTTACGTGTGTATAAAGACTACCTGCCTATAGTGACCACTTTTAGGCAGTTCCAAGCTATAATGCATGAATTACATGTGTATAAAGACTACCAGCCTATAGTGACCACTTTTAGGCAGTTTCAAGCTATAATGCATGAGCTATCTGTGTATAAAGACCACCTGCCTATAGTGACCACTTTTAGGCAGTTCCAAGGTATAATGCATGAGTTACCTGTGTATAAAGACCACCTGCCTATAGTGACCACTTTTAGGCAGTTCCAAGCTATAATGCATGAATTACATGTGTGTAAAGACTACCTGCCTATAGTGACCTCTTTAGGCAGTTTCAAGCTATAATGCATGAGCTATCTGTCTATAAAGACCACCTGCCTATAGTGACCACTTTTAGGCAGTTTCAAGCTAAAATGCATGAATTACATGTGTATAAAGACTACCTGCCTATAGTGACCACTTTTAGGCAGTTTCAAGTTATAATGCATGAGTTACCTGTGTATAAAGACCACCTGCCTATAGTGACCACTTTTAGGCAGTTTCAAGCTATAATGCATGAGCTATCTGTGTATAAAGACCACCTGCCTATAGTGACCACTTTTAGGCAGTTTCAAGCTATAATGCATGAGTTACGTGTGTATAAAGACTACCTGCCTATAGTGACCACTTTTAGGCAGTTCCAAGCTATACCGGTAATGCATGAATTACATGTGTATAAAGACTACCTGCCTATAGTGACCACTTTTAGGCAGTTTCAAGCTATAATGCATGAGCTATCTGTGTATAAAGACCACCTGCCTATAGTGACCACTTTAAAGCAGTTCCAAGGTATAATGCATGAGTTAACTGTGTATAAAGACCACCTGCCTATAGTGACCACTTTTAGGCAGTTCCAAGGTATAATGCATGAGTTACCTGTGTATAAAGACCACCTGCCTATAGTGACCACTTTAAGGCAGTTTCAAGTTATAATGCATGAGTTACCTGTGTATAAAGACCACCTGCCTATAGTGACCACTTTTAGGCAGTTTCAAGCTATAATGCATGAGCTATCTGTGTATAAAGACCACCTGCCTATAGTGACCACTTTTAGGCAGTTTCAAGCTATAATGCATGAGTTACGTGTGTATAAAGACTACCTGCCTATAGTGACCACTTTTAGGCAGTTCCAAGCTATACCGGTAATGCATGAATTACATGTGTATAAAGACCACCTGCCTATAGTGACCACTTTAAGGCAGTTCCAAGGTATAATGCATGAGTTACCTGTGTATAAAGACCACCTGCCTATAGTGACCACTTTTAGGCAGTTCCAAGGTATAATGCATGAGTTACCTGTGTATAAAGACCACCTGCCTATAGTGACCACTTTAAGGCAGTTTCAAGTTATAATGCATGAGTTACCTGTGTATAAAGACCACCTGCCTATAGTGACCACTTTTAGACAGTTGCAAGCTATAATGCATGAGTTATCTGTGTATAAAGACCACCTGCCTATAGTGACCACTTTTAGACAGTTGCAAGCTATAATGCATGAGTTATCTGTGTATAAAGATCACCTGCCTATAGTGACCACTTTTAGGCAGTTTCAAGCTATAATGCATGAGTTACGTGTGTATAAAGACTACCTGCCTATAGTGACCACTTTTAGACAGTTGCAAGCTATAATGCATGAGTTACCTGTGTATAAAGACCACCTGCCTATAGTGACCACTTTTAGGCAGTTCCAAGGTATAATGCATGAATTACCTGTGTATAAAGACCACCTGCCTATAGTGACCACTTTTAGACAGTTGTAAGCTATAATGCATGAGTTACCTGTGTATAAAGACCACCTGCCTATAGTGACCACTTTTAGGCAGTTTCAAGCTATAATGCATGAGCTATCTGTGTATAAAGACCACCTGCCTATAGTGACCACTTTTAGGCAGTTTCAAGCTATAATGCATGAGTTACGTGTGTATAAAGACTACCTGCCTATAGTGACCACTTTTAGGCAGTTCCAAGCTATACCGGTAATGCATGAATTACATGTGTATAAAGACTACCTGCCTATAGTGACCACTTTTAGGCAGTTTCAAGCTATAATGCATGAGCTATCTGTGTACAAAGACCACCTGCCTATAGTGACCACTTTAAGGCAGTTCCAAGGTATAATGCATGAGTTACCTGTGTATAAAGACCACCTGCCTATAGTGACCACTTTTAGGCAGTTCCAAGGTATAATGCATGAGTTACCTGTGTATAAAGACCACCTGCCTATAGTGACCACTTTAAGGCAGTTCCAAGCTATAATGCATGAATTACATGTGTATAAAAACCACCTGCCTATAGTGACCACTTTTAAACAGTTGCAAGCTATAATGCATGAGTTATCTGTGTATAAAGACCACCTGCCTATAGTGACCACTTTTAGACAGTTGCAAGCTATAATGCATGAGTTATCTGTGTATAAAGATCACCTGCCTATAGTGACCACTTTTAGGCAGTTTCAAGCTATAATGCATGAGTTACGTGTGTATAAAGACTACCTGCCTATAGTGACCACTTTTAGACAGTTGCAAGCTATAATGCATGAGTTACCTGTGTATAAAGACCACCTGCCTATAGTGACCACTTTTAGGCAGTTCCAAGGTATAATGCATGAATTACCTGTGTATAAAGACCACCTGCCTATAGTGACCACTTTTAGACAGTTGTAAGCTATAATGCATGAATTACCTGTGTATAATGACCACCTGCCTATAGTGACCACTTTTAGGCAGTTTCAAGCTATAATGCATGAGTTACGTGTGTATAAAGACCACCTGCCTATAGTGACCACTTTTAGACAGTTGCAAGCTATAATGCATGAGTTATCTGTGTATAAAGATCACCTGCCTATAGTGACCACTTTTAGGCAGTTTCAAGCTATAATGCATGAGTTACGTGTGTATAAAGACTACCTGCCTATAGTGACCACTTTTAGACAGTTGCAAGCTATAATGCATGAGTTACCTGTGTATAAAGACCACCTGCCTATAGTGACCACTTTTAGGCAGTTCCAAGGTATAATGCATGAATTACCTGTGTATAAAGACCACCTGCCTATAGTGACCACTTTTAGACAGTTGTAAGCTATAATGCATGAATTACCTGTGTATAATGACCACCTGCCTATAGTGACCACTTTTAGGCAGTTTCAAGCTATAATGCATGAGTTACGTGTGTATAAAGACTACCTGCCTATAGTGACCACTTTTAGGCAGTTCCAAGCTATACCGGTAATGCATGAATTACATGTGTATAAAGACTACCTGCCTATAGTGACCACTTTTAGGCAGTTTCAAGCTATAATGCATGAGCTATCTGTGTATAAAGACCACCTGCCTATAGTGACCACTTTAAAGCAGTTCCAAGGTATAATGCATGAGTTAACTGTGTATAAAGACCACCTGCCTATAGTGACCACTTTTAGGCAGTTCCAAGGTATAATGCATGAGTTACCTGTGTATAAAGACCACCTGCCTATAGTGACCACTTTAAGGCAGTTTCAAGTTATAATGCATGAGTTACCTGTGTATAAAGACCACCTGCCTATAGTGACCACTTTTAGGCAGTTTCAAGCTATAATGCATGAGCTATCTGTGTATAAAGACCACCTGCCTATAGTGACCACTTTTAGGCAGTTTCAAGCTATAATGCATGAGTTACGTGTGTATAAAGACTACCTGCCTATAGTGACCACTTTTAGGCAGTTCCAAGCTATACCGGTAATGCATGAATTACATGTGTATAAAGACCACCTGCCTATAGTGACCACTTTAAGGCAGTTCCAAGGTATAATGCATGAGTTACCTGTGTATAAAGACCACCTGCCTATAGTGACCACTTTTAGGCAGTTCCAAGGTATAATGCATGAGTTACCTGTGTATAAAGACCACCTGCCTATAGTGACCACTTTAAGGCAGTTTCAAGTTATAATGCATGAGTTACCTGTGTATAAAGACCACCTGCCTATAGTGACCACTTTTAGACAGTTGCAAGCTATAATGCATGAGTTATCTGTGTATAAAGACCACCTGCCTATAGTGACCACTTTTAGACAGTTGCAAGCTATAATGCATGAGTTATCTGTGTATAAAGATCACCTGCCTATAGTGACCACTTTTAGGCAGTTTCAAGCTATAATGCATGAGTTACGTGTGTATAAAGACTACCTGCCTATAGTGACCACTTTTAGACAGTTGCAAGCTATAATGCATGAGTTACCTGTGTATAAAGACCACCTGCCTATAGTGACCACTTTTAGGCAGTTCCAAGGTATAATGCATGAATTACCTGTGTATAAAGACCACCTGCCTATAGTGACCACTTTTAGACAGTTGTAAGCTATAATGCATGAGTTACCTGTGTATAAAGACCACCTGCCTATAGTGACCACTTTTAGGCAGTTTCAAGCTATAATGCATGAGCTATCTGTGTATAAAGACCACCTGCCTATAGTGACCACTTTTAGGCAGTTTCAAGCTATAATGCATGAGTTACGTGTGTATAAAGACTACCTGCCTATAGTGACCACTTTTAGGCAGTTCCAAGCTATACCGGTAATGCATGAATTACATGTGTATAAAGACTACCTGCCTATAGTGACCACTTTTAGGCAGTTTCAAGCTATAATGCATGAGCTATCTGTGTACAAAGACCACCTGCCTATAGTGACCACTTTAAGGCAGTTCCAAGGTATAATGCATGAGTTACCTGTGTATAAAGACCACCTGCCTATAGTGACCACTTTTAGGCAGTTCCAAGGTATAATGCATGAGTTACCTGTGTATAAAGACCACCTGCCTATAGTGACCACTTTAAGGCAGTTCCAAGCTATAATGCATGAATTACATGTGTATAAAAACCACCTGCCTATAGTGACCACTTTTAAACAGTTGCAAGCTATAATGCATGAGTTATCTGTGTATAAAGACCACCTGCCTATAGTGACCACTTTTAGACAGTTGCAAGCTATAATGCATGAGTTATCTGTGTATAAAGATCACCTGCCTATAGTGACCACTTTTAGGCAGTTTCAAGCTATAATGCATGAGTTACGTGTGTATAAAGACTACCTGCCTATAGTGACCACTTTTAGACAGTTGCAAGCTATAATGCATGAGTTACCTGTGTATAAAGACCACCTGCCTATAGTGACCACTTTTAGGCAGTTCCAAGGTATAATGCATGAATTACCTGTGTATAAAGACCACCTGCCTATAGTGACCACTTTTAGACAGTTGTAAGCTATAATGCATGAATTACCTGTGTATAATGACCACCTGCCTATAGTGACCACTTTTAGGCAGTTTCAAGCTATAATGCATGAGTTACGTGTGTATAAAGACCACCTGCCTATAGTGACCACTTTTAGACAGTTGCAAGCTATAATGCATGAGTTACGTGTGTATAAAGACCACCTGCCTATAGTGACCACTTTTATGCAGTTCCAAGGTATAATGCATGAGTTATCTGTGCATAAAGACCACCTGCCTATAGTGACCACTTTTAGACAGTTGCAAGCTATAATGCATGAGTTATCTGTGTATAAAAACCACCTGCCTATAGTGACCACTTTTAAACAGTTGCAAGCTATAATGCATGAGTTATCTGTGTATAAAGACCACCTGCCTATAGTGACCACTTTTAGACAGTTGCAAGCTATAATGCATGAGTTATCTGTGTATAAAGATCACCTGCCTATAGTGACCACTTTTAGGCAGTTTCAAGGTATAATGCATGAGTTACCTGTGTATAAAGACCACCTGCCTATAGTGACCACTTTTAGACAGTTGCAAGCTATAATGCATGAGTTACCTGTGTATAAAGACACCCTGCCTATAGTGACCACTTTTAGGCAGTTTCAAGGTATAATGCATGAATTACCTGTGTATAAAGACCACCTGCCTATAGTGACCACTTTTAGACAGTTGTAAGCTATAATGCATGAATTACCTGTGTATAATGACCACCTGCCTATAGTGACCACTTTTAGGCAGTTTCAAGCTATAATGCATGAGTTACGTGTGTATAAAGACCACCTGCCTATAGTGACCACTTTTAGACAGTTGCAAGCTATAATGCATGAGTTACGTGTGTATAAAGACCACCTGCCTATAGTGACCACTTTTAGGCAGTTCCAAGGTATAATGCATGAGTTACCTGTGTATAAAGATCACCTGCCTATAGTGACCACTTTTAGGCAGTTCCAAGGTATAATGCACGAGTTATCTGTTTTATGCATCCTTTCAGCAATATTTTTTGTGGATTCACAAAATGGTATTTTGAGCATAATTTCTAATTTCCTAAATTCAAACATCTCATTATTTTCTATCAATGTGAATTGTATAACTTGGAGTCCCATGAAAAAATTATCTTATGTCCATATTAAGACCACATGTACATAAAGACCATTTTAATAAAACTAGTTTAATACATGTGTTTGACTTTACAACCTAAAATTACAGCTTTGACTTCCTTCACATTAAAGCCCTGAGTACAAGGCATTGTCAGAGAGGGCACTATTTACATTCCATCATCAGCTGTCTGTAGTAAAATGAGGTGGAAGTGCAGCAAATTAATGCACACTGTTTTGAACCAAACACAAACTAATAATGGCTAGTAACTCAATTTATTTGTAAATATCTCAATTATACTTCTAATTTCCTGCAACTTAAAGTAAATTCTCATATACAGGGAATCAAAGTCAGGTTATCCCTGTTGTACACATGTATATTGAGTACATTAATTCTGTCTTGCACATTCACCTCATTCTACTATTGCAGGATCTATGGTGTTGTTTGAGTGGGCAGCCAATGACTGAAAGTAAATAATGTCTATTTTACCTTACTAGCTAGTGATTTGGTTCCTTTTGAATGGTCATCCAATAAAGTGCCTTCTTTGCTTGGTTTAATAAAACTCTCGTTTACTTTATATGAATATTCTTGTGTCTAAAAATAAACAATACATATCGTTAAGTGAACACATTCAGGAGAAATTAATTCAACCACAAATAAATTATAATAAGTAATTCATACTACTGATGTGTAATTTTACCATGGCATTATTCACTAGACAACAAGTATGTACCATTAAAATCATATTACTAACCATGGTTTGTGTTACAATGTTGCAATTTCAAAAATTAATTCAGTTAGTAATGAGTACATATGCAGAGTACACAACTGAAATTTGCACACAACACAAAATAATCAAACTCTAAAAACACTGAGCAGAGGTCATTTAGTTATGATCTAAAGACAGATTAAGTAATAATAAATTCAGTTTGGAAAACAAAAAAATAACTGTCAACTTATTTGAAATTATCTCTTCTTGGATATGCTGTCCCAATTAACCCAAAATATGTTAAACAAGCGACCTGATGGTCAAAATAGCTTCGCTGTGTTCATTATCATTGAAAAGAATTAGTAAAGTGGCATTGTGGTTGACGGTTTTGGACTAGTTGTCGAAAATAACATTTTTACCCAAAATGACAAAAATAATCACCCAAAATCCAAATTTGCATATTTTGACACAAATTTGACAAATCTGACAGAGGACCACACCACGTATCATTGCTGCAAATATGAAATAACATTTTTACCAAAAATGACAAAAATAATCACTAAAAATCCAAATTTGCATATTTTGACAGAAATTTGACAAATCTGACAGAGGACCACCTCAAGTACCATTGCTGCAAATATGAAATAACATTTTTACCAAAAATGACAAAAATAATCACTAAAAATCCAAATTTGCATATTTTGACACAAATTTGACAAATCTGACAGAGGACCACCCCACGTATCATTGCTGCAAATATGAAATAACATTTTTACCAAAAATGACAAAAATAATCACTAAAAATCCAAATTTGCATATTTTGACACAAATTTGACAAATCTGACAGAGGACCACCCCACGTATCATTGCTGCAAATATGAAATAACATTTTTACCAAAAATGACAAAAATATTCACTAAAAATCCAAATTTGCATAATTGGACACAAATTTGACAAATCTGACAGAGGACCACCCCACGTATCATTGCTGCAAACATCAAAGCATTGGGACTTACGGTTTTCAGACTAGTTGTCTAAAGCAACATCTTTTACCAAAAATGACAAAAATATTCACTAAAAATCCAAATTTGCATATTTTGACAGAAATTTAACAAACCTGACAGAGGACCACCCCAAGTACCTTTGGTACAAATATGAATGTAATTGGTCAAGTACTTTTGAAGAAGAAGTCGTTTGAAGGAACACTTCATGCGGGACACGGGACACGGAACGGACAACGCCGGAGAGACCCCCATACCAACAGCTCCACTGGGTCATCTGCAATGACAGCGGACAAAGACAAAGAAGATAATACTCCATCTAAGAATTCATTATTGCCATTGTCTGGTGGAAGATTTGGTGTATTTCCAAAACCTATGTAAACACAGCACCCTCATTGACTTGGTGGCAGATATCACTGAGAAAGATACAAGGAATAAGGATATAGAACAAATCACTTTATTTTGGAAAGTCACAGAAATTTTGTAGCAATAAACATTTTATTAAAGTTGAACCTTTGAGATGATACATAGACCATATCAGGGTCTTGGCACTACTATGTCAAATATTTGATTTTATATGAATTGTGGGAAATTATAATAAATGTGCAAATTTCAAAGCTTTTCAGGACATCCAAGTGTGATTATTTTGTCTTTCCATTTGAATGTGTGTCTAAATTTCCTTTGGTAATGTTTTGTGAGTAAAGTTTCCATGAGTGTCAATTCATAAAGATTTGTTTCAGTTCAAATCATTCCAGGCTTCAGTAATTCAAAACAAGATGAAATCCTTGTGGATAATATTTTTTTTTTTTAATAATCAAATATTTTACTCAGCAGTCTGCAAGTATACAACAACAAAAACTGTCTTCTCTTTCAATAATTGTTATTATATATACATGAAATGCCATTTATAGATACTTTAATACGCTGACTTAACTGCATTTATTCTCTGTCGTCATTCAAACAATTTTTCTCTCTGAGCATTTATTTTTTCCCTGATAAAGATATAAAATAAAAATTTACCTCTTTAAATCTACAATGTACATAGCATCAGTTCAGTTCAGTAAAAATTCCTCTGGTTTGTATGCCATGGATCAGACTACATGTGCACTTAATTCAGTATAAATGAGATTGTGACTGGCTATTTAAAAGTCTGTCTGTTTCGATGGAAACACATTTTTATTTGCTCTTTGTGAGTTACACTGATCAAACCTGGGGCATTATTATTTGTCTTCACTATGATAAATCCCATCATGCATTGCTGTTCAAATTTTACTTTGGGTGAACGCTAAACACAACCAACTTTAGAAGTAAATAATGTTCTGTGCTTTAAATCCAGTGGTAAGTAAAATAGTCACCCTATGAATTGGAAAGGAAGGAACACAATGGCTATACAAGAAAAGAAATCAAAAGATTATTACGCATCCCAGACTCATCTTAATAGAAAATAATTCACATCTTAATTGACTTATTTTACTTAATTATGACAGTAAGATGGTGAAAATCTAATGATGACTGGAACCACAAAACTACTCTTTATGTTCAGTTATTGGCAAGGTAGATATCTTGTGTATATCATAGCTGTTGTATTTATTACAGCACACATATAACTTATAAAGTACAAGATTTCAAATAAAATGTTGCCAAAAATACAACTTTAACTTACTTGCAGGGATACATACTGTACAAAATAACACAATGGCAATGACAGATTATACTTGAACATTGCCCCTCTATTAACCTCACAGGCAAGGTAGAAGATGTGAACATACAGTAGACAGACAGATACTGATAGTACTGTGAAATAGGACATACTTTTTTAGTGAAAACATTGCATCCCAGTCATCCTGTGTTCCACTCTGATAACCCATACCGTGTACAACACATCAAAGTCTCAGTACACGCCTCCAGAACTTTAAGAACTTCACAATGTGGTATATGATTTCTGGGTGGTGATGTGACTTCAGACCATGTCTTGCCTTGTGCTTCTGTCAATACCTGCAAGTATGAAATATAAATGATTGAGATAAATCCTATCACTTGTCTAGATAATAGACCAATAGAGAGAGAGAACACAGTGACTCTTTTGTGCTGTCTGGTCACAAATGAAGTGTTACGTAAACATAATACCCACGGTATGTGAATTTTAAATTTATTTTCATGGTACATGGGTGTCCCAGTTGTCATGTGACTGGGGTACAGTGTTTTTCTAACTTTATTACTGGATTTGGCTGATTCCCTGTCCATCCTAAACCCCGCCCATGGGCGATGTTTCAAATAGTGGGCGATGTTTTGGTCCACACATTGCCTGACTGAACCAACAAACATTTGTACAGACCCCAATTTTCCCGTCTGACATCTTGCATTGAGCTAAAAATAATTCACTGTGAAGTCGAAACGCGTAAAAATCCAATAAATCCAATGCTGTATACGAATTGTTGTTGCATGAAAAATGGTATATGTTTGTATTTTATGCAAGTATTTATTACCAATTTCAAGAGTAAAAGTCGTAACTTTAGGAGGTACGAGTATTATGGCTTGTGAATACATTTCTCTTAAGCTTATTACAATCAAATAAAGTCTGCGCTTGAAATGAATGCTATTTACGAAGTTTGAAATACCCAAGCCTTCCTGATTGGAGCCTCTTGGTTGATTTGACAACGGTAGGTATCGTTAATGTTTAATCTTTGTTCGTATCGCATTCCTGACAAAAAGTTCAAGATTGGTAAACAGGAAATAGGCGAACTAAAATGTTTCCTGCATTTCCCACGCGACATGATTATTAAAAAAACACAGAGTTAAGCGGTCGTGTACGTTCTAGAAATCTGACGTTGCACACATAATCTTGTATTTGACGTGTTTTTTTTTTCCAAAAAAGATGTTCCCTTTCAGTAAACTCTTCGCGTTCGTGGTATTTGTGAGAGTTGAAAGATTTTTTGAACAAATGACAGGTAACTATATTAATTTGGGTGAAGCTGGGTGACCCGAATTTAAATATCAGTGCGTGAATTCTGGAGGTCATTGCCCAATGCCCCACGTAATTCAAACACATGGTTAGTAGAGTTCAGTTGAAATGTACGTGAATAATGCGATCGAAGTGCGCTGCCCAGAGTTTATTGTATTACATATTCCCGTCATTTGGAATAAAATAATTCACCATTGGAACATCGATGAATCACAAGACACCTGACTACTATGATTTAAATGCGCCCATGTTTATGTTTGCGTAATTATTACGAGTGCAACGCATTATAAAGTCAGTAATATAAATTACTTGAGTTTGCGTAATTATTATGAAAGCATTACAAAATTGAAATATTCAGAGCCGGTACAATATTGTAAACAAATTTGCGTCATTAGAAAATCAGCGCACCAAGTAAACAATGTTGATATATTCAAAGCCAGAGTTGCAGACAAGTTATGTCATTACAGTACCGTCGGATATAATAACAATATTACTAGACCGACGCGTGGAGCACGAAAGAAAAAGGTTGCCATGGTAACGCTCCAGTTCAGTGTGTGACTTGGGGTCAAACTACGGTCAACACACACTTGATGTCAGCAGTATCGCAGCGCAGCAACAGTTTATAAAGAAGTACTTGAAGTTCAATTGCGCCCAAAATGATTTTGCTGATTACTCGGTTGTCGCAACATGTGTTGTGTCATGTCCATGATGCACCCATTTCGACTTTGGCTTCTTTTCCTTCTTGTTCACGTAATGCGACCTCTCACCAATGTATTAAAACACTTTGAATTTATACTTTGCACGATTATATTTGGTCAACGCAAAACATTATTTTTTCTAAATATTTTCTGAGACCATTTTTATCAGTGCAGGGTTATTTTTCCGGACACTGGAGGGACTGTGGTGTCATCTACTGTTGACTTTACCCAATAGTCCCAAATAAGTCATTAAATTCTTGTGATTAAAACTCACCTTAAATGTACTCTGAATGACCAATGTTTTCCTAAGCATTCTAAACATATCCATATTCCATAAGTAACACTAACCCACTGTGGATTATGACCTTCATATTCAAAACATAAAGGTGGAAAAAAATAAAAACTACCAAAAGTCAATAGTGTAGATTTAAATAACAAATTAATGAAGTCAAGCAAATAAAAACACAAACACTAAAATATTGGCATACGTATTTAGAAACTGTTTTTGTCATAATTATGCAAAGACAGAAAACTTCCTTGGGATTGACAACACATTACTGATTATCTGAGGTACTTTTTGAACGATTTTTTCGTTTTCGAGATCTTGTATCTCAAAATATTGAACATTAATTTTTTGCTTGAAATCGAAGGTAGCATGGATCTATTTTATTAAATATAGAGAAAAAATTAAACAATTTCAATACCAACTTGAGAACCCAAACTATTGTCTATTCTGATTAAATCTTTGAATGCCAAAAGTTTGCCTATCTAAATGTTGGTGCAACTTTTTGTGAATATATATTTATAAGAATTTTTCCTAATTTTGTTTCTATAATTTGTTAAACAAATGGTTAAAATAACATGTTCTTCATTCGTTTGTTCATTCCTTCCTTCCTTCCTACATTCATTCATTCATTCATTCATTTATTTTTTTGTTTTTTTATTTATTGGAATATCAATTTTTTTATTTAAATATATTTTACATACATTGTATGTCACATGGGACCTGACCATACTGAACATGACATAGCTGGAGTGAAAACTGCACAAAAATATAGATACAAATTGGATAGTATTAATATGGAATTACCCACAATGCAGTTACTGTAACTCATTAAAATCAATTTACCCACGGCATAAACACAATTACAGATATTTGGCTGTAAAAATAATTATTGATATCAGTACCATATTTGGACACATTCAATGACCTGATGCGTCTATGCATGTTTTTCATTGGTCAATCATTTGACCCTCTATCATATGCAATGTGTAATATTGCAAGCTTCTTTCATAAAATTAGATTTCTAATTTGATGCAACAAAACACGACAACCCATCTGCTGAGTGAAAAACTGGTTTCTAAATGGAATTTTTATGCGCCATTATTTTGGGTTGCTTTTGTTGATATTGTCTAATATTGAGAGACACTTTCAAGGTAAAGAGAAATTCAGGATGATTCATTTGAGATGTTATTAGACTTTATTTTTGTAATCAGTTTTTACTTTCACACAGCAATGAACGTCACTTGGTTAGCGGTGATCACTTATTTGGATACTGACTGTGTATAGGTGTGCAGTATAATGCCGCTAGAAGACAATTGGCCAATAATATTTTGCACCCAGGAAATACAATAAAATTACATAAAAAAATATTAATTGATTTTCAAATATTCTATTAATTTACAGACTTGTTATACTGGTATGAGTTTTTACGAATTCAGTACATGGCACTTAGTCTGATGTTTGGTGGCACAGTGTCACTTCGGTAGAAGTTGGAAAGCCAGAAACATTCAACTGCGTCAGGAAAGAGGCATGGCTACAACTTGGAATTTGTTTTCAAATTTGTTTGAAGAAGATTTATTTTTTAAATTTGTAATTTTACATTCTGAAATTAATTTCATAGATTCAAATTCTTATATAATATTTATGCATTAAAGTGGGTGAATGTTGAGTCAATATATACTTCATTAAAACTATTGGTGTATGCTAATTTGTTCCTTCTTATATTGATTTGTATTTCAATGTAAATAAAATGTATACGTCAATAGATACATTCAAATTTGTAATTTATATATTTACATACTGAACTGAAATTAAATTTATAGATTCAAATTTTTGGAGAAAAAAAAACACCACAGTCAACCAGCAAGGATGTGTACTTCATTTTCTTGACACACCTCCTTGTAACATCACTTTGAGTACCGGAGGAACATAACCATTGAGACAGATCAAGTGAAATGCAATGGCAACATCACTGCAGTCACTGCTGTGATGCTGCGGTGTCATTGTCCTATTCAAGATAGTACCAGGATAGTATGTGGACCCATACACATAATAATCCTGATTGCACAATAACAACCAGAAACCACAAAACCATCTGTAGAAAAGTGGGCCTGCACAGAGTGGTTAGTAGCAGAGTTGTGATAAAAAGGCAATCAAAAATATTAGCAATCAAAACCAAATAAAAATTGCAGTGAAGTCACTCAGGGAATGCTGGGATACGTACCCAACTTTCAATTTCATACAAAAAGGTTTGTTCTGGGAAACAAAAAAATGTGTTTTGTGAAGTCAGAGTTGTATTTTGGAAACAAATTTTATGCTGTGAGATATTAAGTTTTGTAAATTAATTAAATTTAATTCTGTAAATTAAATTTGTGTTTCCAAAAGTAAAGTTAATTTTTTTTAAATTAATGTTTTGTTTTTTTAATTCAGTTTGTGTTTTGAGAAATTGAATTCATATTGCAGGAAGTAAAACATGATTATTAATTGTGGACCACCGTATAAGTTTGGGTTTGACCCAACCAAGCAGTTGAGACACCCCCCCCCCCCCCAATTGAACTCAGATCGACTCCCCTGAACAATACCGGTAATAACATCTGAGCATAGTCCCTCATGACCAAGAACTGGAAAAAAAACCTTACCGATTATAATAAAACGCTCACAGACAAACTAAAGCGAAAGCAGCAGCTACAGAACTGCAGCTAAGTCCCTCCACAATGTGACTGTGATCTTAGCAATACATTAGCACTGTGTACAGGTCTGTGATTATGGAGATGGTCGACCTTGTACAACTAGTATTTTACTCGTACATTTGTTTACTTCTAATATCGAGTATAAAACAGTCATCTTGTAGGTACAATGTAGCGTTATAAAATAGAACCTTACCTTGTTTTGTTTAGTGTCAGTCACTAAATTCCATGCTTCAGATCTGTCGATACACACTTGTTTCTGACAGGCGAACTGTGACACGACCAAACATACCAACATACACAAACAGCGACCCGAAGCGGCGAGAAAATCTTTGTAGCGTTCATGATCATAATTCCACAATGGGTTGACAATGATGCTACATATAAGTCGTATTATCTTGGAATAAACAGTTATCTGTTGCACAAAATCTGGTTATAGGATGAAATTATTCATTTTCCATCCAGAGACTATGGGTCTTTTATCACTAAGCTAGGTAGTCACCAGGGAACGTCCCACTAATATCGATGGGGGTGGTGGATTGACGAATATGTCACCGACTGAGGGCAGTATTGCATTAGCTAACTAAATACGTAATAGATGGATTATTTGTGTTAAAATATGTCTGGTGTGATCCTGATAGAAGTATACACGGAAACAGTATTGGAATACGAAACTGAATACGAAGAATGCCTATGTCGATACAGCACTCAAATTTATTCGTATTTGGATTATTCACCAATGTGATGGTGCTGTTTCGGGTTCTTTGTTGAACCCTTCATCAGTCGGAACAGTACTTGACCGAATCGTTCGATTTATTTAGCTTTCACAATGTTCCACGTTATTACTTATCATTATACAATTCTTCGTCGTTTGGTGTGTCGTTTTTCACGATGTTGTTGAGATTGTTTATTGCGCATTAGATATTTGATACGCATTCTCTTAGATAGCATAGACGTGTCTCTGAGCTTAGGTGGGGTTGGCATAAGTTAGAGTCCGTTGCCAAGGGCAATGACCTCTGTTGGGGTCAGAATTCTACTCGAAAAATTCCGAATAAAACTTGAGACCAAACAAGCTTGATCAGCCAACCGTTTATTTTTAGCTAGTTTAGCATTGTATTTCTTTATTCGTTTTTCATATTGCAATGTGTTTCTTACGTGAGAAGTGTCTATTGCGTTTTGTGTTATTGACTGTATGGAAAGAGTCCATTGTAATAACGGTAGTTCTCTTTTTGGAGGATGTAATGGCCCTAAAAAGGCCGTTTGCAATTGGTTAGTGTGCCGAAGCACTGGTTTATTTGAGGCTAGAAGTACGTTTCCTGCCCTTTCGGGAGTCCTGCACTCTTTTCCTTGATTGTTTGAGGTATTGCCTCAGTTTTTCAACAGCCAGAGCCTCATATTCTTCTCCAGCCAGGCGTTTGATATCTTCCTTCTCTTCCTTTACCAGAACGGCCCGGAATTGTCTCATATTAGCCATAGAGCATAGAAGAATATGATGAAATTCTTATCATAGCCAAACAACATCTCCACAGTTTTGCAATATGTAAAAAAAATACATTTACCTCAAACCTCCAGTTTGTTATTTGACTTTTATTCTTGTAGTGGTTGGAGAGAGAATTCATTGGTTTTCTCAGAGAATGGGAAGAGCAGTGTATGACGACAGAAACTTTATCTGTGGCTGAAAAACGTAAAACCATAGAAAATACGCCGCCCACGCAAAATTATTATTTCATTTGACATACTCACATAGTTAAGTTACAAGACGGTATTGGGTAACACGCCCATCCGTATTGCCAATGAAAACCATTATTAGTACGACTTCAAAACATTTTCACACGTGATGTTTAATATTATTACTTTTACTACATGAGCGCAGGAGGTGACTGCTTCCTATCAGAAACGAAACACCAAGCGGCAAATATGGTGCTATTATCTACTGCTGTTTTTGACTGAGTATATATCTAACTGTTTCTAATTTTAGGTGATGATAGCTCAAACATAATCTAGTGACGTTTCTCGTAGTTAATAATTTGTTAGCGTTATTAAGTATTTTTTCTGGTCGAAATTATCTTTGAATTTCTTTTTTGTTTTCATAGCTACTAAATTAGATATTGCAAATATTGGTAGATTTTGTCTGTTATACATACTGGAGTTTGTTGCCTTTAAATTATGTATACAAATATGGTACCTATGGGAATCTGTGACCAATCATATCCATGTATAGGATGAGAGAATAGTTAATATTACATATACAGATTACATCATTTACTGCTTTGCGCCTTCGGGAGTAGTTTACTGCGCCCTCTACGAGGAATGCAGACGGACGCATATATCTGTTTATATCATTGTGAATATATATCTGAATGTAATTGCTTTACTGGAACATTCTTATATTTTGCCACCTTTCCCATAAACTTTGTTCAGTTCAAGGACTGTGCTGGTTATGCGTGTTTTGTTTTTATTTCTCAACGCGCATCTTTCCATCTCTTGTTTTCGCAAATCACACTGCACAGCAACGCGTTGTAAGATTAGTCCATGGGAATAACTTGTGACGGTGGTCAATTTGCGAGGGTGGTCAATTTTGTAACAACAAAATGAAATGTGATGGATTCATAGTTTAAGAAGAAGGAAAAACACGTACATGGCAATGTACTAGTAATCAAAACACGTATATATAATTTAAAACTCATATAGTGTGCTTATAGAGAAATTCCGGCGAAAACGGACAAACAAACGCCACTTGTTCAGGCTTTTCCATTCCCATTGCGTTTTCCCCAGTTAACGTCATTCATTGTTTTGTGCTCCTTTTCATAAAACGCTACTATTAAACCAATTTATTCCGGGTTTCTGGAGACTATTATGTGGACATTCAATAAGATGTGATTAGGGCGGAATTTGATCCCTATTTCAAAGTTGGGTACCCAATTTTTGGCCGAGTTGCCAGGATACCTCTTCATTTAAAAATGAATGTTATGTCTTTATTGTTGCGCAGCAGGAGTAAGTTTTTTTAATTTAATTTAATTTAATTTAATTTAATTTAATTTAATTTAATTTAATTTAATTTAATTTAATTTAATTTAATTTAATTTAATTTAATTTAATTTAATTTAATTTAATTTTATTTTATTTTATTTTATTTTATTTTAGCTGAAATATAAGTGAAAGAATGTAACTGTTGTATAGATGTTTCCGAAGCCAACGAGCCAGTCATGCGCTATTATCCCAATCGTGTACTTTCGGATCTTTGCGAGACAACGTGATTCGTATACAGCCGGAATGAGAAGAATCAGACAAAAAATAATCAAAATTGAATGAAAAGTGCTACGGCCGACTAGTAACTGTCTGTCAGGGGTTACGTTCATTATAAACTGTGGGAGAAGATCGACATGGTAGAAAAACAACACAAATTATTTGTTATTTTTCACTTTGTTTTAAGCTAGACTTTTTAACGGTGATAATGCTGTATTCTTTTTTCATTATTCTATCAAATATGTGTTCGTGTGTTTTTATAAATATTTGTTTTTCATCTGTATTTTTCTCCTGTTTTTTCATAATTGTCGCCGCCTCTAAAAAGTTTCTAACGACCAGCGGCTTATTGACTAAACATCTAATAAATAAAATTAACAAAATACGAATTCAACAGGTCTTGGAGGCTTGCTTTCAATATATCGCAGCGAAGGATCTGCTCTGCTCAGTACGCCCCCATCGACAAGTACGACATCCAAACATATCCCACCATGCAACGAAATAATTTTCAGACGTATAATTTAGATGTATGTGAAAAGAGTCATAGGGTGTGTATTGATTGAACACTCAAGGTAAGAAAAGCTGTGTCTACAATAGGGGGTATGGTTTGCCAATGTGCTGTCAGCCCTAGGGGGCCTATTATTTTTTTTTAGCAAGAATGCACATGGTGTAAAGTTTTAATATAGAGTGACTCCCCGAGCAGCCAGGCACGGGCTGGGCATGTTCGGTCTGAGGTTTGGTGTAACGTTACAACTTCAGTTTTGAAATAAAAATGTGTTTACGCATTCACTTTAACTTGGTCATGCATACACTCTGTACCATACTACTGCCCTCTACGACGGGAATTCCTGATTGGAAAATCAAAACACGCATAACATTGAGTGTATGCGTCTCTATACTGCAACAAAAAACAAAGTTCTACCATAGTCAAAGAGTGTCATTGTTAGATAAACGTTTCACTCGTTTTGATTTATATATTATATTAAAAAAGAAATCTACCAGCCACAAGAGAATTAAAGTTTATTTAGGGGTGACAATGAGAACACTAGAATGGAAGAATTGGAAAAAAAAATTGCCTTGGAAAAATCTTGCATGGATCGATAACTAAGACGCATGCACGCCTAATTCTTAGAGCAAAATATTTCACATAGCGTTAACACGTTACAATGGAAACAAAATATTTCACATAGCGTTAACACGTTACAATGGAAACAAAATATTTCACATAGCGTTAACACGTTACAATGGAAACAAAATATTTCAAATAGCGTTAACACGTTACAATGGAAACAAAATATTTCACATAGCGTTAACACGTTACAATGGAAACAAAATATTTCACATAGCGTTAACACGTTACAATGGAAACAAAGTATTTCACAAAGCGCTAACACGTTACAATGGAAACAAAATATTTCACATAGCGTTAACACGTTACAATGGAAACAAAATATTTCACATAGCGTTAACACGTTACAATGGGAACAAAATATTTCACATAGCGTTAACACGTTACAATGGAAACAAAATATTTCACATAGCGTTAACCTGTTACAATGGAAACAAAATATTTCACATAGCGTTAACACGTTACAATGTAAACAAAATATTTCACATAGCGTTAACACGTTACAATGTAAACAAAATATTTCACATAGCGTTAACACGTTACAATGGAAACAAAATATTTCACATAGTGTTAACCTGTTACAATGGAAACAAAATATTTCACATGGCGTTAACACGTTACAATGTAAACAAAATATTTCACATAGCGTTAACACGTTACAATGGAAACAAAATATTTTCACATAGCGTTAACACGTTACAATGGAAACAAAATATTTCACATAGCGTTAACACGTTACAATGGAAACAAAATATTTCACATAGCGTTAACACGTTACAATGGAAACAAAATATTTCACATAGCGTTAACACGTTACAATGGAAACAAAATATTTCACATAGCGTTAACACGTTACAATGGAAACAAAATATTTCACATAGCGTTAACACGTTACAATGGAAACAAAATATTTCACATAGCGTTAACACGTTACAATGGAAACAAAATATTTCACATAGCGTTAACACGTTACAATGGAAACAAAATATTTCACATAGCGTTAACACGTTACAATGGAAACAAACTATTTCACATAGCGTTAACACGTTACAATGGAAACAAAATATTTCACATAGCGTTAACACGTTACAATGGAAACAAAATATTTCACATAGCGTTAACACGTTACAATGGAAACAAAATATTTCACATCGTGTTAACACGTTACAATGGAAACAAACTATTTCACATAGCGTTAACACGTTACAATGGAAACAAAATATTTCACATAGCGTTAACACGTTACAATGGAAACAAACTATTTCACATAGCGTTAACACGTTACAATGGGAACAAATATTTCACATAGTGTTAATACGTTACAATGGAAACAAAATATTTCACATAGCGTTAACACGTTACAATGGAAACAAACTATTTCACATAGCGTTAACACGTTACAATGGAAACAAAATATTTCACATAGCGTTAACACGTTACAATGGAAACAAACTATTTCACATAGCGTTAACACGTTACAATGGAAACAAAATATTTCACATAGCGTTAACACGTTACAATGGAAACAAAATATTTCACATAGCGTTAACACGTTACAATGTAAACAAAATATTTCACATAGCGTTAACACGTTACAATGTAAACAAAATATTTCACATAGCGTTAACACGTTACAATGTAAACAAAATATTTCACATAGCGTTAACACGTTACAATGGAAACAAAATATTTCACATAGCGTTAACACGTTACAATGGAAACAAACTATTTCACATAGCGTTAACACGTTACAATGGAAACAAAATATTTCACATAGCGTTAACACGTTACAATGGAAACAAAATATTTCACATAGCGTTAACACGTTACAATGGAAACAAAATATTTCACATAGTGTTAACACGTTACAATGGAAACAAACTATTTCACATAGCGTTAACACGTTACAATGGAAACAAAATATTTCACATAGCGTTAACACGTTACAATGGAAACAAACTATTTCACATAGCGTTAACACGTTACAATGGGAACAAATATTTCACATAGTGTTAACACGTTACAATGGAAACAAAATATTTCACATAGCGTTAACACGTTACAATGGAAACAAACTATTTCACATAGCGTTAACACGTTACAATGGAAACAAACTATTTCACATAGCGTTAACACGTTACAATGGAAACAAAATATTTCACATAGCGTTAACACGTTACAATGGAAACAAACTATTTCACATAGCGTTAACACGTTACAATGGAAACAAACTATTTCACATAGCGTTAACACGTTACAATGGAAACGAAATATTTCACATAGCGTTAACACGTTACAATGGAAACAAAATATTTCACATAGCGTTAACACGTTACAATGGAAACAAAATATTTCACATAGCGTTAACACGTTACAATGGAAACAAAATATTTCACATAGCGTTAACACGTTACAATGGAAACAAAATATTTCACATAGTGTTAACACGTTACAATGGAAACAAACTATTTAACATAGCGTTAACACGTTACAATGGAAACACAATATTTCACATAGCGTTAACACGTTACAATGGAAACAAAATATTTCACATAGCGTTAACACGTTACAATGGAAACAAAATATTTCACATAGTGTTAACACGTTACAATGGAAACAAACTATTTCACATAGCGTTAACACGTTACAATGGAAACAAAATATTTCACATAGCGTTAACACGTTACAATGGAAACAAACTATTTCACATAGCGTTAACACGTTACAATGGAAACAAACTATTTCACATAGCGTTAACACGTTACAATGGGAACAAATATTTCACATAGTGTTAACACGTTACAATGGAAACAAAATATTTCACATAGTGTTAACACGTTACAATGGAAACAAACTATTTCACATAGCGTTAACACGTTACAATGGAAACAAACTATTTCACATAGCGTTAACACGTTACAATGGAAACACAATATTTCACATAGCGTTAACACGTTACAATGGAAACAAAATATTTCACATAGCGTTAACACGTTACAATGGAAACAAAATATTTCACATAGCGTTAACACGTTACAATGTAAACAAAATATTTCACATAGCGTTAATACGTTACAATGTAAACAAACAATATTTCACAAAACTAAAGAAAGGAAAAACATATTTTGCACAATTGTTCTGTAATCGTCTCTTCAAGAGTTTCTAATGGACATCAACTTATTGGCATAATTTGTACGGTATCACAGATAAAATTATTTAAAACACAGTGACGAGTAACACTATTATGGAAAACCTATTTGAATAAATAAATAAATAAATAAATAAATAAATAAATAAATAAATAAATAAATAAATAAATAAATAAATAAATAAATAAATAAATAAATAAATAAATAAATAAATAAATAAATAAATAAATAAATAAATAAATAAATAAATAAATAAATAAATAAATAAATAAATAAACCCTTTTTCTATACACCGTAATGGACTGTGATAACGCATGGCCACAACTCAAATGCATGGACGCTATCGAACTTATTTAATGCAGTTCTATTTGAGATCATCGATGGGGCAAAGTTGGGAATGCGGTGGACTTCGATTGAAGCAGGCGATGTAGTGACGTGGTCGTTGATATTAGTTCTCATTACAAGTTTAGTCGAGTTTTTCGTCACCGATTTGAATATTAGAATTGAGTACACCACAGTATAGAGGTATATTTATCCGAATCGATTTTCCTTCGTTTTATAACTCAAATTAACACACTCATTTACGTTGCACCTGTATCGCCAATGTGACTTTAGTGGTAGGCGAAATTCCTGCTGCTGACTGAATTGGTATTTTGAGAAAGTGTTAAAACATGCAACCATACTGTCCCAAATATGCGTCGATAATTATTCAATACAATCGACAGACCACTTATTTTACTTACAGTATGAGGACTACAACTGAACGTTTAACTGGTTCAGTCTAGGGAATATTATGCTCGATTTCAACCAAACGGAAAGGTATTAAAGTACTGCAAAACGAATATCAAAAATATTAAAGAACGTATTTGAGGCTAAATAAAACATTATTTAATAAAGAAATAGTTATGAACTGAACGACAGATACAAAACAATTTAATTTGATCTAATGAAGCATGTGCACGGTCGCTTTTTTCATTTATTTTATTTTGGGCAAAACATATTATGATATATATGCAAACACTGAAAGTGTCCACTTAGGGGAAATGCCCTGTTACAGTAACATAGTAATTTCATACAAAATTTCAGTACAAACCAAAACACAATCGTAGAAATGCAGGTGAATCAACTTGGGTGAGAATATCCTCTGACAAGCCTTATCAGTTCCGGCCATGATTCTCTCCTAGTGAACGACAATACTTATTATTGTATTAATTTAATACGGGCATGCGAGGCACCAACTTTCGATGAAAATCACTGCCCGGATCCTCTGAAACAAATTTTAAAGACAAACCCACCCCTTGAAAAAAATTACAAAAACACATCCTATTTCATAGCATAATAATAATATATTTAATCATGTAGTTAATACATAATTTACGATTAACTGAACATAACACAATCACATATACACTAGTTCAAAATCATGGTAAAACATAAATTAAGTTCCTACTAGTTACCCAGGGTGATAAAGACTCGCGTTCACTCTGACAAATCATGATACTACGTTAATATGGCGGGGGGGGGGGTAGTAGAAACCAGAGTGTATGTATAACCAAGTTTAGGTAAATGTGTATTTTTTTTTATTTCAAAACCAAAGTTGTAACTTTTAAACCGAACCTTGTTGTCTATTTCTTTGCTTATTTCTTCAAACTCGCCGCCTTCTTTCCATCATTATTTTATGTGACCCGATCTCACATTCACTGTCCTTGTGAATAGTTTAGTAAACACCGTGCATTGATGGTTGACAGGTTTTTAGTTATTTTTTCTACTTAGTTAACTCTTGTCGGCTTGGTTGGCCACTAAAAAACATACTATCCAACAGACCTGCTTGCCTTTAAGCACCCAAAATGTATTGTAAAAAACTTGGTATTTGATCAAGAATTATGTGTTATTAAAAATACAGTAAATAATCCCTAGGAGTTATATTCTGTGGGTGGACAGAGATGATATGCCGTGCATCGTGATTAACATAATGTTATATACATGTTGATGCTATTTATATTTAGTAGACATGAAACACACATGGTGTATGGTAATATAGCAAGTTACTAAAATGAAAAAAATAGAAATATGTTTCCCATTAATGAAACCATTTTCTGACATTATTTTCATTATACTATTCTCGGTAGCATATCTTTATATATATTCATAAAATCAGGCAGTATAAATCTTTCGTCGGTTCAAGTTTGAATTATAACATTTATAAATATATGACGATGAAGAGAATGCCTTTGTTGCACCGAGAGTACACCAATTGAATATAGTGAGATTTAATACAACATGAATGATTCAATGAATGATCACAGTAATAGTCTTGCCACTACAGGCAGACGCTACCAACCACGCTAAATACAGTAAAATACTTTATATTCGATTAGCAATAATTTCCGCTATTTTCGCTGAACGCCCATTAAAAATAGATTCCAGCGAATATACATTTTTTACTACATTTCACATTCAACTTGCCAAAATTCTGTGAGAATAAATTCCACACAAAACACCCATAAAGTCATTTCAGTGAAAATTAATTCCAACTAATATACAGTAGTTTGAAATGTGAACACCGCCCTCAGCGACAAGATGGATGGTAATGCAGAAGTCAAATCTCGGACATTACAAACAACGTATACAGCTATGTAGTCAAGATTGGAATGAACTTTACTTAGTTACGTTTGGTCTCGGGACATGTGTATCTGTTCACCAGCAGAAGTCGAATTAATAAATGCAAACAAACAATTTTCACTTTGTTTTAAAATTGGTTGAATAGTTGCACATGTCGGGAAATACGTAAGACATATCTCATGACCTTTAACCCCAATTATTGCGTGATATTTTCCCAATCTGTACGCATCTGACCTCAATATAAATATTTAAGCAATGCTATGGTACATGTGTGCATATAGGGGAATTCAGCGTCATAAATATGTAATGTTTCAGGCTGCAAATTATCTCTTCTTTCGAAATTCAAGTAAATTTCACAAACGTTTGGAGGAAATACTGTGTTATTTCCTGGCAAATTCATGGCATTTTTATAAACATAAAAGTGATAAAATAGACCTAATTAAGGTTTATGTCTCGGACAAGGGTTTGTTGTGGACAAATTGTCTGCCATCCTCGTTGAGGGCGCCAGTTCATGAATGCCAATGTTCTCATCTGGAACAGCAGTAATTACCAAGCCAGCATACGTGTTGAATTACAATGTACATTGGTAATCTGATGTTCCCTAGGATGATACCTCATTATGTGACAACCTCCATGGGCCAGACTTCATATCTTGTGATTTCGATGCTACTACTTGAGATATAACACCATCGATGTCCAGGTCTAAGTTATAGAACATTGCTAAAGTAAAGTCCAACTAGACACTAGTTTGACCCGACTTAGATGTTGATGTTGACGAATACACGAACGGAAACTTGGTCGTACTATTTATTTATTATTCGGTATATTCATGGGTATATTTATCATTTATACAGTGATATGTAAGTATATATCTCTTACCTTTCAAGAACAAACACACGCGGACAATTATACTTTGTATTTATTCGACACTATTGATATACAACGTTTGTGGTATATTTCACTCAAAGATGGAGTAAAATGTTCAGGGTAATGTTCATTATGTATACCAATATTAAATCTCGTGTGTTCGTGAGCTGTATGACAATTCAGATTACTCTGAACGTCTCGTCGGTGTTCACCGGCCAGGGATGAGCTCAGAGCTGAGCGCTTTATTTTATTTCCCTGTTTGTTTTTTTTAAACTAGTTGATTGTCGAGTTGGAAAATTCTACTTGTCGTATTATCCAGATGTAGCATTATTCTGAGTTTGGTTTACGAAATTGTGGAAGAGTATGTAAAAACTTTTGCTGCGACATTTAAAAAATATTTATCGTGTGAATGGGGGTCTTATATTCCAAGAAGCAATTATCATCGACATCATCAGATAAGAAGATAATATTGCAGCACCACCCTATCAAAGAGCTCTGCTCGAAAGCGGCTACAAACACCAATTAAAGTGTCACCCCCACGGGGAACGGTAACAAAACGGCCACATACAGCTGCAACGTCCGTAACAGCCGCGATTCCTTGCTTTAATCAACAAGTGCTTTCCGACCGGGTATAATCTCAGGAAAAACAGAACTATCATCAAAGTCAGCTATAGCTGTATGAACAATATAAAAGATACAAATAACAGTAAAAACAAACGCCAACTTGCGACCGATAAGAACACCACGACCGAACAAACGAAAGTAAGTAAGATATGCAATTGCCAGAAGAAATATACCAAGCGAAATTTACGCGATTTGACAACAAAACTAGCGAAACATACGTCGGACTTCCTGGAAATGAATTTGAAAGAAAATACAGAAACTACACGGCCTCATTTCGTAATCAGGTCTCTAGAAATGCGACAGAACCAAGTAAACATGTTTGGTCACTGAAGGAAAACAGTATTGAGCATATAATAACATGCAAAATTCTTGCATTTTATGTGTGAAGGAAAAATTTATCATAATTTTTAGACCCTACCACTCCACACTGAACAAAGGAAATGAACTCGTATCATCATCCCGACACAGATCGAAGGCATTGTTATGTAATTTTAAGTGATATGCTAATTTGCGAAGTTTATAATGTATACTCGTTGGTGCAGTGAATTATTAAACATAAAGCTTCTGATGAGGGAGGTAGTTGTACAGTGCAGTGCTGTCGAGTTTCAATATTCATGTTCATGTGTATGTGTATTAATTCCTCTATTACCGTATCTATCCACTCTACATATACTTTGTTTTGAGCACTCTTGTTTTGGAATAATCGGCTCTCGTACCTACACTATATATATATAACATACTATGGCAAAATATTATGACGAGGCATTATTTGGGAGCTATGTTTACAATACATGAATGAACGTCATGAAAGCAAATGACTATTAAGCGCTTGATTTTTTTAGAACAGGAAACTGACAGTATACTTCTACAAAGAGATTGATTGGTTCATGGGATGGGAGTGAGACGCAATGATTGGTGTATTTACTGGAAGAGGCTGGGAATTTACGACAATGAATTTTGTTGCTTAAAGTTGTTTCATTTCAAACTGCGCATGCACACACACATGGCGATTTCTCTAAATGCATACTGTTTATTGGTCGCTGATATATTGAGGGATATTTGAGCATAAAACATAAGTTAATTATCAACGTATGCCTCTCAATCTTCATGAAAGACGTAACTTGTTAGAATCACGTTAAAAATATGTGGTTACTCTAATAGTTTACTTAATTCTGGTTAAAGGCGTTTTAAAACACTTTTACAGCATTTTGTATCAGTAGTGTAGCTTCTAGCGTTAGTCTAATTAGAACTACCACGCTGGGTATTTTAATATATTTTGACAAAGTTTTACATAAAATACAATTGTTACATTGCTTATTAATATTAATTAATGAAAATGAGATTTTAAACAATCGCGCTTTTCACGTGTACACGTAGTGCACGTGAAGATCCCCCTCTATTTCAAATGATCAAACGTTAATCTGTTTCGGGAGAAAATTTTGCTCACTGTTTACGACAAGGATTCCGTATCTGATTTGGTGAGCAAACTATCGCTGACTTTAGCTCACCACTTGTCACACCTTTGCAACTTCATCCTCGAGTGTTTGCACGACCCGTTGTAGTTACGCGCCCTCTATCGCTCAAGTTATTATTTCACATTTCAACTTGAATGAATTTGGATGTATATTTTGTGATTTTACAGATATTAACTTATTAATAATACTGATAACGCTAATATTTTGTTTTGGTATTCACAAATAAAAGTTATTTTGCTCTGCCACTGACCTTACTCGATACAATTACGGATTGATGCAAAGATGTTATTTTAATCAATTTGTAAAATTCACCAAAATATTATGCAATCAGTGAGTCACAACACATTTGTCTTACCTTTATTCAAGACATTTTCCAGTCCACCCGCAGTTTTCATCTTAAGTACATGATACATTCAGTCATTCAGAATCATTGCAATTTATTAATGATTAATTTTCCATATACAGCTTACACCCTTTACCTCTTTGCGTCTTTGATCCTTTCGACAGCGTGGTTG
Organism: Saccoglossus kowalevskii; assembly: GCF_978046115.1. Classification (NCBI taxonomy): domain Eukaryota; kingdom Metazoa; phylum Hemichordata; class Enteropneusta; family Harrimaniidae; genus Saccoglossus; species Saccoglossus kowalevskii. Next base: position 17,692,327 of record NC_140660.1, on the reverse strand, counting down.
ACTACGCCCTCTACGACGAATGCAGACGAACGCATTTTGATTACTCTTACATCATCTGGAATATTCTATTTTTTCACCTTCCCCCGAAATGGTATTATCTTTGCCCAGTTCAATGACTGTGCACGCTCATCTTTCCATCGCTTGCAATCATACTGCGTTGCAGTGCAACGTGAAAGCAGTGTACGATTCGTCTGTGGGAATAACTTGTGAGGGGAATTCAATTAATTTCGCGAGGGTGATAAATTTTGAAACAACAAAGTGGGGTGTGGTGGAATTATAGTTTAATATTATATTAGAAAGAGAAAAAAAAAACTCATCAATTTTATTCTCATAACTTTGCATATAATGTATTCACTTTGTGCTCATTTTTCAATAGCAATCGAAATATAATATTTAAAATGACATAGTGTGCTCAATGAAAAATTCCGTCGGAAAAAGATAAACAAACACTACCTATTTAGGATTCACTATAATACTAGTATGATCGACCCAGGTAAGCGAACATCATTTAAATAACTGAAATATAAGTGAAAGAATGTGAATGTGGAGCTATTTCCAGAATAAACGAGCCCAACCTGCGCTATTAACCCCATCGTGGACTTGTGGTTTTTGCGGGACAACATGCTTTCTATAAATCCGAAAGATATGCGTATATTGCCAAAAAATCAATCAATGATCTTGTTACGCCGCTCGTTTTTTGATTTGAGATGTGTTCTGCGTGTGATGTTATTCATTCTTTTCACCTTGGTATTTTTTTGCTTCATACAAAATACAACAACAAGGTCCTCATTTGGGTCCTATGTAAACAATTCACTATGAATAAACGCCATGAACGCAAATGAACAATCAGCGCTGCCTTGCCTTTTTTAGAATAGGGGCGCTGACCGTTTGCTTCTAGGTACTAGTAGATTATTTTTAGCTCCTAACGTTAGATTAAATCAATTTATAATATAACGTTGGGGTTGGAGTAGATTTTTGTACAGTTTTAGGCCGAAGACGATTTTCCGTTGCTCTGCGCACTTTTAAAAATAAATCCAAATTTTTTTGCGTGTTTGCATTTTAATGTTTGATCATTTTTATGGGTGAAATATAATTTAAGACACACACACACTCACAAAAATATATATTAAATATTAGTTGGGTAATTTATTATACCGGTATAACCAGGACAAAAGAAGGCAATATTTTCCCTTGCCATAATGATGCACATTAATATTTCTGTAACTTTATGCGGCAATCTTAATCCATGAGATTCAAAGTTCACAGCTGGAGATTTTTTAACATACCGGGTTTCCCATACAGGAATTCGTTTGTTTTCGGCAATTATCTTATTAACAGGCATTAGTTTTATATTCGCATTTTCAGCCATCTTCATCTCATCTTTTTCCCCTCAAACTTTTCAGACGGAGAACTCTTTATGGAAATATCACATTATCATAATTGTATGAGTGCTATGGACTCCCAGAAAAACATGCACCTGGAAGAGGTTCAACCCCAAAATGCTTTGCAGATATTTGTAACGGTTTTATGCTAAGATATTTATTGTATATTTTGGATACCTGAAAAATTGCAAAATTGCAGGCCACATGGGTAAAAAAAAAATTACTACGATTCACAACTTGAAAAAAGTCCCATAAACTTCATCTTCCAAGAGCCCCTAGATTTCAAATGTTTCACCCCTGAATAGTGCTGTATCCCTATGTGACCGGATTGTTTTTATTTTTTGCAAATCAAACTTCAACTGATTTTCTGTACTTTTGTATATAAGTTTCTGTTTTTCTTTTTCATGAAATTGAAAGATAATGTATTTTTTGTTATTTCAACCATCAATTGAGTGTTGTTTATTTGTGCTGAAAATTGGAAATAAACGAAATAAGCACCCAGTGCTATTGAGATTCAGTAGGATCGTAGGATGTGACTTCCATTGTAATCACGTGTTAAGCGTCCGTAGGGGTTTTTAACGCCATAGGAGCCCACATTACAGTATATTTCGAAGTTTTCAATAGTTTTTCGTAATTATTTTGCATGTAATGACCGTATTACACAACTTTGTAGAAAATTTCTGCATATTCTACCAAAAGTGAAATAGTATACCAATTGTTTTAAGCTTTTTTCTTCTTAAACAGTCTTGGTGCAATTATCCATTCATTTGACGCCGAATTACGAGTTTTCACTTACCTAGGGCGCCATTTTTATTTACGAGAACGCGAAACCTGCAGACCGGATTTCAGATCGGCATACGATAAAATAGGTGTACAGAGAGGTGACATAGTGTTCTCTGTGGTATGTGAATCTAGATTTGGAAAAGTGTGTTGTCGCAAATAACTGAATCGCATATAGATTGACCTCTGACCAGTACATGTAGCAAAGATGTCACCATACAACCACAGGCGCTCGGAACGTTTCTTGGCTAATAAAAAATGACCTAAAGTGGGATCGGCATAGTTAGTCAGTCGCCGGTACATTCCCCTACTACTCATATAATAACACAAGGTAGGAAAGCGTTGACACCATGACATCGAAACTTCCCGAAAATAACACGATTTTCCAAATTATATTTCGATCCGCTTCACACAACTCAAGCATGATATCGGTAGAAACTATCGATTGACTTACATTTCCTTTATTCGAACTAAAACGGGTTAAATCCTGTGAAAATCGAAACACCAGAGCAATATGAATCAACCCGTCTACGCGGATATTTTGAAGCAGAGGCCCGAGCATGCGTAAATGTTTGAAACTGCGCATGTTTGGAGCTGCGCATGCACGAGCCTCTGCTTCAAAATATCCGCGTAGACGGGTTGATTCATATTGCTCGGGTGTTTCGATTTTCACAGGATTTAACCAGTTTTAGTTCGAATAAAGGAAATGTAAGTCGATCGATAGTTTCTACCGATATCATGCTTGAGTTGTGTGAAGCGGATCGAAATATAATTTGGAAAATCGTGTTATTGTCGGGAAGTTTCGATGTCATGGTGTCAACGCTTTCCTACCTTGTGTTATTTATATGAGTAGTGGGGGAATTTACCGGCGACTGACTAACTATGCCGATCCCACTTTAGGTCATCTTTTATTAGCCAAGAAACGTTCCGAGCGCCTGTGCATACAACCGCGGTAATTTCAAAAAATACTTCCGGGTATTCAGAACTCATTGATAAATGTTAATTACAGGAACTATTACGGAAATCAGTGTATCGGTGCCGTTCGTAACGTGCTTCTGAATAGAAATGTACCAAATGACAACATTAAACGATCGTTTTATGCTCGATGACCAGGTGAGGAAACTCCAATAAAATTAACCGGGTCTTTCGCTTACACAGAGGGCGCTGTAACCTGCTGACTTGGATCTCAGACTACGAATACACAGTCCCTCTATCCCTGTGACGAATATAATTGTATTAGTAGTCTGACCTTGGACTGATGTATGAGCGTCGGCAAGGGCACGGTTACTAGTAACCGTGGCAAGGGGTGTTTTCGTGAGCTGTAATCAATTGTTTTTAGTTTCGTAATAATGTAATTTGAATAAATAAACGTAAATTCGTAGACATGGGCAAATTGCGAAATGTAATCAGCTATTTTACTTGTCCATAATTTGGACAAATAACTTATTTTTTGTAAACGTATGAAAATAAAATTTAAAAATTTAATTAGGAATTTGCTTTATCTGTAAAACCCTATTTTTTTACTGTAAATGAAACTTTCCATTTTATTTCCTGTAAAAACGTAAAATGCATTTATTTCTTGTAACCTGTATATGATACGCAAGCTGAAGTAAAAAAAAAACGCGTAAAGGGGGTGTTATTTAGTTATTTGTCGTGTATACGCGTGTACCATGTTAGGGTAATAAAGTGTGAAAAAAGAAATTTCATGAATTCATGTTATCTCAACTTGGAAACAGTATGATTTTAGTTTGTATTTTTGTATCTATTTTAAGTTTCTGCACTTGGAAAGGGGTATAATTTCACAAAAATAAGTATGTGTTTAGAGGCTTTTTGTAAAGCTATACTTCAGCATGGGTACCAGGTCAGACTTGGAGTCCCTCCACCCAGGATAAAAATATAAAACTAAAACAAGAATGCACTCTGAATAAGCAAACTTTTGCCACAGCTGTAAAATATCTATCGTTCACCCTTATTGTTTTAATGAGACGTATGAAATATTTGTGAAAAGTAAGATCAAATTAAATCTTGAATTTTTTACCCAACGAGACAGACAATGGCGGGCAATACTGAAAAACGCTGTCTCTGTCACAATCGGATTCAGATTTCACCAAAATACTAGCAGATTGTTTTCTGTAACAAGGGCACCTCAGTCTTTAAATGTGCATAGAAATTAGTACTGTTTTTTTAGAAATGTAGCAATAAATGAGAACCACTTCAAAAACTTTGTTTTTTGTCTAAAAGTGAGATAAATCAGGAAAATCGTTCATAACTGTTCCAGTCATATGACAATAAAACACTATTCGAAACAACTTTTTCCATGACAACGGTATCTGTCAAAATATGAGTGATTGATTGATTGACCACCAAATCCACAATTTCCTGAGAATTCACCATAACTTGTTGAGTTACTAGTACATTGTATATAACAATGGCGGAGTATCCCCTAGCTCAAAGCTTCCTCTAATCCAACTAATAAGCTAATATTATTAATTCTCGTGCAAATCACTCACCACACCTATTATATGCATAAAGTATTGGGAATAAAGTCAGCACTCTACAAAACACGGTTTTCTCTCCGATTTGATTTCGTTACGGTAATATATAATATTAGTATAGGAATCATAATTCATTCAAACTTTCAATATGCCCTTGCTTTCAAGTGACACACATAGGCATCGTGCACCGTTACGATTAAAATGTTTGCAATATTTTCTTTGAAGTTGTTGTCGTTTGTACATTGTTTAATCTTCGTTCTGATCGGTCGAGAGCGAGTTTTTAATTATGCAAGCCATGGGAAATTACACCATATACCATAGTTTATTCTTGCCGTATACAGAGTCGCTCGTGAACCTGAAAGTTTTGTCGACCCTCAAAACGAAATCGAACGTATGGCACTTATCGGTGTTTATATTTCTTTGAAATTATGACAATTGAGACGAATACGGAAAAAAAGTTTCGTGTCTAGTTAATGGGACACGGTTGATAAATTGGCAAATTTTTGTTTCCACATGATACGTGGTTACGCTTAGTGTAGAAACTAGATTCTATACAAAAATAGTCGATTCTCACTTGAAGTATTATTTCAATGACGAATTTTATCGATAAACAAACATACTGTGTTTACACTTGTCAGTGTAGCAGGTAAATGGATTACATGGGGTCAAAAAGTCATAACCTGCATGTGATTATAGAACTCTTATGTTATGTTTATATCACGTTGACCAATCAGCGTTGAGATCATATCGTCTGTATAATATAGCTACAACACTGCAGAAATGCGTCGTCTGTAGGCATCGTAGTTATTGCAGTATTGTCAAAGTTACTTCAAATCGATCTCCTCGTTCATTCGTTAGGCTTTATAAGCAGACGTGAGACAGTATCTCATATTCTGATTTATTTGAACCATTAACCATATTAACTGTCAATAACTACACACACAATATATTTGGATCTTTTAATCTGACTCGTTCTGACAACTCTTGTATTATGAATACAAATTTCAATAGAAGGAAAAAATATCACCATGCCAACGAAATGTTAATGGTCGTGAAGTGTTTTCAAGTTTGCATGCAGTACACAATGTGCAGTACGTATTACGTACACAGCCATACAGTCAAGCTATTATGTGTTGTCAAGTGTTTGTTTATTGAGTTAATATTGCACCAGTGTAAACATATTAACATTCCGTTCTTGTGTAGTTCGGGTTCAATGCCCCCTCTCGTGTTACCGAAGTCGGAATGTGTTGTAGGGCACCCTCTTACACAAAAACGTTACCGCTGATATGAAACTTAATATTATCCAGGAATATTAAAAATATATTTCAGTTCATATTATGATGAAAAGCAAATTGGATATCAAAATTGTGTAAAGTCAAACAAATATTTCTCTGAGTAGAATAGATATCATACAGAAACAATTATCACATGATTTAGTAATATCTACATTGTCACTTGTCATGCAATTATTCTGGATTCGTTACAGCTTATTGTTGGTGTTCTACTGGATCCACCTTCAATCAGGTGTTGGCTGTAGGTTACTGGAAATCATAATATATGTTTGTTTCCTACCACCTTAAAATCATCTTCCCGGATAGTACAGGTTTTTGCAGACTGAGCTCTAAAAGCACATGTCCTCGTTTATTGTTTAATTTCTCTTTACTCGATCTTTTAGTATTGCCAGTGACATCATGCTGGCTGCATACTTCCATAAATGTCTTGTATTTAATTTACTGAATGCATCATAGGTTAGATAGATATAATCACGCCACAGTCCCTCCACTTTGTGATCACGCTAAATGCATTGAGAATTTTGACGCATGCGTCATCGTGTAGCCTTCTGATAATAAACCATTAAGTATTGTCAAGTGTTTGTATATACAGTTAATATTTGACCAATGTAAACATATTAACATTCCAGTATGTGGTTAATCGGGTTCAATGCCTATCGTGAGACAGGTCAGTTTTACACTACTGCTTATTAAAATTATTATACTGTGAAAATTGTAGTCTGAATTCACCAGACGTGCGATGGTTGCACTATTCTATTTAATTTAAATTCCAAATTGCAAATATAAAATAACAATAGCATTTGTTTTATTCTATATCAAGGATTTCGGGAAATAAATGAAATGTACATGTGAAGTAACAGAGAGTAAGAGTCACATTAATTGAATAACAATCTATCATATTAGACTTAACGTGGTCTTTATCTTAACATGTCACTTGTAGCTAAATGCATTCAGCATTTCTAATAATATTCAATATTTGGATGACGTGCTCTCTTAAATACAAATTTCAATACAGTTCCAATTCCTCTTTAATACTGGATTTGACGTACTACTATGCTTTGTAGTGGTCGTTTCTCACATATATGTGTGTTTTATTTCGAATACAGTAATTTACAACTCATTCCAAGTAAGCTGCCAAACGAAATCATACTCTGCTCAATATTTTCAGGAGTAATTTATTAGACTAAGTAATGTTGTAGTGAGTGTTATCAATAAACAGACACACTATATTAATACATTTTCAGGATAGCGAGTAGATTGAGAACCAACCATGACCATTGATTGTTTTGGCCAGATTATAATGCGTCAACCAATCAGCATTGATACCATATCGTAAACAATAACTATAAAGAAATAAATTGTTTATGAACATGGTGATTCTTGTCAATGACATCTTTCTCTCGACCACCTGGCATCTCCAAAAAGTGGCTTAATAATCTAGGCTATCGTGTAGATGGACCACAAAACTCGTCCACCCCGATGCACACCAAGGAAGCTTACAACTCCGCATTTTAAAACTGATATTCACGGTGGAAATACATTTTGTTATTGAATTAATGTTTCGTTGACTTTCATTTTCCTTTAATTTTATTTCATTTCAAAAAATATTTGATGTGTTTTCAAAGTTGTAAACAATGCGGGTTTCGTCTATCAGGGGTTGTTAAGGGTGGATGGTTCGTCAGGTTGAATATACGGGAAGTGGTTGTAACGGGGAATGGGTAACTCGCAAGGCAGTGAGTGGTACACTAGGATCGCTCGACACTTATACGCACCATTCAATCATTAAGACATCAGCAGTATAGTACAGCCAGATATTTATTACAACTACAATCGTCACCATACGCCCCCGGTCCTCTTCTCACTTAATACGCTGGAACCCCCCATTTTTATAAACGACAGTGTTAATCGTTCAACCAATAGTCTAAATACTTTGCATGCGTTGTCATGACGGCATGTGGACTCCGCCAGTGAGGGCGTCGCCCCATAGCATCGTCATGACAACATCAATGCAACTTGGTGACACAGTCCTGTCCAACAAAAGATGAAAATGACCCCATTTTCGGACCGTGGCAACGTATGGTAAAAATATACAAACAGTAGGAAGTGCATAAAATTAAATATATGCAATAGGAATTGTACAAAATCAGATACAGACAACAAGAAATATATAAAAAATTTAAATACAGATAGAAGAAAATGTAACAACAAAATTGATGATTAAATGAAGAGTCTGGACCGCGAGTCTTTCAGATGAGTCTGGACCGCGAGTCTTTCAGATGAGTCGGGACCGTGAGTCTTTCAGATGAGTCTGGACCGCGAGTCTTTCAGATGAGTCGGGACCGCGAGTCTTTCAGTTGAGTCTGGACCGCGAATGTATTTAATGCACCTGGACCGCGAGTCTTTAACTCGAGGAATTTTTTTTTTTAATTAGCATGATCAATAAGTTAAAATAAAATCTAAATAATACATGAAAATAACAATGCATAATATACATAAAATTTTTTTTTTTTTTTTTTTTTATATATGCTGAAAATGTAGAAAAAAACTGGAAAATCAATTAAAATAAATTTCGTAACAATAAGAAAATCGCTGTGTGGCTATAACAGTTGCATGGCATAAGTAAACACGTCAGAGTTATACATATCATTGATCAGCTGGATTCGTCACAATATTGGTAGGAATGGGTGGAATGGCCTTCAAATGCTCGTATGAGTTTTCGATTTCACAATTTTTAGTACTAATGATGGGAATTTCGGTGAAAACTGGGGCATCGCCAACCAAGATACGAATGTGGTAGCGGGTTTGGAGAATTCGAATAGTGCTGGAGGATTTGCCGAATGGGATCGAAATTTGAGGAGGTAACGAAATTTCTTCTACCCTAGAGTCTTCTAGCAAAAATTGTAAATTTCGCCACTTGAGGTTGAATTTGGATGTGAGGAAGCCCTGAGTTATCCAAGCCGAACGAATGGGCTGTCGGGCGGTTCGTGTAATGCTCGAAACAGGGTAACTCACATCTCTTACAAAAAACGAAATGGCTTCCATGGGGTAAGATAGCTCAAGGATAATTTTTGCTTTGGAACCCTGGGTAATGGAAGAAGATGAAAACAACAGTCGTTTGAGTTTCAACACCATAGCTTTACTTAAATAGAACACAACCATTGTAGTTAATAAAATAGCCACATGCATAAAAGAAAATGATAATGAGCTGGGGTAATTGCATATATTTGGGTCCGAAATAGGCTCACTGGTGCTACTATGTAAATATAAAATAGGTGCACCCTTAGTGGTATGGATTATGTTTGATGTCGAAGTGGCTATCAAAAGTTGTCGTATTAAACCACCTTGGCGACGAATCTTAATAAACATCAGAAGATACAGTGTTAGAGATATGATCGCTAATATATTTGTAGGGGAGAATAATTGCGCCAAATATGAGTAAGGCGTAGAAAACAAATCGAAATTGGGTCGGCATTGGAAAGCTAATTGGTCCAAATTAGAGGCGTGCACAATCGACCGTTTATTATGTGAATTGGCAACTTTCGCTAAATCCAAGGTAAGGGCTGCATCCGTTGCCAGAGACTGGTTGAATGCGTGTTGAAGTATGGATAGGTCAGGAAGTTCCGCCTTCCATTTCGATACAAACGTCTGGCTCCCAGTAACATTTGTTAAGCTATAGCTTTGAAAGATAGCTCTTGTGAAATGGAGATTAGCCACATAATGTACCAGAAATGTATCATTGCCTGTGCATTGCGACAAACTGGTATGAAGTGATATCTCTTTGGAAGTAAGTTTGCAATTGCATCCCATGTCTACAAGACACAACTCACATGGAGGCAGGGATCTAGTCTCACGCCCAGGGCAGACCACATATGTATCAGCAGTCAAACCTTGGATTAGCGCTTTTGAGTTTGGTAAATAGAATGCCGATGGTCTAGGGTTATAATTTACTAAGATTTGTACGCTACAGAATTTCGAAACACGGTCTTGTTTGTCCAGATAAATTGCATGAGCGCATGAAGAAGAATCAGATTGAAATATGGTAAAGGGGTGATCACATGACTTAACCTTATCTCCACTACAATGCATAAGATCATTGGCCGAAATTTCTATGTATGTATAGTCGTGTGATGAAATTCCTAAATACTCAGGAAGGTTGACAACTTTGGTAAATGATTTATCCAGAGTAGAATTATTTGTACGTATGTTCTCTGGCGTTGGTACTGGGAAGTTCATAACACGATATAAATCATACTCTGCGTAAACCAATGACAATGGGATGCGGAGTTGAATATATAGATAATTTGAAGTTTAGTGAAATATAACACTCTTTTGGCGACAATAATACGACAACACGTTGTGGGTAATTTTAAAATCGGTGGCTATGTTATTAAGTTGTGTTCTTACCTGGTCCAAGGTGTCTCTCACTTGTTGGTGACTGATGAATTCAATGGGAAGGAATCCAGCTATCAGTGAATGTAAACCAGTAAGATGACGCTGATATTCAAACATGAGGTCATTAAGAAAATCTGATCTTTCATTCACTTGGAATTGAAGGGATGAAAGTTGGGTTAGATGTTTGATGTCAAGTATCGTGACATTAATGCTTCTCGCCGAATGATTAATATAGTCTTGTAAACTATGCATTTCTGTCACGATATTTTTAACCTGATCATTGGAATGCGTAATATGATGCCATAAATTCTTTATATGCTTATTGGTAATAGATGACATAGATGATAGTTTCTTGGTTTGTTCATCTAAAACCGAATCTAAGTTAGCAATTTTGCCTGTTTCAAGACAGTCAATTTGATGCGCCAAAAGCTTTAATTGTTTTTCTTCTACTAAACCAGTAATGGAGGATATAATAGAGCCGAAAATATTTCTTTTTGGTGACGTTTGACACGGCGTGTATAAAAGTGTTAATATGGTCTAGGCTTTAAACAATACATTAGATATTACATATAGGTGTAGGAATGTGAACATTAAAGTAATAAGCATGGGAAAGTTAACACGTATTGACATAGACAATTGAATGCAATTGTCATGTCATACGTGTATGCGGGTACCACATCAGATTGGTGACACTGTCCCTTCCAACGAAAAATGAAAATGTCCCCATTTTCGTAATATCAAATCATACGCTAGGAAAAAAATAACAGAAATATTGATAGAAAAATATTTACAAATACAAATAAACAAATCGAATCTTATTCAAATACAATGTAGAAACGAAGAAGCCATGGCAGTATACGCACAACAATAGAACAATCAAATCATGGTCAGTACAATAGAAGGTGTCTTTCTTTCTAATTCTTATTTTGCTAATTCCCTTTGTTCAGTTAGATTAATTCTTACTTCTGCTCCGTATGCTTAGTTTGTGTTATCTTAGAGAAAATTAAAAAAACATGCCTCAGTGGTACAATATTTAATAGAACTTAAAAAAAAGAAAAAAAAAAGGCGAGTTAGGTTATCCAGGTAACCGAATGTGACTCACTTCCGTAGCAAACAAACAGTAGTTACAAATCTCTGAGATATGCCTCTGAGCAGCGATGGCCTAGTCTGAATTCGACGTGGCATTTGTATTATTCAGTGTTTGTTGCCATAAAATAAAATTTAAAATAACGATATCTCTCAAATTTCAAACAAATTTAGCCTAGGATTTAAAATTCACTTCATTCGGTTCGTGTTTTCTATTGGTTGTAAAATACCATGGCAACTGGTTTTTGCATGTTCAAAACAAGAATCCTTAAAGTACATATGTGGCTAACAATTACGTAAAGAAAAAAATCACAAATAAAATAGTAAAGTAATATAAAAACATAAAAACTCGACTTATTGACAATAAAATAACCAGAAAATGGATGTGTCGGTGCCAAACATAAATACACACACAATGAACATCATATAATGTGCTCAACGTGTTATTCCTCTCCGAAAAAAAACAAGACGGAGCATGTCAAATTAAGTGTGTCACAATTGGACTAACGAGATCAAACTTGTGCTCAGTATAATATTGCGTGAATCGAAATCCTGAATAAGTTGGTGCCAACATTATTTACACACACAATGAACATAATGAAATGTGCTCAACGAGATGTTCACCGCAAAACAAAACGGAGCATGTCAAATTAAATTTTGTTACAATCGGGAGCATAATTATACAGAAATCACTGTGCTCAACAAGAACAATTCGCAAAATCTTGGAGCATTCACAATAATTAATGTTTTATGGCTGACCTATATAGCAGAATGAGTCAGTGATATAAAAGACAGTCAATGCGAGTAGAAGAAAAAAAATAGATACCCAAAACCATACCTTGTGCAAATGATCTGAAAAGTGTAGTTGTGCTAGAATAGGAAAGTTGCGTCTAAAAAGAGTTTATATACAAAAGTACATATGAGTAGTTGAATGCGTTGTCAAAGTCTTCAGTTGAACTCACATCTGCGCGTTTCTGTACTTCTCAGTGGTTGAGCTTTTCTTGTGACATCGGCAGGATCGTTGTCATCAAGTTGTTTGGTTGGTTGGTTGCCTCCCGTGCAGTCACATATGGTTAGCTTTGGTTGCAGTATTTTACGGGTTGGCTTCGCTGAAGTTGTGTCGCTCTGGTCGTGGGTAGTTCGATGATGTCTGTTTTCCTATCTTGTCGTTCCACCTCAAGTTTAGCGATGTCATTTATGTCGTTGCTTCGCTGTTACCGTCTTTGATCACGCGAAGTACAAAGTAGCTTTCCACCAACTGCATTGCGCGTCTTGTCTTGTAGGGAATAACTCGCTAGCTTCTGTGAAGGCACAGTCAGCCGCACCGATTTCAGCTGATTTCGGACCGTTTGATTCTAACACCATGTAACAGACTCATATTTTGAACTGTTGAGGGTAGTGGTGATACAATCAGGATATTTATTCGTGGAGACATCAGATACAGTGATAATACAGTGAAGTGTAAACTTGGTTTCCAGGCGATGGCTTACAGCCACGCCTAGAGACAGACCTCCCGTATAACCTCCGCTCCCGTATAACCTCAGCTCCCTCTTTCTCATCAGTCCCCCTATTTATAAGTGAAACCACGTGATATCGTGACGTCACTACGACGCCTAGCACAAGTCAACGTGATTGGTTAGAACTTACTAACATGCCAAATAAGGAGTGCTAGACAGTCATGGTGACGTTTGACACGGCGTGTATAAAAGTGTTAATATGGTCTAGGCTTTAAACAATACATTAGATATTACATATAGGTGTAGGAATGTGAACATTAAAGTAATAAGCATGGGAAAGTTAACACGTATTGACATAGACAATTGAATGCAATTGTCATGTCATACGTGTACGCGGGTACCACATCAGATTGGTGACAAAGTTCACTTTACAACTGTGTGTTTTATATGTAGTATGTTGTGTTTTCTAATTTTTGAATAATGTTATGATTTTGAATGAAAGATTGCAATGCTTTATAAGACTGGTTCTCGAAAACTAATGTTTACATATGTATTGTGGTTAATGTCTAAGGGTTGACTCAAATTTTAAATGTTTGATAATTATATTACATACAACACTATTACTGTAATTATGAATGCTTTGATACGAAGTATTTAAAAGGATTTCAGGATTGTTTAAGTCAGACTGGTCGTCTTAGATCTTACCGCCTACCCCGGTCATAACAAATGTTCAGTTCCTATATGTTCTTTGACTTGTAATATCCCTTTCCACAATTATTAATTTGGATATTGATTGAGTAAACATATCAGACAATTCTTAAATCTCGTAACTATAGCACCCCATCGAAAACATAATTACAAACACGATGTTTGTTGCTTTCTAAATTTGGAAGTAATTCTATCAGCCGATTGTTATTTATTTTATAAGAATTCGGCAACCGATACATTGGTGAAACTAATTTCGTGCGCAGCGAGGATGAAATCTGTATATACTACTTTACTACTAAGAAGCACGTTGGTGTCTACAGTTACCGGTATTTAGAGATAAGATTAATATTTACAGTTATTTATGAATTGATTTAGATATGTAACTCAGGATTCAACTCTAACATGGAGTTAGATTGCAATGCAGTCTGGGTAATGATCTGTACTCTATATATGTGTATGTAAACATTATGTATTTACACTTGTCACTATAACAGGTAGATTAATTACATGGGTCACCAAGTCATGACATCGATGTGTTTTAATGAACATTTAGGTCATGTTTACAACAAGATGGCCAATCAGCGTCCAGCAGTTGTTTTGAGTACAAATCACCAGAGATCTTATCCACTCCATGATATTGTTACTATTTTTACGTCTCATTTTCAAAAAAAATTAACATAAAGTGGGAATAATCTAAATGTTGTTCGTGAATCTTACACATTACAGGTAATACTAGTAATAGTATCTGTAATTTATCACTTATGTGATTAAAACTGGTATTATTATCGAGAATAATTATTAATATTAGTGACGTAGTAATGTTCAATACTAGGTTTATATAATTAGTGTATAAATACAGTTTATAGGATGATGGGTTTTCTTGAGTGTTTTGTAAATATTTTACTAATATTGACTATTTGTTTATCTTCCTTGTAAGAAGTTCCCTTGAAAATCGTTTCTTAATTAAGAAAAAATAAACGTATTTCAAAGAAAATTTATGAGGTTAGCGTAGAATAAAAGTAATATTTTAACATGATTATTTATCTAATAGTATGTATATATAACAAATCATTAAACTCAAAATGTAAATATTCATCTATATTACCAGAACTATTTTGCATATCATATCTCGTTCAACTACACAAGGCTTGCATTTTTTGACCTGTGATATCGTAGTAAACTAAAACATACTCTGAGATGTCTTACCTATTTTTAATACAATCTGTATTATTGACGCCCACTAAAGAAAAAAAATATCAATGCTTAGTTAATCATTTATTAAGACACTGTCGGATAATCTAGAACCAGGCACGTGTAAAATGATGTATTTTTGAGCTCAATGATTTTGGATTTGAACGCATGCGTAGTGCCATCATTGAGTCGTTCTCGTATCAAAATACAACGCAGTGATAACACGCCATTAGGTGTTGTCAAGTATTTGTATTAAAGGTTGATAAATGACACAGTACAAACATATTAACATTCATTCATCGGTACGGCGATTAGTGGAAAGGAGTCCCTGGAAAATGTTCAAACACGTGACATATAGATACATATACAGGGAAAGCTTAGTCTGCATGTAGTTACAATTTTAAAAAATCAAAAAAGTCTCGCCATTGTTTTGCTAATTTCTGGTTATTTTATAATCCATGGCGGATCCTAACAATCCTAACACACATCACCAAACATATTTCAAGTGTACCACGCGTAGTATGACTCTGTGAGAGGGAGTTCATCCACGAGAGATTCAAAACGGATAAACGCTCACTTTGATGGACGTCTAGCTGTGGGTCCATAACACTCTTTTTTCGGACTTTAGTCTTCGTGATGGTATTTTAGTCATTCCTCATACATTTGGTGTCATTACATTTGCTATTTTAAGACATTAGGATTTTTATCGACACAGAAGAACTATGGTTCCTTACAAATAATTTCGTAACACAAACTTGCGACGCCAAATTTATTTGGTTAAATGACGTCACTGTGTTTAGACATTCTACGGAAAGTGGAAAAGCAATTACAACGCCAGAAAATGGTCGTCTGCTACTATTATTGAGGACGCATAAATGAAAGGAACACAATTACCAACATCGTCAACAAACTTGCTAACGAATCGCCTGTGTTGATGTATGGAGATCGTTATCAATTTTGATACACTTTGGGCCACCCCATTCTCAAAAGGAGGCAATGGTATTTACCGAAAGGGGTGCACTCCCGAGTTATGCTAAATATTTGTATTTTTTTTCTCGTTTTGCGCTATATTAAATGTAATAAATTATAAATTACAATTCCAACAATTATTGTTTGTAAATAGTATTGTTTTGATAATATTTGACCATGTTTGAGAGTACGGTACGGTGACTGCATAGAACTTTCTGGATTTTCTTTTCTTTGATTTAAGGTAGCGAGACTATTATTTGTGTTGAAAATTACGATTTTCACATTTATTTATTAATTGATGAAATGCACCATAAACTTTCATATGATGAAGTCAATATAACATAGAATGTCATGTAAGTTGGTTAAAATGTAGATTTTCTGAAGGGAAGCAAGGCAGTCTCAGTAGTGTTTTCCAAAATCAACAACACAGGTTTAATCTGTGTGCCTATAAGTTTCAAAGATAAACTCAAGACAAAGCAATGTTAGAATGTGTTATCAGTAGCTATCTGACACACAATGAGTGTTTCCAAACATTTGAGTGGTTTGTCTCCGCCCCTGTTTGTTTCACAGATTAGTCATTTGCATATGAATGTGTCAGACACAAGGTCACACAGCCACTGAAAAAAATCATTGATTTTGGTGTTTTCATATGCCGAATTTATCCAATTATAGCTATCCCATTCCTTTATTTTTTTGGTTTCCAATAGCCTTACACATTTGGATGTCCCTACACATGGTAAAACAGACCTTGATGGGAAAACAAATTGATTGTGCCGATAAACAAGCTTGAAAATCTTTGCTGTTACTTCATGGACGTTTTCTAGGAGTTTATGTTTTTCAAAATACAAGGTCTTTAACAAAAAATACCATATACTTATTGTCGTCGGATTAACACCAAATTTTCACAGCTTTAAGGTGACAATGAGAGGAACTTGAATGTGTCCAGACAAACTATTTCATCGATTATTTACCAACGAGTTGTGGTTTGAGTTGGGGGCAATGCGACTAAAACAGTAATTGAAATTCAGGACACTATTTTTTAAAACGCATTGCTTGAATAAAACTAACCAGACACATTCAATTTACCAGACTATTGAACAACTAGGAAAAGTGAAAAAAATACTTCTTATCGCCAGCATAAATGCGTAATTATCTTTTTTACAGAAAAAGTAATTTTTCACCTTTGGTTGAGTAACGCGTCGTAGAATGCAGATACGGGCATGCAAAATACACTTGTGAAAAGCTTGAAGTCTGGCGATTCTAAAAATATATACTTTCTCGGGTCTATTTGTAATAATTTAGTCACAATTAGAAGATGAAAACAAGTATGCAAATAATAGTCCCGCTACCTTAACCTGTTGATTGCAAATTATGTACCAGTTTCAGATAAAGTACAGGAGGAAGATCCTGAAGTGTACTCAGAAATTCACTCCAAATTTGTGATTTTCTAATTATTTACAAAAATGAACGAGAGGGTCCAATTACGCTGTCTGACTCTAAATTCGATATAGAGGATATATACCACAATATGTTCCCGAGGCTGAGTACTGCAGAATTATGATTGAAATAATGGAAGGCGCATCTCCAGCTCCGATAATAGGGGAATTTATTGATAAAAAATATTATGGAAAATTCATATACCGATCATGCCCCTCTCTAAAAGTATCTAGACCTCCTATTGAAAATGGAATGTCCTAATTTAAAACAATCTACAGACGTCAGTTTGAATCAGCACTGACGATTCGTTAGCAAATTTGCTGACAATGTTGGTAATTAGGTGTTCCTTCACCTTCACCTTCCATTCACGCGTCCACAGTAGTATTTTGCTATGGACTTCTTGGTATTTACTGTTGTCTTATTTTCTCTCTCAAAAAAAAACTGTGTCGAATATACGATTATCCGACAAGTTATCCAGTGACGTCATATTGTCCTCGTTCGACCTGAAGAAAATGGCTGCCGTCATTATTACGTGTGGTCCCGACTGAGCACTAAATCCCGGGGTCACGGTTTTGGTTTTGTTTTTGGTATTAATATTATCGATTGGCGTTAGCTTCGATGGTGTGATGCAGAAAATATTCTGCTTTTACCGACCCTTTTTTGCGTTACCAGTTGGCGTCGCACGTTTGTTTTGCGAAAGTCTGTGGGGGGGGGGGCATAGCACTTTTGTGTCGATATAAATCCTGATATCTGAAAATAACAAATTTAATGACACCAAATATAAAGATCAAAGACAGACACAAGAAGAGTCACAGCTAATGAACATCGTACATGCAGTATCCCAGAAAAGTTCTAGTCGTCAAAGCTGCCAATGGATACACACTTACCAGTCCGCAATTCGAATATGTATTTAAACAAATACATAAAACAACATTACCTAAATTAAGGACCCGTAAAATAATGTTTACATTTCTAGATATTTATCCCAGGTTCGTGCATGCGTATTTGTCATTGCGCCTGAACTGAATAGTGAATGGTACGAACAGTGTCGTTTACAGTCGCCGTGTCAGATCTTATCTACTTGTAATTCATATATTTATCACACCACTGTACATAATAGATTACTTATAACTGGGATAAGAGTTGTTTATTCGTTATTGTCCCGCATATAAACCGACGTAGACAGAGATTATTTTGTAAATGACAGCTGAGTAGTTCCGAAGCAGTGTAATATACATATTGACTTTACAGGTAGTCGTCATTTGAACTGTACATTGTGCTTTAGACCAATATCACTGCATGTAATGGATTATATACTAGTATTAGAGATAAAATTACTAGACAACCTTGACGAGGTGTAAATAATTTAAATATGAAATCACAGCTATATCCCAAACACATTCAATAGTGTGTCCATAATTCGTCCTAGGTGTCACCCACGGTTACTAGAATCGTGGTGTCGCCCTGAACGATGTGATCAAAACTCGTAAATCCATCACCCAGACCAATCGACTTATAAATGGAGGTGAACTAACAAGAAACGGAGGTACGCGTGGATTGGATGATTAGATATTTAAATGAATGAATTCTACCAATACATAGACAGAGATCCTAGTTTATTCTGGCGGGTTGGTATAGTGACAAAATACAAATCAGCGCTGTGTTATATATATAAGTGAATAACAATTCTGTGTTTATCATTATTCTTGACTTCTGTTAAAAATATTTAGACCAATAAGTGTTATTGTGCTGCTACGTCAGTGCCTTGACCCCTTAACTAGAATGGTAGAATCCAGTCACTCGATCTTATTCGTGATGCTGGTGACACTGTGTGTATCACGACGTGAAACTCAAATGACGGACTATTACCAATATTGTGACCACCATTTATAAAATACGGCAAGTAACGAATTTTATAAAACATTTATTTATGATATTCTGTAATGTATGTTTTATTTCGTCTAAAACTAATAAATTGGTGTTAACTATAATATAACAATAATTAATGTACGTTTGTTTGTCATCACAAATCAGACAAAACTAATCTATTTTAATGGTGGAAGCAACTAAACACGTGTTTCGCAAACACGTTAATCTAAACCAGGATGCCATCAGAGATGAACCGGCAAACATTTAAAACTGCTTGCATCTTAACTTCATTCATTTAAAATATCAACAAATATTCTACCAAGAGTAATTTTGAGTGGTAGAATGAAGAAGAATTTTAGTTTTAATCAAGCATCATACTGATTTGAAAATGATAAAGTAACTAATTATTCAGCTTATTCAAACCAAAGTCAGTGTGTCCAATATAAACTATACAAGATTCTTATTATCATTGCAATCTTCTTCAATCAAAACAAGAATCCACAAACAACAAAGGATTTAGCAGTTGTAACAAATTATCTTGAAGGCTTATGATATAAAGTCGTCTTGTATACATATATGTAAACCACGATTGCATGGCACCGCTAATGAATACTAAACATATTAAAAAAATATGTTGTAAATTTAACATTTAACAAAATAACACCGATTTTCGAGCAGCATTGATATCGGTAGTATATAATAACTTTGATGCTATTTGATAGAGATAGACTTAATTGGTGGTATATATTGTTTCAAATTAAACTGCTGCAACAAATGTGAATTTGGATACAACTATTGATTGCAGCTCATTCAAACCCTGTTTGGAATTAATACTGAATTATTACTCAACTATAGTATAATTAATGGTGTTGAATATGCAATGAAATATACTTCACCTTGACGTTTAAAGAAGTCATGCTTTAACCACACATTTGTTGAATGTGTACGTTATATAAGAACTGAAAAACGTTGATATAACTGCTTAATTGATTACATTTGAAACACCATTACTAGATTAATATCGAATCAATAACGGCGGTCATTGAGAAAATGTGTTACTGTACTATGCCCAGAGACTTGGATAAAACTTACTATGTATGTTTAGAGATATTCCTATTTTCACGAAATCGGGAATATTGGATTTAACTGTTGACCTGATTTAACTGATATAACTGTTCATCTAGATTGGCACAGCTGTGGTGATTTTTTTTCAGTTAAATTATAATGATAAAATACTTGAAAGAAAATAGTTTTGCGATATTTTTATTTAAATTAAACTTTAAAAAGAAATAAATCGTCGAGACTGCGCCAGTCTACTGTTCATTGTTGAAGGATTAATATTGGGTTATTCCCACTGTACACTCTATGATGTTTCAAGAAACCGGGAATATTGGGTATAACTGCTGATCGGATTGTCTATAATTATTCACCGTTGAAGGATTGAAGCCTGAAAGGGGACTACTATAATTACTTTTTTTCTCATTTCCAAGTTGCTGCAAGTTATCTCTCACATTTTCGCAGTGACTCTGCAGCAGATGTCAATGAAACTTGGTAGGTTGATCCTAAGTGGGTCTTTTTCAAGATTTTCATCCAAAATTACCTCTCTCTACTACACTGACAGAGCCACTGAGCATGCTCAGAATAATTGATTCTGTTAAATTCAGATTCAGATTCATGAATTCCTGATTCACAAGTTTTACCAAATGTATTTGATTGGTAGTGTATACTTTTCAGAACTCAGAACCAATTTCTCAGAACCCAATTTCAAAATAGCTTCCTTATCATCTGAAGTCATCTTTTAGGTTATTATTAATATGAACTCACCCTACCCAAAAAATATTCAAATTAGCTAAATCCAGTTATTTCATTTGATCTCAACAACCATTGAGCTGATTTCGTTAATATTTGGTAGGATTACACTTAGACACGAGTAGATGTGCTTCTGAGAGCAATGACCACGCCCTCCCAAAAAATGCAAATTAGATCAATGCAGTTATTTGCTGCTATCTCTACCACCACCGTGTCGATTTTATTCATATTTGGTATGATAACACCTTGGCACAAGTGAATGTGCTTTTGGCAATAATGACCACACCCTCTAAAAAATTTGCAAATTAGACCAATGCAGTTATTTGCTCTTATCCCAGCAACCATAGGGCCAATTTAGCTCATATGTGGTAGAATCACACCTTGAAATGAGTAGATGTGCCTTTGGCAATAATGACCACGCTCTTCAAATTACATGTATTTGCTCTGAAAACATAGCTTCTACAATTGTTTAACAATACATTTTAAATAATATTTAACAACATGAAAATGATTCTGATGCCCAGTGGTGATTTTGAAACAAACCCAGGTCCTGGTAATATACTAAGACCAGAATTAACAAAAAAATCATGTCTTGAGCAAGTATACATGTATGAGAAATAGTTTTGTTGCACTTGTGTACTCTGAGATTCTGAACATGGGTCAGTGGAAGTTTTTAGTTGTCAGTACAAAACTAGATTATGGGAAATCACTTTATAATGAGTTGTACCCACATATACTACGTTCACGTTACGGGATCTCGGCACGTGCCGAAATTTTTAATCAGTTATGTTTGCAGAGGGATTACAGCAGTTGTGTTCACGTTATTCAGAACCCACTTAGGACCGACTCGGCTCGTGTCGAAATCACGCTCTCATTCGTCGATCTGTTGGCCCAAACATGGAAAATGATACGCATATGACGATAATAATAATTGATATAGTGAAATTATATCCATTTGTTGCAATGGTGTTTATTACGAGCCATCGTGCATGTGAACGGCAAAGAAGATTCGAAACACAATTATTTTTTTCATGTAAAATGTGCAAGAAAATAGAGGTTGCAGTAGCACATAAATATGCGTCGCTGACGACGGTTTGCATTCATTTCATTCATTACTACAGCATCCGACCATATACTAGTATATCTGAATTTCCTGTCATCGTCATTTCATACTTATCAATCAACTTATGTTTACAATTTTCGGTACGTGCTGACTCGGCCCCGAGTTTCGGCACGTGCCGAGATCTCTAACGTGAACACCACTATTGATTACATATTCATTTACCTGTTGCAGATGTTCCTTGTACTACTTTATAATCAAATAACGGGGACTGTGACATTCATGTCTTGTTTTGAATATTTTGTACATACCCATGCTATTCCATTTATATAAAACTGTGGATTCTGTATCACTTTCACTCACAGTTCTAATGTAGTGTGTTATGTAACACTTCATTATAATTCTAGTGTATTTACCGAATTTACATATTGATTATTTAATCATTTATTTATTAAACACCGAAATTGTCAACCTTCAAACTATGGCTATGCTTTGAAAAATATTCAATTTTATACATTTTAGAGTCGTTTTATCGCTGTTTGAATTCAGTGTGTTCATATTTTGTGTTCAGTTGTTATCTATGGACTCCGATGCTGGAATTACGTATCTACAGTTTAAATAAGTGAAGTGCATATTTAAATTATTTCCCCATTACACAGGGATGTCTATTATAGAGGAACAGAATTGTAGCACAATACAAATCATCAAATTATTCTCTTATACAGTTTATACAAAAATGAATCCCCACCAGTGCCATATTGGATTAGAAAATTGACTTATAGAAAGATAATTAGTTAATGAGTAAGTTTAAAATTGTTAGAAAATGTATCTATGTTATCTCAAAATACTATATTTACAACTGTGAAATTAAAAAAAATATATATATAAAAAAATACGACAAAATTGTTGCTAAATACAATAGTTCCCAACGAAAGTTTGATTTTCACTAAACGATAAAACAAACAGATCACTTTTGAAGCCATGTAGTAAGCAGGACAAATCCGAGAAGGATCATTATTTTTAACCGTGCAAGTAGAGGACCATGCTTTATTTGACGGGTGTGTGATCCTACTTTGCTTCTGTCATTGCATAAGATACTCGTAATAAAAACGTGCACCTCACTAAAATAAGCAGACAATAACACACAGTATGAATTCAAATCATTATGTCTGTATAATGACAACATTGTACATATAGCACAAGTTACCTGGACCTAAATCCCATTGTAACCTCGACCCTTTGTGACCTGGACACACATGATCTAAACTCCGAGTGAATACTAACATTGTATAAACTCTCCACACACTAACCAGTGTTATGTTGTTGTGTAAGTGGATTGTCCTCAGTGTAAACAGAATAATCTAGAGTCAATAATGTGACATGCAACGACTATAAAACTAATACTAAACCGGGGTTCATTGACCTGTATAAGGTATGTACGATACATTTCCCACAGTACACTTGTCTACATGTTTTCTTATTCACTTTGTTTTATTTTGCACACCAGAACCATTAAATGTACTCAACTATCAATAAACCACATGTAATGCATGAGACAAGAATTTTTCCAATTTCATTACTGCTTCTAAACAAAAACTTAAAAACTATAATGTTAATGAGAATTATTACATATGTACTGCAGTTTATTTTGATTCGTCCCTGAAATCAAAATCGGTATTTCCACACCTCATATGCAAATGAGGTCTGAGAGCAAACAAAGTAGTCCCTTCAGGAGTACCGTTTTTCGAAACATAGCAGAAATAAACAATATTAAAAAGTACGATATTTTTCTCTTGAGGTACGTAAACACATTTTCGTCTGCTATTTTTGTCCGGTTCGAATCGTCAGGCAACATTTTTGGCATGTTAGGTGTACATCACATGGACTACTACGATTGAGAGAACTTAATGTATGTTGACCACCTGGAAACTGAGTTTTATAAACCTTGAAGGGCTTTTGGAAGACCCACCAGCAGTGAAATCAGCGATTACTATGCAGCCGCAACCATCAACATCGAGATACCAGGTTTCTGCTGGTGACGTTGCGGCGTTACTCAGTTCCAAATAAAAACGCCAAAAGAGCATTTTAACCGGTAACCAAGATTCAGTCAATCCACGACCAGCAAGCAACAACCGCTGTCGACGAAAGTCATCCCATTAGTGAAGTACTGCAGTTGCATGGCATGTTTGCCAATGCACAATTCTGTGGCGGAACTTTTAACATCAACATAAACTGTGTATCATAGTCGTCCAGTTCAAGTTCTGGTTCTGTCGTGTTCCAAACTAAATATCAACGAGTTATTTATTTGGACAGTGACTGAGATTAGACGTCTGATTATTTTAATTTCAAACAAACAGTGACACTCGTTCTCCGGGCACGTTCTACACTGACACGCGCTGCTAGGGCGTAACACTTATATTGGAACATATTAATGGGCAATGGGGTTCTCCGACCTAAATTCCATCCCGGTTTGCACGTTCTTTCTTTAATATGAAATAATCAAACATGGAACATATGTAATAATAACTCGAGATGCGGTGTATTCTGCTGTACGACCGCAGGATACACCACATCACTCGTGAAAATATCTCCCATACGCAACGAAAGCCACGGGCAGGGTGTGGGGTTCTGTCATATTATTAGCACTAGGAATATTATACATATATATTCCCAGAGTTACTTAGCGAATATTAATTAAAGCTTATTAAAAAACATTGAGTAATTAAATAGTCCACAAACTAGTCACACTATGTAGTATATGTAAGGCAGTATAAAGGAAACATCGCAAAGTCTAACTTGTCTTTGACTTATGAAATTGGTCATCAAGTAATTCTTCAGACAAACATTGGTACAGCATAGGCATTACCATATTCGCCAATATCAACATTTCAGATGATGTACTGGTTGTTATAGTGATAGTGAGATTTCACTATGACATTCTCTCCAAGAACATCCCATAAATAAATAAATACATCAATTATATTATGATCACCTTGCTATTTATTTGAAGAAATCAAAGTATAAGATGACAAATGACACAAATAATAATAAACAGTGATTATAATAAAAATAGAAAAGTTTACAATGCAATACATTTGTACATTCCGAGAATGTTGACTGCTTTGATTTTGTTCTCAATTTGTAATATTATTTGAATATAGAATTTTATTCTATCTAACTGAGTTCATAATGGTCTGACTAATGATGGGTTATAATATAGAAAAGACAGTGACATAGTACAACGTACCATCCTTCAGATTCGTACAAGTACGTTGGTATTTAACAAGCGAGTCACATTTTATCCTAATGTATACCCAAACAAGGCATGTTGAAGGAATGATGTCATTGGTTGATGGGAAAGGCTGTCAACAGTTGGAGGTGGATGAAAACTGATTGTTGAGGGAGAAAGACTTTAGATAGTTTACGGGACAAAGGCTGCTGCTGCAGAATAAAGTGCCACTGCTTGTCACTGGAGTAAGGCTTTCACTTATTGATGGTAGAACACAAGTGATGTGTGATGGAGGAATGCTGCTGAGTCTTGATGGATGGCGGGTCACTGCTTGTCACTGGAGTAACGCTTTTTCTTATTGATGGTGGAACACCAGTGATGTGTGATGGAGGAACGCTGCTGAGTCTTGATGGATGGCGGGTCACTGCTGGTCACTAGAGAAAGGCTTTCTGCTTGTCACTGGAGTAAGGCTTTCAATTATTGGTGGAGGAACACCACTTAAGGGTGATGGAGGAACACTGCTGAGTCTTGATGGATGACAGGTCACTGCTGGTCATTAGAGAACGGTTTTCTGCTGGTCACTCGAGTAAGGCTTTCACTTATTGATGGAAGAACACCACTGATGGGTGATGGATGAAAGCTGCTGAGTCTTGATGGATGACGGGTCACTGCTGGTCACTAGAGAACGGTTTACTGCTGGTCACTAGAGAAAGGCTTTCACTTATTGGTGGAGGAACACCGCTGATGGGTATGAAGGAAAGGTGCTGAGTCTTGATGATGGATAACGGGCCACTGCAGGTCATTAGAGAATGGTTTACTGCTGGTCACTAGAGTAAGGCTTTCACTTATTGATGGAGGAACACCACTGATGGGTGATGGATGAAAGTTGCTGAGTCTTGATGGATGACGGGTCACTGCTGGTCACTAGAGAACGGTTTACTGCTGGTCACTAGAGTAAGGCTTTCACTTATTGGTGGAGGAACACCGCTGATGGGTATGAAGGAAAGGTGCTGAGTCTTGATGATGGATAACGGGCCACTGCAGGTCATTGGAGAATGGTTTACTGCTGGTCACTGGAGTAAGGCTTTCACTTATTGGTGGAGGAACACCACTGATGGGTGACGGATGAAAGTTGCTGAGTCTTGATGATGGATAACGGGCCACTGCAGGTCATTAGAGAATGGTTTACTGCTGGTCACTAGAGTAAGGTTTTAACTTATTGGTGGAGGAACACCACTGATGGGTATGAAGGAAAGGTGCTTAGTCTTGATGATTCACTAGTTGTTGGAGTAAGACCACTATCAATAGACAGAGAGAGGACATCAACAGGAGGATCAATAGTATTAGATGGAAGTATACTGTCGCGAGTATGGTTACTGCTACTAAATGGAAAAAGTTTGGTCATAGTTGGTAGCACATCAACTAGTTGATGGTCAATTTTTGTTTATAGAGCCAGGTCATCGCTAGTAGGTGGAGAAAGCTGCTGCTAGTTTAGAAAACATGAATCCTAATTTATGGACGACATTAATTAATTGACAGAGGAAAGTTATCACTCATTGGTGGAAGAAAGCTGCTGATGTGTGATGGTGGAAGACTGTTCCTATTCGATGATGGAAACAGCCACTAGTTGGCGGAAATATAGGCAAATGATGACTGCATTATAAATACTGTCTAATAATGTAAGATTCGATTTAACAGGAAGAATATAACAATTGTATATTGATATTATTAACTGTCAAATGTTTCAAGTATCCTTATTTCAAAAGTTAATCATAAAAACAAAATATATCATATGGATTTAGCACATTTTGCAAGGCATGGTCAATATTGATTGAATGTATATATACATTCATTATTATCAATATGTTAATAATTAATCCGCGGACATCAGAGAACAAAGAAATGACTAAAATAGTAAATACAACTAATCCTTATATGACTAGGGTGCAAATATTAATTGCTTCATTTAACGTGAAAACTAATTAACAGTAAAATCGGCTGAGTAGAGATGGCCTGCATCTTTTCAAAAACTCAAGAAAATTGTTATTCAAAATCATCTTTATCAACTTTTCCTTGTGGTTGTATGCCAAGTTGTTTAAACATGTTGTGTATTGCTTCAGGTACATCAAATCTGTCTCCAAGATACTTCTTGCTGATGAGTAACAGGTTTTCTATGCTGCTCTCATTGTAGTATATATCATGATTAGGGGGACCCTCATTTCCTGTCTTCTCTGCCTTTGGCCCATCTCTGTGTGTTTTCTCAGCCCATCTTGAAGACCATTTCTCAAATAGCTGCTCTGTCACCTTTCGTTCAGGATTCCTCGCCATAGCTCGTCTTTCATCATTAGATATACCCATATAACGTGCCATCATTCTGTGGTCATGGGAGTCTTCACGTTCAACTTCAAGCATATTGATTAACTCCTCCTTGGTGTCATGAAGTAACCATTTGATGTCACATTGGTACTGCAACTCTTTCAGGAATGTTGGGTCAAATCCAGGACATAGTAAATCTTCAACCTTCTCAGACCATCCTTTTTCTTTATGATATACTTCAATATTCTGAACTACTGCATCATGAATTACGTCATTTGAGTAGGATGCAACTTTACCAGGGTCTTGGTACATCTTAATGGACCTTGGACTGAGAATAACTTGATCAACATTACATCCGGGAGATATTTCATTGCGAACAGCATAAATACACTGGGTAACCTTACCCATCAGTTGATAACATCTACCAGTGTCTTGATTACTTTCACCTCTTACAATGATGTGTATTGCTCTTTTGTTGGAAGTCAGGTGAACCAGGCCTTCTACTCCATGGCACAGTTTAATACCATTCTTCCATATACCACTTGGTGGAAATCCAAGCTCTTCAAACATTTGGTAAAGTCGCGTCTGTACTTTGCAAAACAGTAATGGTAAAAACATGTCGTTGGCTTGGTGGCACTTTATACTACGCCCCTTGTGGTTCTTGTAGTCACCCATCTCCCACTGCTCCTGTGGCATTTCATAAGGTAGTAGTGTAGGTATGATATATTGATTGTTGGTGGTATCACCTTCAGGATCGAGTTTGAATAGAAACAACAACTCAAGTTTCTCTAACAGATGCAGAATCAATGGAACATCAAAAGATTTACCAAATACTTTAGCTATTTCAGAGGTTGTGTAGACTTCCTGATTTGGAAGTCTGTTGCTGAACTGACTGAACTCGTCTGACGCCAACATTGGACCAATTATTCTGTAACACAGCCACATTGACACTAAAATAATAACATCTCCACGGATTGCCACATCTTTAAAGTGTATAATCTAAAACCGAAACAAATACACAGCATCAGTATTGAATTTATGTACACATGTAAAAAAATGTTATTCTGATTTTGTTTTTGATGGAAGGGTATTTGCTCCAAAACAATGTATTTAAATGTGTTATTTTTTGGTTTCATAAAGAGAGCTGGGGGACTACAGTTTTCTATGAAAAAACTTCCAACGTTGTGAAAATTTAGAAAATATCAGTCTCATGGATGATTTTACAAAGAACAATGTATTGTCACACCTAGAACAATATAAATATTCAGATATCCATGTATGTAAATGTGTCGAAATGGGCGTCGTGCGAGTGGTTAGTACTAGTAGCACTAATTCGAAAAAGTACTAGATCTAGTGCTAAAATGGCACTAGATCTAGCGCTAAAATGCCACTAGATCTAGCGCAAAAATGTGCTCAGTGCGAGTGGCATTGTTATCGCATTGTCAACGACGTCGAATAATAGGAGGGGCATCCACTTTCATATGCAAACTACAAACAGTATAAAACATGGGCAATATGCGGGAGATGTCCATAATAATACTTTCTTTATATTCTGCCGTTAATTCGCCCATCCGAAAAATCGCCCGGGGATCTCACGGCTGGTGGGCACTTATTTGGGGCTCAAAATTTCAAAAAATAATCATCAAATATTTTTTGGGGACTTCCATTTCCATTGAAGTATCTAACTACACAAACTTCCAATGCCGTCAGTTGGGCCACCCAAGACGAGAGAAACTATTGCAGAATTAACAATAATTAATAATTCTTGCTGAATTAAAAAGTAGACCACCTGGAATGTCATTACAGTGTCGCCCAGTGTCATTTTTCAAATACATTTGTTTTCTATTTTATTGGTAACGAAAGTATATTCTAAACAAAGTTTCAAATAAAAACAAACACAACTGCATTGCGTAGTACTAGTAACAAATGATCATGGTTGCGCAATCCGGTCATGCTGCGTTTCACAATTGTTGAATATTAGTCAGTAGTGATTATAAATAAGGCACAAAAAAATAATTCGTTGAATTGTTATGAAATTCAAATAAAATTCAACTTAGTTTCATCGTAAACAAATGATTCCGATCGCATATGAACGCTCGATGCTGTATGGGTATCCGCCATGTTTCTCTTGCATGAGTTGAGCTAACAGGTCAAATCGCTAATTAACCAATCAAAATGCTGGAGGATGCCAACGTGTTCAAATCACCATAGCTCATTTAAATATGTTGAACGCAACGCGGAAGAGATTTGCCGATGTTGTAGTACGATCTTTTGGCTTGGATTTTGATGGGAAAATGGCATGATTTTTTTTTCAAATAAAAAAATAGTTGTTTTCAAAAGATGAACTGAGCATTAGAAGAATAATTTAACATTGTTTACAGTGATAACAGCTCTTTGTCTAAACGAAGCTTACCCATTCATGCTAGTAACAATAAACCACAGGGAGCCCAGGAACTATAATCAACTGTAAGGTAAGGCTTTGGCGAAATTCGAAGGAACAACTAATATTCTTCAACCTGGTATTTTTTTTTATTTTTTATTTTTTTCGTCTGTTTTTTCGAGTTTAAAAAATGTGAGCTGGCTGGAGCCTTCATCCCTTGTCTATTTCTTACACTAGATATCAGCCGATACCCCCCCCCCCGCTCATAGAGACTGCGTATTACAGTTGATTATAGTTCCTGGGCTCCCTGTTCTATAACAAGAACAAGAACAAGATTTCGAGAGTCTAGAAAAAAAATCCTAAGGACTCCTAAAAAATATTATTGCTGAGAAAGTGTCTAGACATATATTATATGGTTAAGAAATCGGCGAAGTATATCATATTCCGCTAACTGGTTACTTGTGTAAGCAATCGCAAACTATCTTCGACATCAAAGATGAGCTAGACAATGTCCTTATTAGGATTAACTTTGGTTGAAAGAAGAGGAAATAAGCCACTTAAGAGGCGTTGTGGCTCCTTCAATTAGTACCTCCATGGTACAATGTAACAACAGGATTGCGTGAATCCACTTTTACCATTGGTTGATTATGCCCGCGAAGGTCAATGTCATGACAACCAGACAACGGTTCATTTTCTGTCTGGTTCTCAGCGGTACTGATGAACAACATGCCCATTCACAGGTCGCCGTACAGACAAAATCCACCGAGCCTTACAGGGACCCGGGACTTAGACCAGGAGTAGACAAAATTTTATTTAGTTGATATATGGCATCATAATTTCATTGAAGATCTATTTTCATTGAGTTTGGCGCCGACTAGAAATAAAACGGCACGTCAGCGATTTAAAAAAAAAACCAACGCTGAATTCCACCATTTACATACAAGTTACAAGTTTACATACACCGAAGCTGAAAACACAAAGTTCCACACAATACCATTTCATACAGTGTATCTATTCACAATTTGTAAAAATTGCAAAGTTTGACCTGCAGTTTCACTGTCCATGGAGCTAGTTTCCCGGCCGATCTCGTTGTTTCAAAGGTCTATTACGACAAACGTGGACAATGACATTCCTGTACATTCTCAATTTTCCCACTGCAGCACATTTCCAATGAATGAATTTTACGTAAATATTAATATATTTTCGGACAATTACGGGATGTTTCGACGTCGTTGACAACGTGATATCAATGCCACTCGCACTATGTACATTTTAGCACTAGATCTAGTGCCATTTTAGCACTAGATCTAGTGCCATTTTAGCACTAGATCTAGTACTTTTTCGGATTAGTGCTACTAGTACTAACCACTCGCACGACGCCCATTTCGACACATTTACATACCTCAGATATCACAGTTTAAACTATGTATTGCTATTTGTAATTTGGCAATTGAATTACATTCTATCAATTTGGATAGATTCTTTATTACCAATTGGAGAAAAGGAGTTTGTAAATTAAAATACACATTATAAAAGTATCGTATTTCATTGTAGTTCAACTCACCTCACCACTGTTATGAAGATAATTGGTTGCTTTCTTTAAAAAGTCTTCTTTGACCAAAGCATCTACATTGTCTCTTATAAACCCCAGATAACGTGTCCAATCCATAACTGGAAAGTCTATATTCACTGCAACCCATTTCCGTGTAGTCTTCAAAATTTGTGTACATATCCTTGGCATTCGTGGTATGTTCTATTGGAAATAGTATATGCATAAATTATTACATTATGACATAGCATAGACTATGCATAATAAAACGTATCATTACATATGTACTGCAGTTTACTGTGTTGAATCCTTGAAAAGTTCTCTTTGTCAATATGCAAATGAGCAAAAAACAACAACAAAAAACAACATGTTTATTAATTGTGTGTTTATGTAGCATTCTACGGGATGCTTTCAGATGTGCATTTAAAATAATTGAATATGAATATTACAGAACATTGGAAATTCTACCAAATTGGTTCTAGGACAGTGAATCTGTCTATGCCAACAGTAGTTGTATGTTATTCATTGATTAATATGTAAATCACACGAGTCAAAACTAGTTTACTTTTTTTTTATTTGTTTGCTCATGTCTGGGTTTGATGCATGAAATCCACATTTATTTTTTGATTGTGATGTTTTAAAAAGCTCATCGTGTCTTATCACGCAATTGTGGTGGATTGGTGTATTGTTTTTTGTTTTGAGAAGCTTTGTTCTGTTGTAAGTCCATTAAATTTAAACTTCCTGTTGATTTCCTGAAAACATATGTATCCATGCTGTATTTTCACTCATTATAGGACACACTGCATCACTTGTGAAAATAACAAACATTGGCTTGCGTCATATTATATATATGTCGATATTTACATGACCACTTGCAGATCTCCTGTCTGCATTGTATATTGTTATTTTAGATCATCTACTAAAATAAATCATATTAAAAAAGAACTATGTTCACAGTCACCGTACCTGGAGTACGTAGGTTCGTCTTGTACACAATGCTGCTCTCAAACGTTGCATATCAGGACATCCTACATCATGGCAGTTAATTAGAAAACACTCATTTAAGATGTTGAGATCATCTTCAATCATATCTAGGCACTCCTGTAGAATCTGACTGACAACAATCTCAGCTGTAATGAAACAGATTTTGATTATCAGACACAATACATTAGTAATATTTATTTTACAGGATTCAAACTCGCACATGAGGCATTGCCACTGGCAGCTTATGCACTTTTTGCTACGTTATAAATCACTGTCCAAAAATGGCAGCTTAAAAATTACATTAAAACAAACAAGCGACCTGACGGTCGACATAGCTCTGTTGTCCAACAAGAACATTGTGGTAGCCAAGTCAAGCAACGCACACACATACGATTCCTTTTTTAAATCTGCCAGCTCAATTTGACACCAAGTATCAATGCAAAGGTATTAATCACCAAATTAGTGAACTAAAGATATTGTCATGAAATGAACCAATCTGACAGAGGGCTACCCAAGTGCAATTGTTGCTAGATTATGGACGGGCAGACAATAACCTATATAAACAGCTCCGCTCTGTCATCTATTATCACAGTAGATCTAATAAAAGTAAAATATATGCATTGCACAAGTTAAATACAGACCAGAGACATATATAATGAAATTTACAATTGATTTACCTTCATGTTTCCACTGGCCAACCCAATCAGCTCTACTGGCTACAATAAGTATCAATGGATGGTCAATGGATAAATTCCGTAAAAACTTCAACCAAAATGTCACCTATAGATAAACAGAAAATTACTCATGACATACAACATTTGTGAATAAATTGAGAAGTTATACTTTTGCCTGATGTTACCATTCAAAAGCTGATAAGGCATGTGATTAATATACAGTAGTATATTGTAACTGAATATCATAAACAGATATTTAACCAAAACATCCGATCTTTGGTGGTTAATAGAATTATCTGTACTATGTGATCAATTCCCAGTCCAGTTTTAAGTGACCGTTACATGATATGAAGTGGAACCAGTTTATTTTTTGAGTAAAAATGACAATCAGCCATGTACAAACGTGTTACACAATGTTTATGTAAATTTTGAACATGGTTAGTCCAGCCATGTTAGCAATATGGCTCCAAAAACAACATTCATTAATAACAAAATAACTGCCAACCAGTCAACCATTTCAATCTGACATGATGTATGTGTGAAGTTTGAACATGATTAGTCCAGTCATGTTAGCAATATGGCTCCAAAAACAACATTCATTAAAAACAAAATAACTGCCAACCAGTCAGCCATTTCAATCTAATCTGATGTATGTGTGAAGTTTGAACATGATTAGTCCAGTCATGTTAGCAATATGGCTCCAAAAACAACATTCATTACAAACAAAATAACTGCCAACCAGTCAGCTATTTCAATCTGATCTGATGTATGTGTGAAGTTTGAACATGATTAGTCCAGTCATGTTAGCAATATGGCTCCAAAAACAGCATTCATTAAAAGCAAAATAACTGCCAGCCAGTCATCCATTTCAATCTGATCTGATGTGTATGTTAAGTTTGAACATGATTAGTCCAACCATAATAGCAATATGGCTCCTAAAAAGCAATCATTAAAAAAATGCCATTTTGAAAGGTGCAACAAGGACATATTATGTTCAAAGCATATACTAATTTTGAATGAAATATGTCCATGCATGACTGAGATTCAGTTGTGGAATGGCAAAAATGCTTTTAACACTAAAATGACCAATATTTGGACAATTTTAATTGATTATTAGATATATACATACGCTTCTGTGTGATATATATTTACAATAAATTTGTTAGTTAGCCATTTTCAATCTAATCTGAACAAAGAAATGATGGACATCATATCCGGAACTGAATAATGAACCTTCAATTTCAAATAGCTGCCAAATCATGTGATAACTCTTGCAGGCTCAATGTTGAGCGGTTTTGGACATGCAGCAAATTTTTGAAGTACAAATATACAGGAACTATAAACAATATCAGAATGCATGATTTTAGCATTAATGTGGGATGACTAAATAGGAAAACTTTGAAATATCAAGTATATTCCAATTACCTGATCCATGGATTTTTGCTTCATGATCATTGGTCGTATAAGTTCATATCCATCACTTGTTTTCTCGTAACCAACAATTTGGTACACAATAACAAATGTGGCTTTATCAGCATCAAAGAACATGGAATGCGACACGTAATAATGAGATTGACCTGCTATGTCCCAAAGGCTGCATTTTCCTATTCCTGGTAGTTTCACAGTTTCAACTGATATTCCAGGAGTCAGTATGTGCTTCTCTTTGCCAACTGAAGGGCCACTTAGAAACATATTGTATATTGGCGCTAGCCATGGTGACTGTAAGAGAGGGCACACAGTTACACACAAGTTATTAGCACATGGTTATTGTCAAGTTGTATTATACTACAGTACCATTGAAATGAATACAGTATTGTGATTGGACAAGGCCAGGGTTTTATTTATTCAAGCCATGGAATACAGTATTGTGATTGAACAAGACCAGGGTTTATTTATTCAAGCCATTGAAAAATACAGTATTGTATTTGTATTTGGCATCAATGTCTTGATTATCAAGGATGCAGGTCACTTGGATCTGACCATTTCAAGTTTGTTGCGT
Organism: Saccoglossus kowalevskii; assembly: GCF_978046115.1. NCBI lineage: Eukaryota > Metazoa > Hemichordata > Enteropneusta > Harrimaniidae > Saccoglossus > Saccoglossus kowalevskii. The sequence continues at coordinate 17,657,269 of NC_140660.1, read as the reverse complement.
GTCTAGAAACATAACATTGTTTTTTGATGAATATAGTGCATGTTCTGTTCAAATGAAATATTTCAATATGCCAATCGAACAATTCTAACAATTCCTTACTGAAGAGTCGCCAGTTTAAATAGTCCCTTACTCTCCAAAAAATTACAATGGTACTAGCCTAGAATGGACTTCCTGTACAGCACGTATTTGATTGTAGCAATGTTCACGGCACAAATACGCACAACCACGAATTATACAACACTCACTTGAGCGTGTCAAGTATAGTGGGAATAGAAGCAAATAGATGGAAATACCAGTTACATCACTCAATAAGATTGATAACTCAATTGCTGGCCGGGATAACTGTATTTAGTGTACATTTTGATGTACACTTCTGATCCCCATTTTCTAGGTGTAAAATCATATCGCTGTTGTGGACAACAACAGTTGAAAGATTGTTGTGGTTCTACGGCTCTCTTGGTATACATGATTTTCTTTTTTGACTACAGTATTCTGACGTTTTTTTGCTTGGTCAGACTATGCCCAGCCCCTTTCTAGCTGTCAGTGTTGACTGGTATACACAAAATGTGCACATTTTGTGTATACCAGTCAACACTGACAGCTAGAAAGGGGCCGGGCATAGTCACCATGGGACCATGGTGATGACTGCTAACATGTCAGGGATTACAATTTTTTTCTATGACATAAACCATTGAGATGACTGATTACATCATGTCAGAGATTAAAACCTTACCTTCTTCTATGACATAAACCATGGTGGTGACTGATGATGTCATGTCAGGGACTACAACCCACCTTTTTCAATGGCATAAACCATGGTGATGACTGATGACATCATGACAGGGATTACAACCTTACCTTGTTTCATGATATAAACCATGGTGATGACTGATGATGTCATGTCAGGGATAGAAACCTTACCTTCTTCTGTGACATAAACCATAGAGATGACTGATTACATCATGTCAGGGATTACAACCTTACCTTCTTTCATGATATAAAGCATGGTGATGACTGATGATGTCATGTCAGGGATAGAAACATTACCTTCTTCTGTGACATAAACCATAGAGATGACTAATTACATCATGTCAGGGATTACTACCTTACCTTCTTCCAAGACATAAACCATGGTGATGACTGATGTAATGTCAGGGATTACAACCCACCTTCTTCAAAGGCATAAACCATGGTGATGACTGATGACATCATGTCTGGGATTACTACCTTACCATCTTCCATGGCATAAACCATGGTGATGACTGATGACATCACGTCAGGGATTACAACCTTACCTTCTTCCAAGACATAAACCATGGTGATGACTGATGATGTCATGTCAGGGATTACAACCTTCCCTTCTTCCATGGCATAAACATTGGTGATGACTGATGATGTCATGTCAGGTATTACAAACTTACCTTTTTCCATGACATAAGCCATGGTGATGACTGTTGATGACATGTCAGGGATTACAACCTTACCTTTTTCCATGACATAAACCATGGTGATGACTGATGATGTCATGTCAGGGATTACAACCTTACCTTCCTCTATGGCATAAACCATGATGATGACTGTTGATGACATGTCAGGGATTACAGCCTTACCTTCTTCCATGATATAAATCATGGTGATGACTAATGATGTCATGTCAGGGATTACAACCTTACCTTCTTCTATGGCATAAACCATGGTGATGACTGACGATGTCATGTCATGGATTACAACCTTACCTTCTTCCATGACATAAACCATGGTGATGACTGATGACATGTCAGGTATTACAGCCTTACCTTCTTCCATGATATAAACCATGGTGATGACTGATGATGTCATGTCAGGGATTACAACCTTACCTTCTTCCACGACATAAACCATGATGATGACTGATGATGGCATGTCAGGGTTTACAACCTTACCTTCTTTAGTGTTTCCTTGAGTGTTGTTTTTCCAACACCACCATGGCCACAGAAATATATCTTTGTGGTATCAACTTTATCCCCTTCCTGTGCCATCAGTTCACTGTTTTCTCGTTGCTATAAGAAATACCAGTAGTAAACATGTAAACTCGATATTACAAACAAAACATGCTTCATCATTTGTAATAACACAGAAAGTTAATCAGCAGTATCATGAACTCCAACTTAAGTAATCACTCAACGAACAAATATTCTTCACTAACACCACACCATAAAGTGCAGCGTTTCATGCTTTGCACAAATTTTCATCATGTAATGATAACTGCTTTTGCATTAGAATAAACAAAGGAAAGTGTCTGAAAGTGAAGTATAAACATAAAGCACAAGTACCAAATAAGGAACCGATTCAAGTGACATTTTACAGTTAAGTTAAGAACTGATCTGATATGGTTCATAAATAAAACTGAATGTGTCATATTGTTATACACCTTATACCGACAACAAAAGAATTATAATTCTGATGTTGTCAAGGTCAGATTGAATATGTCACACTCAGGGTTATTTATGAATCAAATCAGATCAGTTCTTGAATTCAATGTCAAGTTTGTCAGAAATGCAAAATATATGTATTATAGTCACACAGTGGTAGAATATTGGATATGAATTGTGTGTCTAAACATTTGAACATAACATGTGAACAATGTGTTCACACATCACATATAAATTAAAACATGAAATTCACTCATGGATACTAAAATTGATGTGTAAAGTCATCATGATTCCCTTCCTATTATTATGTGGGTCATTTAGCAATCTCCATGACAGTCTGGAAATATTCAGAGATTTTGCCTATATAATCATGTAACCTATAATTTTAATGTCACAAAGATTGTTGGTCACACTGTTATGTCTGTGACAACTATCAGCAGATACAGCATGCAGGCAAATGTGCATCTGTCATCCACTTGTTGGAAATTGACATATTCAGAGTAGAAGTGTATGTGATATATTTATCAGCCCATCAACATCACAGTTAATATCTAATGAATGCTGAGACAAAATCTAAACATTTCCAGACTTTTATGATGAGGTTTAAACCATCCATGAAATAGCAGGAAGGTAACCAGGCGATTTTAAAGTCAAATATAGTGGAAGGTTTTACATTGATTTACCTGTATTGCTTTTAGTAGTAATAGTTTAGCTTCTTTATAGAAATCGGTTATCGTACCAGCAGACCCTATGTTGGAATCAATATACTGTAATGGTGTCTTACCGCGACGCTGTAATACAAGATGTAGAAATGAATAGGTAATAAATGTACATTTTAAGAATTAAGTGAAGGTCATATATTAATGTTAATTGACTCTCTGTTGAATGTTCAAGTGGTAAAATTAACACACATATTCATAAATCACCATGTACTATGGATCTAGTTGTTGGACAATTCAAGTGATGATATTTAACAATACAAGACTGTAATTGTATTAAGTGTAAAATAATGCATGCATGTAAATAATACAATGGTAAATCAATTAAGACAAAACTTACATCAACGTTGTCCAAAGATATATTCTTATCTAAAAGCAACTTCATGACATTCAGTGCAGAACTTTTGTTTACGTTGTCAAAACGACGCATGGTTTTTGGATACTGAAGTACCATGTTGAGAGCATTCTCTCCCTCCTGAAATGATAATATGTATATCACACTACAAAAGTATTGTACAATGCACATCTAAATCTATAAAAATGACTTTACTTGCATGATTTGTTGATTTGCATTTTAATGTCTTTAATGTAACCAGGGTACACCCTTGTCACTAATATTCATCTTTAAAACAAGTAGACTTCATCTAACCTATATGCCAACGTCTGACACAAATAACATGTTTATCACAAAAAACACTGATTGTCATAATACAAATTATAACCCTAAGAAAACAATTGTGTTTCTATTTCACTGTGAACACAACATATCAATAACTGCCTTCAGTAAACGTCTCTCCTTACTTGGTTATTACAAATAAGCAGTACATGTATGTATCTGTTATGTGAACATAAAGTTTATGAACAAGGGACACTAAAGGGTTCTATTGATAACCAATCTGATTTCACTTTTATTGTGGACTTGCAGAGATATCCTTCACCTCTTCCTTGCACATATTGCTCATTTGACAGAGATCATATTTTTTTACTGAAAGGGCACAATGCATAACAATGTAATAATTCCCATTTATAATCAGTTGCATGAAGGAATTAAGCACCTGTTTAGATAATAGTGTTAGATTTGATTGGTTCATTTAATTAACAATGAATCATGTTATTATTAGAATCATTGCATTGGGATTGTCATAATTATATATAAACATCTTATCTGTTGAAAAAGCTACGCCTGTATTACTGACCATGCATATCCAATTAGGAAATCTGTAGAATGATGTACACCTACATTACTGACCATGTATCTCTAATTACATAATTCAATATTTGCACTCACATTGACATCCCTAATATTCAATCTTACAATGTGATTGGTGTGATTATATGTTTGGGCTTGAAACTTTAGATAATGACAGAGTAGAACCCCTAGGTTTAGCATATTAGATAACTGATTACTGTTTTACAGTGTAGTGTGCTGTGACACCGTGTAATTTCACCAAAGTGGACTCCCTAGGTTTAGCATATTAGATAACTGATTACTGTTTTACAGTGTAGTGTGCTGTGACACCATGTAATTTCACCAAAGTGTACTCCCTAGGTTTAGCATATTAGATAACTGATTACTGTATTTGCAGTGAGTGTGCTGATGACACCGCATGTAATTTCACCAAACTGGATTCCCTGGATTCGGTGTATTAGATAACTGATTACTGTATTTGCATTGTAGTGTGCTGATGATACCCCGTCATTTCACCAAAGTGGACTCCCTAGGTTTAGCATATTAGATAACTGATCACCGTATTTTCTGTGGAGCGTGCTTATGACACCCCCTGTAATTTCCCCAAAATTAACTCCCTAGGCAACTGATTATTGTGTTTGTAGTGTCAAAGTCACAATTGTTAGTTTCGAACAAATTGTAAATTTGAGATGGAAAACATTTTGGTTTCGAACAACTACAAAACCTGTTTTATTTCTGAGTTTTGCTCGTAGTCATGCCACGATCACAATTAGGACCCTTAATCTTGAAATCTGTATATGCCATAAGTGCATGGCATACTGTTCTATTCTTGAAAAAAAATCAACAAGTTTTTCATCAGTGAATAACAAGTGATTGTCTGAACCCATACTGTTTGGGAATAATATCCAGTCATCAACTCATTCAGCAAAGTTGTCATGCTGCATAGTGTTTAATATGGGTCCCAATGTGTGTAAAATACATTACTTACACAAAATGTGGTGTGCGGCACGATGAATGTAACGATATACTGAATTCAGGTTTCAATTCAAGGGAGATTTTATAAATTTTGCACTACATATGTTTTCAGTTACTAAATATTTTAGGTTTAGGACCAACAAGTACTATAACTGTCTTGCAATTTACGTTTCCTATCAATACTGAGTAATTACAATGATGTCACTTGATATGAATATGATGTAATTAAAGTGTAGAGTAAATGGTTAGATCATACAAGCAGGCCTAACATAATTCATGAATTACCAGGGGTAGTAATATGAACAGCATATGAACCACTTAAATTACCTTATCAACTACTTCTACTTTTGCCCCTGCTGATAACAATGCCTTAACTGATTTATTATCACCTTTTCCTGCTGCATAGTGAAGTGGAGTCTTGTTGTCCTGAAACAAATATAATACTGTGTTAAATGACACAAATACAATGTAAAGTAAACTTTCAGACGATACAACCTAACGAAGATAATTTATTTACATAATATGTAAATATTAGAAAAATGAATGTGTAATGTGAACAGTATTGAACTACTTAAATTACCTTATCAACTACATTCACTTTTACTCCTTTAGACAACAATGCCTCAACTGATTTATTATCACCTTTTCCTGCTGCATAGTGAAGTGGAGTCTTGTTGTCCTGAAACAAATATAATACTGTGTTAAATGACACAAACTGCTGCGGACACGTTTAGGTATCAGAAATAGCAAATATTACATCAGAAATGACCGCCAGTCGGCCATTTTTACTCCGATCATAAAGTAACTTGACGCGCATATGTAAGACATTATGTATTGTCTTCATGTAAAGTTTGAATGAAATCTGTCAATTGGTGTCCGAGATATAATTCCGGACGTACGTACGAATGGATAGACGGACGAAACGAACCCAATTTAATAACAATAAAAAGTGATTGTCTGAACCCATACTGTTTGGAAATCATATCCAGTCATCTACTCATCCGGCAAATATAATCAAAGTTGTCTTGCTGCATAGTGTTTAATATGGTCCCAATGTGTGTAAAATACATTGCTTATAATCACATAGTGTTTTATAGGACGCTGCTATGATATACTGAATTCAGGTTTCAATTCAAGGAAGATTTTATAAATGTTGCACTACATATGTTTTCAGTTACTAAATATTTTAGGTTTAGGACCAACAAGTACTATAACTGTCTTGCAATTTACGTTTCCTATCAATACTGAGTAATTACAATGATGTCACTTGATATGAATATGATGTAATTAAAGTGTAGAGTAAATGATTAGACCATACAAGCAGGCCTAACATAACTCATGAATTACCAGGGGTAGTAATATGAACTGCATTGAACTACTTAAATTACCTTATCCACTACTTCTAATTTAGCCCCTGCTGATAACAATGTCTCAACTGATTTATGATCACCTTCTCCTGCTGCATAGTGAAGTGGAGTCTTGTTGTCCTGAAACAAATATAATACTGTGTTAAATGACACAAATACAGTGTAGAGTAAACTTTCAGACGATACAACCTAACGAACATAATTTATTTACATAATATGTAAATATTAGAAAAATGAATGTGTAATGTGAACAGTATTGAACTACTTAAATTACCTTATCAACTACATTCACTTTTGCTCCTTTAGACAACAATGCCTCAACTGATTTATTATCACCTTTTCCTGCTGCATAGTGAAGTGGAGTCTTGTTGTCCTGAAACAAATATAATACTGTGTTAAATGACACAAATACAGTGCAGAGAAAACTTTCAGACGATACAACCTAACGAACATAATTTATTTACATAATATGTAAATATTAGAAAATGAATGTGTAATGTGAACAGTACTGAACTACTTAAATTACCTTATCAACTACTTCTACTTTTGCTCCTTTAGACAACAATGCCTCAACTGATTTATTATCACCTTCTACTACTGCATAGTGAAGTGGAGTCTTGTTGTCCTGAAACAAATATAATACTGTGTTAAATAACACAAATATAGTGCAGAGTAAACTTCCAGACCATACAACCTACCCAACATAATTTATTTACACGATATGTAAATAGTAGAAACACAAATTTGTAATAAGAACAGCATTGAACTACTTAAATTACCTTGAATCATAAAATAAAATAAGCTGAAGCTTATTAAATGGGAGAAATGATTTTGTGATGTCATTGTGATATTTACCAAGTACAGGTAAACATATGACTTTGGCTTTGCACATTTTTGAAAACCATCTAGCCTTACAATTTGCACCACAATTATGAATTTGTAATTAACAATGGCAGGCTACAAGTTACTTGAACAGTAACGCATACCTTGGCTCCTACTAACACCAATACTACAACTGATTTAACTGACAATTTTGAAGTGTTCTGAAGAGCAGTGACTCAGAAAGATTTGTATTGATTTGAACAGCCATATCTGCTGCAATTCAGAACTAGAACTAATTAGGTTTGTATATATTCATTGTTTCGTTGAGAACACAAGGCACACGAGATCGAAAGTTTGTAGCGATAGTGCGGCTAGGAATTTAAAATATATATATAAATTTGGGTAGCAAGCGTTCTACACTCCTGAAAGGAGGTGTTTAATCATCTCTTGTACTCATACTTTGTTTTCAATTCACTATAATATATTTAAAATAGCATTTACAAAGTCAATAAATTAGACAACTAAAACAAAACTTTGTCAGTGATTTTGAGTGGTGATATTTAAAATAAAACTGCATTGTATACGAAATAATCAATTCGTTCATGTAATTTAGTTATTGAACTGATCTGACTATTGTCAGAAAAGAGTGATTTCTGTTTTCGATTGCATTTTAATTTAAAAAACTCACACAGATACTTTATTTGGTACTGAAAAATCTAGTCAATTAAACGTTGATAATATCAGTATTTTGGACATAATTTTTGTTTTGCGATCACATAAAAAGTGCCTGACGTCAATCTGGTGACAAATTTTCACTGTACAACACTTTTTCGGTTGGACAGCAGATGTAGTTTTCTTTATAAGTACAAAATTTATCTTTTTCAAATTGAAACACATAATTCATTTACACAATATGTAAATAATAGAAACATGAATTTGTAACATGAACTGCATTGAACTACAGATTACCTTATCAACTATGTCTACTTTAGCCCCTGCTGATAACAATGCCTTAACTGATTCAGTATGACCATACTCAGCTGCATAATGTAGTTGAGACTTGTTGTCCTGAAACAAAATAACAGGTTGAATGACGAAAATATGAAATAGAGAATACTATAAGACTGTACAAGCTGAACATAATTTGTACAGTGACCCAAGATGTAATTAGGAATGCATGTGTGAATTCGTAAAATAAACAGTTTGGCGAACATTACCTTATCAACTCTGTCTATGACTTCTGCTGACAGAAATACATTCACTGAATCTTTACGATCATTTTGTATTGCATTTAAAAGTGGAGTGTTCTTGATCTAAAACAAATAATAATTACCGGTATGTGTTAAATTACATGAATGTGCTGTAAATTGTGAAATATCTAAACTATTTTTGTACATTATGCTTTGAAAAAACTACAATTGCTAACACAAACATAAATTTGTAATCAAATAATTTCATGCTAAAGTAAATAAAACAGAAAATTGACTAATCATTATGCAAATTAGGTAACTAATATGCATTTATTTTTACTCAAAACTAATCAAATCTTTGCATTAGTCCATATACTAAGTTTCATCAAAAACAGCGCACAGTTCTTGAGATATCAGTGGAACGAACACACACACACACACACACGCACGCACGCACACGCACGCACACACACACACACACACAAGAGTCAACAAGTTATTAACATGGACCATGTCGGACAATCACTCATATGATAAGCTCCGATCGACAAAGTTTACAGCGGAGCTAAAAATCTGACAGAGGTCCACCCAAAGAATCTATATACCAAGTATCAACACAATTGAGCAGGTATTCTCCAAGAAGACAGAAATAAAACTTTTTACCAAAAATAACAAAAAACATTCATCAAAATTAGAGAATTGAAGATATACATGGCACATCTATATGAGAGTTGCATGTATATATATATCAATGTTGAAGTTATAGCGATAACATATTCAGATATATATTAATGTAAAATTCATATGTGAAATACCACCACATCACATAAACATCACAGTATAGATCACTTGAGTATTAATGGCCGTATTGAACAATGTAAAATGTGCACCATAATCTTTTGTCACAAATGTATGAATAATTTAGTAAGGGATGAAAGCATGCATAGTATTGTGTTTTTAACCATATGCTATAATACTTCTTGGAGGTAATACACGGTAGCATAAAATAGACAATACAATGAAAAAATAAATAAATAAATTAATAAATAATGAACAAATAAATAATGATTATTGTTAGCATTATTCAGGAAGGATATGTAAAAGAGTGAAGTTGGATGATTGAGAGGACACCCATTAAAATGATCATTACATTAAAATATTACCATGTGTATGTGTAAGCAGTAATGGTTGAAAGAGACAATGATTGTGTAATGTCATGTTTCTGTATGTCATTACTGCACATTGTATAAACAATGTTTTAAATGATGATCCTTTAAAGTAAGAGATGAAATTTGATCTGTATAAGGTAGCATGAAAATAAAATCAACATGACAATACCAACATTTTAAACCCAAGTACAAATATGACACCAGTAACCCATCACACGTGTCTGAAAAACATGTTTATATTATGTCACACTGCAGTGTGTTGATATGGGTCCCATGCAACGCATGTAAAATAAATTCATTGTTTACCCGAAATATGATCTAAATAGCATTTTATAGCAGGCTGGTATGATGTACTGAAGTCTGGATTCGATTTTATAAAGTCTGCAAAATGTACATTTTCAGTCACCAAATATTTAGGTTTGAGACTAATAAAGCAATAAATACCAGTATCTATCAAGATTCCTGTCACTATGAGGTAATTACAATGACATCACAAAGTGCAGATATGAGGTATGAGGTTTGACCATTATAAAAAGAGGGATATATCTTTGGTGGATTGTGCACAATATATACAATATGAGTCACGCATTTATATAAAATTCTAAAAAACATACTTTGGTATTTAAAAAAAATTAATTTGAAAAAAAGTACATTTATATAGAAAAGATATACAGTAACATTCTTTGAAAGTACATTTACTTTTTCAAAATCGTTATTTCTACTCAGGTGATTTATTATGCTGTTTTCGTATTCATCATAGAGGGCGCTATTGTAATAACAGAAAATGAGTATTGTTCAACAAAATTAAGGCAGAAAGTTGAGGTTCTGTTTCATTTTGCTGACCATAGCATGCCGACTCTCTTATAACAGCAACTTTTCAATAGAATATACTGTAATCAACATTCAGTTTTAAAATATTGTATACATGAGACAATTCATAGGGCAATGAACAGAGCAACACAAGAGACAATGGAAACACAGGCAACTAACTGTGGCAATGGGAAACTATTTGATTGAAAACTTTTTTCATCAGGTGATGTTGTCTGACCCATATTTGCGAATATCTCAACTCATGTCCATTGAATTTTGTCTATATTATGATAAACATGACTTTATTATATATTTTATTTTTGAACGGTACCGGGCATGTATATCCATGTACAATTTTCAAAAATGTCACCCAATACAGGTCTGGTTTCAAATTTTATCAGCGAGGTAACATTTGACAACTTTGCACAGTATAATTAAGGTACATGTTTTGACATTTTTATATTTAGATGGACTATCATCATTTTTGACAATTTTACTTAACCACCCGTCTTACACAAGTATACACCTACTGAGACAGGTACTAATTGTATAATGTATAAAAAACTGCAATGTTGTAAGTGTTATGATTTAAATTTTCTGAAACAAACCACAAACATTGTCCTATTCTACCATACATGGCGCACTTCACCAGTTTGCAAAATTCGAGAACAAATGTGCGAGGCACAGGTCTCACACTGACACGCTTGATGACAAGCAAAACCTATTTGTTGGACTAAATGGAATCAGAAAAAGCTTAGAAAGAACTTTGGTGTACTGAAAGTATTGGCGCATGAAGTTAGCACATGTGCTTCTATTAGAGCAAATACACCATCAACAAATATAACTGCAAGCAATGATCCGGGGGGGGGGGGGGTTAAGTAGCTATGGTTTAACAATTATAAATATTGAATGAAATAATGACCATACATTGTATTTGATGACTTGATATTTCGGTCATACATGTATATCTTGTCTGACAACAAAATTATAGCACCAGTTGTATGTCCCTATCTGCTACTGTACTATTAAAAGCAAAACAAATCATTGATTTTCTACTGAGCCATCAAAGAGGAAGTACAAATTAGAGGTAGCTGAACATGTTTCCATGGAAACAATTAGTGTTTCCTTGGGATATTGAATCCTATACTGGCGGCCATACATACAATTTTATGTTCAGTATTCAGTTCAAGTTTTTTTTGGTGTTTTTTTTTAATAGACAGTAGCAGGAAATAGTTAAACAAGGAAATTGAAGTGTGAACATGTGTTAGCCATACTCATTCTACAAATGAAAGTCATCCAGTTTACCTTGGTGTAAAATACTTTATTTTTGCTATTTTCACTGAAGCGATGATTCAGTCAAATTTAAATTCTAGCAAATATACCTATGTTTTACATTCAACACATTAACAATTTGTGAAAATAAACGATGGTATATACAAAACACCCAAAAATTTCTTTCAGTAAATATTAATTCCAGCTAAAATATAGTATTTTACAGTAACCACAAAGAATAATTGATTTATCACGATAGCAAAACAAGTTTATAATTCATTTGTTGTTAATAATCACTGGTAAATGTACACAACAGTTATTAAGACCCTCCAGAGAGGCAAGTAAAGAATGTGCTGCACTTAAGTTGTGACCGACGCCCTCTACAGTCATTAATTCAGATATTTTTTTGTTTTTTGAATGACCCAGAACCAAAGGAATATTACACAACATTTCTTGAGACTGATGGTAATTCATTAGACGGAAATCTTAAGAGCAGTGTATGAAGATCGGATGATAGAAATATTCCCTGACCGATGTGTATATATATATTTATATATCAGTAATTTTAATGAAAAAAGTACATTTTTATTAATAGTGACACCTGTTGTTTAGTGTGATGGACTCCCCACGGTTGGGTACAGGAGCATAGAAGTTTATAATTAAAATTGTTTTCCATAAGAAACATGAAACCATCATAAACAGCCTTTTACTTCATAGTGGGGTGGGTGGAGTAAAGCTGTGATTATTTTTATTACTTTCTGACCATCTAGTTTGCCATTTACCATGTCCATATAAACTAAAGCTAAAGCCAATATCAGATTTGACTACTTGTTTCAAGCTATGGCACTTGGAAATGAGTGTTGTGACATGTGGCAAATGTCCAACTGTCTTGGTTAATAAGATTGGCTAAATTTCAACTAGAAACAGGTAAACCAGTATACCTGTATGTACGAAGCCAGTGAATGTTATTCAAGCCAAAGAAACTGCATCTATTTATATAAATACACATGGACAGAGAATATTTTCTTGGAGCACTAAATGTGACAATTGCCCTACTGTCTGTGATAAATATACCTCACCAGCTACATAGTGCCCGACGAGGAGTTGGGTAGGTAGTGAAGAAAAACATTGACTGAAGCCTGGCAGAGGACTGAATTGTTGTCAACAGCAACAAACATACTGGGAAAGTCAGAGACAGTGAAAAAACAAACAGGCATATAAATACTAACTTTCTAGGATCTTTATTGACTCCAAGTAATCCAGAGTAGAACGAGATGAATCAACGCTATACTCCGCTATCTTTATTTTAATATTAGATGCAACCATTATTCTGTAGGGGACAACGGGTCATAACTTGAGGGGAGTTAACACCCATGATTTTTAAAATGCCTTGATCAATAAGAGTCAAAGTTACAGGGAACATTATTTTGATTTTTCAGTGTACCAATAAATGCATTTGACAGGAAAATAGAAAAACTCTACCACAACAGCAATTAGAACAGCTTGCTGCATTATAAGTATCACTTCCCTGTCAAATTAGTGGTTCATGCTTATTTGAATCTGAACATAATAGGCCAATTCTATCACACCTTGCTAGTCTTGAACTTCCATCCAATCAGAGCATTCCAAATGAACATGATTCTCCACAAATACTAGAGGGCGCTCTGACCAAAAAATTGCCACTATCTAAATAAAAAGAACTGATATATATATATATATATATATATATATATCAATGTTGAAGTTATAGCGATGTGAAATACCGCCACATCACATAGACATCACAGTATAGATCACTTGAGTATTATTGGCCGTATTGAACAAAGTAAAATGTGCCCCCATAATCTGTTGTCACAAATGTATGAATAATTTAGTAAGGGATGAAAGCATGCATAGCATTGTGTTTTTAACCACATGCTATAATACTACTTGGAGGCCATACACGGTAGCATAAAATAGACAATACAATGAAAAAATAAATAAATACATGATGAACAAATAAATAATGATTATTGTTAGCATTATTCACGAAGGATATGTAAAAGAGTGAAGTTGGATGATTGAGAGGGCACCCAAATAAGGCAAAACAGAAATCATGTATATGATAGCTATCACCTCTACATTGGGAGAATCCTGTAACTATCCTTAATTTGTTTTTCCTATTAAGCTTTTAACATCTTTTATTTTTAATTTTATCTTATAGTCTAGCTACTGTATTTTTTCTTATGATTTGTATTTTATTTACCATACTGCGCCCTCTGATGGCATAGTAGTGTAATAAAGTTATTATTATTATTAAAATGATCATTACATTAAAATATTATCATGTGTATGTGGAAGCAGTAATGCTTGAGACAATGATTGTGTAATGTCATGTTTTGTGTATGCCATTACTGCACATTGTATAAACAAGGTTTTAAATGTTGATCCTTTAAAGTAAGAGATGACATTTGAATCTGTATAAGGTAGCATGAAAAAAAATCAACAAGACAATACCAACATTTTAAACACAAATACAAAATTGACATCAGTAACCCATCACACGTGTCTGAAAAACATGTTTATATTATGTCACACCGCAGTGTGTTGATATGGGTCCCATGCAACGCATGTAAAATAAATTCATTGTTTACCTGAAATGTGATCTAAATAGCATTTTATAGCAGGCTGGTATGATATACTGAAGTCTGGATTCGATTTTATAAAGTCTGCAATATGTACATTTTCAGTCACCAAATATTTAGGTGTGAGACTAATAAAGCGATAAATACCAGTATCTATCAAGATTCCTGTCCATATGATGTAATTACAATGACATGACAAAGTGCTGATATGAGGTATACAGTTTGACCATTATAAAAAGAGGGCATATCTTTGATGGAGTATGTACAATATATACAATACAAGTTGCGCATTTATATTGAATGAAAAAAAAATCAAATTCTAAAAAGTGCTTTTATATATAAAAACAAATTATATTTGAAAAAAAGTACATTTATATAACAAGCAGCCTGTCGGCTGAGATAGCAATGCACATTTCAATTATATATTATATATGAATATATCATAAGAAAATGATATGTATAGTATCAAACCAATCGGATGTTTTCAACAAGAATTCGAAAATATAAATTTTTACCAAAAATTACACAAATATTCACTTAAATTAGAGAATTAAAGATAACATCACGAAATGAACAAATCTGAGAGAGGTTCATATGTAGCTATATATGTAATATCAAAGCAATCGGACTTGTTATTTTTAACAAGAAGTCGAAAATATCACTTTTTACCAAAAATGACAAAAATATTCATCAAAATTATAGAATTGAAGTCGACAACGGAGCTAAAAAGTTGACACGGGCGATGTCGGACAATCACTCATATGATAAGCTCTGCTCGACAAAGTCAACAGTGGAGCTAAAAAGTTAACACGGGCGACGTCGGACAATCACTCATACGATAAGCTCCGCTCGACAAAGTCGACAGCGGAGCTAAAAAGTTGACACGAGCGACATCGGACAATCACTCATACAATAAGCTCCGCTTGACAAATTCGACAGCGGAGCTAAAAAGTTGACACGGGCGACGTCGGACAATCACTCATACAATAACTCTGCTCGACAAAGTCGATAGCGGAGCTAAAAAGTTGACACGGGCGACGTCGGACAATCACACATATTATAAGCTCTGCTCAACAAAGTCGACAGTGGAGCTAAAAAGTTGACACTGATCGGAGAGGCTCAAAGGGCGGTCTGCTTAGAGCGGACAACACAGCCGACAAGTCCTAGTTGGGCGGTTCCCTTGTATGGGGTCTCAGCGTCTGGAAAGCAGTAAATAGTCTCCTAATAATAGGACAATCGGCTAGTCTTGTTCCCGTACATTCTCAATCGTGAGGGACAAGGCCGACCTGTAGCCAACGATCGCTGCGTAGGACAAACCCACTTCGTCAAACAGGTGGACGAAGGAGCCTGCTACCTGGCCAATAGAGGGATGGTATGGATCAATCTCCCTTCCGCTACACCAATCAGTGTATGCTCGCAGCCTAGAAATGTAGGCCACGTTGGTGGAGTCCCTGTTCGCCCTGGCCAGGACGTTGGCAGCCCGCTCAGATAAGGCTTTCGTATGTGCGGGTCTACTGAGAGCCTCTATGCGTGTAAGTGATACCTGCTGGGCTCGTTGGTAGTGCGCCGTCTGGTTGGGACGAAAGGTCCGGAAAGTCCGGAAGCACTGTTGGTGTTTCGACTAGTATTTCCGACAGTAGTGGAAACTAGGCTTTGCTTGGCCAATTGGGTGCGACCAATGATAATATGCGGGTGTGCACCTGTCAAAGTTTTCTCCGATGCCCGGTGAACTAGCGGGAAGGGAGGAAAGGCGTACACAACTAAGTGGGTCCACGGGGTTAGCAAAGCGACCCTGGCCCAGGCTTCTGGAGTCGGCAGGAGTGTTACGTACGTCGGGAGCTTGGTGTTCTGGGGTGCGGCAAACCGGTCTAACCTTGAACCGTCCCACAGCCGAAACAGCCTGGAGGCTACCCACTGGGGTATCAGCCACTCCGTGTTCTGGAGACAGAGCCGCCCTGAAAGGGCATTGCCAGACTGTTCCACACCCCTGGAAGGTGGTGTGTGGTTAGCTCTACATTGTATTCCAGGCACCAAAGAAGGATTTACTCTGCTAGGACTGACAACGATGGGCAATGTGTCCCCCCCTCCTTCTTGAAAGAGACCACCGCTGCGTTGCCTGTGCGGAGCAGGACTCTGTGGTCTCGAACTATGGGTAGAAAGCGTGGTAGTGCTTTCAGTTCGAGCTGGTTGATATGATAGTCCCAAAACTAATGTGGGGCCATATCCTTGGGCTTGTTCGTCCAATAGATGCGCTCCCCAACCCTGGGGGGAGGCATCTGTTACCAAAGTCATACCTGCAGCGAGTGGGTCGAAGGGGGCCCCCTGTCTGAGGTCGGCCAGTGACGACCACCAGGGCAGGGCTTCCTTCACTTGGTCCGAGATCGAAACCCGCCCATCTAGTTCCGATAGGAGAGTTCGGCGTTGTAACAACAAGCGTTATATCAGGCGGCTACATAGTGCGGCCTTGGAAACCACCCTTCGAACCGAGCTCATCATTCCGATGATCCGCATTAGTTCTCGGAGGGACACTGAAGGAACGCTGACTAGGCGTTCGGATAAGCTGCTTAGCGCTAAGCAACACGCTTGAAATAGCTATACCAAGCTTAACTCTGTGTCAAACTCCATGCCCAGAGTCACAAACTGCGCATTGGGTCGAGATGGGACTTGTCGATTTACCAACGAGCCCAACTGGTGAAGTAAATCCTGTGTTAGCCTGACCTGTTTGGCTATTAACCCCTTGTCTGGGTTGCATAGTAACCAGTTGTCTAGGTACAGATTAAGGTGTACCGACATTGGTGAAGCAGCAGCACTACCTGTTTCATCATTCTGGTGAACACGTAGGGCGCTGTGCATAACCCAAGCAGGGGGGCACCCAAAATTTGAATACTTGGCCCAGCTGGGCGATTCGAAGGAGATGGCAACTCACTGGGTGCATCGGTATGTGCAGGTAGGCCCCGCTTAAGTCCAGCGGGGCTAGCCCGTCAAAACGATGGATGGAGAGAAGAATGCTAAATGACTGATTCAGTCTGCCTAGGTCCAGAACTGGACGCCCGCCACTTGTAGATTTGGTACTATGAACACAGTTGGGTAGAAGCCTTGCCTTAGTTCCGGCTGATCTACCCTGTGTATGGCGTCCTTTCCCAGCAAAACTGCTACTTCCTGCCCCTGGCAGTGCCCAATAGGCGAGACACTGATGGGGGAGATGGAGATTTCGGCGGTATCCCGTAACAGGATGTCACCACCTGGAAAGGTTCAGGGATCGGTCACCCGCTGTCTCCCAAATCGGACTACACCGGCGCAATCTGTGTACGGCAGTTGTGAAAGGGGGTGCTCTCTTCTCCCATGAGGTGAGTTTCCCTAAGGCCTGAATTTGTCACTAAGTTGTGACCTGGCCACTCGCTGAACACATGCCTGTCCCCCCGGTTACAGAGGTAAGCGTCAAAACATGCTTCCCCCGCTGCCCGGCTAGTCGACTGCTCGAGGAGGGTGGGGAGACACCACCTGGCCCTTTCCTCCCTGGGGGCGCGCCACTACTCTTCCCTCTCGTGGAAGGGTATAAGCGCTTGCTTCCTGGCTGACTCTGGCTAGTGGACGACGCCCTAGGACATTGTGTTTTCTGTGCTTGGGGTGCCCTCAGCTTACCCTTGGCAGGGCCAACTGGCTAACTGGATTTGATCTGAACCCTCTGGTTCATTGCACTCCGAAGCTCCGAGACTGTACCCGCCATTTCCCGAACAAAGAGGGTGGCAGATGTCCAGTTTGTTTCCATAAGAATCCTGATAGTCTATTATAGTTATGCCTTTAATTTTGGAAATCAAATTACATTGGAGACAGTGCACTTCTTGTAGAGCAAATTTCATTGACGTATATGTGAATAGCTCTGGTGTAATTCACTACAGCTACCGGGTAGTGGTCATTTTGACCTCACCTGGACGCCCTGACACAGCAACTCTTGGAAAACATCCTACAATGGCACTGGTGTGGTAGTGTGGTAGACTGCTTGCAAAACTCTTTCAATTTAATTCTATTTGATGAATATTTTCCATGGATAATTTTCAGATTCACAAATTCTTTTAATTCATCAAAATTTGTTTTTATTTATTTAATATTTTGTTTATATGTAGTTACAAAATAGCTTCTCTTCCCCAATAAATCTGGTACATGCATGTGGGTTGATACACTACACTGGTACCAGCAACATACTCACTTTATTGACAGCATTCACATTAGCACCTTTAGCTAATAACAATTCAACCATAGGTGTGCGTCCATTCACAGCAGCTCTATGTAATGGAGTGTTCTGGTTCTGGAAAAGAAATGAAAACATTACTTTGATCAGTGTAATGCAATCTATGATGGAATACCTTGGGATAAAATATTTGGAATTTTAGTGATGTTAATTGACTGGATACACTGATAAAATAATGTTGAATACAAAAAATAATGGTAAATATTAAAGAAGACCAAAAAACAACAAAATGCACACAGGTGAAGGAGTGTTATTTTGTTCACCTCCTTTAATGACTCACAAAATAAAAATAAAACAAGCAAAACAAAAACAACAAATTTAAAAAGCATATTAAAATAGAAAAAAATAATGAAAAAATAATTTGGATTGTTTTTCAGATTTGTGTTGGTGAATATTTGGTTTACCAATGCATGTGCATGTACATGGCCTTAACTTGAGGTCGCTGACTTTATTTTTCAGTTTTTCTTCTGTTGTTTTGAAACAGCTATTTATGTATTTTGTTATTTGTATTATTGTTTTCTCATCTTTATTATTCAAAACATATTTTAGTTTTTCTTGATATTTTGCTAAATGTGGGGGTGATAACTGCTGGTAAAGTTTTTTTATTTCTTCTGCCTAAAGATCACACGTTAACAAAAAATATGTTCTTCGTCCCCTATGGCGTTCACTCACAAAATATACATTTTCTGTCAGCTATATCTGTGTTGTTATATCTCCCAGTCTCTATTTGTAGTCTGTGAGCACTAATCCTTAATTTTATCATTGTTGACCTGTGATGGGTATTACCGAATGACTATAGGGTATGTGTAAGTAGTTTTCAAAACCAAGATCTGTTTTCAGTTCTCTGTAAGTGCACAATTTATTATTGTGATTTTTCCCCTTTGTTATCATTTTCCAAAAATTAGTTTACAATTTTTTTCAAATTTGTTCTGATATTACTTTATCTATAATTACACTGTTCACATTTTGCATTTTTTCTTCATGTCACAAATGGTCTATATCTAGATCTTTAAGGATAAGTTTTGAACCGGCTCGGAGACCCAGTTGTAGATGCCAGAGTTGTCTGTTTCTAAGCCGAGACTGTATGCTTCATATACATTACCCATGAATTTGCAGGCATTTTGTTTATTCTAGACCAGTATTTGATCATTTGTTTTATACCTGCTGTAATTAAATAGGTCAATTTGCTTTTAACTTTGTGCAGATATTTGCAATATTTCCATTGTAAGTGTTCCATTGGTGACATGATATTCATATCAAACATTTTAAGGTGTGTTTTATAGGTATATATGTATCTGAGAATAATACCTTGTTTCATCCTGAAGCATGATTTCATAGCTCTATTTTTAAGATCTTCTTGTGCCAAGTCAAATTTACAATTTGTTTTATAATTTAAGTGCAGGTTGACACTTTTTAATTCAACACCATCTATGAGAAAATTGTTAACGTGTTTGTTGAATACCATGGTTTTTGATTAAATTATATCAATGCTTAATTTTCATTTTTTTGGAGTAAATTTGAAGACTACTTAGTGCATTCTGCATACCTGAATTGCTTTCTTATAGTAGAATTACTGTAATTCATCTTCATATAGTAAACATGGCAGTGTATTATTTCACAAAGATGGCGGATTATCCCCCCCCCCTGTTTATATGTCTTTTAATATCATCATATATTAAATAACAGTGGACTTAGGCCATTCCCTTGCCTCATGCCTCTTTCTACTAGAAATGTTTTTCTTATAAAGCCTTTTTTTGTTTTTATGAATGCAAGTGAATTTTGGTAGAAAAATGTCCCTGAGCTAATTTTTATCACTCAAACTAGAATGCTTGTTTGTGGTAATGGACAATGATAACTCTGATATCTATCATTTCTGTCATCAGCCATGATCTTGGCAACAACTAGCCCTGATCATTCGGCCTCCACAGTCCTAGACGACAACCATCGCCCTTTAAGGTGGTCGAGTATAAACTGTGTAGTCATAACAACAAACTGAACGAGGCATACAATTACTCCTGGTACTAGCTTGTAGCAGTTTCTATTGCCCCCCTGGTCTTATTGCACCGGGGGGGGGGGGGGGGCAATAGTACCTACGTTCTATTGCACCCCGAATAAATGTGTATTACATGTAAAAACTATACATTTTGTTATAAGCTCAATAGCATTTTTGAAAAGGAAAGCTGACAATCCCTGGGACAAGATCACAAAAATTTAAATATAAAAAAGCGAGGCTTATGTATATGCTTGATGTGGCTTAAATTGTCATTTAATATCTCAACTTGGTAAAATGTACATGATCATTTTGTATTACCATGTATTGTAACCCAATCATATAATTATTTTCAAATAAAAACTCAGAAACAGTATTGCCAAGTAATCTGTGGGGCGCACTAGAAACTAGCTAGGATCTATTGCACCCAGTTAGCATATACCAATTTTATATCATACAAAATATTTGTAGACTTTTGTCATGTAATCGGAGAGGTGCACTAGAAACTAGCTAGGATCTATTGCACCCCAGTTAGCATATACCAATTTTATATCATACAAAATATTTGTAGACTTTTGTCAAGTAATCTGAGAGGTGCAGTAGAAACTAGCTAGGATATATTGCACCCCAGTTAGCATATACCAATTTTATATCATACAAAATATTTGTAGACTTTTGTCAAGTAATTTGAGAGGTGCAGTAGAAACTAGCTAGGATCTATTGCACCCAGTTAGCATATACCAATTTTATATCATACAAAATATTTGTAGACTATTGTCAAGTAATTTGAGAGGTGCAGTAGAAACTAGCTAGGATCTATTGCACCCAGTTAGCATATACCAATTCTATATCATACAAAATATTTGTAGACTATTGTCAAGTAATCTGAGAGGTGCAGTAGAAACTAGCTAGGATCTATTGCACCCAGTTAGCATATATCAGTTTTATATCATACAAAATATTTGTAGACTTTTGTCAAGTAATCTGAGAGGTGCAGTAGAAACTAGCCAGGATCTATTGCACCCCAGTTAGCATATACCAATTTTATATCATACAAAATATTTGTAGACTTTTGTCAAGTAATCTGAGAGGTGCAGTAGAAACTAGCCAGGATCTATTGCACCCCAGTTAGCATATACCAATTTTATATCATACAAAATATTTGTAGACTTTTGTCAAGTAATCTGAGGGGTGCAGTAGGACCTTGTGGGTGCTCTCATGAATTGCTTAAGGCATCTATGAAAGACATTTGAGTTGCCTCCAGTCAAATAAACAAATTGAAGTGACGTCGGCCATTTTGAACCAATCCAATCCAATGGAATAATTGTAAGTGCATGTGTATTAGACGCACACATACACAACCAACCCACCACAAACACACAAGTACACTGGTAGGTCTCGTATAAAATGGGCATTTAAATATTGAAGTTTTTATTTGAAATATTTATATTGAAAAATGTACTGTTCTTCATTATTTTCGCTGAAGATATGATTCAGTGAAAATAAAATTGTATGAAAAACAAGTCATTGTAAAGGACTTAAGGTAGAGATACAGGTTTGTGGGCACTTGGGAGTGATTTTTTTTTGCTTTTATTATTCAAACAGTCTTGGCTATAGACTGTTAAAATTTTGTAGAATTGTGAATAGTGGAACATACTCAAAAAACGATTTTAAAATATAGATAACAGGTGCAAACATTATCTGTTTTGAATACTTAGCAAGAATGAGCAAGGCTGTACATAAATCCCCCCACATGAGCCCATCCTACTAGTGAGGTACCGGTGGTGAACGGGGTTGGTGGTGGGTTTGCCGTAAAGAGAATCCAGCAAGTCTATCTGAATGCACCGCTTAAGACAATGGCGGGAGATAAGACCCCCTGCATTGGCATGAGAAAGCGTGAGATCTCGTGGCATAAATACTGTAAAATGATACTCACTTAACATACATTAAAAAAGGAACATGGCAAAAAAAAGTAATGACGGGATCTCCATATTATGCACTATATTTAACTTTTTACATAATGATAATAAATTTAAATTTGGAACTGTTACAGCCATTTTAATTATGAGCATTAGCAAACTTTTTACTGAGTGAATTGTTATGCAAATTAGCAATTATCTCAGCTTCTTTTTAGTGCCCATCCCAGAACTTTAAAAAAAATAGCTCCTAGACGCTTTGACCTATTGTTTTGACATTTTCACAAATGATTGACAATGTGTTTATCTTCAAAACGCCGTTGGGGCATTGTTTTTGGTTGAACAGTGTTACAACAATCGTACAGACAACTAGCCTGGGTGTTAATTTATGCATAAACTTGAAGTAGTGAAATTTGAGCTGCTGCCCTGCAAAATCGACAACCGGTAGACTGTTTTCAAGACGGCACTTTCTTCATAGTAAAAAGATGTACCAGTAAACCAATTTTGACAACACAGAAGCATAGTCTAGAAGCTATTTTTTTTAAATCACTTTTGACCAAAAAAGCACATTTTTGTGCATATTTCAAACTATAGTGTCATTAAAAAAAATACTAACAAAATTTTAAAATCCATACAATAAGCTTTCTGAAAATATATAGTTTTGTGGACAAGGGAGGTCATCTTGGTTTCCTAATTAACTAATTAAAATACCTGTCAGGTAAACTGCATCTCTACCTTAAATGACTTAAAGTTGCGTCTTTGATACATGTAAATAAACTCATATATGTAATAATAATATGAAGTTATGGTGAGGATACTGTAAAGTATGCAAAAAAAATGAGTATCGACAGACACGCAGCGGAGGTTGATGCAACCGTGTACTGTCTGAGTGCATACTTTGAGGTATTCGCGTCTTCTAAACCCTTTCTTTGCTCGAATCTCCCCATGATCGACATCCACCAGACGAGGCATTATTCATGCACAGCAGCAAGCTCTAGTATGAACTTTCTTGTGAAATTAATCTCAGAATGCACATTCTGCATCTTGTAAATTTCCTGTACACAGTATATACGGTCCAAACATAGGACAAACATAGCTGGTTGTGTAACTCCACGAATAAACAAATATACAGTACATACAGCTGAGCAGAGGTCATAAAATAGAATGTTACACTTCGGGGGGGGGGGGGGGGCAAGCAAATGAGTACAGGCTATAACTTTATCAAACTGACAAATTAAATCACAGAGAAACACAATATTATTAATATTGTCCGACACAACATTTGTAATGGTAATAGTATGTTAGGAAGGTAAATTTAATACAACTACCTTTCAAAACAACAGAACGTCCCATTACTTCTTTGAACATTTTTGTAGCTATTAAATAATATAAAACAAGTCATTGAAAATGACACAGTCAACGTTAAATTTTTGAAAGTTCCCTTTGTGCTCGTCATATTAAAGCAGAGGGGTTGTCCCAAGCATGTCCTTGAAACTTGAGTTCCAAGTGGCGTATACAACAGATTGTTTATTTACATCAAAACACGTGTTCCGTGTAGTAGTAATATGGCCAAAAATCAAAGCAGCTGTTATTCTGCCATCTTTGATCTGATTATGAAACACACTGATATGTATGATGTATGTGCCAAATACGAATGAAAATGGTACATAAATTGTGGAAATATAGTAGTAAGGCCAAAAAGTCAGATGGCTATCAATCGGCCATCCTTGACCAGATTTTGAAACAAATTGTCATGGACATGCATCCTAACATGTATAAAGTACATGTATGTACTAAATTTGAATGAAAACTGACAGAGCACATCCAAGATACCGCATAACAAGGTGCCTGCCAGTTTACCATCTTTGATCCAATTGCGAAATAAATCTTCATGGACGTGTATCCTAACATGTATAATCTATGTAGCAAGTTTGAATGACAACTGACAAAGCATGTCCAAAATACAACATTTTCAAAAAACAAGATGGCTGCCAGTCAGCCATTTTGAATCGAATCGCTAAACCACTGCCTGTGCCTATGTGTCACATAAGGTACTAGGCACTTGCAAAGAATGAACAGAATCGGCCCACAGGATTCTGAAATATGACTCTGGACAGACTGACGGACGAACACAGGGACGGATGGACAGACTTAGGAACGGTCGGGGACTTGTATCCAAACATATATGATCTATGTACTAAATTTGAATGAAAACTGATAAAGCATGTCCAAAATATGACATTTTCAAAAAACAAGATGGCTGCCAGTCGGCCATCTTTGATCTAATTGTGAAATAAATCGTCATGGACATGTATCCTAACATATATAATCTATGTACCAAGTTAGAATGAAAACTGACAAAGCATGTCCAAAATACAACATTTTCAAAAAACAAGATGGCTGCCAGTCGGCCATATTTGATCCTATTGTGAAATAAATCGTCATGGACATGCATCCTAACATATATAATCTATGTACCAAGTTTGAATGAAAACTGACAAAGCATGTGCAAAATACAACATTTTCAAAAAACAAGATGGCTGCCAGTCGGCCATTTTGAATTGAATCGCTAAACCACTTCATGTGCATATGTCCCACATAAAGTACTCGGCACATGCAAAGAATGAACGAAATCGGTCAAAGAGATTCTGAAATACGACTCCAGACGGACGCACCGATGCACAGACGCACGGACGGAGACCGAATTATAAGTCCCCGTTTTCGGACTTCGTCCGAACTGGAACTAAAAATCTTCCAAATGTATTTTGTATCAGACTGCTATACTATATTGTTCGAACGTGATACAGCAGAAACTATTGGAAGACGTTTTGCCCCAATAGTACCAATTTTAGCATTTTTGTGGTCATAATTCAACCTGTAGTCGTTTAGCAACCAAGCACAACTGCATTACTACAATTTTGGTAAATGATAGCAAGCGACATAACAGTCAAAATAGCTCCTGCTATCCTACAAGAACATTGTGGTAGCCAAGTCGAGCAATGCATCCATAATATATCTTGAAAAACTATCAACTCAATTTGTAACAAATTATCAAAGCAATTGAGCTGGTGGTTTAGTAAAAAATAGCTTCCCATCCCAAACCCATCCAATGATACCACATTAGTCCACACAGCGAGTACCAATTCTGTCAAAAATTGGACTTGGACTCGTGGATTAATTATTTATACAATGTCATACATGAGCGTGGCATTTATGCTTAATTTATTTCATGATGCCAAATTCATATGCACCATTGAATGGTACTAATGGTATATTTTAATTTAATTTTATCATTTTTTTTTATTTGTCATCTCCCTTCTGAAATCTAATTGTTCATTCATAATCATGTTAGTTCAATCATGAGACATGGCAGCATTTCCCCAGTACAAATGTTTTACATAATACGCCAGTCAATGTGACCTAGTTCCCAACCTTATGCCAGGTGGGGCTATATGGGAGCAATAACAATATTTTTATATTTGTTCAATATGTTCTACTTGTGGTAGAGCTTATGAATGTTAGCAGTGTGTTTCCCAAACTGTCTGAATAAAAAAATCTAATATACAATTTTGGACTCTAATGGGATGACCATTATAAAATCTGGGGAAGGCGATGACAGAATTGAAATAAAAAAATGAAAATAACAGAAAAAAATCTGTATGTCTATTTCGTAGAAAAAATAAATAAAATATTAGTAACTAGTAACTAAGTTAAGCAAACAATATTTTGCATAGTTTTTTTCTGCCGTAACCACCACCCCCCCCCCCCCCAAAGTTTCTAATGGTTCACCCCAAGTACCCTTTTATTTAGAAACAGATGAATATTATTATTTCCGAGATTATGAACATTACGAGAGATAACAGCTAAAAAAAATGCACAACTTTGCCACCATGTGCAGTTTGTAGTCACTGCAACCAATCCTGGCAACCAACGATGGTTCCAACAAACCTGAATCTACAATAAGGAATTACAAATTTGAAATTTAGGGGGATTTAAACAATTTCTTACATGCTAATATTTTATTCATACATTTCCCCCATTTTTTTCACATCAGTATGCAGTGAAATTTGCGCATATTGATCTCTTCAGCCACAGAAATGCTGTGTGTACAAAATCAAGAAGTAAAACTGGAATTTGTAGTTTACAGATAACCCAACAGAAAAAGTATATTTGAAATTTACTGAGATGTATGTTATAAAATTACATATACAGGTAGACTGGATGAAGAAACAGTTAGCAACATATTCACATTCAGAAACAGACAATGCAGACCAATACTTGGTAAAACAAATGAGCATCTGTTGAATGCTTGTGACAACACAGAGACACACATCAATTTTCTTTAGAAAAATTCTAAATAACTAATCTACTAACTTGACTCTCAAAACAAGTGTTTCTCAGAACCACAAGTGCTAGTCAAGAGTCATGGGTCTAATTTACGTAAATTGAGTAAATATGCACATATTTCAACTAAGATCCAACAGGTGGGCTACCTCAGTCTCACATATGCTGCTTAACCCAGAGTACCTATTTGCAAAGTTTTATGAAAATCTGATGTGGTTCTTGAAGTATCAGTGTAAAATGTGGAAATTGACTGATGATTATGCAAATTGGATAATTAATATGCACATAGGTCAACCCAAAACTGAGGTCTTTTGGTAATCCCAGAGCATCCATGTAAATAATTTCATTGAAATTCGATGAGGAGCGATTCTGATTATAACCATGGAACACATGTACACAAAAAAAGTACTGCACACTGCCAAGTATTAGGTCATAACAGGTCTCTCGGACAGGGGATTCACTTAAAATATTGAATCTCACCCACTGCACACATCCTCACCCCATTCGTGTTATTTAAACTATAATGAATCTCCAACAGTGCTATATTGGATGAGAATTATTAAAAATGGTGGCAAGATAATGTGAGAGAAGAAGTCAAACACAATATTCAAATCCAGTATGACGCTGTGGGAGATTCAGAAACAAACCACATAACCTTGTATACACATACATATACCACATATATTTTAATACACATGCATAAAACCAGCTTTAAAAAGTGCAGTTTAATGATTGAAAAAAAAACAGCTCACAGAATATTGCTATGGTAAACTTGAAATAGTTACATATGTTAATGGCTTTTACACAAAATACAGAGCTAAAATAAATTGGTTGTCTGTCACAGCAAGAAATGTACACTTTATAATTGAGATTCACCATAGGTGTGCTGGTATGTTGTTATTAAGGTAGTGATAGCTTGATATTTTTATTGAGGTACAAAGTTATATTCGTTCAAGCATCAGTGGTATGCTTCTGAAAGTCGTCTTGTGCTTGAAACAGTGTTTGATAGTCCAACAGCAAAACTCAGGCACTTCTCATAGACTGAAAAATAAAGAAGTTGAAACAAGTCAAAACAATGTCCTGTGTTCCAATATTAAATGTGGAGTAAATTGGTCACTGAGCGTGTTAGAGTAAGAAACATGACTAAACTATATCACCATAATGCATAGAAACAACAAAAGTAGGAATAAGCAGAAAATAATACATTGTGGCTTCCAGTGATTTATTTATTACAAAGTTTATTACCAGAAAAAAAAAACAATGCACAAATATTTCAACACCACAACCATTTATATGACTACCGGAATCAAAATATTGCAATTTAATAGTTGAAACCCAGTATTAAATTTCCTAGTATCAGGACCACCTGATTATTGCTTAAATGATATTTATTTGCTCTAGCAATTCAACCATTTAACAGAAAATAGGCAAGAATCAAAACTAGTAAATATTTTTTTGTTTGCTATAATAATCTTTATTTTATTTATTTATTTATTTATTTATTTATTTATTTATTTATTTGTTACATTCATCTTGGGAACAAAAGTAATAAAGAAGTAACCTAACAAAGAGGAAAACTAAACTAAACTAAACAATGTATCTATTCATTTACCAAGACCCAATCAACAAAAGAAAAAAACGTGTCTTAGCTGCATTGGCCAAGGGAAACCACCATTGCATGTGGACGTTTTCATGGGTTTAGGTGCAGACATTCTATCAAGGCTTGACAAGGCGGAGAACCAAATTAAATCAATGAAGACAGACCTAATTACGTTAAGAAGAGGAAAATCAAAGAGTTGCATCAAAAGATGGGTTCACTTTAGAGAGGATAATAAACAGTTAAAAAAAATAAAGGCAAAATGTGGACAACTTAAGAGAAATCATCCATGAATATTAACAGCTCATAACCAATCAAATGCACCAGATTTCAGAGGAAATTCTGTGCCTGTGGTAGCCAAGACAATTTGGTATGGAGATAAAGAAAAAGTTCAGAAAAATAATAAAAACATTATGGAATATTGTAAATGCATTACTTATTCACTTAGTTTTAAAATTAACTCAAAATACAGAAAGAAGAAAGAGTGTAAATGTTTCTACCATGGAGAGAAAAGTACATGGTGGATGAATTTTCACGAAAGTAACAACAGATAATTGACCCACATAGATAGGGATGTGGTCATGGCTCAAGAGACAAGATGGTTAAATAAACTGACAATTTTGATTTATATCTTTGTAGTTGAAACATGGTTACCTTTCCTTGGTATACTACATTTAATTCTGTCAGTGTACAACATGTTGGCAGAGTTGGTGGTGCAGTGTCGGTATTTATTAACAAATCAATGAAAATAACCTATGGTACTTTTTCACAGTGATTTTGTATGAGCTAAACGCCAGACATCCCAATAAATCGAGTGGACTACATCAGTAGATTACATCAGTGGAGTAGTGTTACAGTTCTTACAGTTAATGTAGTATGACGGCAGATACAAGACATTCATGTCTTTATTATCAGATATGATTGAGACTCATGACAGACATGATATAGATGGGAGCCATGCAGTTTGTGTTTTTAATGTATTTATGTTGAATGATGTGTGGAAATACTATACTCAACCACAGATTAAACGCAATTCGTACATATTGTATAGGCAAATTTACAAGTACGTGAACACAAACAAATGACTGATATCAATAGGAAACCAATCCACTGTGACAAGAACCATAGAATGAGAAAGATATATGGACCCTATCATATATACGTGAAAAGGTGTGAAAAATGCAAAGGACAGATGCAAAGTGCTGACCGCACTTTTAGTAAAGGATAGAGGGCAGACGAGTGTGGACACAGAGTACGAATGTGCTGTGAAATATTTTCATGACTGACATCCATGACATAGAAAATAGTCTGTCAAAAACACAGACTACAAACCATCAACAGAATAAAAATCAGGAGATGCCCGACTTGTAAAATCACCGGACAAACAAAGTGCTGATTGCACTTTCAGAAAGGAACCGAGTGTGAACGACAACATACATATATTTAGTGCTGACGTAGAGTATAAGCGGTAAAACATCCACTGACATAAAAATAAAATACAGTAGAAGTCCAATCACAGACCGTGGACGCATGTACAACGCAGACACACGGTTACTAAATTTAGTAGCCGTGGCAGACAGTACAAGGCAGATGCTTCTTTACTACTAGTAATAGCCGTCACTGAACTAACGCAATATTGGCACAAACTCTGATACGGCTTATTATGAACTGGCCTTTCTTGTGTCTGCACCCATGTAAAGTATTTTCAAGCTCTATTTTAATATACATGTACCTAATAACCGCTGTTAATCCAAGAACACAAAACAAATAACTGTCAACAGTCAACAAAACAAAACAAAACACTGCCGAGTGTAGTGACTTCAGTGTAGTCGAATCAATAAGAAAAAGATACTATGAACTTCATGGTAAAAGAAAAAATATAAAATCAAAGAAAGCTTAGAATGAACTCCTGTGTTTTTTATTTAAGGGCAGCTGGTAGTTTTTAAATGATTTTTTATGGCATTGAAACAGGTATAGATGTACCTTGTTATTATTTGTTACATTGAAACCAAATTATTAGTATTTGTGTTGTTGCAAAGTATTGAATTTCAGTTCTCTCATTTTCATATAACTTGCATTCAAGTAAGAAGTGCATTTCGGCAACAAGCAGTGCACTTTCTGCCACTGCAAAGTATTTTTTTGTATCGTCCTTTCTCTATTTCTTAATTTCCCAATTATACTCTATGCCTTGCATTCGTTACTGTAGTTATCCAAGTTTTAAACTGGCAGTTTTTCTTTAGCAGTCTATATGTGCGCAGATTATTCTTTTGCTTTGTTTTTATTAGCATGCATTTGTTGACTCTTGTTTTCAAATATATTTGTTGAGTTTAATGTAAATTATGTTGATTAGATTGGTGTTACAATTTGGAGCATTATTTCCTCATGACTTATCATATTCTTATCCCTATTCTAAATAGTGCAAATAATTTTTGGTACCAGATACCAAATTAAGTATGCTATTACCATTCATCTCTATGCCGAGTCTGTATGCTTCATGGACTAGTGTATTTTCATTCTTTGTTTCATTACTGTTGGTCCTCTCATCTATGAGGGTCCCGTTTTTTCATGGTCCATTTTTGGTACCACATGTTCTAGTAGCGAATTATGGGCGTCTATAGTAAAAGGACAAGTCAAGATCAACAATATAATGCTCCAAGATGAAAGAGCTCCACAAATGTTACAAAATGCAATTTACAGTGGATATGATTTCAACTTTACCCACAATTCATTGCTGGAGAAACAAGATGGTGGACTACATAATATTGATAAAAAGTTGAATATCTAGAGAATGGAAAGTGAACTGTAAATTGCATTTTCTTACACTTGCCTAGACTTTCCCTTTAAATAAAAAAACAGACTTTTCTCAACTTGTAATTTGTGTTTTGGCCTGGCTATTTTTATGGCCCGACATTCTAAAAATCTGACAAGAATAGGAAGTAAAAGACAAGACTTTTTTGTTAGTGTTGGGCCAAACAGAGGTGCCTATCCGAAAATTCATTGGGGGAATGTGACGTACTAGCTCTGTCTTTGAGAATACCCGTAGTTTTGATATCCAGTAGTCATTTTTATTTGGAGTTCATTGCCACCAAGAACAAGTCAGACAAGTAAAAGAAAGCCATGCCTATATTTATCTTTAATTCTGTCATGTGATTTTACCCTGCTATTTTTCACGTCAGTCTGCCCCTGCTTTTAATTTTGTCACTGGCTCATATGATTTGTTGTCTGTGTTATTGACCAACTGTTTTTTTCACTGCAGCTAGACATGACCATGAAAGATAGCAGAACCTACTACCTTCCATGCTTGTATTGCATGTATTTTGTCGTGCTATTTTTCATGTCAGTCAGAGCCTGCGTTAAATTATTTGACCAGTAATTTTGCAAGTCAGTCATCTCCTGATTTTTATTCTGTTGATGGTTTGTTCCAAGTCATGGCAATTTTTCACTGTTTTTAGTCTATTGTATTAGCACATCTGCACTCTTGTTTATGCTTCCACCCTCTATCCTTTTCTAAAAATGTTTGCTTTGTCAGGTGTTTCAAAAATTTGAGTGCATATCATGAATCATATATGGAATTTGCCATATATTATTTTGAGCCATAATCAAATGATTTCTGTAAGTGATTGGTCAAAGTATGTCAGAAATACAGCACTGGAACAGCCATTTTGAATTCAATCTTGGACAATGACATGCGACAATGTCTTCATCACTATGTTCAAGGTACATCCAAATTTTTAAATAAAATATGTCAACAATGACATAGATCAAGTTCAGGAATGTTTGATTTTCTGCATTTTAACATTACAGGGCTCATACCACTAATTGAATTTCCATAGACAACAATGTTAACATATAACGAGATTGCTATATGAAAATGATGAACAAAGTTGAAAACATGGCTCAAAAATGGTAAATCAACATGCCAGTAATCAACCACTTGAAAAAAACTAACATGTTGGCCAGCTCAAACCTTTGGGTACAAGCACTGTTCAGTAAATAATAAACTCAAGATGGGATTAATTAGCAAACTATTCACAAAAATTCTGAGAAAAGAGCAATAATTGTGAAATTGAAAGAGTTGTAATACTTGGCTAATATACTGACAGTATGCAAATCTCTTGTCAGTGACAAGATACACAACACAGTTTTGAGAATTTATTTGAATATTTGGGAGTTTGACCTCATTAAACTTTGAATAGGGTACATTAGTAATGACTGCACTACAAATTGTTAAGATTATCTGCCAAAAAACCCATAAAATGGGGTTAATCATTTTTCTCAGAATTCCTAGAGCCATTGAAATTAGTGGTGCCATGAATAATTCATTGATGAATGAATAACAATTTTGAACCAGTTTTATAAAAACATTTATATTTACAGACCACAGCCCAACCACAGCCAATTAATAAGATTAGGGCAAAAAATATACCGAATTACAAATTTTCAAAATCTTCAACCAAGATATAAGAGATTGACAGCAATGGGTGAAACGCATAGCAAAATATGACATTTCTGGATAAAAAATTACTCCATTGTGTCTAAATAGTTGAATACAAAGCAAGAAAAGTGGTAAAATAAAAATAAAAAAGATTCCCAGTTACTTTGCACTACACCTGCCAAATAAATGGAGCTGATCTCATGAAATGTGTGCTTGAACACACAACCTCATAATTATCAGATCTATGCAAGGTCAAGAGAGGTCAAAACTTATAATAATTGGGTCAAAGTAAACTTTGGTCATGTAAGATGAGATCTGCCATAAATGACTAAATTCCAGTGAATAGAGCCATAATTATGGTTAAAACAACAACCTCAGGTGGTCCTAGGCAAACTGTCACTTCAGGGCTCTTACCACTAATTGAATTTCCGTAGACAACAATGTTAACATGTGACGAGATTGCTATATGAAAATGATGAACGCAGTCCTTGAACGTGTCGTTGCATCCAGAGTGAAACAACATTTAGAGAATTATTCGTTGTATGAAGAGTTTCAATCAGCGTATCGGACCGCACATAGCACTGAAACGGCTCTTTTGCGGGTCGCTAACGATGTACTATGCAGTATTGATAATTCTAAGAATTCAGTTGCTCTCGTACTTTTGGATCTTTCAGCCGCTTTTGATACTGTGAATCACAGGATTCTCATCGATAGGTTGAGATCAAATTTTGGTTTAAATGGTCTCATCATCAAATGGTTTGAGTCGTATTTGAGTAACCGCATTCAAAAAGTGAAAATTGGAAATGTATTTTCTGATATGACGTCTATATTAGTAACCGGTGTTCCACAGGGCTCCGTCTTAGGGCCATTATTGTTCTCAATGTACATGCGTCCATTGGGCGAGTTATTGCGACGTCACGGTGTAAAATATCATTTTTACGCCGATGACACACAGATTTATTTATCGGTTTCTGAAGATGATCAAATTCGCGCCCGGGTGATACTTCAGACATGTATTCAAGATGTTAGCGATTGGATGTCTTGTAATTTCCTACTTTTGAATGTGTCGAAAACTGAATTTGTGTGCATGTCGTCTCGGAGATTCTCACAAGACTCGTGTCCTTTGTCTAGTATCGCAATTGGTGAAGAATTGGTTAGTGCTTCGTCAAGTGCTAGAAACTTAGGTGTCTTGTTTGATTCGCAGCTATCTATGGAAACACACATTTCTACTATTTGTAGATCTGGATATTCCCATCTAAGAAATATTAATCGTATTCGTAAATCATTATCCCAATCTGATACTGAAAAGTTGGTACATGCTTTCATATCTTCTCGCTTAGACAGCTGTAATTCATTATTGTCTGGTCTCCCTGTAACCAAGATAAAACCTCTTATTCGTGTACAAAATGCAGCAGCCCGCCTTGTCACTCGTGCTCGAAAATATGACCACATTACAGACATTTTTATTAAACTTCATTGGTTACCAGTTGTACAAAGAATCAATTTCAAATTACTTTTACTAGTGTATAAATCTTTGTATGGTTTTGCCCCAAATTATCTATGTGAATTAATCGAATTTTATGTACCGAGTCGTAGTTTAAGATCTGAATCGAAGTTTCTTATTAAAACTCGTCAGATGTGTAGTAAAAAGTCCAAGGTGTTATACAAAGACCGTGCTTTTGAAAATTTAGGTCCTAAACTTTTTAATGAATTACCTCTGTCTGTTCGTTCTAGTCCTTCAGTAGACATTTTTAAATCCAGACTGAAAACGCACTTATTTAAATGTGCTTTTAATATTTGACTGATTGTTTATTGTATCAGCGCCTTTGATCTTCATATGTTGGAATTGTTGCGCTTAATTAAATAGAGTTATTATTATTATTATTATTATTATTATTATTATTATTATTATGAACAAAGTTGAAAACATGGCTCAAAAATGGGAAATCAACATGACAGTAATCATGTTGGCCAGCTCAAACTCTTGCAAATCTCAGGTAAACAAGACACACCTATTGCATTTGGATTGCACCTAGAGAAATCACTGGAAAAACACCAAAATTAGAACATCCAAATACACACAGAATAAACTCACAGGTAAACAGTCCTAAAGTAGTAAACAGAAGACCACATGTTGGTCTCACCTTTGACCCAGGTGATCACGCCCTCAAACAGGGAGCACATGAGAAAAAAAATATAAACAATTTCATTGGTTCTTGCAAGACATTTAAATTGAAATGATTGATTAGTGGCATGAGACCTACAATCACTATCATTTAGCCATCTTGTGTTTGTACATATGTGTTCCATGATGTATGTGTAAAATTTGAATGTGATTGGTTGAGGCATGTCAGAGATACAGAAAAAGGATGGATGTGAATTTACAAACCCCATTTTCAAACTACATCTAAACAGGAATTAAAAATAGGATATCACCTGACCGAGCATACATTTTAGATGCAAATTATTTTGGCTGGACAGCAATTAATTATTTTTAGGTGTATATATATCCCCACATAAATAATCAAAAACTTACACCATTAAAACTAATGACATCAACACCTTAGAAATATTAGTGCTAACAAATAAGAATGTAATTATGGCGTATAAATAGGACCATAATTAAAACAACAAGAAATTCAAATTTAAAATATGAGCATTTAAAATGAGAAATTAAATTTAAAATACAAGACTTGAAAGTTAAACCAAGTTTAAATACATTTATGTCAAGGGTAAAAATGATTGAAGTTTTGCTGAAATTATTGCTGGAATGATGTGTTGTGATCTCCATTTAATATATAGGGATCAAAGGAGAAGTAAGTTGACATGTACATCAAGAGATTTCATGTTTGCAACATGTTTTTTTTTAAATTTGCCAAACAATAATGATTTAAGTTTTGCATAAAATTTAAAGTGTGAATTCAAAGGTAGTTAATTGAAATCTTATTTTGAACACTAAATAGAATACATATAATAATTTGTTTTCGGATCATATGCACAGTTATTTTTTTACGCTACCAAGTATAGATTTGGGCAATGTTTGGTTCCAGTGATCTCCCAAAATATAACCTATTATCCAAACAATCAACCCGGGCGATTTTTAAGGTAAATGTTAATAAATGTTCACCATTCATTTATCATATTTGATATCAACTTCTCATATTTAAATTTAAATTTTTATATTTAAATGTTTACAATTTTTTCCTGGTCCTAATGACACACCACAATGTAACAGTCACACATGTTACTCATGGAAGATCTAAACAAGATTGCTTACAGCACTGTTAGACATAGAAGAAGAACTGTCAAAACATCAAGAAACCCCATTAGATACAGAAATAAGGATTACGAAAACAACCCCGACTCAGACAACAAAAACACATCAGATAATATGGTCACTGAATCACCACCACCAACGACATTGTAATAGAAAGTCATATCAAACACTGAAAATGCATGTAGAGTACCCTTTCCACCACACCCAGTAAACCAACGCATTTCAAAGATGACACACTTCTACAAAGAATTGGAAAAGAAGGATTGATTCCAACACCAAAAGAAACTGGTTGACACCAACAACAAGTTCGCAGCAATAGACAGCAAAATTTCAGAAGGTCTTGGCCAAATCCTTGCTAGAGTAGGCTCCATTGATGATATCAATAATCAGCACTATGTGCAAGTATTACTAAAGGAGCTTAAAATAAAAGATAAAGATATACAAGAAATAAAGTTCTACATAAAAAAGAGGAACTTATAGAAAGAATGCAAGTAAAAATGAATGGTATGATTGTTGATAATAATACAATGGACAATCAAACTAGATGAATACCCAATGGCGTACAACATCTAATTATGAGCGACTCACAATCATCATTCATTAAGAACAGTCTTGCCAAGAATCAGATGGTTCTTACATATAGTTGTGTGCAGTAATATCTAATCTGAAACAAGCAGTATTGAATAATGAATACCACCAGACACCGACAAACACTCAAATGATAAGCTCCGCTCTACAAAGTCAACAGCGTAGCTAAAACAATGATGGTCATTGTGTTACATTGTTTTCAATACAAGTCTACAGTGAAGTATACAACTTATGTAAAATACATGAACACATCAAACATGCACTGCATATTAAACGACAACCATCCTGTAACTAAACAAAATAGTTGACATTATACTCACATTTATGAACTCATTTTGAAGACTGCATGATGGAGGCTGTGACTTTGTTCTTAAAGATACATGTGACACATGTATGTGGTAGGACAGCTTGGAATGCTGCACAGAGCCATCCATTTTGTGATAGCATGCCACCATACTGGAGAGTCAGGAAATCTAAATTTAATGCAGAGAAAAAAAAAACAATTATGAAATACCGGTATATGTGGATCTCAAGCAATCAATACTTTAATAAATAAAGCCATATGTACACTGTGTCACACTCATTGCTCAAAATTGGAGAGATGTGCTCCCTGTTCACATCACTCGATCTTCTCTAGTTGCTCACATAACAGTGACTGGAAATGTGAGGGGATCAGAAATATCACTTTTATCCGATAGTTTCAGAGCAAACAGACCAAAATGACACAGTGACAAAGCGCTGACCACAGGTACACAGTTAGAAAACAACAATTACAATTTAATTCAAACTTAAAAATAGTATACCATATTTGCTGTATTAGTAGTGCAATCAATGCACATGCGTAAGTTTAGATATTTTAAGTAATATTTTAATAATTCAGTATAACAACTGATTTTTTATTTATATATACACTTCTAGTGGAGACGCGCTTCTAATAGAGCAAATATACAGTATAGTAAATATAGGGTTATAATTATCAAGAAAAATAAAATAATGCACATGACTACTTAGTCTCACATATAGCATGGGCCAACAGATAACAACAATTTCTTCATTCTATTATACATGTGCATTTGTATATTTGGCTGCACTTTATGCAACATTGGAAAAAAGTGTGAATCAATGTTTTCAAGATGATGTGCACATTGACAAGAAGCAAGATTTTTTTTGCCTAACCAAGTCAATTTTAAATGGATCACAATATTTGTAATTTCACTAAATTCCTCACCATAAATACAATCAGCTGATAAATTCTTATTTCTAAACCATATTGAAGTTGAGAAGTCTGCCAAAGGTACATATACACCAAGTATTAAAGCAATAAGGCTTCAAAAGGAAGCTGAAAAAGTAAAAAAATTATGCGACTGACAATGATAGACAATCACTCATTCTGCTCGACAAAGTCAACAGCTAAAAATAAACAAGTGACTGTGCAAGTCTATAATTAAGTACATTTGCAACAAACAGACGACTTATAATTAATTAACTTGAAATGATTGCCTGACAAAAATTGTCCCTATTTCATTGCATGTATGAATTAATAAATTGAAATTGCCGGTAAGTACAGTTATATTAAATAGAGAAATCAACAAAGTTCAAGTTTGTATGACTGGAGGTAAGCTGGCAAAATCTTTATGAGGTTACAAAAAATGTTCTACAAACTTTTCCTAGAACACAATAAATATTATTATCTAGTTTACTACTGATTACAGAATTTAGACAGGAGCATTATATTAAGCATATTAAATATCTAAAAACAATAATAAGAATTAAATCATCTATTGTATGGATCACTTTAAAATTTTCACTGATTCATCATATTTTACAGTAATTGTGTTAAATCTGTTTTCAGTATAAATTGAGTTAATTGCTACACATATAAAGCCTTGCCTGTTCAGTATTCTCTATTGTAGCACCCTCTAGCTATTAGATTCATTGTATAGCGCCACCTAGTGGCAGCAGATTCTCAGTCTACTTCAGTTTTTGTTCCCCTGGCTGTTTGACATCTTTATTTTTTACAATTATTGCTTTGTTCCAGATATGCAGGACAATCCAATTACTAATGAATCATCAAGTAGTCAGTGGAATGTTCAATGATATTTGGAAAAAATAATTAATATTTAACCAATGTTGGTCTAAACTAAAATGTAAAAATAGTTGTACCGTTGAAAGCTGATTTTCTCCTTGGATTATGCCGCCCCACACCCTCTAAAAAAATTAGGTGTCACTTGACAATACATTGCAACTAATAAAAAAACAAGACATGTGACAGTCTATCACATGTGTCATACTTACCAGACTTTCAAACACACTGACTTGGCACAATTTGGATTCAATGTAGAGACCTCAACATTAGTGATCATAATCAATGAAAACGCACACACAATTCCAATTCCTATGTCAGTAAGCATACCACTTGCAACCATGGGTGTACACGTCTTACTCTTCCCTCGCTTCTGATTTCCATGATTTGGAATGATGTTATGCATGTCCCTATAAGTATGGTACATGTTACACAATCAGCATAGCCATTATGATTCAAAGTATGTGGTATTACAGCAATACAGTAGAACGTCGATTATCCGAACATCGATTATCCGAAATGTTCGGTTATCCGAACCTACTGTGTGTCCCCCAAAGTTTGTATGCATGTCTGGCTGTGTTCCGTATAATACAAAAGTCAACTGTGAACAATAAATACTACAGTCGCCTTGTGTGATTTCCTGGTGCAACACTTTCAATAAAGCTGTTATCAACATGTAATCCGACGTCTTTCACGTGTACGTTCATTGTTTACAGTGTCTGCGCAAACAATGACACGAATTACAGTATCCAATAATTTCCTAAATTCAGACAAGCCTATTTCGCCACACCAGTGTTCCACTGTAAATAAAAAATGTCCTAAAAACACAAACTTCATCAAATGTCTTCTCCACCTGTTTACAGTCAGATCCTTAACTTTACCATAGACCCTCTATGACTTTACCAAGTTATAAGTCACCGCAGTTCGGATACGTTTCCCGGGAAAATTGTACGGGGTTCCACTGCCGTCAAAGAAACGCGGCCATGAGCCGATCCCATGTTTTTCCGATTTTTAATTTTAATGTCCAGTATGAGAAGTCACATCCTCTTCGGAATAAAGAAAGAAAGAAAATAACTTCTGGGATGTCTTGCCACAGAAGCGACGCCAGTTTAATAGTGCAGTGAAAAAGAGAGGCGAAACGACAACCCCTTGGTGTGCCTCTTTGATGGTTTATCAGCAGACAACGGCAACCAATGACCACAGTCGGCAGGCCGTTTGATGGTTCACAGCGTCGAAGTGTTTACGTCCGATGATCACAGTAGCCAACCTGGATTTTTACAACAATTTATTATGTCAATCGTTCTAGGTGTTAAAAACTTTGCTGAATCCAATAAAATCGGGACATCTTGTAGCAGTTTACCATTCGAAAATCCCCGAGCAATCTGGTAACATCGAGCCGCTAGCCGATCTATACACAGCGAATACGAAGCGACCTTTCACCTGTTTACTTTATCAGCATCTTTTAAATAGCGTTGGCGTGGCTACCCCCAGGGAAATGCAAACGCTGTGTGCTTGATTTGGACGCAAAGTTGTCAATTATAAATCGACTAGAACGTGGCGAAACCGCAAGCAATCTATCTACCGAGTATGGTGTTGGTAAATCGATGATATCCGATATCAAGGCAAAACAAAAGCTGCTGGATTTTTTTCAGTAAAATGGATTCAAGTGCAGAACTGAAACGAAAGATAACGAAAACAGCCTATGACGATCGTTCAGAGAAATCCGTCTTCACTTGGTTGCGGGACTTGGTTTTCCCAAGAACTTTATTATCGCTACATTTTACGGACATTTTGAAACACTTTTTAACATTCCAGCATGCGACATTTTTATTACAATGTATTACTGATTAAATAAAAATGTTTTTAATGACGTACTCTACATGTATTATTGTTTGATTTCATTACAGTCATGTGCGTTAGAATGTGTGTGTCGTGAGCCTGTAAACTTGAGCACGCCCACACAAGATCGCATATCCGAACTATTTGCATAACCGAACAAAAAGCATGTCCCCCCAACAGTTCGGATAATCGACGTTCTACTGTATGTGTCACTGTATTAGAGACGCCAAGGATAAACATTTAGCAACCACTCATTCCAAAAGAAAGCACAAACAAACAAACTTATTGCGCCACCTATGGTCATTTAACTAGTTAACTTTGAATGCCACAATTTTGAGACAACTTTTTCAACATTTTAAATACAAAAAGCAAATACATTACACAAATTAAGGGCAATGTTAACCAAGAATTCTAACAATAAAACAAAATTTGTATTGATATGGAAAACCAGATTGAGCAGTAATGTTTAATTTTAAATTACTTTGACAACATAGAATAAATTTTGATTTGCACATAAACAGAAAATGAAAAAAAGAAAAGCATAAAAAGTCAAATAAATATTAAAACAGTCAAAAGTAGTACATATTTTTTTTTTAGGTTCCTTTAATATAAATTACTTGGTGAATACTATGTATTTGACATGTGACGGGGGAGGGGGTATTGGTGTTATTCCAAATCATTTTAATTTTAATTAATCACTCTAAAATCAACTAAGATATCTCAAATTTTGACAATCCTTCAATGGTCATATAGGAACGATTGAAGTTTGCTGGATTGTCATTTACAATAGACTTTCAAATATCCAATATCACTGTTTTCTTTCACCAGAAATTGCCAATTGAAATAGTTTCGTTGATATGTGAATGACCATTAGTTGAATAACCCATATGATGCTACCATGACTTTGTGATATTCCGGTAATGTTGTAATTTACAAACATCAACAAAATATAGAACTTCCATGTCAGAGGTGGAACACATCACTTTTGTTGAGGCCTGCATTTCTTATTTACTCTGTAGAGGGCAGTAAGACCACAAAGAGCCATGGAACGATGGGTGGTGGTAATACATGATTGAATACCCCAGGTTCCGTTGTCTGTTTCTCCACTTCGCTACCAAAAATAGTGAAGTGGAGAAACAGACTGGATTGGAAGCTGGGGTATTAATTGGAGTTCTAGAAAGAGATTATGACAGTATCCATACCTTGGTTTAATTGTTTTATACGTATGCCACCCTTCCATTCTACTACACAGTGTTATAACCAATCTTTAATCACTTACACATTGTATCTCTTTCCTGGGATCTCTGCAAAGAAACAGACAACATTTGCACACAGTCATTGAGATTCATCATGCCTCACCACATAAAAGATGCAAACAAACTCGTATGAATCAATATTCAGATTAAGACCTCGATACTTACCCTAAGGTTTGTGAATTTCCTCCAAGATGCAGGAAAGAATTTCGGCTGATGAATACGTCTGAAATTGACCACTCAGTGCAAACACGCAATTCAATGGCAAAATTGAAAACAATTGAGCCATAAATCTAAGCCATGCCACGAAATACTAGTAAGACGTCTTTTGCAATAATAGTTTTATAATCACAGTCCATCTTGACACTTTCCTATCGTTAACACGTTATTTATTATATCATGTGAGACTAAAATCAAATACGAAATATAAACACTGAGACTATTGATCACCTTGACCATAGACTATACTATGATTTATGATGAAATTTATGTTATTATCACAGACTCACTTTCAATTTATCAAAACACAATGGGTATGATTCTGTGGGGTAGAAGTGGGGTGTTTGTGAAAGATTCACTGGACTTTTAGTTTAGTAGAAATATGTGGGCCAAAGGTTTAACGTTCTAACCATTGTTGAGTAAGTCATGATTTTGTATAGGTTAATGTAAGTAATTTAATAAATCTTGAAACATGATGCATTGTGGGGTTTAGATTTAGAGGAAAATGTTAGTTGAAAATGCTAAATAAATAAAACTCTTGGCAAAGACTATAATTTTTTTTAAATAAAATTGCCAGCATTCAACCATCTTGAATTGGGTCATCATTGGGTGAGATCGGGATCTAACGCATTTTCGATTTTCACGTGAGAACGCATTTAAAAACAATCATTCTCACGCACATGAGATTGGGACGCAAAACCCTATAAGGGATCTCACGCATTTTTCTTTTTCACGTGAGAACGCACTAAAAAACAATCATTCTCACGCACGTGAGATTGGGACGCAAAACCACAAACGGGATCTCACACATTTTTCTTTTTCACGTAAGAACGCACTTAAAAACAATCATTCTCACGCACGTGAGATTGGGACGCAAAACCCTATAAGGGATCTAACGCAATGTTTCTTTTTCACGTGAGAACGCACTTAAAAACAATCATTCTCACGCACGTGAGATTGGGACGCAAAACCCTATAAGGGATCTCACGCATTTTTCACGTGAGAACGCACTTAGAAAACATCATTCTCACGCACTTTCTGTTCACGTGAGAACGCACTTAAAAAACATCATTCTCACGCATTTTCTGTTCATGTGGGAACGCATTAAAAACAATCATTCTCACGCACGTTGACGCATTTATCTTTGTCACCCTTGAAGTGTACTGTGTTACGTGAGAACACACGTAAAAACACCCATTCTCACGCGCACACGTGAGTTTGGCCGATTTCCGGTCTAACTCACGTACGTGAGAATTACGTGAGCTTGGTCATTTTTTGGCATTTTAAATACCTGCATATACATGGATGTGAGAGCAATCAGTGCATGTAAGGGGGGGGGGGGGTTATGACAGTGTCACATGCAAAGTTCCAGGCTTGGGTGGCTGAGGTGATTGGGTACACATACCTGCATATTATTTCTCAACTTTAAACCACTATAATTTGGTGAACTTTGACATTGCTTTC
Source organism: Saccoglossus kowalevskii (assembly GCF_978046115.1). NCBI lineage: Eukaryota > Metazoa > Hemichordata > Enteropneusta > Harrimaniidae > Saccoglossus > Saccoglossus kowalevskii. The sequence goes on along the minus strand of NC_140660.1, from coordinate 17,613,467 downwards.
ACAACAACCATACATTCACTCATCATCACCAGTATATACTCACATTGCCGACAGCAGTGATATCAGCACCATGTTTTAATAACAACTCTGCAACAGGTGTATGTCCATAGTATGCAGCCAAATGTAATGGAGTACTCTGACTCTGGAAAACAAATATAATGAAGAGTACAACATGAATATCTAATGCATGCTGTAGATGATTTGGTCAGTACAAACATGATTTATTCATTTATCATTGTGGAAATCTAAGTCATGTCATGAAATGACTAAATAAGCTACGTAATGCCTGGTTCATTGACCTGTACTTGCACTCAGAACAGAAACAGTACATAATTCCAACATTTTGTATTGTCCCATTCACTTGCACACATGAGAAAATGCACTACAAGTTTTCATGATCATTCTATTCATAGGAGTAATAATGACTATTATCTTAATTCATTAATATTGGGCATCAACTTGGCCAATGGTAGATTTGTAATAAAGAAAGAAACCATGTGTAATTATAATTAATTTTCTAGAAACTGAAGGAGAACTATGGATCTATTATTAGTATGTACATTTTTCAACAAGGGAAAGTTCAATGACCAGGAAAATGAAAAAAGAAATATCAAGAAAGCAAGCTACTCTCTGATTGGTCTAACATTTGGGTTAGATAGCTAATCTTGAGATTAATTGGCAGCTGAGAGATTGGGTGAATAGGCCACCCAATATCATACATGTGACATGGACAACTTGGGCCATCTGAATATAATAATAATAATAATAATAATTTTTATTCAACACAAAAATCTACTATGGTTGTAAAACAAAAACAGAAATAATACTTCACGCAACTAATATCACAAATAGCACATTAAATACATATAATTATAATTAATTTTCTAGAAACTGAAGGAGAACTATGGATCTATTATTAGTATGTACATTTTTCAACAAGGGAAAGTTCAATGACCAGGAAAATGAAAAAAGAAATATCAAGAAAGCAAGCTACTCTCTGATTGGTCTAACATTTGGGTTAGATAGCTAATCTTGAGATTAATTGGCAGCTGAGAGATTGGGTGAATAGGCCACCCAATATCATACATGTGACATGGACAACTTGGGCCATCTGAATATAATAATAATAATAATAATAATTTTTATTCAACACAAAAATCTACTATGGTTGTAAAACAAAAACAGAAATAATACTTCACGCAACTAATATCACAAATAGCACATTAAATACATATAATTATAGAACGAGGAAAAAACATAAGTTAATGATATTGTTTAGAACAAAACAAAACTGAAATACAGTTAACTCCACCAAAATCATGAATAAAACATTGAATAAATGTAACTAAGAATGGAAGTAAAAACATAAAAATTAGTATAACAATAAAACTACTAAACATGCCATTGCATTAAAACTACCTGCCGACTAATTTGATGGAGTTGCTATGTTCCATCTCTTAAGTTCATACTTGTATGTATGAATTGTGCAGTTTATATTCCTGCAAAGCTTGTCATAATTGATAGAAATTTATCTTCTTCGTTCATTTTCAAGAAGTCAGATTTGTTGTCTTGTATATATTTAAATAATTTATTACGATGACGTCCTATTTACTGCATCCTATTAAGAAACGGTACTTGTCTTCAATTTCATCATCTGTGCAGAGTTTACATATTCTTTCGTTTCTAGGAATTTTCTTTTGTCCGGCCAGTCTCAATGAGTAGTTTATGGTCAGAAATTCTAAATTTGCAAAAAGATCGCCTTAATTTTAAATTTTTTATATCATTTAAATAATTTTAGTCTCAACTAATATTTTATCATCTGTGTTTTATTTTTTATGTTCAATGGGTATAAGAATAACATTTTTTGTTGCATTTTTACTGACACCTAAAAGAAATCTACAGAATGCAAACTGTACACTTTCTATAATGTTACTATGTTTTGCTGATTCTTCTCCCCATACTTCACACCCATAATTAATAATTGGTACAATTAATATATCAAATAAATTCAATGCTGTGCAAATTTTATAATGTGATAATGTTAATAAAGACTGCTTTAACGGAAATATTGCTTTCATAGCTTTCTCTTTTAAAGTATTGGACACAGTTTTGAATTTTCCATTTGGTGTGAAAACTATACCCAGGTAATTAAAACTATCTACTGTGACAATTTCATTTCTCTCATAAAACACTGACTTCCTATTTAATGTTTGATTTCTTTTATTGAATACCATTAATTTAGTTTTATTTAGGCTTACTGATAGTTTGCCAGTGCATCTATACTGCACTGCATACCTTCCTGGGTCTGTGATAAGATTAGGACGTCATCAGCAAACAAAACGCAGTTTAGTTTTTGGCTGTTTAGTTCATGGGGCTTGCCATTTGCAGATTGTATTTTGTCCGGCAAGTCATTAATGAACAAACTAAATAAAGTTGGACTTGTATTAGAGCCTTGTTTTACCCCCATTAAATGAATCAAATTCATTTCTGAGCCCTTTATTTGTTTTTACCTTGTAGGATACCCCACTATACATATTTTTTATGAGATTGTGAATATTTCCGGTGATACCATATTTTTGCAATTTCCAATATAATCCAATATGCATTATTTAAGTTTTGTGTGTGCTTTCAATTAGTTAAGGCCACATTAAATCATGATTCGTGCTCTGATAAATTATGATTGAAACTCTGAAACTCTGACTCGGCTCTGTGTGGCAACTCAACCCTTTTTTGTTATGATACCAACTGAGGACTAGTTATCCACAATTTTGGATTGGGTATTAAAAAAGAAACACAAACTCTAAATATTGATAAATGAAACATCTTACATGTATATATTTTCTTTGATTCAAAGTTGCATTCACATATATCATATTCTGTATAAAACCTCAGACCTTCACTGCAAGTATCATATTAAAACATTTTGGATTTCATATGGTTTATTAGATATCTTATTCAACAGAACTCTAAAATCAAATTTAAAGATGCCTCTTAAAATAAACATGGTTTTATTTAGTGATTAGACACCACGTCATTAGCTGTACATGTACTATACAAATTACCTTGTTTTACACAACAGTTTTATCAGGGCCCAGAAACTTGAGCCAGCAAAAATTGTCTAAGGCCTTGCAAAAACAATGTTTCTAACCAAATTTAAAATGGGTGTCAAAAGTTCACTCGAAGTCAATGAAACATGCATAGGATTTCTTGGCCTTAGATTTAGTGCTTTTAGAATGTTCTGCATGGTACAGATATTTGTTCAAAATTGTCTTTAATATCAATAAATTGTCTCTAGTTTGCCAATTCTTTCTAAAATTAAATTGTTGCTTTGATAATAAGTTATTCATATTTAAGTATGATATTAGCCTAGTGTTTAAAACGTTTGTGAATAGTTTTCCATGGCAGCTAGAGATAGCAATATCTCTGTAGTTTGCTGGGTTATGTTTTGAACTGAATTAATTTAATGGCATTATTATGCTTGTCTTTCATGATTCACGCATCATAATTTACACATTTAAAAATAATACTGGATAGTCTCTGTAATTTTTAACATATTATAGAAGATTAAAAACTCCATTTGAAAAATTGTAAAATAATCAACAAAGAAAGAATTAAGCTATTAAACACAATTTACCGTGACTCAAACAATAGATTCACAAAATAATTTCAATTTATACTCAAATCAAAACACCACAATATTATAGATGCATTATCATACTGCCTGAAATCTTGTAACAGAATTTAACCAAAATAATTTATTACATTATCAGTTATCTCATTTTATATTTTATTATTAAAAATTGTATTGTAATTTCATGACCTTTTTCTTGAATGACAAAATTAGAAATGTCAATTTTCTGAACGGTTGGAATGAATCTTTTATTATTACAAATTTGGTCTTTTGCCTGAATCGATCCTCGCTATTTTTAATTAATTTTGCCATTAGAGTTTCATCACTATGCTGAATCATATATCTCTCATTGTTTAAGCTCCTCTGATATACCCACAGACAAATTTGTTGCTGCATTAATTGATTTGTTTTCTTTCAGTAGATATTTGAAATAGTTCTCACACTCCTTAGGAGACAAACTACTCACTGATTTGCTTCATTTCACCCAATAGTTTCCAAAATGGTGAAGCATCACCTGTAGAATCTTCAAAATTTTGCATGACTTTAGTTTCTTTCTTTCTTTTTTAATAAGCTTTTTGAACTGCTTTTTTTGAAATAAAATATCTTCCACAGATTACAGGATTATTTGTGTTTTTTTGTAATAATTCAGAGTTGTGGTAGGTCTTTGTGAAGTTTAAAACAATCTTGATTACACCATTTTTATTAGGTCCTTAATTTCTCTTTTTGTAATTTTGAATTTTGTTTTCAACCATTTTTTTGAAGCCAACAATGAAAGAGCCTTGTAGTAACAGACAGCAGCTTCAGTATTATAACTGTAGGTTTTTGTTATGAAATCAGATGTTTTTTTTTTATATTTAAACATTGATAGATAATAACATTGAGATTGAGCAGTGATCTGAGATATTTGTCATGAATCTTAAAATATAGCAACAATGATTTTTGAGGTAATAGTGAAGTCAATGCCAGTACATATTACATACATTTGGAGTGTAGCAAGTGTACATTGAGTTACCTATCATTCTAGCATTTTAGAATTATTAGGTTGTGTTTCAGACACATTTCAATACAATTGATGCCAAATTTGTTTGCACTAGGTTTAGGAGTTACATCATAATTGATTCATGTTTTGAGATTATCATTGTTATAGATGGCTGGACTTGGAATGTGGTGATTGTTGTTGTCAACTCGGCCAGCTAGGCTGTCTTCATTTGGTTGCCATGCCAATAGAAATAATCTTCAACTGCCATTCAGAGACAATGGTGTGTGTACAGTTTTAAAAGAATACATTTGTAGCTAAGAATTACTAAACTAAATTTGACCTTGACATTTTCATATACCTTCTTAGTTAGAAATAAAAAAAATGATATGTAATCTTATTCATTGATTTAATTTTATTCATTCTTTGTTTCTATATACTGATAGAAACATGTACTTTTAAAGATGCAATAAAGTTATTATTATGCCACCAAAATCAGGGTGTTGACAAAAAATCATTTATAGTTTACATGTGCACTATTGGGGAGAATGAAATGATGAATTTGATAAGGTGTTTGAAACTAGATCTGCCGATCAATAGCATTTGTGAAGATTGACCTAGTGTTGATCACCCATACATGTAGCTCTTACAGTTCATACTGTGGTCAAAATGTATAAATCTCCAGTTTTGACAATGTGTGTAATACTGACCAAAATGATGTGGGATGACATACACACATTTCAGTAGGGCACTTCTGGCTGACCGCGGTCACATGGAACACAATGTAATTTTGACACTACTGCTTAGTTAATAAATGCTGATCCGGTCATAGCAGTATACGACTCGATTCTGACTATACTTGTGTACATAATTTCTTAATGAGCCAGTATGATTGAGACAAAACACAATTACTATTTCTCATGGATGGGAAATTGAGATTATCTTTTAAATCATGTGACACAACTTGCTGTGAATAATGTATTAACATACTTGGTATGTTAAATTAGTTAATATTACTACCGGTTTTGTTCATACCCTTTCTGATTTAGATTGCCACATACCATTTATAAATGCCAGGGTATGTGTTATTTCATGTAATCATTCAATGAATCTGTCTAACCATATTCAGAATAAGTAATCATGATCTTGGTATAAAATAAGGCAGATACGAATTAAACCACGGATTAAAGTATTTATTACATTTGTACATACATGTATTATTAATATTTACAAGTTTGTGAGTAATTTTAGTACTTATACTGACTGCAAGAATATGCAAATGAGAAAGTACTTTGATAATTATTTGTTTTTCATCATGTTACAATGCAAATTAGTCGCGTGCCAGCACGTTTTTTTTTGTATTTTGGCGTAAAAACAGAACATGAGAATGCAATGGTCAACTCAATTCTCAAATTAAGCCACATTGCTACACAGCGCCAAACTTCACGGTCTGGGAGTTAACAAACAATGACAAATGAAATGAGAGTGTTGTATTTATTTAAGACGCTTACAATGAAAGTAGTGAGTATTCAATGTACTACAAATGCCTGACAAAACAAAATGAAATGAACCAGGGAACACAACATTTTTCGCTCTATGCTTGTCACGTGACAGCTGATATTATATCGTTTTTGCACCCATGCAGTCTATGCAGATTATCATTTTAGAGATACAATTGTTGGTGAGAATATGTACATTTTAAATGCTGTTGTTTCACATGATTTGTTGTATTATGATTCGATTAAACTATAACTAGGTTTGATTATGAATCAACATAAAATATATAACAGTGATATTAACTTCCTAATGCACAACTAAATTGGCAAAAGAATCCACATTGTCTAAAATGACAAGTATTGACCAGCAATGACAAATGAACAATATATTGGCAGAGACACAAAACATATACAACCCCAGACAGCATCAACAGTGTTACCCTTGGCAATATTGACAACAAAAACAATGGCATATCATTAGATAAGCAACCTGAAAGAGCAAATCTTTTTCACAGCATGATTCTCTATTTGTCCCGTCACAGTGCCATAAACATCCAGTAATCCACTCGAATAGTAATTGAAGAAACACATTATTACTTTATTGGTAATTTTTTACAAATTGTATTGATTTTCTAATTTAGCCAAAGATTGTTCTCACTGCAGATGAATTCTGGGGATGTATTTATTTGCATATTTCTTCATTTATGCTTTAAAGTGGTCACAGGCTCCTTGCAAAGCATTAATTAGATCAAGCGAAATTTTAATTTTGGATCTGGCATCATCAATATTTTGGTCATGACCACCATCCCTTGGGTAGGCAACAAGTTGTGATAATGCCCTCACAAACATGTGTTAGTATTTAAATTGTCACTTTTTGTGTTGTAGGCAATAAGAAGGAAGAAGTATGGTGGTCACATAACAAATCAATATGTTTAGAGGTTGTTTTGTCAATTTTAGAAGCTAGGTTAGAACCAATATTTACCAAATTGTAGAAGACTTCAGTGATTTTTCTAGGATTTGAGCAAATAAGTTTGGCACCACCAGCGGGACGTTTCAGCCTGTCTGGGAGTGACTTATTTCCTTGCTTATTACCAATCAAGTCATTGATGATTCCCATGTTTCACCTATGGTATTTGGGAAACTGTTCTGAGTAGTAGCATTTTTCTGCCTTTTCAGGAATTAACAGTTGTCAGTACATTACTATATTTGCAACCTTTTTATATAATTTATGTTTTGCTTTTAAATAATCCATTTTTGATTGCTGACGTAAACCCAGGTTAAGAAACTCATTTATGGTAGTTTGCTACCATTAAAAAATACTCAGAAATCCTCAAAATCCAGCAAAAGGGGTTGGGTTTAATATTGTAATATTCAGAATTCTGAAATTAAAACTATAAGGTCACTAATTTCTCAAAAAAAACGACCTTGAAAATTGATCAAAAGTGCATTTTTTGAATAGTATACAATTGGTCACTATGGCAGAAATTTTATTCAGTCACCTATGCTAAAAAAATTATACCGTATACAGTGCTATGAGGACTCAATATGGACATCACAAAAATGGAAGAATTTTGAATATTTCTACAAGTGGTCCATGGAATAAAATGCGTAAATTTTTCACCACCTGATTTTCTCACCTAAATTTGTTTGCCCATTTTTATTACATTCTTCAATATTTCTAGAAATGAATTCTAATTTTGTGGGCAATAGACACAAATTTGAGTAAATTTTCAGTTTTTCACTCACAAAATTTGGCTACCTTTGTCCCCATCTTCTAAAGAAAAGAGCAGACTATAAACAGGACTATGTCATTAATAAACTTGTGATGATAAGAGGGAACTGGTGGTGGAATCCTATGCAAAATGTTTAAACATGGTCAGTTTTTAGATTATTTTGCACATGTTTTCTTGGAAACAAATCCTTCTTTCTCTGTAAAAATGGTAAATATGAATAAGCAGCCAGGAAGTAAATACTTTCAAATATTCTATTTGTTGGATCTGAAATATCGGTAGTAATAACACCAGCGTGAGTACAACACAAATTAATATTAGAATAAATTATTCACTGATAAGTGGTTTGATTTTCTTATCAGCCATGATGTATTTATTATTAAACCAACATGATAAATCTGTTTTGAAACATTGTGCCCTTGTTGGCAGTGTTCTATTAGACAATGATCTGACATAAAAGACAGTCTCGTCAGTATTACAATGTCCACTGGATTGTATCATTTGCATAACACGTCAATTCTAAGATGACTATTTCAGCAATACGTGGGTCGTCATCAGTACTTTAATAATAATAAAAATGTTTATCCACTCAATTATTTACAAGGTATTGATAACATCAGTAAAATTATAAAAAGTAATGACACTATCAAGAATAATGATGATAGTAAAGCATAAAAGTATGTTGATTGGGTGAAAAGGAAATCAGAAAATAGCTTAGAGCTAGTTGAATCTGATCTTTTAAAAATGAGGGCTATTTGCATTAGTCATTAAAAATTAACATTAAGGCATTTGGGTGAAAAAATATTACCTGCTTTGAACGATTTTAGCCAATACCAAAACAAACCACCCTTTTGTCAATTATGATTTAGTTGCTGAACAGCATTTTCATCTAATGACTAGAATATTGGATATTTTAAAAACATTGCACAATATTGGCTCTTGTAAAGGAGTGATTTTGGAGAAAGGAAAAAATTAAATATGCCGACTGAATACCTATCATGATAAGTACATGATTTCGGCATATGTCGACTGGATACCCTTCATAATGAGAACATGACTTCGGCATATGCCAACAGGATACCTTTCATGATGAGAACATGATTTCGGCATATGCCGACTGGATACCCTTAATAATGAGAACATAATTTTGGCATATGCCGACTGGATACCCTTAATGATGAGAACATAATTTTGGCATATGCCGACTGGATACCCTTAATGATGAGAACATGATTTCGGCATATGCCAACTGGATAGCCTGCATGATGAGTACATAATTTCGGCATATGCCGACTGGATACCCTTAATAATGAGAACATGATTTCGCCATATGCCAACTGGATAGCCTGCATGATGAGTACATAATTTCGGCATATGCCGACTGGATACCCTTAATAATGAGAACATGATTTCGCCATATGCCGACTGGATACCCTTAATGATGAGAACATGATTTCGCCATATGCCGACTGGATACCCTTCATGATGAGAACATGATTTCGCCATAAGCCGACTGGATACCCTTCAAAATGAGCCGATAAATCTAAGCCATGCCACGAAATACTAGTAAGACGTCTTTTGCAATAAAAGTTTTATAATCACAGTCCATCTTGACACTTTCCTATCATTAACACGTTAATTATTATGTGAGACTGAAATCAACTACGAAATGTGTGATTTTGGCTTGCTAAAATCGATTTTGTAAAACGCCCTGAGCTTGGAGTCTAATCCGGATTCTGGCCGTCTTGCCTTCAGCCTATCACAGCTCGTTTATTTTGACCTATCACAGCTTTGTTTACCTACCAGCTTTGTTTTTTGCGGACCAATCTATGTCTTTTTGCACACATCCCCTAGCGTCCCTTGCTAATTGCTTTCTTTTGTGTGCCTTTGTCTTAGTCATTCATGTATTTAGCCACGCTTAGTGAGCATCGTTTTGTTTTCAATCAATTGCTTTTTCAACTCATTATTTCATCTACTCGGCGTAATTGTTCGGCTTTCAACTACTAATATACGTTTACAATGGCACCAAGAGGTAAAGGACGTCGTCCACGGAGTAATGCCCAACCACGTATCCAGCCTTATACTCGTCCAGTTACACGCTCGACAACACGGACACCTGATGAAATAGTCTTGGAACAAAGAAACATCGATGACACTACAGTACTACATAGATCTGCAGTACAGGAAGCTAACAACGCCGATTGCCTACCCGTTTCTCCTGCAGTGGTTGTTTCGGCCTCACCTCAACATGACCAACCAAGTACCAGCGGCACAGTTATAACTCCCGCGATGTTTTCAGAACTCCAAGCGGCAGTTACAAATCTTACAAACATCGTAAATGCTCAGCAACAACAGCGCCCTCATGACCATTGCTGTACTCACGTCAACGACCTGGCGACACACAGACAACAACATCAACATGGCACAAGTGTGATTATACGCGAGCAACCATCCAATTTAATTTCTAACCAAACGCAATATGCCAACTCGTACATTCACTCCCATGAATCGTCCATCGAAAACAGTTTGCTTCATAGTCAGGGAACTTTGTCAGAACAGATCCAACACGTTGAATTGGTCTCACCGGCTGTACATCGCGATATCATCACAGGTAAGGACATAAATCTTGCTTGCTTGCTCATTCCTGGTTATACATATAACTCCGGCCAACGTCATGTTATCGTCGGCGACGAAGCTCTTACTTTAAAACCGTTTCAGGACAGTAGATTAACGAGGGCGCTTACTATTCAAGAGTTCATCATCGCATTTTTTGTTTACAAAAACGTGATGTGCCAAGTATACCCGACCCGTCGCCAAGAACTCGATGCTTATGAACGCGACATTGTTGACATGTCAAGTCGTTTCGGGGGTCTGGCCTACTACGAATATCACCGTCAGTTCGCAGCTAGGGCTGCAGCCTTACTTCTTAACCATAATATAAAGGTCGATTGGTCACGCCGTGATCCCATGCTCTACACTTCTATTTTCGCCGGAACAACAGTAACGGCTTGTAATGTTTGCAACAGCATGGCTCATTCTACCGATCTATGCCCGCAGCGTGCATCATCTTTTAAACGACCAGGCCAGGGCGTCCAAGGTTCAGTTTCTGCAGCACCGCATGCTACCCATGACAGAAATGGCCGTAAAAGAATTACACATAATGGAAAAGAAATTTGCAATAATTTTAATTCCTCCGTTGGTTGCAAAAGATCCAACTGCCCGTATTCACATATCTGTGCCGTATGCCACTCCGGGAACCATAATGCCACCCAAGGTAATTGCCAACCAAAAGATGCTTTCAAGGCGTGACTGCCTTGTTTTGCTGCAACCACGCCAATCAATATTGACAATTTGAGCAAGGAACTTTCTTCACATTCTGACACTGTCTTTGTGGACTATCTGCTTTCAGGTGTTAAGGAAGGTTTTCATACAGGGGTACAGGTGCTCCCCACGTGTCCTCTTATCTGTCGCAACCTTCTCTCTGCTCGTAGCCAACCAGACATTGTTTCAAAGCACATAGCAGCAGAAGTCAAGCAGGGCTACCTTATTGGTCCTTTTCCTTCGTCTCCTTTCCCTGTCTACCGTTGCAGTCCTATCGGCGTTGTTGATAAAAAGTATTCAGATAAAAAACGTTTAATCGTTGACTTGTCTGCCCCTCGCGGTAACTCAGTGTCAACAAGTATTAACGATTTAATCGATAAGGATGAATACTCTCTGTCATATGTAAGAGTGGACGACGCCATCACAGCCATCCAACAAGCTGGCCACGGTGCCTTACTTTGCAAAACAGACATCGTTGATGCGTTTAAGCTTCTGCCCATCCATCCGTCACTTTGGCATTTATACGGCATCAACTGGCAGGACAATTTTTATTTTTTCATCCGCCTTGCTTTTGGGTCTCGCTCCAGTCCTAAAATTTTTGATCAACTCTCAACTGCCATTTGCTGGATTGCTCATCATAACTACGGTATCAACAAAATGCTGCACCTACTAGATGATTTCCTTACAATTGACGCACCATGCTATGACGCTGAAAGAACAATGGCATTGTTAACGCTCATTTTTGGTCGCTTAGGAATCCCATTAGCCCCACATAAGACCGTAGGTCCTACTACTACTTTGGAGTTTCTTGGTATTGAACTTGATACCATCAAGATGGAGGCCCGTCTGCCACTGGTTAAGCTCAATCGTCTTCTTGATTTGCTTGACGAATTTCTCCTACGCAGATCCTGCACCAAGCGCCAGCTATTGAGTCTGGTTGGACACCTCAATTTCACGTGCCGTGTAGTCCCTCCGGGTCGTACTTTCATGTCACGACTTATCGAACTTTCGAAAGGCATTCAAAAACTCCACCACCACGTTGGCATTTCATCTGAAAGTAAACAGGACATTTGCATGTGGAAGGAATTTCTATCTGGGTGGAATGGCATTTCACTATTCCTTGACAGATACCTCACTCCTGCCCCAGATATGCAGTTATTTACAGATGCCAGTGGTATCGGCCATGGTGGGTATTTCCGGGGATACTGGTTCCACGAAAGATGGGCTACAAACCTTAGACTCGATCATGACAAGACTCTGTCTATCGCATTCCAGGAACTATATCCCATCGTTGTAGCCGCTTTGCTTTGGGGTCATCAATGGACTAGGAAGCGTATACTGTTCCACTGCGACAACATGGCTACTGTTCACATCGTCAATAAAGGCCGCTCTAAATCGCCATCCATTATGAAACTAATGCGACGTTTGGTAATTACTGCTGCATCCCATAGCTTCATGTTTTCTGCTGTTCATATACCTGGTAAATCTAATATAATTGCAGATGCTCTCTCTCGTTTTCAGACTACACGTTTCAGAGAAGCAGCACCATCAGCGCAAGCCATACCTTGCCAGATTCCCTCAGTTGTGATGTTCGCTTGAACCAGGCAGTGGAAACATGTCAAAGGGCATCACTTGGAATACGGACAGTTGGTTCCTATGCCACAGGTGTACGCACATGGTTGCGTTTTGCAGCCATGTTCAAGATCACAGGTCAGTCAACCACTTACCCGGTTATCTCCGAAAACATTTTGGTTTACTTCGTCACACATTGTGCCACGTATTTGCATCTAAAATTCAGCACCATCAAGGTTTACCTTGCAGGAATTCGCAATCATTATCTACTTGGCGGTCACTCAAATCCGCTCGTTACTAGCCAAGGTTTGAATCTACTTCGCCTCCAATACGTACTGCGAGGTATTCGCCGTTTGCAAGGCTCTGCTACACGCCCAAGGCTGCCAATCACCTTTGACCTGTTAAAACGCCTGTGTGTGCTACTTCGTTCAGGCGTATATGGGCCCTACTTTGACCTATTGTTGGAAGCTGCTTTTCTGTTGGCATTTTTCGGATTCCTACGATGTAGCGAATTTATCTCGTTATCACAGTCTTTCAACCCACAAGTCGGTCTCTGCGTTAAGGACATTAAGACGCTAGGTAACTCACGCTCAGTCGATGCCCTGGTTGTGACCATTAAATCATCAAAAACTGACCAGTTCCGACGTTGATTTGAACTTAGACTCTATCCTACTGGCTCTGCCTTTTGTCCAGTTTCTTCCCTACACCGCTTCCTTTTAGTTCGCCACAAGATGGGGGCAGCACCACACGAACCACTATTCATGCTTCCTGAAAGAATACCACTCGACCGTGCCCACTTCACCAACTCACTTCGGTTTCTTCTCACTAGACTTGGCTTCAAAGCTCACCTCTTCGTGGGACACTCCTTTCGCATTGGAGCGGCCACTACTGCAGCGAGTGTGCATCTTCCAGACCACCTTATTCAAACAATGGGCAGATGGTCGAGCAACTGCTACCGCACATACATCAGAACACCAGAACAGTTGCTCCAGTCAGCTTTTAAGACACTTGCTTCTGTCTGATTTTTCAAACGATACCAATCACCAGCGTCAAACCTGGCATTTTGCTGCGTGCATTTAGGTTTTGCATTTCGATTTCCTTTTTATTGTGCACAATTTATTTTGCCTATGCTTTGTTGTTCTTGTTTTTCTGCATGTCTGCTCCCCCAGGCCGATGTACCAGTTGCATCCTCTGGGCCGATCAGCACCTACTTTCTCACATGGGCCGACAGATGCCTGTCCTCCAGCTACCACCCCCCCCCAGGCCGACATTATGTCCTCTGGGTCGGGCACTGTTCTCCTTTCTCGCTTTTCCACCTGGACCGACAGACACCTGTCCTCCAGTTCCCGCTCCCCCAGGCCGACATATCACTATGTCCTCTGGGCCGAGCCTTTCTTCTTACCTTCTTCATGGGGGTCCCTTCAGTCACCACTTTATGCCTCCCTCGGTTTGGGCTCTTGGACTCCATCCTACCCCCATTTCAGGGCTCGGCGGCCATCTCTTGGTCACCTCCCATCTATCTTGGCTTCGCAGCAGGATCTCCTTGACCCATCAAGGTCAAGACCTCGACCTACCTTGCGGGTGGGTCATGGCCTTGACCTCTGTAGTGTGACTGAAGGAGCCCCTTCCCATTTTGTAGTTAGATTTTATATAAGTAGTTATTTTATTATATTGTGTTATTTTTATTATATCGTGTTCTGTGCCTCTGTATTTGATTAAGACTTGTATTTTACCATTGTTGTGTTTTTTCTTTTTTCTATTAAATGCAACTGTTCCTCTTACAAGCGTGTGGCGTGTTACAAAGTGTGATTTTGGCTTGCTAAAATCGATTTTGTAAAACGCCCTGAGCTTGGAGTCTAATCCGGATTCTGGCCGTCTTGCCTTCAGCCTATCACAGCTCGTTTATTTTGACCTATCACAGCTTTGTTTACCTACCAGCTTTGTTTTTTGCGGACCAATCTATGTCTTTTTGCACACATCCCCTAGCGTCCCTTGCTAATTGCTTTCTTTTGTGTGCCTTTGTCTTAGTCATTCATGTATTTAGCCACGCTTAGTGAGCATCGTTTTGTTTTCAATCAATTGCTTTTCCCACCACCGCCCCATTTCTTCCTCCCTATTCATTTTATTTTAGCTCTGCTGCTTCAGCACACTACACTGGGCTCTTGGACTCCATCCTACCCCCATTTCAGGGCTCGGCGGCCATCTCTTGGTCACCTCCCATCTATCTTGGCTTCGCAGCAGGATCTCCTTGACCCATCAAGGTCAAGACCTCGACCTACCTTGCGGGTGGGTCATGGCCTTGACCTCTGTAGTGTGACTGAAGGAGCCCGTTCCCATTTTGTAGTTAGATTTTATATAAGTAGTTATTTTATTATATTGTGTTATTTTTATTATATCGTGTTCTGTGCTTCTGTATTTGATTAAGACTTGTATTTTACCATTGTTGTGTTTTTTCTTTTTTCTATTAAATGCAACTGTTCCTCTTACAAGCGTGTGGCGTGTTACAAAATAAACACTGAGACTATTGATCACCTTGACCATGAAGTATACTGTGATTTATGATGAAATTTATGTTATTATCACAGACTCACTTTCAATTTATCAAAAAACATTGGGTATGATTCTGTGGTCTAGGAGTGGGGGTTTGTGAAGAATTCACTAGACTTTTAGTTTAGTAGAAATATGTGGGCAAAAGGTTTAACGTTCTAACCATTGTTAAGTCATGATTTAGTATAGGTTACTGTAAGTAATTTATCTTGAAACACGGTGCATTGTGGGGCTTAGATTTAGAAGAAAATGTTAAATAAATAAAACTCTTGGCAAAGACTATAATTTTTTTAAATAAAATTGCCAGCATTCAACCATCTCGAATTGGGTCATCAAATGAGTGTACATACATGTGACATGTGTGAAATTGTAACATCATCAAGCCAGGCATATATCTGGATATATAGGTAGAGATTCACAGAGGTAAATCTATCCCCATTTTTGGATTCCAATTAAATGGTATTTTACAATGTGGTCATATGTAACTACATTGTTTTTATGAAATCGAAATCGATGGGGGGGGGGGGGGGGGGTACTCAAAGTCAGACCGGGTACAACTGCTGAGGTATTGCCTTTCAAAAAAAACGCTAAACACAAACTTACTTTTGTAAAATTATACCCTTGTTCAAGTGCAGAAACTTAAAATAGATACCATACATGTATATACATACTAAAATCATACTGTTTCCAAGTCAAGGTAACATGAATTCATGAAATTTTTTTTCACACTTGAATATCCTAACACTGTACATGCATCAAATAACTAAGTGACACCCCTTTTAAGCATTTTTTTTTACTTCAGCTTGCGTACCATATTTTATTCAGAACTCCCCCCCCCCCAACTATACCTCATCACTTCATTATCAATAAACAAAATACAACAAGTCATTTGCATCCAAAGCCTATGACTTTACATTAAACATGCTGGAAAGTTAATGTGTACAAAATGATTCCTTGACAGGGAAATTAGAATTCAGTTTATGCTATATAACAGCAGTTTGTAAATTTTATGACATAAAAAGAAAATTCCAGGTTTTTGGGGCATTTTTACATCCACATGTATGTACATATACAGAGTTATTTATAGGTCAAAATTTTGACCATTCTCACGTCTTTCTCACGTACGTGAGTTGGGCTTGAAATTAGCCATTGTCACGTAATTACTTTTTCGTGCGAGAGTTTGACAGTTTCCGGTCAGTTCTCACGTGCATGAGAATGATCGTTTTTAAGTGCGTTCTCACGTGAAAAAGAAAAATGCGTGAGATACCTTACAGGGTTTTGCGTCCCAATCTCACGTACGTGAGAATGATTGTTTTTTAGTGCGTTCTCACGTGGAAAAGAAAAATGCGTGAGATCCCTTATAGGGTTTTGCGTCCCAATCTCACGTACGTGAGAACGCATACATCTGAATATAATAATAATAATAATAATAATAATTTTTATTCAACACAAAAATCTACTATGGTTGTAAAACAAAAACAGAAATAATACTTCACGCAACTAATATCACAAATAGCACATTAAATACATATAATTATAGAACGAGGAAAAAACATAAGCTAATGATATTGTTTAGAACAAAACAAAACTGAAATACAGTTAACTCCACCAAAATCATGAATAAAACATTGAATAAATGTAACTAAGAATGGAAGTAAAAACATAAAAATTAGTATAACAATAAAACTACTAAACATGCCATTGCATTAAAACTACCTGCAGACTAATTTGATGGAGTTGCTATGTTCCATCTCTTAAGTTCATACTTGTATGTATGAATTGTGCTGTTTCTATTCCTGCAAAGCTTGTCATAATTAATCAAAATTTATCTTCTTCGTTCATTTTCAAGAAGTCAGATTTGTTGTCCTGTATATATTTAAATAATTTATTACGGGGTACGTCATATTTACTACATCCTATTAAGAAATGGTACTCGTCTTCAATTTCATCATCTGTGCAGAGTTTACATATTCTTTCGTTTCTAGGAATTTTCTTTTGTCCAGCCAGTCTCAATGAGTAGTTTATGGTCAGAAATTCTAAATTTGCAAAAAGATCGCCTTAATTTTAATTTTTTTATATCATTTAAATAATTTTAGTCTCAACTAATATTTTATTATCTGTGTTTTAATTTTTATGTTCAATCGGTATCTACCCAGCTCTCCAAGAATAACATTTTTTGTTGCATTTTTACTGACACCTAAAAGAAATCTACAGAATGCAAACTGTACACTTTCTATAATGTTACTATGTTTTGCTGATTCTTCTCCCCATACTTCACACCCATAATTAATAATTGGTACAATTAATTTATCAAATAAATTCAATGCTGTGCTAATTTTATAATCGGAAAATGCTAATAAAGACTGCTTTAACGGAAATATTGTTTTCATAGCTTTCTCTTTTAAAGTATTGGACGCAGTTTTGAATTTTCCATTTGGTGTGAAAACTATACCCAGGTACATGTAATTAAAACTATCTACTGTGACAATTTCATTTCCCTCATAAAACACTTATTTCCTATTTAATGTATGATTTCTTTTATTGAATACCATTAATTTAGTTTTATTTAGGCTTACTGATAGTTTGCCAGTGCATCTATACTGCACTGCATACCTTCCTGGGTCTGTGATAAGATTAGGACGTCATCAGCAAACAAAACGCAGTTTAGTTTTTGGCTGTTTAGTTCATGGGGCTTGCCATTTGCAGATTGTATTTTCTCCGGCATGTCATTAATGAACAAACTAAATAAAGTTGGACTTGTATTAGAGCCTTGTTTTACCCCCATTAAATGAATCAAATTCATTTGTGAGCCCTTTATTTGATTTTACCTTGTAGGATATCCCACTATACATATTTTTTATGAGATTGTGAATATTTCCGGTGATACCATATTTTTGCAATTTCCAATATAATCCAATATGCATTATTCAAGTTTTGTGTGTGCTTTCAATTAGTACATGCCACATTAAATCATGATTCGTGCTCTGATAAATTATGATTGAAACTCAGAAACTCTGACTCGGCTCTGTGTGGCAACTCGACCCTTTTTTGTTATAATACCAACTGAGAACTAGTTATCCACAATTTTGGATTGGGTATTAAAAAAGAAACACAAGCTCTAAATATTGATAAATGAAACATCTTACATGTATATATTTTCTTTGATTCAAAGTTGCATTCACATATACCATATTCTGTATAAAACCTCAGACCTTCACTGTAAGTATCATATTAAAACATTTTGGATTTCATATGGTTTATTAGATATCTTATTCAACAGAACTCTAAAATCAAATTTAAAGATGCCTCTTAAAATAAACATGGTTTTATTTTATAGTGATTAGACACCACGTCATTAGCTGTACTATACAAATTACCTTGTTTTACACAACAGTTTTATCAGGGCCCAGAAACTTGAGCCAGCAAAAATTGTCTAAGGCCTTGCAAAAAAAATGTTTCTAACCAAATTTAAAATGGGTGTCAAAAGTTCACTCGAAGTCAATGAAACATGCATAAATTTTATTAGATTTCTTGGCCTTAGATTTAGTGCTTTTAGAATGTTCTGCATGGTACAGATATTTGTTCAAAATTGTCTTTAATATAAATAAATTGTCTCTAGTTTGACAATTCTTTCTAAAATTAAATTGTTGCTTTGATAATAGGTTATTCATATTTAAGTATGATATTAGCCTAGTGTTTAAAACGTTTGTGAATATTTTTCCATGGCAGCTTGAGATAGTATACTTCTGTAGTTTGCCGGGTTATGTTTTGAAGTGGCTTAATTTAACAGCATTATTATGTTTGACTTTCATGATTCACGCATCATAATTTACACATTTAAAAATAATATTGGATAGTCTCTGTAATTTTTAACATATTATAGAAGATTAAAAACTCCATTTGAAAAATTGTAAAATAATCAACAAAAGAAAGAATTAAGCTATTAAACACAATTTACCGTGACTCAAACAGTAGATTCACAAAACAATTTCAATTTATACTCAAATCAAAACACCACAATATTATAGATGCATTATCATACTGCCTGAAATCTTGTAACAGAATTTAACCAAAATAATTTATTACATTATCAGTTATCTCATTTTATATTTTATTATTAAAAATTGTATTGTAATTTCATGACCTTTTTCTTGAATGACAAAATTAGAAATGTCAATTTTCTGAACGGTTGGAATGAATCTTTTATTATTACAAATTTGGTCTTTTGCCTGAATCGATCCTCGCTATTTTTAATTAATTTTGCCATTAGAGTTTCATCACTATGCTGAATCATATATCTCTCATTGTTTAAGCTCCTCTGATATACCCACAGACAAATTTGTTGCTGCATTAATTGATTTGTTTTCTTTCAGTAGATATTTGAAATAGTTCTCACACTCCTTAGGAGACAAACTACTCACTGATTTGCTTCATTTCACCCAATAGTTTCCAAAATGGTGAAGCATCACCTGTAGAATCTTCAAAATTTTGCATGACTTTAGTTTCTTTCTTTCTTTTTTAATAAGCTTTTTGAACTGCTTTTTTTGAAATAAAATATCTTCCACAGATTACAGGATTATTTGTGTTTTTTTGTAATAATTCAGAGTTGTGGTAGGTCTTTGTGAAGTTTAAAACAATCTTGATTACACCATTTTTATTAGGTCCTTAATTTCTCTTTTTGTAATTTTGAATTTTGTTTTCAACCATTTTTTTGAAGCCAACAATGAAAGAGCCTTGTAGTAACAGACAGCAGCTTCAGTATTATAACTGTAGGTTTTTGTTATGAAATCAGATGTTTTTTTTTTATATTTAAACATTGATAGATAATAACATTGAGATTGGGCAGTGATCTGAGATATTTGTCATGAACCTTAAAATATAGCAACAATGATTTTTGAGGTAATAGTGAAGTCAATGCCAGAACATATACATAAATTTGGAGTGTAGCAAGTGTACATTGAGTTACCTATCATTCTAGCATTTTAGAATTATTAGGTTGTGTTCCAGACACATTTCAATACAATTGATGCCACATTTGTTTGCACTAGGTTTAGGAGTTACATCATAATTGATTCATGTTTTGAGATTATCATTGTTATAGATGGCTGGACTTGGAATGTGGTTATTGTTGTTGTCAACTCGGCCAGCTAGGCTGTCTTCATTTGGTTGCCATGCCAATAGAAATAATCTTCAACTGCTATTCAGAGACAATGGTGTGTGTACAGTTTTAAAAGAATACATTTGTAGCTAAGAATTACTAAACTAAATTTGACCTTGACATTTTCATATACCTTCTTAGTTAGAAATAAAAAAGATGATATGTAATCTTATTCATTGATTTAATTTTATTCATTCTTTGTTTCTATATACTGATAGAAACATGTACTTTTAAAGATGCAATAAAGTTATTATTATGCCACCAAAATCAGGGTGTTGACAAAAAATCATTTATAGTTTACATGTGCACTATTGGGGAGAATGAAATGATAAATTTGATAAGGTGTTTGAAACTAGATCTGCCGATCAATAGCATTTGTGAAGATTGACCTAGTGTTGATCACCCATACATGTAGCTCTTACAGTTCATACTGTGGTCAAAATGTATAAATCTCCAGTTTTGACAATGTGTGTAATACTGACCAAAATGATGTGGGATGACATACACACATTTCAGTAGGGCACTTCTGGCTGACCGCGGTCACATGGAACACAATGTAATTTTGACACTACTGCTTAGTTAATAAATGCTGATCCGGTCATAGCATATACGACTCGATTCTGACTATACTTGTGTACATAATTTCTTAATGAGCCAGTATGATTGAGACAAAACACAATTACTATTTCTCATGGATGAGAAATTGAGATTATCTTTTAAATCATGTGACACAACTTGCTGTGAATAATGTATTAACATACTTGGTATGTTAAATTAGTTAATATTACTACCGGTTTTGTTCATACCCTTTCTGATTTAGATTGCCACATACCATTTATAAATGCCAGGGTATGTGTTATTTCATGTAATCATTCAATGAATCTGTCTAACCATATTCAGAATAAGTAATCATGATCTTGGTATAAAATAAGGCAGATACGAATTAAACCACGGATTAAAGTATTTATTACATTTGTACATACATGTATTATTAATATTTACAAGTTTGTGAGTAATTTTAGTACTTATACTGACTGCAAGAATATGCAAATGAGAAAGTACTTTGATAATTATTTGTTTTTCATCATGTTAGAATGCAAATTAGTCGCGTGCCAGTACGTTTTTTTTGTATTTTGGCGTAAAAAACAGAACATGAGAATGCAATGGTCAACTCAATTCTCAAATTAAACCACTTTGCTACACAGCGCCAAACTTCACGGTCTAGGAGTTAACAAACAATGACAAATGAAATGAGAGTGATGTATTTATTTAAGACGCTTACAATGAAAGTAGTGAGTATTCAATGTACTACAAATGCCTGACAAAACAAAATGAAATGAACCAGGGAAGACAACATTTTTCGCTCTATGCTTGTCACGTGACAGCTGATATTATATCGTTTTTGCACCCATGCAGTCTATGGGATTGAACTTCTTAACAATTATCATTTTAGAGATACAATTGTTGGTGAGAATATGTACATTTTAAATGCTGTTGTTTCACATGATTTGTTGTATTATGATTCGATTAAACTATAACTAGGTTTGATTATTAATCAACATAAAATATATAACAGTGATATTAACTTCCTAATGCACAACTAAATTGGCAAAAGAATCCACATTGTCTAAAATGATAAGTATTGACCAGCAATGACAAATAAATAATATATTGGCAGAGACACAAAACATATACAACCCCAGACAGCATCAACAGTGTTACCCTTGGCAATATTGACAAAAAAACAATGGCATATCATTAGATAAGCAACCTGAAAGAGCAAATCTTTTTCACAGCATGATTCTCTATTTGTCCCATCACAGCGCCATAAACACCCAGTAATCCACTTGAATAGTAATTGAACAAACACATTATTACTTTATTGGTAATTTTTTACAAATTGTATTGATTTTCTAATTTAGCCAAAGATTGTTCTCACTGCAGATGAACTATTGGGATATATTTATTTGCATATTTCTTCATTTATGCTTTAAAGTGGTCACAGGCTCCTTGCAAAGCGTTAATTAGATCAAGAGGATTTTTAATTTTGGATCTGGCATCATCAATATTTTGGTCATGACCACCATCCCTTGGGTAGGCAACAAGTTGTGATAATGCCCTCACAAACATGTGTTATTATTTAAATAGTCACTTTTTGTGTTGTAGGCAATAAGAAAGAAGAAGTATGGTGGTCACATAACAAATCAATATGTTTGGAGGTTGTTTTGTCAATTTTAGAAGCTAGGTTAGAACCAATATTTACCAAATTGTAGAAGACTTCACTGATTTTTCTAGGATTTGAGCAAATATGTTTGGTGCTACCAGCGTAAAGTTTCAGCCTGTCTGGGAGTGACTTATGTCCTTGCTTATTACCAATCAAGTCATTGATGATTCCCATGTTTCACCTATGGTATTTGAAAAACTGGTCTGAGTAATAGCATTTTTCTGCTTTTTCAAGAATTAACAGTTGTCAGTACATTACTATATTTGCAACCTTTTTATATAATTTATGTTTTGCTTTTAAATAATACATTTTTGATTGCTGACGTAAACCCAGGTTAAGAAACTCATTGATGGTAGTTTGCTACCATTAAAAAAATACTCAGAAATCCTCAAAATCCAGCTAAAGGGGTTGGGTTTAATACTGTAATATTCAGAATTCTGAAATTAAAACTATAAGGTCACTAATTTCTCAAAAAAAACGACCTTGAAAATTGATCAAGAGTGCATTTTTTGAATAGATTACAATTGGTCGCTATGGTAGAAATTTTATTCAGTCACCTATGCTAAACAAATTATATATAGTGCTACATTGTATGAGGGCTCAATATGGACATCACAAAAATGGGAGAATTTTGAATATTTCTACAAGTGGTCCATGGAATAATATGCGTAAATTTTTCACCACCTGACTTTCTCACCTAAATTTGTTTGCCCATTTTTATTACATTCTTCAATATTTCTAGAAATGAATCCTAATTTTTTGGGCAACAGACACAAATCTGAGTAAATTTTCAGTTTTTCACTCACAAAATTTGGCTACTTTTGTCCCCATCTTCTAAAGAAAAGAGCAGACTATAAACAGGACTATGTTATTAATAAACTTGTGATGATAAGAGGGAACTGGTGGTGGAATCCTATGCAAAATGTTCAAAAATGGTCAGTTTTTAGATTATTTTGCACATGTTTTCTTGGAAACACATCCTTCTTTCTCTGTAAAAATGGTAAATATGAATAAGCAGCCAGGAAGTAAATACTTTCAAATATTCTATTTGTTGGATCTGAAATATCGGTAGTAATAACACCAGCTTGAGTACAACACAAATTAATATTAGAATAAATTATTCACTGATAAGTGGTTTGATTTTCTCATCAGCCATGATGTATTTATTATTAAACCAACATAATAAATCTGTTTTGAAACAATGTGCCCTTGCTGGCAGTGTTCTATTAGACAATGATCTGACATGAATAACAGTTTTGTTAGAATTAAAATGTTCACTGGATTGTTGCATTTGCATAAGTCAATTCTTAGCTGACCATTTCAGCAATAAGTGGGTCATCATCGGTACTTTAATAATAAAATCTTTATTAACTCAATAATTTAAATGGTATTGATAACATCACTAAAATTATGATCAAAGAAAGCTTAGAAAGAACTCCCGTGTGCTGAGAGTATTGCAGACACATTAAAAATTAATTCAAAATTACTAGTACACGAGATATTGATGGAAAAGCTGAAAACTAATTATGTAGATCAGATAACTAATATGAACAGAACAAAACAAATTTTTAAAACTAGCGCCGAAGGCGCATATTAGTTTTTATGTTTATATAAGAGATTGCATACTTACCTTTGGTTAATGAAATTTTAATTTCATAAACAAATGGGATAATTGCCAATTATCATATATACTGGTTAAATAAAATCGAAATAACAGTGGATAGCTCCCGTAGGGGGCGTCCTTCCCCTGTCATCTGATTTGCATACTTCCAGATCTTTTTGACCACGATATTGATTCGTAGCTATTTATCTGGGGTGGTTTTGGGTGGGAAGGCAAGTATGCAATCTCTTATATAAACATAAAAACTAATATGCGCCTTCGGCGCTAGTTTTAAAAGTTTATTACAGAGTATTGCATACTAACCCCTTTGGTTAATGAAATTTTAATTTCATAAACAAATGGGACAGATTACCAGAGAATATCTCTTGGCAGATAAATACTACCCCACCTGATTATGGAATTGAAAAAATTCCATCCCCCTAACTGTATAACTCCCGCTAACTGAATAATTCCTGCAGTTGCGGGAAGTTACATGCCCTATTGTTTCGTTACAACTTGGCCTGTCACTAGGTAGCCTAACGAGTGTAGGCCCTGTGACTCGGCCACTAGGTCTTTCAGGTAATAAGAGAGAAAAGTGTTGCTAGTTTTCCAGGACCCGGCTGCTAGCACCTGGGTTAAAGAAGCTCCGCTAGCAAATGCCAGTGTATTACCTATGCCTCTTAAGTCATGCATCTTGGCAGTGACTTTGCCTGCCTCTGTGCTCAAATACTTATCACTATAAGCGTGGTAAACTGTCTCTTTTACCCATCTCGCTAACGTGAATTTTGACGCCGCTGAGCTTTGTTTACTTTTTTGGTAACAAACGAACATCGACCTTTGATCCCTTCTGACCCCGGAAGTACGTTTCTTATAATAAGCTAGCGCACGTACCGGACAAAGAATTCTGTCTTGTTTTTCATTGGAAATATTGCTCAGTGCCGGGATAACGATCGGAGTCGCCGTCTCGTGCAGTTTCTGATTTTTTCCTCTGAATTTTACTGATGTCATTAAAATCGCTTTATCGGGATAAAACACCGTAAAATTGTCTTCAAATGACAGAGCGTGTATTTCGCTAACTCGCCTCCCTGAATCGAGTGCTAGCAGAAAAACAGTCTTTTTCGTCCAGTCCTGTAGTGACGCCAATTCCTTCGGTTCGTATGGGAATTGTCGTAGCGCTTCAAGGACTACTGACAAGCTCCATGCAGGTGCTTTATACCTCTCAATGGGGCCCGCCTGTGTAATAAAGCCCTTGAACAGATCGGAGATTGTCGGGTCATCCGAAATGTTTTTGCCTATAGGCTTAGTTTGAGTACAGAGTTGATCGCCAATTTATAGTTTTCTACTGTCCCCGATTTCAACTTTTTTTCATTGATCAAATAAGAAAAAAAACTCCGCTACTTGGGGCAAAGAGGGATAGAGTGGATGTATATCCCCTGCAAGACACCAATTACGAAATTTTTCCCAGTGGTATTGATACAATCCATTTGAGGAATCCCTAAGCCCGGCCGTCGTTTGCGACACTTGGCTTGAAAACCCTTGCGCAATTCTAAATTGCTGGATAGTTTCCACACGTGAAGTTGGTACAGCTCCGGGTTGGTTGGTGTATAACCGCCGGTTTGTGTCAACGTGATTTCTTGTGGCAGGCTTCTCGGATGGTCCGTTAACAGAAACAGCAGTAACGGAAACCAAGTCTGAGACGGCAAGTTCGGTGCCACTAGAATCATGTGCGAGTTCTCCGATTGTTCCAGTTTTTGTAACGTTCGGTGGATCAATGGAAATGGTGGGAATGCGTAACTGAACATTCCGCCCCACTCCATCTGAAGTACGTCCCACGTCAGTGACTGTTTGTCTGGAAAACGCGTCACAAAAACGGGATGTTTTTTGTTTTCCGGTTTTGCAAACAGATCTACCTGGGGTTCCCCCCACATGTCGAACACTAGGTTTACTGCCGTCTGTGACAGCTCCCATTCTGTGTCGTCGTAGGGTTTCCCCCGGGATAGCGAGTCCGCTACACCGTTTTGGACTCCCAGTATATGTTTGCACATCAGCTCGACTTTGTTTTGTGCACACCACTTTAGCACTGCTACAGCATGGTCGTTTAACGACTGTGATTTGGTTCCCCCTTCCTTGTTGAGGTAAGCTACTACAGTCTGATTGTCGGATCTTATTAACACGGCCCGGTTTTTTACCGCTTTTTTGAAGGATTGCAGGGAGAACTGCACCGCTAGCATTTCCAGCCGGTTTGTGTGAAATTTCCTTTGTTTTTCGTTCCACTGACCGTGTGCAATCCCGTCCATGCAGTGCCCTCCCCAGCCCGTCATGGATGCGTCCGTCACCAACGTTACTGTCGGTTTCGCCTTGTCCATGGGAATCCCCGCCGTGAGGTTCTTGAGGTTGCCCCACCATGGAAGTGATTCCAGAAAGGCCGGTGTGAACAGTACCGGTTTTTCGTATTTTATCCCGTCCTTTGATAGTCGCATTTTTAACTGTGCGTCTAACACTAGGCGTTGGATCGGTCTGGACTGTAGTGCCGCTCTCGGTACTAAGCCCCTCATCGAAGTTAACATCCCCACTAGTCGCATTACCTGGCGTAGTGTGGCTTGTTTTTGTTTTAGAAATGATTGTATCATTTTTTGTACATTGTCGATTCTGTGCTGGGCTGGTCGGATCATGCCTTTCTCCGCATCCAGTTCCATGCCCAGAAAGACTATTTTCTGCGTCGGTATTAATTCTGATTTTTCCATATTTATCAGAAAACCTAGCTTTAGCAGTAGACTGACAGTCCGCTCGGTTGATTGACAAATCAGGTTCCGATTTTGATATTTTATCAGCCAGTCGTCTAAGTAGGGGTTGACGTCTGCTGCGTTCTTGTGCAGTAACGCCACCACTGTGCGTAGAACTTTTGTAAACAGAAGTGGGGCTGACGTCAGGCCGAAAGGTAGGACGGTGTACTGATACGTTACACCGTTCACCACGAATCGTAACAAGCGCCTGCTTTCTGTGTGTATTGGTATGTGCAGGTAAGCGTCGGTCAAGTCGAGGGACGTCATCCAGTCCCCTTTTTGAATTGACGCTCTCACTAGTGCCGGAGTTAACATTTTGAACATTTCTTTCTTCACAATTTTGTTCAACTCATTTAAATCCAGCACCAGCCTGTACCCACCGTTGGATTTCTTGACGGGAAATAACCTCGAGATGAAAGAATTTTTTGGGTTTTGTACCCGCTGAATTACCTTTTTTTCGAGTAGTATTTCCATGCTTTCTTTCAGTATTGTTGACTGAGTAGAGCCCGGTTTCCCCGAAATACATGTTCTTTTTTCGCATTTCGGTTCTTTTATCAACGGTATTCGATACCCGTGTGTTATTATCGATATTACATACGGATCGTTTCTTTCCACCGGGGAATACATTTCTGCAGACGCAGTGCCACCGGCGTCGAGGGACTCACCAACCCTCGGTCGCTTGTGGCGGTATACATTGACATCGCCGATTTCTCCATTTCCCCCTGGAGTGAATGCGGCGTTATATCCCCATTTAACGTCCTTCCCCCTTTTTTTCCAACCTGGAGGGGAGTAGGGACTCTGCCTTACGGGTTTCTGTTTTTTCACCGGTCGATGCGTCATTCTCCCTAGGTCCACGCATTCGGTCGGTTGTTTGTTTATACGATCGCCCACCGACCTGAGGTGCGGCCGACCGTGTTTTTGTTGTTGTGCACGATTGAGTTCCCGCCATCCTGGGCACTGAACAAAATCGCTTAATGCACGATGTTTTGCACGACTTGGTTCCCGCCGACCTGGGCACTGAACCGAATCGTTTAATGCAAGTGGTATATGTGTAAGGGGGTCTGTGGTTTGATTTGTTTGACAAAAATACTCGGAGACTTGAGTAATATTTGACATGTTTAATTGCACCTTGTTTTGATACATTACCATATTTGCTGACGTATAGTCAGGAAGACTTTTTAGTGTTACCAGTCTGTTTCGAGAATTGTTTATTCTGTCGCTGCTGGTCTCCACTTTTTCCTTTTGCCTGATTCAGGTTTGCCTTTGCGTTTCCCTTGGGCTGACCCGTAGTAGCTTGGTTAACTGGCTTCGCCTTGGTCGCGATGCTCTGCTTGTTATTAGCGGCTTGCTTGGCTTTAAAGGCGCCTTCGATCATCACACGATTAAATTTTGCCGCTGCTTTCTCATCCAACTTAGAATTCACAGCGCTGAGTTTTCAGTCGAATAATTTGGTCCCTCTGAAATCGATCGTCGCCAATTCGTTCTTGATTTCAGCGTTGGCGGCTGTCTTTAGCATAGCGGACCAAACTGCTGCACGGCGAGAGTGTTGAATAGTCGCTCGTAACTGGAGATGACTCTGTATTATGTCAGCGTCGACGACGTTAGTAGCGACCATGCTTTCTTTCAGTATTGTTGACTGAGTAGAGCCCGGTTTCCCCGAAATACATGTTCTTTTTTCGCATTTCGGTTCTTTTATCAACGGTATTCGATACCCGTGTGTTATTATCGATATCACATACGGATCGTTTCTTTCCACCGGGGAATACATTTCTGCAGACGCAGTGCCACCGGCGTCGAGGGACTCACCAACCCTCGGTCGCTTGTGGCGGTATACATTGACATCGCCGATTTCTCCATTTCCCCCTGGAGTGAATGCGGCGTTATATCCCCGTTTAACGTCCTGTCCCCCTTTTTTTCCAATCTGGAGGGGAGTAGGGACTCTGCCTTACGGGTTTCTGTTTTTTCACCGGTCGATGCGTCATTCTCCCTAGGTCCACGCATTCGGCCGGTTGTTTGTTTATACGATCGCCCACCGACCTGAGGTGCGGCCGACCGTGTTTTTGTTGTTGTGCACGATTGAGTTCCCGCCATCCTGGGCACTGAACAAAATCGCTTAATGCACGATGTTTTGCACGACTTGGTTCCCGCCGACCTGGGCACTGAACCGAATCGTTTAATGCAAGTGGTATATGTGTAAGGGGGTCTGTGGTTTGATTTGTTTGACAAAAATACTCGGAGACTTGAGTAATATTTGACATGTTTAATCGCACCTTGTTTTGATACATTACCATATTTGCTGACGTATAGTCAGGAAGACTTTTTAGTGTTACCAGTCTGTTTCGAGAATTGTTTATTCTGTCGCTGCTGGTCTCCACTTTTTCCTTTTGTCTGATTCGGGTTTGCCTTTGCGTTTCCCTTGGGCTGACCCGTAGTAGCTTGGTTAACTGGCTTCGCCTTGGTCGCGATGCTCTGCTTGTTATTAGCGGCTTGCTTGGCTTTAAAGGCGCCTTCGATCATCACACTGTTAACTTTTGCCGCTGCTTTCTCATCCAACTTAGAATTCACAGCGCTGAGTTTTCCGTCGAATAATTTGGTCCCTCTGAAATCGATCGTCGCCAATTCGTTCTTGATTTCAGCGTTGGCGACTGTCTTTAGCATAGCGGACCAAACTGCTGCACGGCGAGAGTGTTGAATAGTCGCTCGTAACTGGAGGTGACTCTGTATTATGTCAGCGTCGACGACGTTAGTAGCGACCAACAGCGGCTCTAATGTGCTAAACAGTTCATCCTTGGTGATGTTGCCTGTTTTGAATTTCGCTAACTGAATTTGTGTAGTAGTAGTGAAAAATTCCCTATGGCTTAATGCAAGAGAAGTGTCCCAAACGTTGTTTTCCAATCTACATAGCGTTGACTGGGACAGGCAATACGGGATGTAAACTTGTGGTTTGCCGAGTGGATGTTTCGTTATACTTCCTTCGGCGACCATTTCCCGGACGCATGGCTCCAGTTCTGGTGGTTGTATGCCGAGAGGTCGTTCGTGCAGGCTGGCGTCGGTACCGACCGGTGTTTTCCACTCATCAGCGGGCGGTATAACTTTTTGGTAGCGTCTGCTCCAATCATCCCGGTTAGTCCCCAAGAAGTCGTCCTTGATGGCTGTAGCGGTTTTCTCGGTAACTTCACGATCCCTTTTGCCTCCTCCGATCACGCGTTGTGTTATAGCAGCGCCCTGTGTCAGTCGGGGAGACCATGGTAGCATTGCTGAAGTCTCAAAAGTGTCCTTTTTCCGCTGACACTCCATGCTTTTGGTGGTACCTCTTCGTCTACTGGGTTTTCCAAAACTTTAATTTTTCTGGTCAGTAGATCCACCTTGTTCTGTAAATGAGCTATAACACTTTGCTCATTGTCAGTCTCCTTTGGACGTTTTTGGCTGGGTTCGTCTGCCAATAGTTCGTCCTCAGCGTTGGTAGGTACCGATGAAACCGAAGATTCCTCCAAATGACGTTTTTTTGGATTTCTTCTTTCCTGATTTTCCCGTTGACTTGCGTAGGCGGGAATCCCAGTTCCAAGTTTCTATTGGCCGGGCGAAGCAAACACCGCAGTTGATGTGCCCATTACATTTTCTGCCACATGGAATGCAAATACGGTGATCATCGTAAGTGAGCATCGATATATGGCACTCTTCACACTTTCGTCCGAAAGTGTTTGAATCCGAAGTGCTGGGATGAACGGTGTTCAACTCTCCGGTATCCATATTTTCCGCCATCTTGAAACTGAAGGCGGGCTTTTGAGTTTCGTTACTAAAACTACAATTTTTTACTCAAGGTGACTAAGTACGAAGTTCTTGATGTCCACAAGAGCTTCCTGACACACTAATAGTTCGGTGGCAGTGTTGATGGGTGGTAACAATGTATTTCCACCGCAAAAACAATGATATTTTGGCAAGCCCAAATTTCAACCGTGAATCAATCTCGTGGTTAAAAATGGAAGTATGCAAATCAGATGACAGGGGAAGGACGCCCCCTACGGGAGCTATCCACTGTTATTTCGATTTTATTTAACCAGTATATATGATAATTGGCAATTATCCCATTTGTTTATGAAATTAAAATTTCATTAACCAAAGGGGTTAGTATGCAATACTCTGTAATAAACATGAATTATTATGCTAATTAGAGAATTAATATGAACAAATTTTAACCCAAAATTAATCACGTCTGTCTATTGTCCTAGAGCATTTATGTACCAAATTTTATTCAAATGTGATGATCAGTAATTGAGATATCAGTGTTAATTAATTATGTTAATTAGGTGATTAATAAGTATAAATATTTACCAAAAACTTATTGGGTCTCTGCATAGTTCCTTTTAAAAGTTTCATTAAAACCCAATTCGTGGTTCTTTATATATCAGTGGAACATTATGCAAATTAGGTAAATAAAATTAAATTAAAACTAATCAGGTCTCTGCATAGTCCTAGAAGATCTATGTAGCAAGTCTCATTGAAATGTGAAGATTAGTACTCGAGATATCAGTGGAAAAGCCGAAAATTGATTAATCATTATGCAAATTAGGTAATTAATATTGCACAGATTTTTACCCAAAACTAATCAAATCAAATCTGCGCATTAGTTTGGAGCATCCATGTGCCAAGTTTCAACAAAATCCAATGAGTGGTTCTTTAGATATCAGTGGAACAGTCATGGAACAGCTAAAATCAGCTAATTATCATGTAAATTAGGTAATTAATATGCATGGATTTTTACCAAAACCTAATCAAATCTGCGCATTGGCCCAGAGCATCTATGCACCAAGTTTCATCAAAAATCAATGTATGGTTCTTGAGATATCAGTGGAACAGACACACACACACAGACACACTAACTGCAAAGACTCCTTTTTTGTGCTTAGCACACGGGAGTCAAAAAGTAATGACACTATCAAGAATAATGATGATAGTAAAGCATAAAAGTATGTTGATTGGGTGATAAGGAAATCAGAAAATAGCTTAGAGCTAGTTGAATCTTATTTTTTGAAAATGAGGGCTATTTGCATTAGTCATTAAAAATTAACATTTAAGGCATTTGGGTGAAAAAAATTTGCCTGCTTTGAACGATTTTAGCCAATATCAAAACAAACCACCCTTTTGTCAATAATGATTTAGTTGCTGAACAGCACTTTCATCTAATGACTAGAATATTGGATATTTTAAAAACATTGCACAATATTGGCTCTTGTAAAGGAGTGATTTTGGAGAAAGGAAAAAATTAAATATGCCGACTGAATACCTATCATGATAAGTACATGACTTCGGCATATGTCGACTGGATACCCTTCATGACGAGAACATGATTTCGGCATATACCAACTGGATACCTTTCATGATGAGAACATGATTTCGGCATATGCCAACTGGATACCCTTCATGATGAGAACATAATTTTGGCATATGCCAACTGGATACCTTTCATGATGAGAACATGATTTCGGCATATGCCAACTGGATACCCTTCATGATGAGAACATAATTTTGGCATATGCCAACTGGATACCCTTCATGATGAGAACATAATTTTGGCATATGCCAACTGGATACCTTTCATGATGAGAACATGATTTCGGCACATGCCAACTGGATACCCTTAATGATGAGCCGATAAATCTAAGCCATGCCACGAAATACTAGTAAGACGTCTTTTGCAATAAAAGTTTTATAATCACAGTCCATCTTGACACTTTCCTATCGTTAACACGTTAATTATTATGTGAGACTGAAATCAACTACGAAATATAAACTCTGAGACTATTGATCACCTTGACCATGAACTATACTGTGATTTATGATGAAATTTATGTTATTATCACAGACTCACTTTCAATTTATCAAAAAACATTGGGTATGATTCTGTGGTCTAGGAGTGGGGTGTTTGTGAAGAATTCACTAGACTTTTAGTTTAGTAGAAATATGTGGGCAAAAGGTTTAACGTTCTAACCATTGTTAAGTCATGATTTAGTATAGGTTACTGTAAGTAATTTATCTTGAAACACGGTGCATTGTGGGGCTTAGATTTAGAGGAAAATGTTAAATAAATAAAACTCTTGGCAAAGACTATAATTTTTTTTAAATAAAATTGCCAGCATTCAACCATCTCGAATTGGGTCATCAAATGAGTTTACATACATGTGACATGTGTGAAATTGTAACATCATCAAGCCAGGCATATATCTGGATATATAGGTACAGATTCACAGAGGTAAATCTATCCCCATTTTTGGATTCCAATTAAATGGTATTTTACAATGTGGTCATATGTAACTGCATTGTTTTTATGAAATCGAAATCGATGGGGTGGGTACTCAAAGTCAGACTGGGTACAACTGCTGAGGTATTGCCTTTCAAAAAAAAACGCTAAACACGAACTTACTTTTGTAAAATTATACCCTTGTTCAAGTGCAGAAACTTAAAATAGATACCTTACATGTATATACATACTAAAATCATACTGTTTCCAAGTCAAGGTAACATGAATTCATGAAATTCTTTTTTTCACACTTGACTACCCTAACACTGTAAATGCATCAAATAACTAAATAACACCTGTTTTTAAGAGTTTTTATACTTCAGCTTGCGTACTATATTTTATTCAGAACCCCCCGACTATACCTTATCACTTCATTATCAATAAACATGAAATACCAGCAAATCATTTGCACCCAAAGCCCATGACTTTACATTAAACATGCTGGGATGTTAATGCGTACAAAATGATTCCTTGACAGGGAAATTATAATTCAGCAGTTTGTGAATAATAGGACATAAAAATAAAATTCAAGGTTTTTGGACCTTTTTTACATTCATATGCATGTACATATACATGGTTGTGAGAGCAATGATTGTATGGGGAGGGGGTATGACATTGTCACATGCAAAGTTTCAGGCTTGGGTGGCTTAGATGATTGGGTACACATGCCTGCACATTATTTCTCAACATTAAACCACTAATTTTTTTTATGTTATCACAATTTACTTGTGACCTTTAACATTGCTTTCACAACAAACATACATTCATTGAACATCACCAGTATACTCACTTTGTCGACAGCAGTGATATTAGCACCATGTTTTAATAACAACTCTGCAACAGGTGTATGTCCATCCACTGCAGCCAAATGTAATGGAGTATTCTGAAACTGGAAAACAAATATAATGAAGAGTACAACATGAATATCTAATGCATGCTGTAGATGATTTGGTCAGCACAAACATGATTTATTCATTTATCATTGTAGAAATCTAGGCCATGTCATGCAATGACTGAATAAGCTTGTAATACCTGGTTCATTGACCTGTACTCGTACTCAGAACAGAAACAGTACATATTTCCAACATTTTGTATTGCCCCATTCACTTGCACACATGAGAAAATGCACTACAAGTTTTCATGATTTTTCTATTCATAGGAGTAATAATGACTATTATTTTAATTCATTAATATTGGGCATCAACTTGGCCAATGGTAGATTTGTAATAAAGAAAGAAACCATGTGTAATTATAATTAATTTTCTGGCAAGTAAAGGAGAACTATGGATATATTATTGGTACATGTATGTACATTTTTCAACAACATTGAATGCAATGGAGAGTTCAATGACCAGGAAAATGAAAAAAATATCAAGAAAGCAAGCTGCTCTCTGATTGGTCTGACATTTGGGTTAGATAGCCAATCTTGAGATTAATTGGCAGTTGACAGATTGGGTGAATAGGGCACCCAATATCATACATGTGACATGGACAACTTGAGCCATCTGAATATAATAACGATAATAATATTTTTCAACATAATAATATTATTCAACACGAAAATCTACTCCATGTATGGTTGTAAAACAAAAACAGAAATAATACTTCACGCAACTAATATCACAAATAGCACATTAAATACATATAATTATAGAACGAGGAAAAAACATAAGCTAATGTTATTGTTTAGGACAAAGCAAAACTGAAATACAGTTAACTCTACCAAAATCATGAATAAAACATTGAATAAATGTAACTAAGAATGGAAGAAAAAACATGGAAATTAGTATAACAATAAAACTACTAAACATGCCATTGCATTAAAACTACCTGCAGACTAATTTGATGGAGTTGCTATGTTCCATCTCTTAAGTTCATACTTGTATGTATGAATTGTGCAGTTTATATTCCTGCAAAGCTTGTCATAATTAATCAAAATTTATCTTCTTCGTTCATTTTCAAGAAGTCAGATTTTTTGTCCTGTATATATTTAAATAATTTATTACGGGGTACGTCATATTTACTGCATCCTATTAAGAAACGGTACTCGTCTTCAATTTCATCATCTGTGCAGAGTTTACATATTCTTTCGTTTCTAGGAATTTTCTTTTGTCCAGCCAGTCTCAATGAGTAGTTTATGGTCAGAAATTCTAAATTTGCAAAAAGATCGCCTTAATTTTAATTTTTTTATATCATTTAAATAATTTTAGTCTCAACTAATATTTTATTATCTGTGTTTTAATTTTTATGTTCAATCGGTATCTACCCAGCTCTCCAAGAATAACATTTTTTGTTGCATTTTTACTGACACCTAAAAGAAATCTACAGAATGCAAACTGTACACTTTCTATAATGTTACTATGTTTTGCTGATTCTTCTCCCCATACTTCACACCCATAATTAATAATTGGTACAATTAATTTATCAAATAAATTCAATGCTGTGCTAATTTTATAATCGGAAAATGCTAATAAAGACTGCTTTAACGGAAATATTGTTTTCATAGCTTTCTCTTTTAAAGTATTGGACGCAGTTTTGAATTTTCCATTTGGTGTGAAAACTATACCCAGGTACATGTAATTAAAACTATCTACTGTGACAATTTCATTTCCCTCATAAAACACTTATTTCCTATTTAATGTATGATTTCTTTTATTGAATACCATTAATTTAGTTTTATTTAGGCTTACTGATAATTTGCCAGTGCATCTATACTGCACTGCATACCTTCCTGGGTCTGTGATAAGATTAGGACGTCATCAGCAAACAAAACGCAGTTTAGTTTTTGGCTGTTTAGTTCATGGGGCTTGCCATTTGCAGATTGTATTTTCTCCGGCATGTCATTAATGAACAAACTAAATAAAGTTGGACTTGTATTAGAGCCTTGTTTTACCCCCATTAAATGAATCAAATTCATTTGTGAGCCCTTTATTTGATTTTACCTTGTAGGATATCCCACTATACATATTTTTTATGAGATTGTGAATATTTCCGGTGATACCATATTTTTGCAATTTCCAATATAATCCAATATGCATTATTCAAGTTTTGTGTGTGCTTTCAATTAGTACATGCCACATTAAATCATGATTCGTGCTCTGATAAATTATGATTGAAACTCAGAAACTCTGACTCGGCTCTGTGTGGCAACTCGACCCTTTTTTGTTATAATACCAACTGAGAACTAGTTATCCACAATTTTGGATTGGGTATTAAAAAAGAAACACAAGCTCTAAATATTGATAAATGAAACATCTTACATGTATATATTTTCTTTGATTCAAAGTTGCATTCACATATACCATATTCTGTATAAAACCTCAGACCTTCACTGTAAGTATCATATTAAAACATTTTGGATTTCATATGGTTTATTAGATATCTTATTCAACAGAACTCTAAAATCAAATTTAAAGATGCCTCTTAAAATAAACATGGTTTTATTTTATAGTGATTAGACACCACGTCATTAGCTGTACTATACAAATTACCTTGTTTTACACAACAGTTTTATCAGGGCCCAGAAACTTGAGCCAGCAAAAATTGTCTAAGGCCTTGCAAAAAAAATGTTTCTAACCAAATTTAAAATGGGTGTCAAAAGTTCACTCGAAGTCAATGAAACATGCATAAATTTTATTAGATTTCTTGGCCTTAGATTTAGTGCTTTTAGAATGTTCTGCATGGTACAGATATTTGTTCAAAATTGTCTTTAATATAAATAAATTGTCTCTAGTTTGACAATTCTTTCTAAAATTAAATTGTTGCTTTGATAATAGGTTATTCATATTTAAGTATGATATTAGCCTAGTGTTTAAAACGTTTGTGAATATTTTTCCATGGCAGCTTGAGATAGTATACTTCTGTAGTTTGCCGGGTTATGTTTTGAAGTGGCTTAATTTAACAGCATTATTATGTTTGACTTTCATGATTCACGCATCATAATTTACACATTTAAAAATAATATTGGATAGTCTCTGTAATTTTTAACATATTATAGAAGATTAAAAACTCCATTTGAAAAATTGTAAAATAATCAACAAAAGAAAGAATTAAGCTATTAAACACAATTTACCGTGACTCAAACAGTAGATTCACAAAACAATTTCAATTTATACTCAAATCAAAACACCACAATATTATAGATGCATTATCATACTGCCTGAAATCTTGTAACAGAATTTAACCAAAATAATTT
Organism: Saccoglossus kowalevskii; assembly: GCF_978046115.1. Lineage (NCBI taxonomy): Eukaryota > Metazoa > Hemichordata > Enteropneusta > Harrimaniidae > Saccoglossus > Saccoglossus kowalevskii. Next base: position 17,575,936 of record NC_140660.1, on the reverse strand, counting down.
ATTACATTATCAGTTATCTCATTTTATATTTTATTATTAAAAATTGTATTGTAATTTCATGACCTTTTTCTTGAATGACAAAATTAGAAATGTCAATTTTCTGAACGGTTGGAATGAATCTTTTATTATTACAAATTTGGTCTTTTGCCTGAATCGATCCTCGCTATTTTTAATTAATTTTGCCATTAGAGTTTCATCACTATGCTGAATCATATATCTCTCATTGTTTAAGCTCCTCTGATATACCCACAGACAAATTTGTTGCTGCATTAATTGATTTGTTTTCTTTCAGTAGATATTTGAAATAGTTCTCACACTCCTTAGGAGACAAACTACTCACTGATTTGCTTCATTTCACCCAATAGTTTCCAAAATGGTGAAGCATCACCTGTAGAATCTTCAAAATTTTGCATGACTTTAGTTTCTTTCTTTCTTTTTTAATAAGCTTTTTGAACTGCTTTTTTTGAAATAAAATATCTTCCACAGATTACAGGATTATTTGTGTTTTTTTGTAATAATTCAGAGTTGTGGTAGGTCTTTGTGAAGTTTAAAACAATCTTGATTACACCATTTTTATTAGGTCCTTAATTTCTCTTTTTGTAATTTTGAATTTTGTTTTCAACCATTTTTTTGAAGCCAACAATGAAAGAGCCTTGTAGTAACAGACAGCAGCTTCAGTATTATAACTGTAGGTTTTTGTTATGAAATCAGATGTTTTTTTTTTATATTTAAACATTGATAGATAATAACATTGAGATTGGGCAGTGATCTGAGATATTTGTCATGAACCTTAAAATATAGCAACAATGATTTTTGAGGTAATAGTGAAGTCAATGCCAGAACATATACATAAATTTGGAGTGTAGCAAGTGTACATTGAGTTACCTATCATTCTAGCATTTTAGAATTATTAGGTTGTGTTCCAGACACATTTCAATACAATTGATGCCACATTTGTTTGCACTAGGTTTAGGAGTTACATCATAATTGATTCATGTTTTGAGATTATCATTGTTATAGATGGCTGGACTTGGAATGTGGTTATTGTTGTTGTCAACTCGGCCAGCTAGGCTGTCTTCATTTGGTTGCCATGCCAATAGAAATAATCTTCAACTGCTATTCAGAGACAATGGTGTGTGTACAGTTTTAAAAGAATACATTTGTAGCTAAGAATTACTAAACTAAATTTGACCTTGACATTTTCATATACCTTCTTAGTTAGAAATAAAAAAGATGATATGTAATCTTATTCATTGATTTAATTTTATTCATTCTTTGTTTCTATATACTGATAGAAACATGTACTTTTAAAGATGCAATAAAGTTATTATTATGCCACCAAAATCAGGGTGTTGACAAAAAATCATTTATAGTTTACATGTGCACTATTGGGGAGAATGAAATGATAAATTTGATAAGGTGTTTGAAACTAGATCTGCCGATCAATAGCATTTGTGAAGATTGACCTAGTGTTGATCACCCATACATGTAGCTCTTACAGTTCATACTGTGGTCAAAATGTATAAATCTCCAGTTTTGACAATGTGTGTAATACTGACCAAAATGATGTGGGATGACATACACACATTTCAGTAGGGCACTTCTGGCTGACCGCGGTCACATGGAACACAATGTAATTTTGACACTACTGCTTAGTTAATAAATGCTGATCCGGTCATAGCATATACGACTCGATTCTGACTATACTTGTGTACATAATTTCTTAATGAGCCAGTATGATTGAGACAAAACACAATTACTATTTCTCATGGATGAGAAATTGAGATTATCTTTTAAATCATGTGACACAACTTGCTGTGAATAATGTATTAACATACTTGGTATGTTAAATTAGTTAATATTACTACCGGTTTTGTTCATACCCTTTCTGATTTAGATTGCCACATACCATTTATAAATGCCAGGGTATGTGTTATTTCATGTAATCATTCAATGAATCTGTCTAACCATATTCAGAATAAGTAATCATGATCTTGGTATAAAATAAGGCAGATACGAATTAAACCACGGATTAAAGTATTTATTACATTTGTACATACATGTATTATTAATATTTACAAGTTTGTGAGTAATTTTAGTACTTATACTGACTGCAAGAATATGCAAATGAGAAAGTACTTTGATAATTATTTGTTTTTCATCATGTTAGAATGCAAATTAGTCGCGTGCCAGTACGTTTTTTTTGTATTTTGGCGTAAAAAACAGAACATGAGAATGCAATGGTCAACTCAATTCTCAAATTAAACCACTTTGCTACACAGCGCCAAACTTCACGGTCTAGGAGTTAACAAACAATGACAAATGAAATGAGAGTGATGTATTTATTTAAGACGCTTACAATGAAAGTAGTGAGTATTCAATGTACTACAAATGCCTGACAAAACAAAATGAAATGAACCAGGGAAGACAACATTTTTCGCTCTATGCTTGTCACGTGACAGCTGATATTATATCGTTTTTGCACCCATGCAGTCTATGGGATTGAACTTCTTAACAATTATCATTTTAGAGATACAATTGTTGGTGAGAATATGTACATTTTAAATGCTGTTGTTTCACATGATTTGTTGTATTATGATTCGATTAAACTATAACTAGGTTTGATTATTAATCAACATAAAATATATAACAGTGATATTAACTTCCTAATGCACAACTAAATTGGCAAAAGAATCCACATTGTCTAAAATGATAAGTATTGACCAGCAATGACAAATAAATAATATATTGGCAGAGACACAAAACATATACAACCCCAGACAGCATCAACAGTGTTACCCTTGGCAATATTGACAAAAAAACAATGGCATATCATTAGATAAGCAACCTGAAAGAGCAAATCTTTTTCACAGCATGATTCTCTATTTGTCCCATCACAGCGCCATAAACACCCAGTAATCCACTTGAATAGTAATTGAACAAACACATTATTACTTTATTGGTAATTTTTTACAAATTGTATTGATTTTCTAATTTAGCCAAAGATTGTTCTCACTGCAGATGAACTATTGGGATATATTTATTTGCATATTTCTTCATTTATGCTTTAAAGTGGTCACAGGCTCCTTGCAAAGCGTTAATTAGATCAAGAGGATTTTTAATTTTGGATCTGGCATCATCAATATTTTGGTCATGACCACCATCCCTTGGGTAGGCAACAAGTTGTGATAATGCCCTCACAAACATGTGTTATTATTTAAATAGTCACTTTTTGTGTTGTAGGCAATAAGAAAGAAGAAGTATGGTGGTCACATAACAAATCAATATGTTTGGAGGTTGTTTTGTCAATTTTAGAAGCTAGGTTAGAACCAATATTTACCAAATTGTAGAAGACTTCACTGATTTTTCTAGGATTTGAGCAAATATGTTTGGTGCTACCAGCGTAAAGTTTCAGCCTGTCTGGGAGTGACTTATGTCCTTGCTTATTACCAATCAAGTCATTGATGATTCCCATGTTTCACCTATGGTATTTGAAAAACTGGTCTGAGTAATAGCATTTTTCTGCTTTTTCAAGAATTAACAGTTGTCAGTACATTACTATATTTGCAACCTTTTTATATAATTTATGTTTTGCTTTTAAATAATACATTTTTGATTGCTGACGTAAACCCAGGTTAAGAAACTCATTGATGGTAGTTTGCTACCATTAAAAAAATACTCAGAAATCCTCAAAATCCAGCTAAAGGGGTTGGGTTTAATACTGTAATATTCAGAATTCTGAAATTAAAACTATAAGGTCATTAATTTCTCAAAAAAAACGACCTTGAAAATTGATCAAGAGTGCATTTTTTGAATAGATTACAATTGGTCGCTATGGTAGAAATTTTATTCAGTCACCTATGCTAAACAAATTATATATAGTGCTACATTGTATGAGGGCTCAATATGGACATCACAAAAATGGGAGAATTTTGAATATTTCTACAAGTGGTCCATGGAATAATATGCGTAAATTTTTCACCACCTGACTTTCTCACCTAAATTTGTTTGCCCATTTTTATTACATTCTTCAATATTTCTAGAAATGAATCCTAATTTTTTGGGCAACAGACACAAATCTGAGTAAATTTTCAGTTTTTCACTCACAAAATTTGGCTACTTTTGTCCCCATCTTCTAAAGAAAAGAGCAGACTATAAACAGGACTATGTTATTAATAAACTTGTGATGATAAGAGGGAACTGGTGGTGGAATCCTATGCAAAATGTTCAAAAATGGTCAGTTTTTAGATTATTTTGCACATGTTTTCTTGGAAACACATCCTTCTTTCTCTGTAAAAATGGTAAATATGAATAAGCAGCCAGGAAGTAAATACTTTCAAATATTCTATTTGTTGGATCTGAAATATCGGTAGTAATAACACCAGCTTGAGTACAACACAAATTAATATTAGAATAAATTATTCACTGATAAGTGGTTTGATTTTCTCATCAGCCATGATGTATTTATTATTAAACCAACATAATAAATCTGTTTTGAAACAATGTGCCCTTGCTGGCAGTGTTCTATTAGACAATGATCTGACATGAATAACAGTTTTGTTAGAATTAAAATGTTCACTGGATTGTTGCATTTGCATAAGTCAATTCTTAGCTGACCATTTCAGCAATAAGTGGGTCATCATCGGTACTTTAATAATAAAATCTTTATTAACTCAATAATTTAAATGGTATTGATAACATCACTAAAATTATGATCAAAGAAAGCTTAGAAAGAACTCCCGTGTGCTGAGAGTATTGCAGACACATTAAAAATTAATTCAAAATTACTAGTACACGAGATATTGATGGAAAAGCTGAAAACTAATTATGTAGATCAGATAACTAATATGAACAGAACAAAACAAATTTTTAAAACTAGCGCCGAAGGCGCATATTAGTTTTTATGTTTATATAAGAGATTGCATACTTACCTTTGGTTAATGAAATTTTAATTTCATAAACAAATGGGATAATTGCCAATTATCATATATACTGGTTAAATAAAATCGAAATAACAGTGGATAGCTCCCGTAGGGGGCGTCCTTCCCCTGTCATCTGATTTGCATACTTCCAGATCTTTTTGACCACGATATTGATTCGTAGCTATTTATCTGGGGTGGTTTTGGGTGGGAAGGCAAGTATGCAATCTCTTATATAAACATAAAAACTAATATGCGCCTTCGGCGCTAGTTTTAAAAGTTTATTACAGAGTATTGCATACTAACCCCTTTGGTTAATGAAATTTTAATTTCATAAACAAATGGGACAGATTACCAGAGAATATCTCTTGGCAGATAAATACTACCCCACCTGATTATGGAATTGAAAAAATTCCATCCCCCTAACTGTATAACTCCCGCTAACTGAATAATTCCTGCAGTTGCGGGAAGTTACATGCCCTATTGTTTCGTTACAACTTGGCCTGTCACTAGGTAGCCTAACGAGTGTAGGCCCTGTGACTCGGCCACTAGGTCTTTCAGGTAATAAGAGAGAAAAGTGTTGCTAGTTTTCCAGGACCCGGCTGCTAGCACCTGGGTTAAAGAAGCTCCGCTAGCAAATGCCAGTGTATTACCTATGCCTCTTAAGTCATGCATCTTGGCAGTGACTTTGCCTGCCTCTGTGCTCAAATACTTATCACTATAAGCGTGGTAAACTGTCTCTTTTACCCATCTCGCTAACGTGAATTTTGACGCCGCTGAGCTTTGTTTACTTTTTTGGTAACAAACGAACATCGACCTTTGATCCCTTCTGACCCCGGAAGTACGTTTCTTATAATAAGCTAGCGCACGTACCGGACAAAGAATTCTGTCTTGTTTTTCATTGGAAATATTGCTCAGTGCCGGGATAACGATCGGAGTCGCCGTCTCGTGCAGTTTCTGATTTTTTCCTCTGAATTTTACTGATGTCATTAAAATCGCTTTATCGGGATAAAACACCGTAAAATTGTCTTCAAATGACAGAGCGTGTATTTCGCTAACTCGCCTCCCTGAATCGAGTGCTAGCAGAAAAACAGTCTTTTTCGTCCAGTCCTGTAGTGACGCCAATTCCTTCGGTTCGTATGGGAATTGTCGTAGCGCTTCAAGGACTACTGACAAGCTCCATGCAGGTGCTTTATACCTCTCAATGGGGCCCGCCTGTGTAATAAAGCCCTTGAACAGATCGGAGATTGTCGGGTCATCCGAAATGTTTTTGCCTATAGGCTTAGTTTGAGTACAGAGTTGATCGCCAATTTATAGTTTTCTACTGTCCCCGATTTCAACTTTTTTTCATTGATCAAATAAGAAAAAAAACTCCGCTACTTGGGGCAAAGAGGGATAGAGTGGATGTATATCCCCTGCAAGACACCAATTACGAAATTTTTCCCAGTGGTATTGATACAATCCATTTGAGGAATCCCTAAGCCCGGCCGTCGTTTGCGACACTTGGCTTGAAAACCCTTGCGCAATTCTAAATTGCTGGATAGTTTCCACACGTGAAGTTGGTACAGCTCCGGGTTGGTTGGTGTATAACCGCCGGTTTGTGTCAACGTGATTTCTTGTGGCAGGCTTCTCGGATGGTCCGTTAACAGAAACAGCAGTAACGGAAACCAAGTCTGAGACGGCAAGTTCGGTGCCACTAGAATCATGTGCGAGTTCTCCGATTGTTCCAGTTTTTGTAACGTTCGGTGGATCAATGGAAATGGTGGGAATGCGTAACTGAACATTCCGCCCCACTCCATCTGAAGTACGTCCCACGTCAGTGACTGTTTGTCTGGATAACGCGTCACAAAAACGGGATGTTTTTTGTTTTCCGGTTTTGCAAACAGATCTACCTGGGGTTCCCCCCACATGTCGAACACTAGGTTTACTGCCGTCTGTGACAGCTCCCATTCTGTGTCGTCGTAGGGTTTCCCCCGGGATAGCGAGTCCGCTACACCGTTTTGGACTCCCAGTATATGTTTGCACATCAGCTCGACTTTGTTTTGTGCACACCACTTTAGCACTGCTACAGCATGGTCGTTTAACGACTGTGATTTGGTTCCCCCTTCCTTGTTGAGGTAAGCTACTACAGTCTGATTGTCGGATCTTATTAACACGGCCCGGTTTTTTACCGCTTTTTTGAAGGATTGCAGGGAGAACTGCACCGCTAGCATTTCCAGCCGGTTTGTGTGAAATTTCCTTTGTTTTTCGTTCCACTGACCGTGTGCAATCCCGTCCATGCAGTGCCCTCCCCAGCCCGTCATGGATGCGTCCGTCACCAACGTTACTGTCGGTTTCGCCTTGTCCATGGGAATCCCCGCCGTGAGGTTCTTGAGGTTGCCCCACCATGGAAGTGATTCCAGAAAGGCCGGTGTGAACAGTACCGGTTTTTCGTATTTTATCCCGTCCTTTGATAGTCGCATTTTTAACTGTGCGTCTAACACTAGGCGTTGGATCGGTCTGGACTGTAGTGCCGCTCTCGGTACTAAGCCCCTCATCGAAGTTAACATCCCCACTAGTCGCATTACCTGGCGTAGTGTGGCTTGTTTTTGTTTTAGAAATGATTGTATCATTTTTTGTACATTGTCGATTCTGTGCTGGGCTGGTCGGATCATGCCTTTCTCCGCATCCAGTTCCATGCCCAGAAAGACTATTTTCTGCGTCGGTATTAATTCTGATTTTTCCATATTTATCAGAAAACCTAGCTTTAGCAGTAGACTGACAGTCCGCTCGGTTGATTGACAAATCAGGTTCCGATTTTGATATTTTATCAGCCAGTCGTCTAAGTAGGGGTTGACGTCTGCTGCGTTCTTGTGCAGTAACGCCACCACTGTGCGTAGAACTTTTGTAAACAGAAGTGGGGCTGACGTCAGGCCGAAAGGTAGGACGGTGTACTGATACGTTACACCGTTCACCACGAATCGTAACAAGCGCCTGCTTTCTGTGTGTATTGGTATGTGCAGGTAAGCGTCGGTCAAGTCGAGGGACGTCATCCAGTCCCCTTTTTGAATTGACGCTCTCACTAGTGCCGGAGTTAACATTTTGAACATTTCTTTCTTCACAATTTTGTTCAACTCATTTAAATCCAGCACCAGCCTGTACCCACCGTTGGATTTCTTGACGGGAAATAACCTCGAGATGAAAGAATTTTTTGGGTTTTGTACCCGCTGAATTACCTTTTTTTCGAGTAGTATTTCCATGCTTTCTTTCAGTATTGTTGACTGAGTAGAGCCCGGTTTCCCCGAAATACATGTTCTTTTTTCGCATTTCGGTTCTTTTATCAACGGTATTCGATACCCGTGTGTTATTATCGATATTACATACGGATCGTTTCTTTCCACCGGGGAATACATTTCTGCAGACGCAGTGCCACCGGCGTCGAGGGACTCACCAACCCTCGGTCGCTTGTGGCGGTATACATTGACATCGCCGATTTCTCCATTTCCCCCTGGAGTGAATGCGGCGTTATATCCCCATTTAACGTCCTTCCCCCTTTTTTTCCAACCTGGAGGGGAGTAGGGACTCTGCCTTACGGGTTTCTGTTTTTTCACCGGTCGATGCGTCATTCTCCCTAGGTCCACGCATTCGGTCGGTTGTTTGTTTATACGATCGCCCACCGACCTGAGGTGCGGCCGACCGTGTTTTTGTTGTTGTGCACGATTGAGTTCCCGCCATCCTGGGCACTGAACAAAATCGCTTAATGCACGATGTTTTGCACGACTTGGTTCCCGCCGACCTGGGCACTGAACCGAATCGTTTAATGCAAGTGGTATATGTGTAAGGGGGTCTGTGGTTTGATTTGTTTGACAAAAATACTCGGAGACTTGAGTAATATTTGACATGTTTAATTGCACCTTGTTTTGATACATTACCATATTTGCTGACGTATAGTCAGGAAGACTTTTTAGTGTTACCAGTCTGTTTCGAGAATTGTTTATTCTGTCGCTGCTGGTCTCCACTTTTTCCTTTTGTCTGATTCGGGTTTGCCTTTGCGTTTCCCTTGGGCTGACCCGTAGTAGCTTGGTTAACTGGCTTCGCCTTGGTCGCGATGCTCTGCTTGTTATTAGCGGCTTGCTTGGCTTTAAAGGCGCCTTCGATCATCACACTGTTAACTTTTGCCGCTGCTTTCTCATCCAACTTAGAATTCACAGCGCTGAGTTTTCCGTCGAATAATTTGGTCCCTCTGAAATCGATCGTCGCCAATTCGTTCTTGATTTCAGCGTTGGCGGCTGTCTTTAGCATAGCGGACCAAACTGCTGCACGGCGAGAGTGTTGAATAGTCGCTCGTAACTGGAGGTGACTCTGTATTATGTCAGCGTCGACGACGTTAGTAGCGACCAACAGCGGCTCTAATGTGCTAAACAGTTCATCCTTGGTGATGTTGCCTGTTTTGAATTTCGCTAACTGAATTTGTGTAGTAGTAGTGAAAAATTCCCTATGGCTTAATGCAAGAGAAGTGTCCCAAACGTTGTTTTCCAATCTACATAGCGTTGACTGGGACAGGCAATACGGGATGTAAACTTGTGGTTTGCCGAGTGGATGTTTCGTTATACTTCCTTCGGCGACCATTTCCCGGACGCATGGCTCCAGTTCTGGTGGTTGTATGCCGAGAGGTCGTTCGTGCAGGCTGGCGTCGGTACCGACCGGTGTTTTCCACTCATCAGCGGGCGGTATAACTTTTTGGTAGCGTCTGCTCCAATCATCCCGGTTAGTCCCCAAGAAGTCGTCCTTGATGGCTGTAGCGGTTTTCTCGGTAACTTCACGATCCCTTTTGCCTCCTCCGATCACGCGTTGTGTTATAGCAGCGCCCTGTGTCAGTCGGGGAGACCATGGTAGCATTGCTGAAGTCTCAAAAGTGTCCTTTTTCCGCTGACACTCCATGCTTTTGGTGGTACCTCTTCGTCTACTGGGTTTTCCAAAACTTTAATTTTTCTGGTCAGTAGATCCACCTTGTTCTGTAAATGAGCTATAACACTTTGCTCATTGTCAGTCTCCTTTGGACGTTTTTGGCTGGGTTCGTCTGCCAATAGTTCGTCCTCAGCGTTGGTAGGTACCGATGAAACCGAAGATTCCTCCAAATGACGTTTTTTTGGATTTCTTCTTTCCTGATTTTCCCGTTGACTTGCGTAGGCGGGAATCCCAGTTCCAAGTTTCTATTGGCCGGGCGAAGCAAACACCGCAGTTGATGTGCCCATTACATTTTCTGCCACATGGAATGCAAATACGGTGATCATCGTAAGTGAGCATCGATATATGGCACTCTTCACACTTTCGTCCGAAAGTGTTTGAATCCGAAGTGCTGGGATGAACGGTGTTCAACTCTCCGGTATCCATATTTTCCGCCATCTTGAAACTGAAGGCGGGCTTTTGAGTTTCGTTACTAAAACTACAATTTTTTACTCAAGGTGACTAAGTACGAAGTTCTTGATGTCCACAAGAGCTTCCTGACACACTAATAGTTCGGTGGCAGTGTTGATGGGTGGTAACAATGTATTTCCACCGCAAAAACAATGATATTTTGGCAAGCCCAAATTTCAACCGTGAATCAATCTCGTGGTTAAAAATGGAAGTATGCAAATCAGATGACAGGGGAAGGACGCCCCCTACGGGAGCTATCCACTGTTATTTCGATTTTATTTAACCAGTATATATGATAATTGGCAATTATCCCATTTGTTTATGAAATTAAAATTTCATTAACCAAAGGGGTTAGTATGCAATACTCTGTAATAAACATGAATTATTATGCTAATTAGAGAATTAATATGAACAAATTTTAACCCAAAATTAATCACGTCTGTCTATTGTCCTAGAGCATTTATGTACCAAATTTTATTCAAATGTGATGATCAGTAATTGAGATATCAGTGTTAATTAATTATGTTAATTAGGTGATTAATAAGTATAAATATTTACCAAAAACTTATTGGGTCTCTGCATAGTTCCTTTTAAAAGTTTCATTAAAACCCAATTCGTGGTTCTTTATATATCAGTGGAACATTATGCAAATTAGGTAAATAAAATTAAATTAAAACTAATCAGGTCTCTGCATAGTCCTAGAAGATCTATGTAGCAAGTCTCATTGAAATGTGAAGATTAGTACTCGAGATATCAGTGGAAAAGCCGAAAATTGATTAATCATTATGCAAATTAGGTAATTAATATTGCACAGATTTTTACCCAAAACTAATCAAATCAAATCTGCGCATTAGTTTGGAGCATCCATGTGCCAAGTTTCAACAAAATCCAATGAGTGGTTCTTTAGATATCAGTGGAACAGTCATGGAACAGCTAAAATCAGCTAATTATCATGTAAATTAGGTAATTAATATGCATGGATTTTTACCAAAACCTAATCAAATCTGCGCATTGGCCCAGAGCATCTATGCACCAAGTTTCATCAAAAATCAATGTATGGTTCTTGAGATATCAGTGGAACAGACACACACACACAGACACACTAACTGCAAAGACTCCTTTTTTGTGCTTAGCACACGGGAGTCAAAAAGTAATGACACTATCAAGAATAATGATGATAGTAAAGCATAAAAGTATGTTGATTGGGTGATAAGGAAATCAGAAAATAGCTTAGAGCTAGTTGAATCTTATTTTTTGAAAATGAGGGCTATTTGCATTAGTCATTAAAAATTAACATTTAAGGCATTTGGGTGAAAAAAATTTGCCTGCTTTGAACGATTTTAGCCAATATCAAAACAAACCACCCTTTTGTCAATAATGATTTAGTTGCTGAACAGCACTTTCATCTAATGACTAGAATATTGGATATTTTAAAAACATTGCACAATATTGGCTCTTGTAAAGGAGTGATTTTGGAGAAAGGAAAAAATTAAATATGCCGACTGAATACCTATCATGATAAGTACATGACTTCGGCATATGTCGACTGGATACCCTTCATGACGAGAACATGATTTCGGCATATGCCAACTGGATACCTTTCATGATGAGAACATGATTTCGGCATATGCCAACTGGATACCCTTCATGATGAGAACATAATTTTGGCATATGCCAACTGGATACCTTTCATGATGAGAACATGATTTCGGCATATGCCAACTGGATACCCTTCATGATGAGAACATAATTTTGGCATATGCCAACTGGATACCCTTCATGATGAGAACATAATTTTGGCATATGCCAACTGGATACCTTTCATGATGAGAACATGATTTCGGCACATGCCAACTGGATACCCTTAATGATGAGCCGATAAATCTAAGCCATGCCACGAAATACTAGTAAGACGTCTTTTGCAATAAAAGTTTTATAATCACAGTCCATCTTGACACTTTCCTATCGTTAACACGTTAATTATTATGTGAGACTGAAATCAACTACGAAATATAAACTCTGAGACTATTGATCACCTTGACCATGAACTATACTGTGATTTATGATGAAATTTATGTTATTATCACAGACTCACTTTCAATTTATCAAAAAACATTGGGTATGATTCTGTGGTCTAGGAGTGGGGTGTTTGTGAAGAATTCACTAGACTTTTAGTTTAGTAGAAATATGTGGGCAAAAGGTTTAACGTTCTAACCATTGTTAAGTCATGATTTAGTATAGGTTACTGTAAGTAATTTATCTTGAAACACGGTGCATTGTGGGGCTTAGATTTAGAGGAAAATGTTAAATAAATAAAACTCTTGGCAAAGACTATAATTTTTTTTAAATAAAATTGCCAGCATTCAACCATCTCGAATTGGGTCATCAAATGAGTTTACATACATGTGACATGTGTGAAATTGTAACATCATCAAGCCAGGCATATATCTGGATATATAGGTACAGATTCACAGAGGTAAATCTATCCCCATTTTTGGATTCCAATTAAATGGTATTTTACAATGTGGTCATATGTAACTGCATTGTTTTTATGAAATCGAAATCGATGGGGTGGGTACTCAAAGTCAGACTGGGTACAACTGCTGAGGTATTGCCTTTCAAAAAAAAACGCTAAACACGAACTTACTTTTGTAAAATTATACCCTTGTTCAAGTGCAGAAACTTAAAATAGATACCTTACATGTATATACATACTAAAATCATACTGTTTCCAAGTCAAGGTAACATGAATTCATGAAATTCTTTTTTTCACACTTGACTACCCTAACACTGTAAATGCATCAAATAACTAAATAACACCTGTTTTTAAGAGTTTTTATACTTCAGCTTGCGTACTATATTTTATTCAGAACCCCCCGACTATACCTTATCACTTCATTATCAATAAACATGAAATACCAGCAAATCATTTGCACCCAAAGCCCATGACTTTACATTAAACATGCTGGGATGTTAATGCGTACAAAATGATTCCTTGACAGGGAAATTATAATTCAGCAGTTTGTGAATAATAGGACATAAAAATAAAATTCAAGGTTTTTGGACCTTTTTTACATTCATATGCATGTACATATACATGGTTGTGAGAGCAATGATTGTATGGGGAGGGGGTATGACATTGTCACATGCAAAGTTTCAGGCTTGGGTGGCTTAGATGATTGGGTACACATGCCTGCACATTATTTCTCAACATTAAACCACTAATTTTTTTTATGTTATCACAATTTACTTGTGACCTTTAACATTGCTTTCACAACAAACATACATTCATTGAACATCACCAGTATACTCACTTTGTCGACAGCAGTGATATTAGCACCATGTTTTAATAACAACTCTGCAACAGGTGTATGTCCATCCACTGCAGCCAAATGTAATGGAGTATTCTGAAACTGGAAAACAAATATAATGAAGAGTACAACATGAATATCTAATGCATGCTGTAGATGATTTGGTCAGCACAAACATGATTTATTCATTTATCATTGTAGAAATCTAGGCCATGTCATGCAATGACTGAATAAGCTTGTAATACCTGGTTCATTGACCTGTACTCGTACTCAGAACAGAAACAGTACATATTTCCAACATTTTGTATTGCCCCATTCACTTGCACACATGAGAAAATGCACTACAAGTTTTCATGATTTTTCTATTCATAGGAGTAATAATGACTATTATTTTAATTCATTAATATTGGGCATCAACTTGGCCAATGGTAGATTTGTAATAAAGAAAGAAACCATGTGTAATTATAATTAATTTTCTGGCAAGTAAAGGAGAACTATGGATATATTATTGGTACATGTATGTACATTTTTCAACAACATTGAATGCAATGGAGAGTTCAATGACCAGGAAAATGAAAAAAATATCAAGAAAGCAAGCTGCTCTCTGATTGGTCTGACATTTGGGTTAGATAGCCAATCTTGAGATTAATTGGCAGTTGACAGATTGGGTGAATAGGGCACCCAATATCATACATGTGACATGGACAACTTGAGCCATCTGAATATAATAACGATAATAATATTTTTCAACATAATAATATTATTCAACACGAAAATCTACTCCATGTATGGTTGTAAAACAAAAACAGAAATAATACTTCACGCAACTAATATCACAAATAGCACATTAAATACATATAATTATAGAACGAGGAAAAAACATAAGCTAATGTTATTGTTTAGGACAAAGCAAAACTGAAATACAGTTAACTCTACCAAAATCATGAATAAAACATTGAATAAATGTAACTAAGAATGGAAGAAAAAACATGGAAATTAGTATAACAATAAAACTACTAAACATGCCATTGCATTAAAACTACCTGCAGACTAATTTGATGGAGTTGCTATGTTCCATCTCTTAAGTTCATACTTGTATGTATGAATTGTGCAGTTTATATTCCTGCAAAGCTTGTCATAATTAATCAAAATTTATCTTCTTCGTTCATTTTCAAGAAGTCAGATTTTTTGTCCTGTATATATTTAAATAATTTATTACGGGGTACGTCATATTTACTGCATCCTATTAAGAAACGGTACTCGTCTTCAATTTCATCATCTGTGCAGAGTTTACATATTCTTTCGTTTCTAGGAATTTTCTTTTGTCCAGCCAGTCTCAATGAGTAGTTTATGGTCAGAAATTCTAAATTTGCAAAAAGATCGCCTTAATTTTAATTTGTTTATATCATTTAAATAATGTTAGTCTCAACTAATATTTTATCATCTGTGTTTTAATTTTTATGTTCAATGGGTATCTACCCAGCTCTCCAAGAATAACATTTTTTGTTGCATTTTTACTGACACCTAAAAGAAATCTACAGAATGCAAACTGTACACTTTCTATAATGTTACTATGTTTTGCTGATTCTTCTCCCCATACTTCACACCCATAATGAATGATTGGTACAATTAATTTATCAAATAACTTCAATGCTGTGCTAATTTTATAATGTGATAATGTTAATAAAGACTGCTTTAACTGAAATATTTCTTTCATAGCTTTCTCTTTTAAAGTATTGGACGCAGTTTTGAATTTTCCATTTGGTGTTAAAACTATCTACTGTGGCAATTTCATTTCTCTCATAAAACACTGACTTCCTATTTAATGTATGATTTCTTTTATTGAATACCATTCATTTAGTTTTATTTAGGCTTACTGATAGTTTGCCAGTGCATCTATACTGCACTGCATACCTTCCTGGGTCTGTGATAAGATTAGGACGTCATCAGCAAACAAAACGCAGTTTAGTTTTTGGCTGTTTAGTTCATGGGGCTTGCCATTTGCAGATTGTATTTTGTCCGGCAAGTCATTAATGAACAAACTAAATAAAGTTGGACTTGTATTAGAGCCTTGTTTTACCCCATTAAATGAATCAAATTCATTTGTGAGCCCTTTATTTGTTTTTACCTTGTAGGATATCCCACTATACATATTTTGTATGAGATTGTGAATATTTCCGGTGATACCATATTTTTGCAATTTCCAATATAATCCAATATGCATTATTCAAGTTTTGTGTGTGCTTTCAATTAGTACAGGCCACATTAAATCATGATTCGTGCTCTGATAAATCATGATTGAAACTCTGAAGCTCTGACTCGGCTCTGTGTGGCAACTCGACCCTTTTTTGTTGTGATGTCAACTTAGAACTAGTTATCCACAATTTTGGATTGGGTATTAAAAAAGAAACACAAGCTCTAAATACTGATAGATGAAACATCTTACATGTATATATTTTCTTTGATTCAAAGTTGCATTCACATATATCATATTCTGTATGAGACCTCAGACCTTCACTGTAAGTATCACATTAAAACATTTTGGATTTCATATGGTTTATTAGATATCTTATTCAACAGAACTCTAAAATCAAATTTAGAGGTGCCTCTTAAAATAAACAAAAAATTGGTTTTATTTAGTGATTAGACACCACATCATTAGCTGTACTATACAAATTACCTTGTTTTACACAACAGTTTTATCAGGGCCCAGAAACTTGAGCCAGCAAAAATTGTCTTAGGCCTTGCAAAAAAAAAAATATTTTTAGCCAATTTTTTTTTTCATAAAATGGGTTTCGAAAGTTGTCTTGAAGTCAATGAAACATACATAAATTTTATTAGATTTCTTGGCCTTAGATTTAGTGCTTTTAGAATGTTCTGCACGGTACAGATATTTGTTCACAATTGTCTTTAATATAAATAGGTTGTCTATAGTTTGACATTTTTTTCTAAAATCAAACTGCTGCTTTGATAATAGGTTATTCATATCTAAGAATGATATTAGCCTAGTGTTTAAAATGTTTGTGAATAGTTTTCCAACTCAGCTTGAGATAGCATACCTTTGTAGTACATGTATGCTGGAATATGTTTTGAACTGAATTAATTTAATTGCATTATTATGCTTGACTTTCATGATTCAGGCATCTCAATTTCCACATTTGAAAATGATATTTAATACATGTAGTCTTTGTAAAGCAGTAATACGATATTGTGTCCTACTTTTTAGCATATTATAGAAGATGAGTTATTTTAGAACTGGCACTGACTGCAAGAATATGCAAATGAGACAGTACTTTGATAATTTATTTGTTTTTAGTCATGTGCTAGTGCGTTTTTTTTTATTTCGGCTGCTTGTTACATTACGACACTGGGACGATTGTGTTCATTTCATTACTTGGGTGTTCCAGAATATTTTCAATCAATATGCACTGAAATAAAAGAGATACTGGATATAGATGGCAGTGACGATATAATTGTTTTCATCTTGATGATGGAAGTCAACAATCTGGCTGGTACACAAAAAATAAATAAAAAATAGAGAAATGAAGACGAAACAGGAAGTATCTCTATTTAAAAGGGGGGAATAGTATAATAGTATATTATGAATGAAGATGTGGAAATGCAATTGACTGAAGAAAGCACCAGGTATGACCAAAGAACATGAGAATGCAATATTCAAAGCTGGTCAACTCAATTCTCAAATTTAGCAACTTTGCTACACAGCGCCAAACTGCACGGTCTAAGAGTCAATGAACACTTACAAATGAAATGAGAGTGATGTATTCATTTAAGACGCTTACAAGGCAAGTAGCGAGTATTTGATGTACTACAAATGCCTATAAATGCCTGAAAAAACAAAATGACATGAATCAGGGGACAACTTTTTTCCCCCTCTATGCTTGTCACGTGACAGCTGATATATCGTTTTTGCGCCCATGCAGTCTATGGGAGTGAACTGCTGAACAATTATCATTTCAGAGATACCAATATTGATGCTGTTGTTTCACATGATTTGATGTATTATGATTTGAATTAAACTATAAATTTAAACTATAAATATTGAAATGTATAGTATTAATTGTTTGAAATCATAATCAACATAAAATATAAAAGTGATATTAACTTGTTAATGCACAACTAAATTGGCAAAAGAATCCACATTGTCTAAAATGATAAGTATTGACCAGCAACGACAAATGAACAATATATTGGCAGAGACACAAAACATATACAACCCCAGACAGCATCAACAGTGTTACCCTTGGCAATATTGACAACAAAAACAATGGCATATCATTAGATAAGCAACCTGAAAGAGCAAATCTTTTTCACAGCATGATTCTCTATTTGTCCCATCACAGTGCCATAAACATCCAGTAATCCACTCGAATAGTAATTGAAGAAACACATTATTACTTTATTGGTAATTTTTTACAAATTGTATTGATTTTCTAATTTAGCCAAAGATTGTTCTCACTGCAGATGAATTCTGGGGATGTAATTATTTGCATATTTCTTCATTTATGCTTTAAAGTGGTCACAGGCTCCTTGCAAAGCATTAATTAGATCAAGCGAAATTTTAATTTTGGATCTGGCATCATCAATATTTTGGTCATGACCACCATCCCTTAGGTAGGCAACAAGTTGTGATAATGCCCTCACAAACATGTGTTATTATGTTTTGTGTTGTAGGCAATAAAAAAAAGTATGGTGGTCACATAACAAATCAATATGTTTAGAGGTTGTTTTGTCAATTTTAGAAGCTAGGTTAGGACCAATATTTACCAACTTGTACATGTAGAAGACTTCAGTGATTTTTCTAGGATTTGAGCAAATGAGTTTGGCACCACCAGCGTGACGTTTCAGCCTGTCTGGGAGTGACTTATTTCCCTGCTTATTACCAATCAAGTCATTGATGATTCCCATGTTTCACCTATGGTATTTGGGAAACTGTTCTGAGTAGTAGCATTTTTCTGCCTTTTCAGGAATTAACAGTTGTCAGTACATTACTATATTTGCAACCTTTTTATATAATTTATGTTTTGCTATTAAATAATACATTTTTGATTGCTGACGTAAACCCAGGTTAAGAAACTCATTTATGGTAGTTTGCTACCATTAAAAAATACTCAGAAATCCTCAAAATCCAGCAAAAGGGGTTGGGTTTAATATTGTAATATTCAGAATTCTGAAATTAAAACTATAAGGTCACTAATTTCTCAAAAAAACGACCTAGAAAATTGATCAAAAGTGCATTTTTTGAATAGTATACAATTGGTCACTATGGCAGAAATTTTATTCAGTCACCTATGCTAAAAAAATTATATATAGTGCTATGAGGGCTCAATATGGACATCACAAAAATGGGAGAATTTTGAATATTTCTACAAGTGGTCCATGGAATAATATGCATGAATTTTTCACCACCTGACTTTCTCACCCAAATTTGTTTGCCCATTTTTATCACATTCTTCAATATTTCTAGAAATGAATCCTAATTTTGTGGGCAACAGACACAAATCTGAGTAAATTTTCAGTTTTTCACTCACAAAATTTGGCTACCTTTGTCCCCATCTTCTAAAGAAAAGAGCAGACTATAAACAGGACTATGCCATTAAAAAACTTTTGATGATAAGAGGAAACTGGTGGTGGAATCCTATGGAAAATGTTCAAAAATGGTAAGTTTTTAGATTATTTAGCACATGTTTTCTTGGAAACACATCCTTCTTTCTCTGTAAAAATGGTAAATATGAATAAGCAGCCAGGAAGTAAATACTTTCAAATATTCTATTTGTTGGATCTGAAATATCGATAGTAATAACATCAGCTTGAGTACAACACAAATTAATATTAGAATAAATTATTCACTGATAAGTGGTTTGATTTTCTCATCAGCCATGATGTATTTATTATTAAACCAACATAATAAATCCTGTTTTGAAACATTGTGCCCTTGTTGGCAGTGTTCTATTAGACAATGATCTGACATAAATAACAGTCTTGTTACAATTAAAATGTTCACTGGATTGTTGCATTTGCATAAGTCAATTCTTAGCTGACCATTTCAGCAATAAGTGGGTCATCATTGGTACTTTAATAATAAAATCTTTATTAACTCAATAATTTACATGGTAAAGAATAATGATGATAGTAAAGCATAAAAGTATGTTGATTGGGTGAAAAGGAAATCAGAAAATAGCTTAAAGCTAGTTTAATCTGATTTTTGAGGGCTATTTGAGGGCTAAAAATGAGGGCTATTTGCATTAGTCATTAAAAATTAACATTTAAGGCATTTGGGTGAAAAAAAAATTGCCTGCTTTGAACGATTTTAGCCAATATCAAAACAAACCACCCTTTTGTCAATAATGATTTAGTTGCTGAACAGCACTTTCATCTAATGACTAGAACTTTGGATATTTTAAAAACATTGCACAAAATTGGCTCTCGTAAAGGAGTGATTTTTGGAGAAAGGAAAAAATTTAATATGCCGACTGAATACCTTTCATGATAAGAACATGATTTTGGCATATGCCTACTGGATACCCGTCATGATGAGAACATGATATCGGCATATGCCGACTGGATACCTTTCATGATGAGAACATGATTTCGGTATATGCCAACTAGATACCCTTCATAATGAGAACATGATTTCAGCATATGCCGACTGGATACCTTTCAAAATTAGAACATGATTTCGGCATATGCCGACTGGATACCCTTCAAAATGAGAACATGATATTGGCATATGCCAACTGGATACCCTTCATGATGAGAACATGATTTCGACATATGCCGACTGGATACCCTTCAAAATTAGAACATGATTTCGGCATATGCCGACTGGACACCCTTCATGATGAGTACATGATTTTGGCATATGCCAACTGGATACCCTTCATGATGAGAACATGATTTCGACATATGCCGACTGGATACCCTTCAAAATTAGAACATGATTTCGGCATATGCCGACTGGACACCCTTCATGATGAGAACATGATTTTGGCATATGCCAACTGGATACCCTTCATGATGAGAACATGATTTCGGCATATGCCAACTGGATACCCTTCAAAATTAGAACATGATTTCGGCATATGCCGACTGGATACCCTTCAAAATGAGAACATGATATTGGCATATGCCAACTGGATACCCTTCATGATGAGAACATGATTTCGGCATATGCCGACTGGATACCCTTCATGATGAGAACATGATATCGGCATATGCCAACTGGATACCATCCATGATGAGAACATGATATCGGCATATGACAACTGGATACCCTTCATGATGAGAACATGATTTCGGTATATGCCAACTGGATACCCTTCATGATGAGTACATGATTTCGGTATATGCCAACTGGATACCCTTCATGATGAGAACATGATTTCGGCATATGCCGACTGGATACCCTTCGTGATGAGAACATGATTTCGGCATATGCCGACTGGATACCCTTCATGATGAGTACATGATTTCGGCATATGCCGACTGGATACCCTTCATGATGAGAACATGATTTTGGCATATACTGACTGAATACCCTTCATGATGAGAACATGATATCGGCATATGCCGACTGGATACCATCCATGATGAGAACATGATATCGACATATGCCAACTGAATACCCTTCATGATGAGAACATGATTTTGGCATATGCCAACTGGATACCCTTCATGATGAGAACATAACTTTGGCATATACTGACTGAATACCCTTCATGATGAGAACATGATATCGGCACATGCCGACTGGATACCCGTCATGATGAGAACATGATTTCGGTATATGCCAACTAGATACCCTTCATAATGAGAACATGATTTCAGCATATGCCGACTGGATACCTTCATGATAAGTACATGATTTTGGCACATGCCGACTGGATACCCTTCATGATGAGTACATGATTTCGGCATATGCCAACTGGATACCCTTCATGATGAGTACATGATTTCGGCATATGCCGACTGGATACCCTTCATGATGAGAACATGATATTGGCATATGCCAACTGGATACCCTTCATGATGAGAACATGATTTTGGCATATGCCGACTGGACACCCTTCATGAGGAGAACATAATTTTGGCATATGCCCACTGGATACTCTTCATGATGAGAACATGATTTTGGCATATGCCAACTGGATACCATCCATGATGAGAACATGATATCGGCATATGACAACTGGACACCCTTCATGAGGAGAACATGATTTTGGCATATGCCGACTGGATACTCTTCATGATGAGAACATGATTTTGGCATATACTGACTGGATACCCTTCATGGTGAGAACATGATATCGGCATATGCCAACTGGATACCATCCATGATGAGAACATGATATCGGCATATGACAACTGGATACCCTTCATGATGAGAACATGATTTCGGTATATGCCAACTGGATACCCTTCATGATGAGTACATGATTTCGGTATATGCCAACTGGATACCCTTCATGATGAGAACATGATTTCGGCATATGCCGACTGGATACCCTTCGTGATGAGAACATGATTTCGGCATATGCCGACTGGATACCCTTCATGATGAGTACATGATTTCGGCATATGCCGACTGGATACCCTTCATGATGAGAACATGATTTTGGCATATACTGACTGAATACCCTTCATGATGAGAACATGATATCGGCATATGCTGACTGGATACCATCCATGATGAGAACATGATATCGGCATATGACAACTGGATACCCTTCATGATGAGAACATGATTTCAGCACATGACGACTGAATACCCTTCATGATGAGAACATGATTTTGGCATATGCCAACTGGATACCCTTCATGATGAGAACATAACTTTGGCATATACTGACTGAATACCCTTCATGATGAGAACATGATATCGGCATATGCCAACTGGATACCATCCATGATGAGAACATGATATCGGCATATGCCAACTGGATACCATCATGATGAGAACATGATATCGGCATATGACAACTGGATACCCTTCATGATGAGAACATGATATCGGCATATGCCAACTGGATACCATCCATGATGAGAACATGATATCGGCATATGACAACTGGATACCCTTCATGATGAGAACAAGATTTCAGCACATGACGACTGAATACCCTTCATGATGAGAACATGATTTTGGCATATGCCAACTGGATACCCTTCATGATGAGAACATAACTTTGGCATATACTGACTGAATACCCTTCATGATGAGAACATGATATCGGCATATGCCAACTGGATACCATCCATGATGATAACATGATATCGGCATATGCCAACTGGATACCATCCATGATGAGAACATGATATCGGCATATGCCAACTGGATACCCTTCATGATGAGAACATGATATCGGCATATGCCAACTGGATACCATCCATGATGAGAACATGATATCGGCATATGACAACTGGATACCCTTCATGATGAGAACATGATATCGGCATATGCCAACTGGATACCATCCATGATGAGAACATGATATCGGCATATGCCAACTGGATACCATCCATGATGAGAACCTGATATCGGCATATGACAACAGGATACCCTTCATGATGAGAACATGATTTCGGCATTGCCAACTGGATACCCTTTAAGATGAGAACATGATATCGACATATGCCGACTTGACACCCTTCATGATGAGAACATATCGGCATATGCCGACTGAATACCATCCATGATGAGAACATGATATTGGCATATGCCGACTGGATACCCTTCATGATGAGAACATAACTTTGGCATATACTGACTGGATACCCTCCATGATGAGAACATGATATCGGCATATGCCGACTGAATACCATCCATGATGAGAACATGATATCGACATATGCCGACTGGATACCCTCCATGATATTAATATCGTGGTATTTATCCCTATATTCACATACACAAAAATGACCTCTATCTCGTTCCGGTTTGAGTTCGCCAGTGAGAATACTGTTATAGTCTTTGTGTTGTGTCAACACAATTTCAAACCAAGAGATAAATTCCCTGTCACAATATTGCCCATTCAGTATGCAATATGTCACAGGACAATTTACAATGTGTGGTACTCACACACTCAATTTACGAGTATTCTAACCCATGACTAGTGCTATGACATAGCATAATAGCTGTATTTAATTTATTAATTACAGGTATTTTAATTTTTTTATCCACCAAAAATGAGGGATGTTTTAGTTAAACCTTGATCTATGGGAGAATGAATATGAAAATTTAGACAAAGAAAAATTAAATCTATTAAAATATGAAATTAAAAAGTTCACTATGTCATATTCTAAAACTAAGTCAAAATTGAGAAGAAACCAAGTCAAAGAATTACAACAAGGGGTTGCAAATGATCGCAATCACATCACTGCTATATGCAGATGATTTAATTATTAATGTCACAAATATCAACTGGTTTGCATCTCCACCCTGAACCCCGAACCAAACTTTACCCCTACCCTCCAGTGCTTCCCAATTAGACTGGATATTCCCCTCCGAAGGACACCTATAGTTCACCTATAGTTATCTAGTTAGGATTTGGGGTGGGTGCAAAATTAACTTTTTCCACAGATAAAAACATCCTATAAAATTATTGTGAAAAGTGGAATCTGGAGTTTAATATATCTAAAACTGAAGTCATGATTTTCTGTAAAAGATCACTTAAATCAATAGAAAAATAAATATATGACAAAAAAACAAAACAATCAATTTTGTACCTAACTACACCTATTTAGGTACATTGTACCTAATTGATGACATCATCAAAGAATTTCTTGGGAGAAAGCAACAAATACAATAAAATCCCAGCATATAAACACAAATGTTAAAATCTATATCAAGTTGTTTGCATCAAACATCAACCCAATTTTATTATATGGCACAGATATATGGAGATCTGAAATAACGGATTTTATATGATGGAATAAAAGCCCCATTGAGAGATTACATCTGTCATTCAGTAAAATAACACTTGGACTGAATAGATATACAAATAATGCTTGTGGAAGTGAGATTTTCCATTTCCAATAGATATTCAGATCATTCTACTCAAATATTGGCCATGCCTAAATGGACTTAAAATAGCATACAATGAAAATCACCATATGATCATATGTGGCTGTTTTTTACTTGAACCAGAAATAAATTCAATCAAAAAATTTCACAAAATTTCAAGTACTGCAAAAACTAAAATTGAACAAAACTATGCCAATCTTTGGAACTCATAAATTTTAAGGATAGCAAACACAATTGACAAAATAAAAAAAAAATACTGCTATGAACAATACAATACAATCTATTATCAATATAAAATACAGAATTAGTATGGCCAAATTTAGGACCAACAACCATGATTTGTATATTGAAAGAGGCATATACACATCCCAAAACACCAATCATGAACGAAATTTGAAAACAGTGTGATAACAACCTTGTGGAAAATGAAATACATTTTCTGATAGAGTTGTTTTAAATTAAACACCAAGACATAATTTTTCCAAATTAACTTTTCATCACAAATTATTAAAAATACTGACAAATACCTGATGCAGTCTACTGACATGAGTACATTAACCAATGTTCTACACTATATTCACACTGCTCTCAACAAATGGAATGAGTAAACTTAGCTTCTTTTATTTTCCATTTCATATTAACAGGACAAAAGGGAAAGATTGGGGAATTTTTGAAATACGATTTAACTGTAATATGCCAGATGTATGTCTGAATCAAAACTTTAACATTTGACAAGGATAAGAAAACTGGCCACTACTGGTGATGACATGTCGGATATGGCCCTGTCAAACCGAAGGTTAGATATAAGATGTGCCTACTTGCAAGAAACACTCTGTGAACATCGCCAATATTGGGAAACAATAATTTGGTAGTTTGTATGTGTGATTCTTGGCAGTTATTCAACTGTATTCTTTTTTTACTCGGCTTTAAGAAAGGATTTAGAAAAAAAGAAACAAATTTACATAATCAAGTTAAAGAGAACCTGAGACCAATTAGAAACGATGAAATAATAAAAGTATTGATATAACCAAGGATAATGTTCACAATGCAATAACATTTTGCAAAACGGGTAAAACATGTGACCCTGACAATGTAGTCAATGAATTTATTAAAAATGGTGGAGAATCAATTCTTAACTGTTCTATTTCAGTCATGTGTGAGGGAAAGTAAAATCCCAGATAAATGTAAAAAATGGAGTTGTAAAACCAATTCATAAACAAGAGACCTGACAGTTGAAATAGCTCTGCTGTCCTACAATCCTACAAAGAACATTTTGGTAGCCAGGTAGAGCAATGTACTCATAAGACTTCTAAAAAATAGCTAGGTCAATTTGATACCAAGTATTGAAGCTGGTATTTTTCATAAAGTTGTTGAAAATAGCATTTTTAATGAAAGCAATTGAGAAGTTAATTTTCAAAAAGTTGAAAATGCAATCGTTGACAAACAACAGACGGACAATCACCTATATGAACAGCCCCGCTCTGTCATCTACGATATACCTTTTTATTATTCAATTTACATATAAATGAATTTGCCAAAATGCTATACAAATCTAAGGTTGGGTTAGATGACAGTCCTCACAATGCAGTTGATTTGCAAAATATGTTAGACATTGTATGAAAGTTTGCAGAGCAATGTAAATTAATTCAACCAATTTAAATTCTATAATGTCCTGTGGCAAAATAGTCATACTATCAATTAAATATGAATCAAATGTAAGGCTGTTCAGTGAATAAAACAAACAAATCAATTTGGCAAGTTTCTTGTTAAAGTAAATATGAATGTAGCATTCCCAGCAGTATTGGGAGATTTAGGAGATCACGTTTATGGTCTAAAAAGGCCACAATGTTAGTTGGGTTAAAAGTTTCTATAGAATTAATGAAGAAAATAAAATAAAGCCTTTTTAGTGAAGCTATCCAAGATATGAACCCCTTAGAACACTGTCTGGATTAAACTCAATAAAATAGAAGATTATATAAAGGAATTGTATGAACAACATGACATCTCCCTCCTCTTTAAGATGAAGTCAAATGTGATAGATCTGGAATGAAATAAAACGGTATGGGAAAATAAGGGTGACAGGTTATTATAATGATAGAAGGGAAGATATTTATCACTTTCTTTTATCAATTTCTTTGTAAATAAACTAACCACTAGAGAAGGAAATTCTATTTAGCACTGACCAGTACAATAGTGGAAAGTGTGACTAATTATTGTAGATAAATTTTTCTTGGGTGGAATTAATTTCAAATTTTATGAGTAATCATAAAGATTTGGGAAATAATACATCAAAAGAAATCCGAAACTTTCCAACCTCACTATGGTAATTCTGAAATTATAAACTGAATGATTTACATGTATGACAGCTTTAAAAAAAATTATAATAGTTTTTTGGGTTGTTGGCCTTGTATGGCTAATAAAATAATATTATAAGATGTTCATTGTCATGCAATGGCCAAAATTATTGTCATAACTTGTTAATATTTAATTTACTATATTGTGAGTTTATTTTAAAAATGATGTGATTTACATGTAGTAGAGTATAATCATAGAAGACCATGGTTGGTGAGGTTTAGTCATCAAATGTACAACAATTAATATACCACTGTGTCCTACTAAACAATATAGCTGATAAATGAAATCAATTAAAAAATGCTAATTTGTTAAAAAGTTTTAAAATAACCGTCAGGGGCGAAAGCAGGATGATCAGTCAGGGGTGCACCTTTACACTACTGCACTGCATTGTGGGTTATATTGTTGTGTTTCACATAGAATGGTTGGGAATCACAAGCGTGTTCAATGTAACCGACCTCGTCTGAGTCCTCAACCTAAATTTCTAATGAAATGAACTCCATATATCTACATCAATGGAGGTTACAGGGAGAAAAGCTAAGTAATTAAATTCATGAGGAATATTTTATTGTCAGAAATAAGTGACTTCAAATACAAAACAATGTCTATTACTACTGAGTGAAATATGCAAACTTGTATATCATTCATTTGTACCAAATTTTAATAAACAAAATAAGTTTAGGCATGCCAAGAAAATGATATCGGATAGATGGACGTACAGACACAGAAAGGAACCCCGAAACACAAGTTTCTATTATTAGTGCGTGTGACGGGGATTAATTATTCAGGAACCAGACATTATAGGCATTGGATTATGATACAATGCTGCGACAGCTAAATTATTTGAGTAAACTAGGCCAACACATCAAGATATAGTTGTAGACAAAAAGTAAAATGTTTAAAAGTAAGAATAGAATTTTGCACTCCTGACAGTTTTACCGTTAAAATCCTATTATAAACCGCGGTTTATATTACAATGTATCAAATAAACAAGCAGCCTCTCGGCTGAGATAGCTCCGCTGTTAGCAATGCACATTTCAATTAAAGAACAGAAGATATCATTAGAAAATGAACAATATGCATAGTATCAATGCAATGGGACTTGCTGTTTTCAACAAGAATTCAAAAATATCATTTTTCACCATAAATGATTGTGGTTTTTAACAAGAAGAAAATATCACTTTTTAAAACAAGCAGCCTATCGGCTGAGATAGCTCCGCTGTTAGCAACACTGGGCAAAATCGTTGATATGCGATTGTATACGGAGATATACATTTTGTGTATATTCACGGTATACGTTTAGTATACGCAGATATGAGTACGTATACAAATCGTGGAATATACGTACATATGCGCTACGTATTTTTATGGTTTCTTTCACACATGCTCGCCTCGGGTGGCACGCAGCGTATACGTACTACGTATTTTACATGCATTCTCGTAGTACAATTAACGTTGTTTTACGAAGTCTGTATATTTACGCATACAATGTACGTGGAGAATACTGTGCGTGTGGAATTGTCCGGTTTTATTTGGGATCGCGGCCGCCAGTACTTATAATAAATAATTACCGGAACTGTCGACTCGCATGGCGTCTTGAATCGATCTAAAAACGTCTCCTGTTTTGCCGAGTACATGTAATTGAGAAATGGCTATGTACAGGTACAATTTAGAAACGGTTGAACATTACTAATTTCTAAATAAAAAAAAAACATTTCCTGACTGAAGTGTACCATCGCTTTGATATTAACGTGACGTCTTCATTTGTCTCACTATACACTGGTGAATTCGAACACAAGACAGGAAATTGCACAATAGAGTATACGTTGATTAATTGCAATATCATTCGCAAGCCTGAATGAATGCGAACAATACAGGTGTGAATATTTTGGCGAGTGTTAAAATACTTTCCATTCGGGTCGTGTGCGTGTTTCTCGGGGCCGGCTTGTGGTCTCATACACGTGAATGTTGGCCGATCGGCATTTTGGTAAGAATAGCCACAAAGCCCATACCAAGAAAGTGAAATGAATTCTCACTGAGACACATACATGTATAACAAAATTGGTCGAATTTGCCGTCATCGCCATTTCTAGGGATCGTTTGATTACGGAGTTTCATTTCTATTCCATTTACCATCGTACGCTGCGATATTTTCAGAATCCGATCTATATCACCACAGTCACTCTACTATTGACTGTGATATCACCACATACACTCGGAACACATACAGTGAACTACGCTAAACATCGCATTTTCATTTCAAACAACTATGGATATTTCTGGCTAGTACTCTTTGCAGTGACGTTCCAGATTTGCGAACACAATTCTCATTGTCTTCGTTGAACCATAGACAGTCTATGGTTGAACCTGCTATGTGGTACTTGGCAACATATTAGGAACTGTGTAAATGTTTGTGAAAACTAGACTGACGATTCATGTTTTAGTGCATTCACATCACGTGACATCGATTGACATCAGTTAACTATTCATGCTTAGCAGTGCAACGGTTTACCGGTTCATGTTTTTTTTTTTACCTTTATTCAACAAAATCTTAATTTTAACTTTAATTATTGTCATGAATATAACATTGAATAACTGCAGTGATATTCATAGCCACATACATCTACTGTTTACTGCAGCGAGAATTGCAAAGAAATAATTCATATTGTTTAGAAGCCTATTTATACTTGGGTCACGACGATCCTTTTCCGAATCTGTCTGTAAACTTGTATTTTGTTATCAGGATTCATTTATAAATTTAAATAAATGTTTGTCTCTTACTATCATTTGAATTCCTAAATACATTTTACTAGAAATTTTCCGTTTTCCATAGTCTATGGTGTACGTGAGAGATACTCCAATGGTGCAGTCTCTCGTTCGGGTATATATATTCATTTCATCTTTATTTGTGGTAGAGTGTCCCACAAATCTTTGCGCGAACAGGCATCCGTATAACACTGTCCAAAATAATGAGAGTGCAATACACTGGTTGGACGTTATCATTATGGGCTGAGTTGGAACCGTCGTCACTAACAAATCAAACACTACGTTTTTAGTACGTACAGAATAGTAAAATAACAAATATCTATATTACTGGTGGAAATAAATTAATAATCGAACATGATGAAACTGTGAAATGTCGAATTTCGCAATCACACACCCCTACTAACAAAATGCTATACGCTAACGTGACTGAAGTGATGAGCCCTTTTGAAATCAGTTACGTAATTGTTGCATTAATCCAGGAACAAGATGTCCCATTTCCATTGTAGTTGTCGATTGTCTGACGTTCAGCGTTCAGGCTGATCTCATCTTCACCAAGTCAAAGTTTATTCGGAAGTTTTGATAGATCTCGCCCACAGTCTTCAAGCATCTCAGATCACCAACATTATGCGATCTTTAGTTACAACAGTAAATCGTTTGCGCAAGGAAGTCATGGCTACATCAAAACAGACAGAAAAAAGCATGCTATTTTAAAAACCGAAACCAAGTCACCACAAGAGAATAATATCAACCCTTTTAGAAGTTCTGAAAATCAGCGTGTTCGGATTGACCCTGCAGTATTTGTGTATTAAAGTTGTGTTTAACTTTCAGTCGATGTAGCGTGTCTAGCTGTGTTATTTCAAACACGCATAGAAAAGTCACTGTTCAATTTTTCACATTTAGTTCATACCATTTCATTGTAACTATTATAACTTGTATTCAGTGGATCGATTTTGATTACAGCCTGTAAATCGCTATATACGCAATTTTATTTTAAGTGTCAGAAAAAAAGTAAGTATGCGAAAGTCGAAAATTGATGTCCGATCTAATTAATTGACCTCTTCACCCAAATTACTAGTAATTCATGTTTGCCTGGTTATACCATGTGATGTCCGTTGTTCCATGCTTTTGTCTGATCCTTCATTGTTTTCAAAGAGCTCTACTCAAATTAACAAAGGGCTCAGGCTGTTCAGCAATTAACCGATACAGGCTAGTGTAAAGTGGGCGTTAGACTTGCATACAGTCTTTTGTTTTATTTTTTTATTAAATAAAATATGGTAGTGTATAAATGGCGATAGCGGTAACCCAACTTTCGTGGTAACCCGGCTCTCGCCATTTACACGCTCCCACTACCAACGAAGGAGCTACGACGCGATCCTCGAAACGTTGCCTGAACCAATCACAAACAAGAACAGACAATGAATTTTCGGATTAACACCTCTGTTTCCCCCCACGCTGACTAACGTTTCCCCACACTAACGAAGAAATCTTTTGTCTTCTACTTACTTCCTGTAAGCAAGTGTGGGTGGATGTAGTCATATAGCACTAATACTTCATACCAACTTGCATTTTAACAACAGTTTTATGTGGCATAATATTTAAGGCAAACATTTGAAACCACGGGATATGACCATTGCAATTAATTTTTTTTCACGCTGTCTTATTTATATTTTTTTATTTTTTTCTTGAATGTGTCAACGTTTGTTCCAGCTACAGCTCGCGTGCATTTGTTATTCTTAGTGATTGGCTTGCGTGTTCTTAACAAATTTTCCTCCCCTATAATTTTAAATATAAAATACATAAGTTATTACTACAATGATTAGCACGTTTTGATTTCGAGCGGGAGGTACATGTAGGTTTGAATCTCATTGCCCACTGTTGAGTCGGTAATATATTGAGTCAAAACTGTCCAGGTCACCAAACATTATAATACAACACCTTTTTCTATTCAAATTTGCTTGACAAATCTCAATTAAACTGTTACATATTCTATTTTAGGTACTGTTACCAGAAAATGACAGAGAGAGACGAGAGTGTTTTTATATAGCTTGGAAAAAACAAATAAAGAACCAAGGAGGAGATGAGTAAGTGTTAATTTATAGTTTTTATAATTTTGAATTCGTTTTATTCAAGCTTGTTAAAATAGTAGTAATAATAAATATAGTGTTAGTTATAAATGACATTTCTATCATTGCAGCTGGCGGAATGTCGGGAAAAGAAGTTAAAGAGGAAGAACAAGAGATGTGGGAGATGGTGACGAAAGTTGTGGACATTATGATGTCAGATGAGGAAGACGACGAAGAAGATCGGAAAGGAATGTTCATTGTGAGGTCTCCGACATTCAGGTCATGGCACTGAACGA
This sequence comes from Saccoglossus kowalevskii, assembly GCF_978046115.1. Classification (NCBI taxonomy): domain Eukaryota; kingdom Metazoa; phylum Hemichordata; class Enteropneusta; family Harrimaniidae; genus Saccoglossus; species Saccoglossus kowalevskii. The sequence goes on along the minus strand of NC_140660.1, from coordinate 17,543,791 downwards.
CTAGATTTTGGATTAAGACAACTGAGTGGCAAGGAGGCAATCGATCCGCATGCTCCAGAAATAAGTAGGACCACCATGTACCTGTCAAACCCCACGTGATTGCCCTAAGTTTTGATGACCAGCGTGATTTTTTTCTGATTCCTACCCAAACCCAAACCCTTTCAATATTTTTAACTTATAACTGGAATTTTATTTCTTTTGTTTCATTGAATTTATAAATTACTTGACATTAAATGCATTAATTGTTGAATTTCGTTATTTCTGTTAAAGAAGTCTAAATTTAAACCACTTGAAATGAACTTATTTTTCACCTTCAATTAAATTGGAATTAAAACCCCATATGATTTATTTATGTATGTCGAGGAAGATTTGTGTACTTGTAAGTGTATGTATTGTTATTACAAATAAATACTAAATCACTTGAATCACAAATGTATGTCTTTTATTCCCACCTTTGCAATTACCCAAAAACAACTCCTCAATATTAATTAACACGAAATTGCATTAGTTGCAATGTGTTATTGTTTACCTAGATCTTCTGTAAACGTTATTTCCGATTATGAACTGTTCACGTTGCCCTGATCCTACTTGTGTTGAACATCGAGTGGCCAAATATTTCATTGTGAATCACCTCCCACGTTTAATTTCCTGTGGTATGCGATCTAGTCTGATGCAAGTCACGGGAGAACAGTCACTTGTAACTTACAGATAAAGAAAGGGTTAATGCCTCGTTGCTGGTCCTGTGTTCATAAAAAAAATGTCTGATCACTGGGATGGCCATGGGTGTGGCAATAACCATTTCTTTATCTTTACATGTATATGACTGTAACAGGAGCTCGTGATATTGCTAGGTTGTTGTATTCTGTTTATAAATAAATGTGTTGTGGTAGCAAACACGAGTAATACTATCGATACTTTATTTATAAACAAAATACTAGTACCTAGAAAAATTACAAGCAGGTGCGGCGTCCAAGAACCAAATTACTACGTGAATGATTAACCGGAAATGAAGCATGACCTAAAATATGTGACCTGTATGCAAATGTTCCTGAAAAATCAGCCAATAGCATGCGCTTTAAATATGCCGAGTATACGCAAAATATACGTAGATCTACGCCGATGTTAATTGTGTGCACTGGTTTATTGCATGACCGTATACGCTACGTATACGTCGATCTGCGTCAGTATTAACTCTGTGCAGTGGTTTATCACGTGTTCGTATATACTAAGTATACTCACGTGAAGTATACTAGTACGTAGGAATACGTTAGACAGCATTGTTCTGCATTAGGTGTACGTTAATGTGCGCACTGTATACTTCCGGTCTGCGTAAATATACTGCTGTGTATATTTACGTATCAGTATGTTCCGAATGTGTGAATATACGTTGCGTATTCCCCGTACATACGTTTATAGTTCCATGGTTGAATGTACGTGTGCGCCGACCAACGTATATCTTCGAATATCGGGAATATACGCGTGCGAATACGCTAATGTACCCGCCGTATACCAACGATTTTGCCAAGTGCAATGCACATTTCAATTAAAGAACTGAAGACATCATTAGAAAATGAACAATATGAATAGTATCAAAGCAATCGGACTTACAGTTTTTAACAAGAAGTCGAAAATATCACTTTTTACCAAAAATTACAAAAATATTCACCAAAATAAATTAATTAGAGAATTGAAGATATCATCACAAAATGAACAAATCTGAGAGAGGTCCACATGTAGTACCTATATATGTAATATCAAAGCAATCGGACTTTCGGTTTTTAACAAGAAGTCGAAAATATCACTTTTTACCAAAAATGACAAAAATATTCACCAAAATTAGAGAATTGAAGATATCAACATGAAATGAACAAACCTAAGAGAGGTCTACCCAAGGTACATATACACCAAGTATCAAAGGATTCAGGCTTGTAGTTTTCAAGAAGAAGTCGAAAAAGTCAAACATTGACACGGACGACGACGGACAATCACTCATATGATAAGCTCCGCTCGACAAAGTCGACAGCGGAGCTAAAAAATATTCACCAAAATTAGAAAATTAAAGAATTCATCATGAAATGAACAAATTTGAGAATGGTCCACATGTAGTACATACCCGGTATATATGTAATATCAAAGCAATTGGACTTGCGGTTTTTAACAAGAAGTTGAAAATATCACTTTTTACCAAAAATGACAAAAATATTCACCAAAATTAGAGAATTAAAGATATCATTACAAAATGAACAAATCTGAGAGAGATCCACATGTAGTACCTATATATGTAATATCAAAGCAATTGGACTTGCGGTTTTAACAAGAAGTCAAAAATATCACTTTTTACCAAAAATGACAAAAATATTCACCAAAATTAGAGAATTAAAGATATCATTACAAAATGAACAAATCTGAGAGAGGTCCAATGTAGTACCTATATATGTAATATCAAAGCAATTGCACTTGCGGTTTTTAACAAGAAGTCAAAAATATCACTTTTTACCAAAAATGACAAAAATATTCACCAAAATTAGAGAATTGAAGATATGATCATGAAATGAACAAATCTGAGAGAGGTCTACCCAAGGTACATATACACCAAATATCAAAGCATTCAGGCTTGTAGTTTTCAAGAAGAAGTCGAATAAGTGAAACATTGACACGGACGACGGACGCAGGACGACGACGGACAATCACTCATATGATAAGCTCCGCTCAACAAAGTCGACAGCGGAGCTAAAAACAGTGATGCATTGAATTATGCAAATTAGATAATTATTATTGATATATTTAAACCCAAAACTAATTAGGTTGTCACATTGTCTTAGATCATTTATGTACCAACATTCATTGAAATAAGATGATTATTACTTGATAAGAAGTTGTAAACTGACTAATTATTATGCAAATTAGGTAATAAATAGGAATAGCTTTTAACCCAAAACTTTGCATGTACCAGGTTTCATTGAAAACTGATAATTAGTACTTTGACAAAAAAATTGACAAATTATTATGCAAATTAGGTAATTAAGAAAGACAGATTTTCACACAAAAGGTCTTTGCATTGTTCCAGAGTGCCTATGTCTCAAGTTTCATTAAAATCTTAACATTGATTCTTGAAATATCCTTAGAACAGATATACACACACACAGACAGGGTAACTGCAATTACTCCCATTGTGTGCTTTGCACACAGAAGTCAAAAATATATCACCCCTTGTATATTCCTAAGACGTATTGTACAAAGCTATAAATATTTTGAGTAGAAATGGACAATTTTGGGATACATGCCTTAATGAAATATTCTTATGAGAGTATTTACACTTTTATAGATTCTTATGGGAATCTTACAAACTTTCAATAGTTTTTAAAGTCTATAGACTTTTTATATAGTGATCTTTTAGATTTTTTAAGTAATTATAATTAACTTTAATCATCCTCATTCTGGTTATTTCTTACAATATTAGGAAAATCATTTTCATAATTTTTTTAATTAAAAATTTGCCACACACAAGGCTAGCCTATCATATTTCTATAGACTTTCTAGAATTCTTTTTAGATGTTTTGAAATGTGGTTTGAATGAATTTTATTCATTTTAATTCTAATAATTCTAGAAACCTACAAGATTTTATACATAAATAGTATTCATGGCACTTAACTTGAACAAATATTTAAAATATATTTTATTACTTTGTTTCATTTGAAATATGTCTAATTAAATTAGCATGGTACATTACACCACTTGTATAATGATCATTAAAATATCACTTATTTTTACCATACATAAAACATTCTGTAATTTATGTAAACACATGTGCAACTAATAGAGCAAATGTGAAAGTACATATTAACTCTTCATTGGGTTTAAATTAAAAGAGGCAGAATACATGTATAATAAAAATTAGATTTTGTGTACTTCCATTAAAAATGTACTGTGCATCTCTCAGAACATCCAAAAAACCAAATACCGTATTTGCTCTATCAGAAGCCCATCTCAAATATAATAACACTGGTATATTACTAGCAGCCTGTCGGCTCCGCTGTTTGTGATGCTTGCTCTGAAAGCAATGACTAAGAAGCAATTTAAACTTAATGCTACCTGCTTTAATATCGCAAGACACCAACTTTCTTGATTTTGTTGCAGAGAATATTTCACTTCAAGTAGAGAATTGAAGATATCTTTACGAAATGAACAAATCTAATAGAGGTCTACCCAAGCTGCACGTGTACAAGTATCAAAGAATTTAGACTCCTGGGTTTGATGAAAAATGACGAAAATATTTGCTAAAATTAGAGAATTGAAAATATTGTCACAAAATCAACAAATCTGACAGAGGTCCACCTGATGTACCTACATATACAATATCAAAGCAATCAGACTAGCAGTGTTAAAGGAGAAGTCGAAAATATAATTTTTTATCAAAATATTCATCAAAATTAGAGAAATGAAGATATCATCACGAAATAAACAAATCTGAGAGATGTCCACCCAATACCAAGTATCAAAGCTTTTGGGTTAGCGGTCGAAAATAGCATTTTTGACCAAAAATGACAAAAATATTTGCTATAAATAAGATAATTGGACATATCCACACGAAATGAACAAATCTGAGGGAGAACCACCCAAGGTGAAGCGACGGCGACGACGGACAATCAGTAATACTATAAGCTCCGCTCGACTTCGTCAACAGCGAAGCTAAAAAGGCAGCATAAACAAAAGAATGTGGTACTGTATGATAATAAAAATTATTTAGATATTTCTTATTTTATCCATAGACACCTATCATTTGCTTGACTACTGTACATGCGCTTCAAATAGAGCAATACCATATTCAAAATAATGGGGGTTTTCTGATAAAAATTAATAAATAGTCACCACTTTTTAATTATGACAATGACACAATTATGCCAATCTGACCAATCACACAGGAAAGCACTCCACTATCACCTTGAAGTATTTCATTAGGATTATATGTATGTGACAGTGCCCTCACAGATTATCAACAACCAATCAGATTGCCTTTTTCATCAAAGCTAGTGCTTGGTGTTAGCTTGAATGTTGAGGCAATAAAGCGACAATATCAAGACATCATACAACTCACAGATATTCAGACCAAAGCTATTCAAGCTATACCTAATTCTAAGACTGAAGACATCAGAATGCAAAATTCCAAGTACTGTGGTACATTATGGCATTCATTTATAACATAGCTTTCTATTGGCCGGTAAACTTTCTATCCCGCAACCATGTGACATATACGGTTATGAATGGAATTACCGCACAGGCTTGGGGAGGGAGGATTGTCTGAACGGAACAACACAGTGCAGGCAGACGATGCATAACATGTGATAACATAATCTAATTTCATTTTTGAAAAGCGCAAAGAAGTCACAAAAGAATTATTTTTATTTTTAAAACATGTGGGAGAAGTGTTTGTGCTTATTTTATTCAGTGGTATTTATTTTAAAACAAACTTGTTTTCATTTCAGACCTGTGTCTAAACAGTTCAGCTGTTCATTGATTCTAATAAATAAAAAGTGATGTAGCTTTCAATTGGCAGTTATTTTGTTTTTTGAACTATATTAATTATTAAAATAAAAAGATAAATTTTGACAATACATATATTGCATTGTAATATTCCACCATTTTGAAAACAAAAATATTTTTTGTATTACAAGTTAAGTGAAAGAAATACTAGTATGGGAATCTTGCCATGCTGCTAAATGACCACAACAGAAACCTAAATTGACAACTGTTTTCTTTTCTGAGTAGCACAAAAAATTGATTTGGTGTGCAACAGTTGATGACTCAGTGACTGTTTCTGTTGTAGTCATCTATGAATTCTGCAATGCATAGAACTTATGCCTAAAATCTTAGAATTCTAGCTTATCTACTTTTGTCGTTGACTTTCACCATATACATGTAACGCTTCCTTTTTTATAGTAAGAAATGTGTTTAACTATATGGTTATCGCCATAATAAATAATGTTCTAGCTCTATAAATGACTTTATGATTTATATAAATATTATTATAAATATATATTATATATATATTTACAGATTTTTATAAAATATCTTGTAGAAATCTTTAAAAAAATACCCATATTATTTCTATAAAAGTTTATAGAATTAAAACATCTTTACAGACACCTTGGGTACTCATCTGAATGACTTATTTCACTAATCAGGTACAATAGCTGTTTCTATATTGTATATCATTGCTGTCAATGAAAGTAACATGGTAGTATTTACACACATATGACAGACATTTACCTTCAACTACCGGGATGGAAAGCATGTCTGTGATATGTGTGTGACACTTACAATATACCACATTGTAAGTTATGCTCTAACAAAGCTATGACAATATAGTAATTATACTCACATAAATGGTAGCATTCACTTTGGCATTTGCTGAAATCAACACTTCTGCTATAGCTGTATTTCCATTCTCTGCAGCATAATGTAATGCAGTCCAGTTACCCTGTAATATGAACATGTGATGCATACATTAGATAACCATGTAGAGCAATAATTTAAATATTACAAACAATGTTTACCAGACCCAACATATCAAACAACAATAGTTCCTACCTATAATTTAAAATTTATTTAACTGTATTTGATGACCACTGATCACACAGTAATTACAAGTTATCCATTATTTCAATGTACAATTATAATTCATCTTAACAGTATTAAAAAGCAGATGTCATGATTTTATTAGTTTGGTAAATTATGTTTTCAAGTAATTTCAAGCAGTATTAAATCAGTGGACAATAGTGGTGAATTAAGTTCATAAACCATTTTCTTCAGAAATTAATACAATTGATATGTTATTTTGTAAATATTTAGATTATTCAATGAAAATAAATTCATTCATTTTGTATATTTTTGCTACTACTGGTAAACTGCGGTTGTTTGCCATACAATGATGTGCCATTTACATACTGTTTTACCAATTAATTGTTTCACACTATTTCAGTATTCATGTATATTATTAGCTTGGAATCCAGTCATTTTGTGTACACCAAAGAATGGATGGTTGACTTGTTACAAAACCAAATCAACATTTTACTGAAGATCTAAATCTATGTACAAGTACATCAGTTCATTGTAAAAATGTAGGTTAGACAAAGCTAGAATTTTCATAGCACATGTATAGATATGTTTCCTGGGCGGAGAGTTTTTGGAACAGTCACAAAATGTAGAGAGGGCAGTGACATATGGTTGGGTACAATTTCCCAATTGAAATTCGGTGCGTGCCATGATATACGATTTTTTCATTCTTAGCATTTTTGCAAAAACAAAAAATTTCTATATTCTAGAAAATTTTAGTTCTATATTAAAGTTTTGTTGTCCTGAATGTTGGTTCATTTTGTTGTAACTATTGGACATTACTCAAGATTTCTTTGGAACTTTCCAAATAAAAAATCTATTTAAGGGCTGTTTTAGATTCGATTGCAAGCCTGCGTCAACTCCCCTCAATTTTTGTTATTTTATTGTTTGCAATTACTGGCATAGCATATCTTCAATGGTGGTTATTTTATACAGGGTTGCAAACAGCATGCCGGGTACCCAGGCTGAGTCACAGTAGTACAGTATACAGGGATGCAAGCAGCATGCCGTGTACTCAGGCTGAGTCACAGTAGTACAGTATACAGGGATGCAAGCAGCATGCCGGGTACCCAGGCTGAGTCACAGTAGTACAGTATACAGGGATGCAAGCAGCATGCCTGGTACCCAGGCTGAGTCACAGTAGTACAGTATACAGGGATGCAAGCAGCATGCCGGGTACTCAGGCTGAGTCACAGTAGTACAGTATACAGGGATGCAAGCAGCATGCCGGGTACCCAGGCTGAGTCAAAGTAGTACAGTATACAGGGATGCAAGCAGCATGCCGGGTACTCAGGCTGAGTCACAGTAGTACAGTATACAGGGATGCAAGCAGCATGCCGGGTACTCAGGCTGAGTCACAGTAGTACAGTATACAGGGATGCTAGCAGCATGCCAGGTACCCAGGCTGAGTCACAGTAGTACAGTATACAGGGATGCAAGCAGCATGCCGGGTACCCAGGCTGAGTCACAGTAGTACAGTATACAGGGATGCAAGCAGCATGCCGGGTACTCAGGCTGAGTCACAGTAGTACAGTATACAGGGATGCAAGCAGCATGCCGGGTACCCAGGCTGAGTCAAAGTAGTACAGTATACAGGGATGCAAGCAGTATGCCGGGTACCCAGGCTGAGTCACAGTAGTACAGTATACAGGGATGCAAGCAGCATGCCGGGTACCCAGGCTGAGTCACAGTAGTACAGTATACAGGGATGCAAGCAGCATGCCGGGTACCCAGGCTGAGTCACAGTAGTACAGTATACAGGGATGCAAGCAGCATGCCGGGTACCCATGCTGAGTCACAGTAGTACAGTATACAGGGATGCAAGCAGCATGCCGGGTACTCAGGCTGAGTCACAGTATTACAGTATACAGGGATGCAAGCAGCATGCCGGGTACCCAGGCTGAGTCACAGTAGTACAGTATACAGGGATGCAAGCAGTATGCCGGGTACCCAGGCTGAGTCACAGTAGTACAGTATACAGGGATGCAAGCAGCATGCCGGGTACCCAGGCTGAGTCACAGTAGTACAGTATACAGGGATGCAAGCAGTATGCCGGGTACCCAGGCTGAGTCACAGTAGTACAGTATACAGGGATGCAAGCAGTATGCCGGGTACCCAGGCTGAGTCACAGTAGTACAGTATACAGGGATGCAAGCAGTATGCCGGGTACCCAGGCTGAGTCACAGTAGTACAGTATACAGGGATGCAAGCAGCATGCCGGGTACCCAGGCTGAGTCACAGTAGTACAGTATACAGGGATGCAAGTAGCATGCCGGGTACCCAGGCTGAGTCACAGTAGTACAGTATACAGGGATGCAAGCAGCATGCCGGGTACCCAGGCTGAGTCACAGTAGTACAGTATACAGGGATGCAAGCAGCATGCCGGGTACCCAGGCTGAGTCACAGTAGTACAGTATACAGGGATGCAAGCAGCATGCCGGGTACCCAGGCTGAGTCACAGTAGTACAGTATACAGGGATGCAAGCAGCATGCCGGGTACCCAGGCTAAGTCACAGTAGTACAGTATACAGGGATGCAAGCAGTATGCCGGGTACTCAGGCTGAGTCACAGTAGTACAGTATACAGGGATGCAAGCAGCATGCTAGGTACCCAGGCTGAGTCACAGTAGTACAGTATACAGGGATGCAAGCAGCATGCCGGGTACTCAGGATGAGTCACAGTAGTACAGTATACAGGGATGCAAGCAGAATGCCGGGTACCAAGGCTGAGTCACAGTAGTACAGTATACAGGGATGCAAGCAGTATGCCGGGTACCCAGGCTGAGTCACAGTAGTACAGTATACAGGGATGCAAGCAGCATGCCGGGTACTCAGGCTGAGTCACAGTAGTACAGTATACAGGGATGCAAGCAGCATGCCGGGTACCCAGGCTGAGTCACAGTAGTACAGTATACAGGGATGCAAGCAGCATGCCGGGTACCCAGGCTGAGTCACAGTAGTACAGTATACAGGGATGCAAGCAGTATGCCGGGTACCCAGGCTAAGTCACAGTAGTACAGTATACAGGGATGCAAGCAGCATGCCGGGTACCCAGGCTGAGTCACAGTAGTACAGTATACAGGGATGCAAGCAGCATGCCGGGTACTCAGGCTGAGTCACAGTAGTACAGTATACAGGGATGCAAGCAGCATACCGGGTACTCAGGCTGAGTCACAGTAGTACAGTATACAGGGATGCAAGCAGCATGCCGGGTACCCAAGCTGAGTCACAGTAGTACAGTATACAGGGATGCAAGCAGCATGCCGGGTACTCAGGCTGAGTTACAGTAGTACAGTATACAGGGATGCAAGCAGCATGCCGGGTACCCAGGCTGAGTCAAAGTAGTACAGTATACAGGGATGCAAGCAGTATGCCGGGTACCCAGGATGAGTCACAGTAGTACAGTATACAGGGATGCAAGCAGCATGCCGGGTACCCAGGCTGAGTCACAGTAGTACAGTATACAGGGATGCAAGCAGCATGCCGGGTACCCAGGCTGAGTCACAGTAGTACAGTATACAGGGATGCAAGCAGCATGCCGGGTACCCAGGCTGAGTCACAGTAGTACAGTATACAGGGATGCAAGCAGTATGCCGGGTACCCAGGCTGAGTCACAGTAGTACAGTATACAGGGATGCAAGCAGCATGCCGGGTACCCAGGCTGAGTCAAAGTAGTACAGTATACAGGGATGCAAGCAGTATGCCGGGTACCCAGGCTGAGTCACAGTAGTACAGTATACAGGGATGCAAGCAGCATGCCGGGTACCCAGGCTGAGTCACAATAGTACAGTATACAGGGATGCAAGCAGCATGCCGGGTACCCAGGCTGAGTCACAGTAGTACAGTATACAGGGATGCAAGCAGCATGCCAGGTACTCAGGCTGAGTCACAGTATTACAGTATACAGGGATGCAAGCAGCATGCCGGGTACCCAGGCTGAGTCACAGTAGTACAGTATACAGGGATGCAAGCAGTATGCCGGGTACCCAGGCTGAGTCACAGTAGTACAGTATACAGGGATGCAAGCAGCATGCCGGGTACCCAGGCTGAGTCACAGTAGTACAGTATACAGGGATGCAAGCAGTATGCCGGGTACCCAGGCTGAGTCACAGTAGTACAGTATACAGGGATGCAAGCAGTATGCCGGGTACCCAGGCTGAGTCACAGTAGTACAGTATACAGGGATGCAAGCAGTATGCCGGGTACCCAGGCTGAGTCACAGTAGTACAGTATACAGGGATGCAAGCAGCATGCCGGGTACCCAGGCTGAGTCACAGTAGTACAGTATACAGGGATGCAAGTAGCATGCCGGGTACCCAGGCTGAGACACAGTAGTACAGTATAAAGGGATGCAAGCAGCATGCCGGGTACCCAGGCTGAGTCACAGTAGTACAGTATACAGGGATGCAAGCAGCATGCCGGGTACCCAGGCTGAGTCACAGTAGTACAGTATACAGGGATGCAAGCAGCATGCCGGGTACCCAGGCTGAGTCACAGTAGTACAGTATACAGGGATGCAAGCAGTATGCCGGGTACTCAGGCTGAGTCACAGTAGTACAGTATACAGGGATGCAAGCAGCATGCCGGGTACCCAGGCTGAGTCACAGTAGTACAGTATACAGGGATGCAAGCAGCATGCCGGGTACCCAGGCTGAGTCACAGTAGTACAGTATACAGGGATGCAAGCAGCATGCCGGGTACCCAGGCTGAGTCACAGTAGTACAGTATACAAGGATGCAAGCAGTATGCCGGGTACCCAGGCTGAGTCACAGTAGTACAGTATACAGGGATGCAAGCAGCATGCCGGGTACCCAGGCTGAGTCACAGTAGTACAGTATACAGGGATGCAAGCAGCATGCCGGGTACTCCGGCTGAGTCACAGTAGTACAGTATACAGGGATGCAAGCAGCATGCCGGGTACCCAGGCTGAGTCACAGTAGTACAGTATACAGGGATGCAAGCAGTATGCCGGGTACCCAGGCTAAGTCACAGTAGTACAGTATACAAGGATGCAAGCAGCATGCCGGGTACCCAGGCTGAGTCACAGTAGTACAGTATACAGGGATGCAAGCAGTATGCCGGGTACCCAGGCTAAGTCACAGTAGTACAGTATACAGGGATGCAAGCAGCATGCCAGGTACCCAGGCTGAGTCACAGTAGTACAGTATACAGGGATGCAAGCAGTATGCCGGGTACCCAGGCTGAGTCACAATAGTACAGTATACAGGGATGCAAGCAGTATGCCGGGTACCCAGGCTGAGTTACAGTAGTACAGTATACAGGGATGCAAGCAGCATGCCGGGTACCCATGCTGAGTCACAGTAGTACAGTATACAGGGATGCAAGCAGTATGCTGGGTACCCAGGCTGAGTCACAGTAGTACAGTATACAGGGATGCAAGCAGCATGCCGGGTACCCAGGCTGAGTCACAGTAGTACAGTATACAGGGATGCAAGCAGTATGCCGGGTACCCAGGCTGAGTCACAGTAGTACAGTATACAGGGATGCAAGCAGCATGCCGGGTACCCAGGCTGAGTCACAGTAGTACAGTATACAGGGATGCAAGCAGCATGTCGGGTACCCAGGCTGAGTCACAGTAGTACAGTATACAGGGATGCAAGCAGTATGCCGGGTACTCAGGCTGAGTCACAGTAGTACAGTATACAGGGATGCAAGCAGCATGCCGGGTACTCAGGCTGAGTCACAGTAGTACAGTATACAGGGATGCAAGCAGCATGCCGGGTACCCAGGCTGAGTCACAGTAGTACAGTATACAGGGATGCAAGCAGCATGCCGGGTACCCAGGCTGAGTCACAGTAGTACAGTATACAGGGATGCAAGCAGTATGCCGGGTACTCAGGCTGAGTCACAGTAGTACAGTATACAGGGATGCAAGCAGCATGCCGGGTACCCAGGCTGAGTCACAGTAGTACAGTATACAGGGATGCAAGCAGCATGCCGGGTACCCAGGCTGAGTCACAGTAGTACAGTATACAGGGATGCAAGCAGCATGCCGGGTACTCAGGCTGAGTCACAGTAGTACAGTATACAGGGATGCAAGCAGCATGCCAGGTACCCAGGCTGAGTCACAGTAGTACAGTATACAGGGATGCAAGCAGCATGCCGGGTACCCAGGCTGAGTCACAGTAGTACAGTATACAGGGATGCAAGCAGTATGCCGGGTACCCAGGCTGAGTCACAGTAGTACAGTATACAGGGATGCAAGCAGCATGCCGGGTACCCAGGCTGAGTCACAGTAGTACAGTATACAGGGATGCAAGCAGTATGCCGGGTACCCAGGCTGAGTCACAGTAGTACAGTATACAGGGATGCAAGCACCATGCCAGGTACCCAAGCTGAGTCACAGTAGTACAGTATACAGGGATGCAAGCAGTATGCCGGGTACCCAGGCTGAGTCACAGTAGTACAGTATACAGGGATGCAAGCAGTATGCCGGGTACCCAGGCTGAGTCACAGTAGTACAGTATACAGGGATGCAAGCAGCATGCCGGGTACCCAGGCTGAGTCACAGTAGTACAGTATACAGGGATGCAAGCAGCATGCCGGGTACTCAGGCTGAGTCACAGTAGTACAGTATACAGGGATGCAAGCAGCATGCCGGGTACCCAGGCTGAGTCACAGTAGCAAGTGACAAGAGACTGGAACCAAGTCTAACACTTGACATGTTATTGTGTGTGCATAAACACTAATTTTCTCAGAGGAATATTTCACATAGGAAATGATGAGAACCCATTGAGGGGAGGGGTAATGTGTACCATAGTAGTAAATGTGTATACAGCACATGTATGAATGAGAATTCTGATTTTAATGGAAAGCAAAGGAATAAAAATCTCAAGTAACCAAACTACGCCATTCTGAACACATTTGGTGTCATTTATTTTTAATGAAGTATGATATACATGCACAGACTGACCTGAAAGTACCCCCTCCCTCAAAAAAAAATTTAGAGTGATTCACTACCCGAGTCTATATTCACAGTTTTTGAAAAGTCTCGTGCTCATAGACTTCATCTAGTCTAATACATTATACAAAGGCCCAACATGTATTTCATTCACTTATCCAAAAATGAGCACATGCAAAGAATTTCAATCACGTCCTATCGTTTATTTAAACCATATCTTCATGATTGGTTGCTTTAATCTAGAAAAAACATTTACATTGACTTTGACTTGACTTTTCAGATGCTAAGAATTTAGTCAGAAGCCAAAAGTTCAAAGATTCAGAAGTATAAAAAAAATTAAATGAAAATATATTGTACTGAATTACTAAATAAAAGCCAATAAAGATACGGCTACTACACATACCAGGTTCCTTGCGATTTGATTATATTTGACCTCCACACATATAGGTCACAAATGACTTGCTTTCTGGCATTAGTGACAACCAATATTTAAAAGAATGGCTGCCTTCTACAGTATTTAGATTACTATAGTTTAAATATTCAGATGAGTGTGATGTCACTGATAAACAAAATGGCAGCTTTCATAAGTTTATAGTCATAAAAATGCTGCAATGCAATGCAATGCAATATACATTGCAGCAATGACCCCAAGATAAATATAAGAAAAATTTAAGAAAAGCTGACACCCATCTCCCAAATCATACAGAACTGGACGATTAGCAAATATATATTAAATTAAAAACTCTGAATTAAAGAGGAATGTGCAGAACTCAAGGTAACCTCAGAGGTATGTATATACCTGTAATAGCTATCTGAATTCCAGCGGCCAAGTGTTTTGATCATGTGATCAGAAATACCGGCTGTAGCCGCTGAGGTAGCCGTCCCAATGCAGAAAGAGTGACCAGAGTACCTGCTTGAATCAATCCCTAAAACACTCAAAATTCTATGCAGGTATTAAAGTTAAGAAAATTGACCGAGTCAGTGGGTGATTATCTTTAGTAACGATCAGAGGATTTTGGCACTATCACCTGCCTTAAGGACAAGTACTGAAGGATGGTTGCCATAGAGCACGTACTTTGGTTTTGGAAATATTTTATTAAAACCCCTTTACGAAAAGAATCAGTCTTGGATGATTTGAGCCTCAGAAAAGCCTGAGTGTCACCCTCAAAACTGATATCCTCAATGCATAAATGAGCAGACCTGAAAAAATAATTGGAATCATTGGTGAACTCCCCACAATGGAGGAAGTCAAAGAAAGCAAGCAAAATAGACTGCATGAGGACATCAGTAAAAAGATTAAACACTCTGAGTAGAATACATGAGGAAAATAGGATGAGCTGTAAAGGGAAGACGATTCTCTGATGCTGTCCTTGTAAATGTCAAATGGCCCTAAGCAATAGATTTAACGTAACAGTCTTTTGCTGCATTGCCAAGGATGTGGCAGTCCCATTTCAATGTGCCTAAAGCGAATTCCAGCGGGATAAAGACTAATTGTAGATTGTTGCAAATGTTTGAAACAATGAGGTATAAAAAGGATAATTAACTCTTCAGAAATTGCTGGTAAGTTAACAGCTGAACATGAGATCTGGTGTATGTTAACAAAATTAATAATGAGCATTCTGATTTTAACAGAAAGGAAAGGAAAAGAAAAGTTTTTGTTTAGAAAGATTTGTGATGGGTGCCATTTAATAAACTTGTATAAGAAAAGAAGGTCAGACTCACAACCAAATATCTCAAAATCAAGTAACCAATATACGCCATTCTGAACATGTTTGGCTGTCATTTATTTTTAATGAAGTATGATAAATATATACATGTACATTTGTACACTATTAATAAAAAAGACAAGTTTTTATTTGCTATTGAATAATTAAAAAGAAACTAAACACTATAATTTAGGTTATTATGTTGGACATATGTAGTTTAAAATACACTTTGATGTCATATTAAAGTTAGTTCAGGTGGGTAAATCTGAATTAAATAATTGTTGGCATTTTGCATCATTTATTTGAAATGCAATAATGCATCAATTTTCAAATAGTGCATTAGAAACATTTAGTCAAATTCATATTCAATTGAAGATAAATTCTCCATTTTGTACAATAGGCATTTTTTATTTTGCTACTAAACTGCGGTAAATGTTGCATGGCCAAGTTGTTTGTCACACAATGATGCACCATTTTTGTATTTTTCTTTTTTAATCAATTGTTTCACATTGGATTTCAGTATACATTATTAGTACACTCAATGATGGCCTGGTGAATCACTGCGAATGTATCTGTATAGTCGATACAGAATTGGCAGTCTTCATAATTTTGTGATAATATGCATGCACAGACTCACCTGAAAGGTAGTCCCCCCCCCACCTACCAGACACCAAACTTCATACCGATTCACTAGTCTATATTCACAGTTTTTGCAAAGTCTCACGATCATAGACGACATCTAGTCTAATACATTATACAAAGGACCAACATGTATCTCATTCACTTATCCAAAAATGGGCAAATGCAAGGAACTTCAATCACACCCAAAAGTTTAAACCATTTTTATGATTGGAAAAGCTTTTACATTCATTAGTAGAGTCAGAAGTCAGAAGCCAAAAGCTGTCTAAACAAAATTAAATAAAAATACATTGTACTGAATTACTAAATACAAGTCAATAAAGATACAGCTACTACACAGACCAGGTTACTTGTAATTTGATAATGAATGTAAATTAGCATATTCCATTCTATATTTGACCTCTGCACGTATAGGTCACTGATCACTTGCTTTCACGCATTCATTCAGTGAAACCAACATTTTAAAGAATGGGCGACTTCTACATATTTAGATTTACCGTAGTTTAAATAATCAGATGAGTGTGATGTCACTGATAAACAAAATGGCAGCTTTCATAAGTTTATGGTCATAAATGGTGCATATTCTAGAAATATTTATTTTAAATGTGTAATCTCAACATATTCAAAGTGTCCATAAATCAGCAATGTGGATATTATTTGGTTGAGCTTTTCTTAGAATACCCCCCCCCCCTAGAATAAGCACATACAGTAGATGGGAAATATATGGTTTAAAATACACTTGGAATCATTAAATCAGTTCAGGTGCAATAATGGATCAAATTTTAAATATTGCTTATGAAAAAGTGGTCAAACTTAAATACAAAAAACACATATTGGAAACTTGTTTGACTGTATTTTATTTTATGGATTGTATTCCCGTCTGTTACAGTAAAATGCAACAAGATTTTTAAAATAAAAGTTGAACAAAATAATGACATACCCAATTTGGATCTGATTCATCTACTTGTCTTCCTTCTGCCAGTAAACGTTTCACACCATCAATATCATTCTTCTCAGCAGCTTCATACACCGTCTAATTATAATGATAAATAAACATAGATTAAAATATCAAGGATTTGAACATAATACAAGTATCACATGGTAGTAAAATGTAGAGGGAATGCTTGGTATAAATTGTGACATACATTGTACTGTATGTATTATTATTTAGCATTTTCAAGACTTGAGTTCAAATGTCAATGTCCTAAAAACTTTGTAGTTCACATCAACAATAATCTGCTTTACATACTTAGACGTTACTTTATAGCATTCCTGGAATCACATATTTTATAATACCTCATATGTTTAATATCATCACCTTGATTGGTCAGAACTCTGAATGTGGTGGTGAATAAAACTAATTCAGAAACAATGAGAATCCAGTGATCTATATTACTATTTCACGCGCAACTACAGTGTTTACAAAAATACAATGTTCGATTTACGTTGTGTTAATGTATTGGGTATAATTTATGCAAATAATTATTGAACTAGAGGTCAATAGAAAAATGAAATTATTTACCACAGCAAAGCAAAGGTCAATAATTTCATTTTTAGGTCATCTGAACTGAATATTGACCAAACACGGAGATCACAAATTTGTTTTATTATACCAAATAAAATTACATCCACACTATTCAATAATGACAACATAGCACTTGTTTTATTTATTGTCAAAATATTGATATGTCAATGCTAGTAAATGTATAATTAGACTGGAACTTGTTTTTGACCAAAAATAAATATTTTAGTTATTTTTACACTTTTTAGCAATTATTTAAACAAACCAATACACTTGAACTGCACAAGTCCTTAATTCTGTATAATCTTAGCTGCGGTCAATTTTAATGACTCCCATGTGACCGCATTTTGACCAATGGTTGGTGAGCATGTATTGAATACAACAAGCATTCAATTCAAGTTAGTTATTAATTATTAACTCAGCGATATATAACAAAAGTTGTAGTTTTTATATTGTTTGTTTGTGAATTATTTACTACATGTGTATGTCATAATTCTTTTGTCGTTAACCCCTATACATTGGCCAAGTAATTGAAAGTGCAAGTAGAGATTAATCAGCGATAGTGTTACAGCGGGCTATTCCCAGCAGCAATCAGAGACAAGTCATGGTGTTGTTGACAATAATTCTCCACTGTAAACTTAAAGCAGGACACAAACTGTTTTATTAGTCTTCATGAAGTTCAAAAGCAAATTTAACCTTGTAGTACCGGATTCTGCCGTAAATTGGCCCAGGGCCATTAAACAGCAGTTTGGGTTTTTAAAAAAATAAAATGGGACCAAGAAATCGCTCAGGGCGATTTTTCGGCGTTTATTTAAGGTGTTATTTTAATCTTTTCTGATGCCTAAAAGTTTAGCCGTAGTCAATGACGCATATTCAAGAGTATTGATGTTTATTGCGACTAGCATGAATGAGTAGCTTCCGTTTCGACAATGAGCTGTTATCGCTGTAAACAATGTTACATTATTCTTCAAATGCTCAGTTTATCTTTTGAAAACAACTATTTTTTTTATTTAAAAACAAATCATGTTGCTTTCCCATCAAAATCCAAGCAAAAAGATCGGCCAATCTCTTCCGTGCTGAGTTCAATAACATTAACATATTTAAATGAGCTATGGTAATTTGAACACCTTGGAATCATCCATCGTTTTCATTGGTTAATTATCAATTTGACCTGTCAGGTCAACGAACACTGTCCAGCTCAAAACATGGTGGATATTCATTTCTACAGCATCGAGTGTTGAAAATGTGATCAGAATCATTCGCTTACGATGAAATAAGTTGAAATTTATTTTATTTATTTATTTATTTATGAAACGCAGCATGACCAGATTGCGCTACCGCGATCATTTGCTACTAAGTATAAATGCAGTTTTTATTTGAAACTTCTTTTAGAATATACTATATACTTTAGAAAATAATTGTATTTGGCGCACAAGATTCGTTGATGTGATTTTTTTGGAGAAAGATGCGCGGTCTACTTTTTAATCCAGCAAGAACAAAATGTATAAAATTTAATGAATTGCAATAGTGTCTTTTGTTTTGGCTGGTCCAACTGCCGGCGTTGAAAATCGGCGTAGATGGATTTTTCATTGAAAATATAAGCCCCCTAAAAACATTTGATGATCTTTTTTTAAAAATTTGACCCCCAAATAAGGGCCAACCAGTTGTGAAACTGCCCAGGGCGATTTTTTGGATGGGCGAATTTACAACAGAATCCGTTAATGTACAGAATGAGGACATGTACATACATTTACTGGACATTGCTCACAGTTAATTCACAAGTGTCTACAATACTGAATTATTTATTATGTTTTAAAAGCTTTGAAGTCAGGAAGCAGGATCTTACTTGACATTTTAATGATTACTGTCAGTAATCAACTTTTACTTTTTTTCACGACAAATATTACCTTGTTTCTATATTATGGTAATATATTATTCAGTGTTATAGCAATTTTGTATTATTTAGTAATTTAGTGATTTTATTTTGTTATTTAGCATATTGTTTTCTATTTTTTGCTTGTACCTTGTGACCAACCCCAAGATTGCGCAATAAATAAATAAATAAATAAATAAATAAATAAAACAAGTCATTGACAATGACATAGTCCCTGTCATGTTTTTAGTGACTTTGTCAAACAATGCAAAGCATAGTCAGATTATGTTTAAATATTGGGATAGTATTTAGCATATTAACTTCACAAATATGCATGAAACAGGTATAAAGACTAAGTTTGAATGAAATTGGTCAATGCATGCCCCAGAAACTGTTAACAACATGTCCAAACGTTGTCAGTTGAAGGTCAACAAAAAAAAACAAAGCAATATCTTGCCTTTGTACTAAATTTAACCTAAATCTGTACAATCATCTCTGCAAAATGAGCAGAACACTCGTAAAAAACAAAATGGCCACCAGTCCGCCATTTGAAATCGAATCACGAAAAAAATCATGTGCATCAGTAACCCACCATGACTGATGTCAATGCCAAGTTTGAATAAAATCGGTAATGGCATGTCCAAAAAACGGTAGATGACATGTTTGAATTTTATTCGTTTTTGATGAGAATCATCGCCAGTCAGCTAAATTATGATAAAAACTTAAAATAACTGAAAACAACATTCAACCTATTATATCTTGCCTTTGTACAAAATTTAACCTAAATCTGTGAAATCATCTCTGTAAAATGAGCAGAAAACTCATAAAAAAACAAAATGGCCACAAGTCCGCCATTTTGAATCAAATCACGAAAAAATATCAGTAACCAACCATGATTGATGTCAACGGTCAAGGCATGTTCGAGAAATGGTTGATGATTTGACCAAATGTTTGGGACAAAAATGGCCACCAGTCAGTCAAAGGTCAACCAAATCAAAAATAAATCGATAGGAACATCTTCTATTATGACTTGTCTTTGTACCAACTTTGAAGAAAATCTGTCCAGTTGTCTCTGAGAAATGATGACGAATGCACAGATAGACAGACGGACGGAACCCAAAACATAAGTCCTGGTTTCGGACTACATCCGACAGGAATTAAAAAATAAATGATCCTAGTAACATATTTTGCATTTTACAATACTGAGTGATGTTGTAGTTACATAGACACACTGAAGTAAAATACAGTATACATATCTGTGTACAAAGTTCACTGTTCTGCACCCGACTGATATTTTCATGTAAAATTATGTTAGAACTAACATGAACATATAGGTAGATAATTTCACACTTACCTCGTAACTCATGACGGTGTTAGCCAAGTAATTCTAAATGAATTACTTTGAATATAACTAAAATTTTAAGTAAATATCCAATCTTAAATCTGGACAACTAGACTCTCAGTGTTAAGAATCAGAATGAATGTCGTGATAACGTACAATTCAGACTTTGGACTAGAACTACTTAGAATGCCGCCCTCTAGTGTCAAATATAAAATACCCATCCCTTTATACACTCCGCTTAAATTGTTGATTCCATATTTATTGTTACAACTGAATCCAGCATTCGTAGTCACATGTCAATGTCAATGTAAATTGGGTGCAAAAATATAGTTTGTAGTTAGAGATATGGAAGGCGTAAATTGTATTTCAATTTATCAATTGGCATTATGTCAGCGATTGGTGAAAGGACAAGCCTGGTCAAATATCCTACGAGCATTGCTCTAACAGTCACCGTGGTCATGTGACAACTTGTACAGATAACTCAATGTATCAAGATTAGCATTGTCTTGGTGTGTGGGAGGACAAATTGGGTCAAAGTTTATCTGTATTGACTCAACAACTCAGCAGATTTTATGTGTCAAAAAATAGGCCGGGTTTCATTTAAAACTATACTATTACACTGTATTTTAAATTGTTGAATTTTTATAATATATTACCAAAATTTATTCAGAAACTTTTCCAATTTTGTCTTCAAAAGTCTTTCAAAATTCAATCCATGTTCAGGGATTTTTTTTCCTCAAGGCCAGACTTTTTTTATTTCTTGTTTCTCAAGTCAAGTCAATTTGTTTGAGGAGGGCAAAAAAAAAATTAATTCTTTTTTTTCATTAGATTTGTGTGATTCTCTAAGAATTGTAAATGAGATCATTGATCAGAGAGGAGAAATGAAATAAAATTTTATTTCATGTATAACCTGGTTGGCAATGTCGGTTTTTGAAGACAGAGTTTCACGGGGTATCACCACAAACCACGCCGCCATGTGCGCCTAGTAGTTCTCAATGCAGAGAAGTCAATACCCGAGATTCACTGTCAACCAACGCGCATAAAGTATAGATCTGCGTGAAACTTCGGTACTTTGATCATGATACTCCCATGAAAATGCAACTTGGATTTGTTAGGCGGCGGGCGAAAAAAAAAATGAAGATAAAAATAATTTTTTTCAGCAATTTTTTGCACTCACAAGTCGGCGGGCGCAAGAAATTACGCTGAAATAAACTTTGATTTTTATTTCATTTTCCGCTCCTGTTCATTCAGCGGGTTCGCAAAACAAGGGATAATCAAAGTCTGGCCTAAAGAATATTTAAATTTTGGTGGGAAAGTAACCCATTTGGGCAATACATCATGTATACATTTCCCATGTAAATATAACTGTTCTGAATGTCTCCATTCATCACATCATACCCTGTTTCATGGAATGAGGATCTATGCAAATCAATTTTAGACAATTCACCTTTTTACTTGAATTCAACTATTTTCTGAATGATTTTTGAACGAGGCTGCAACTTGCTGACATGAATAACTTATATTAAAAGCACTTGGAACCTGCAGCAATAAAACCATTTTCCATTCACTACAAGATCCAGCGTTATGCTTGAAATCAAACATTAAAACACGGGACAAACAATCTCCTTCCCACCAGTCTTTGCACTTCACACACTAGTACCTCAAGCAGCCTCCAATTTTATTGCCATCACCTCAGTACATCATTTTTTCTGCACTACGTTGTGTGAGGTAATATTACAGGAATGAAATGTCACACGTGATACACTAAAATGTTTTGTTTCCATGTCCAGACGAAAAAGATCATCAAGCTGCTATGGAATGCCGGTTGAAGAGCCGGTAATAACAACTAAAGTCAAGACAACAGGACAAACTCAACTATTAGACAATCATGAACAACAATACATGTTGCACAAGAGGGTGCTATTGCTATATGATCGAGATGGAACTTTTTGAAGTCAGTCGTTCGCAGGCCATCATTGAACAAACATCTCCTTTACGAATAGATGAAATCATTTCAACAATTTCTTTTAATACAGAATAATCCCCAACGAAATGTTCTCAGAGCAATTTTTAGCAATGGTACAAGTGTAAAATATTCACATGCCTCTGCATTACCCACGAATTTCATAACTTGCTATGATCAAGTTTAAAAATAAACCTGTGGTTACTTTTAATTTGACACCGGTTTTTCTATTTTCATAGCTCATAATGGTAGTCAGTCAATTTGAAACTAACATGTTGGCTTTTGGAAAACATTTGGACCAGGCTGAAACTGGTCAATGGCACCATAGCTCCATAACAGAAAGAGCTAGTAGTAATTGTTAGTGGTTGCATAAGATAACACTTTAAGAAGTTACATTACTACATGAATGCTAGGTGAGCTGACAATCAAGGCTGTCATTTCCTGTTTTTGAACAGGTTATGTCTCAATATTATGAAAACAACATTGAAAGTATGGAGCTTGAAAATCACTTTGTTTATTTACTACATTTACAGGGAGACAGGTGAACTAGAAATATTTAAACAGCAGTTATTGCAATATGCCAGTAAACCGTTTGCATTTATACTCCTCCAGTTTACAGAGTAAAGAACCGTCTTGCAGCAATGGACCACATAACAATAGAGAAGTCAGGAAATAACAGATTGGTGAGATCATTTGAGTACAAAATTAGCTTTATTTCCTGAAGATGTTTTTTTCTTGATGCATACAACTTGTACAGAAAAATAAATATGATTTGAACCAAAATTTAAATACTGTGAGGTTATAAGGTGATCATATTGACCATTATTATACATCTGTCATGGTAACGCCGTAAGTTACAGCGTGCCGGTATTGCATTGGATATTTTCATCCTTCCATATTAGAAAACACAAATTCTAAATATGGAACAATTGTGTGCGTAAGAGTCCTCTATTAATAAAAACAAACATGTCTCCCCCCAGGGTTTGACCGGACCGGACCACACAGAAAGAAGTTTGCTAAATCTGTTTCAAACGTTTTGGATTTCGGCATTCCATGATGTATTCCTGGGAGGAAAAGATAATAATGATAAGGTTATTACGAGGATGCTGCAAAGTATGCGTCAGTCGACACTCCTGCTATACTGTCTTCGTGCATACTTTGCAGTGTCCTTGTAATAACCTCATAGTATGTTGTGATTTTGCTGTCAGATGTATAATATATTTTTACTGTATCTACTGTAGGTACAAGAAAATCTTCAATAAGAAAAATGACTGGTGGTTGGTGGTACCTGTCAAAATGTAGGTGTACTTGTGGAAATTTCCATAGATGCAATGATGCAGATAATATACCCAGAAGACAAGGAAGTCAAAATGTTGTAAATACATGGATACACTTGGATAATACAGAACAAAAAACTTCTTTGTATTGTAATATATCAGGTAACGGATACACAGCATACATGGCAACGGGGTATCACCAGTTTCTAAACAACCATGTTGCCATAAAATAAATTGTTTGTACACAGCATGGCGATTGGCTTTGTTGATATCCTGGTCATTTCTGAGTGCCAAATGGCAAAGACATCTTCATGCACAATCATCTCTGAATTCCTGCAATAAAAAACAAAAGAGTTATTCAGAAAGTGCCAACAGTCCCAAGCATTTCCATCGAGTCTTACCACATTTCACTACACTAGACTCTGATTGCAAGACTGTTGTCTAGCATTCATAACTCTGTCTGTCAACTAGCCCTGGATCCACAGAGTGGATATTATTTACATTTGGTTGTTACCTGCCCACCCAAACACCACCATGGATCCTTAGTAAAATGAAGTGGAAGCACAGCAAATTGATGTACACTGTTTTTAGGTTATTGCTGAAGTACGCATGTACATTCCATGTATTATGTCTTTTACATCCACCCAATGTTGTTATAGCAGGATCCCATGGCAGTGTTTGAGTGGACAGCTAATATCTCTGACAACGCCATGGATCCTTAGTAAAATGAAGCGAAAGCACAGCAAATTGATGTACACTGTTTTTAGGTTATTGCTGGAGTACACATGTACATTCCATATATTATGTCTTTCACATCCACCCAATGTTGTTATAGCAGGATCCCATGGCAGTGTATGAGTGGACAGCTAATAACTCTGACAACGCCATGGATCCAGGGCTATCAGTCAACATGCTCATTTATTCTAGAGATGGAATAAACAAAATTATATTAAATGTTATTTTGATATCAAGGTGATCAAGTCATAAATTTACTGTAATGCACCTCACTGGGTGTGGGTGTAACATGGGTGTAGTAGTATTTTGAATACTAGAAAAAAGTATTAACACATTTTTTTTCATAATTTTGTTACAAAATCAAAACCACACTACATCAACACAAAATCTGGCTTCATATTTCACTGTGTAGTATTCTGGTTAACAATCCAGTTTACACATGTCTGTCATGTTTATGACATGACATTAATTGCGTTCATGCACAGCTCCTTAGCCCGTTCCTTAGAAAACGTACATGAGCACTTAGCACGGACTAAGGAATACTAAGTACGGGTAAAATCTTATCTGATGGTAGCCAGATGCAGTATGAAAGTTTTAAAGCAGTATTGTTGATGTCTGCAAATTAACTACCTGGTATTATTTACTGTTGATGCAATGGGAACTGTTGAGAAATGTACAGAAAACATTAATTTATTTGGAATAAATCATTTTTACTGACTGCCACGGGATATTAAGGGAAACAAGTCATGAATAATGACATAGTCCCTGTTGCAATAAGGGGAAATGTTAAAATAAAATAATGGGCATATCAAAGATAACAAGCTAGAAGAAGAAGTCATAAATAGCATTTTTGACCCAAAATAACAAAAATATTCACAAAAATTAGAGAAATAAACATTGTGATCAATTATGAAGATTGTGAAAACAGGGACTAGTAAAATTGTCAAGTGTACTACTCAAGTGTATTGCTGATACATGTAGACTACACTCTGACAGCTCAAATCAGATGTAAATGGCAACCCACATTGTACCACCAAAATTCCAAGCAAACAAATCTGTGCAGCATTTTTATTTACAATGAATGGTTAACTAAATTTGACACTTTTGATTTTTTCTGAAGCCCAATAAATTATTTTGAATTGAATTGTATCTATGCTCTGTTAAATTTTCCCATGGCCCATTTTTACTCAAAAATAATTGTTCAAGAGAATGCATTAACTTAACAGTATGTAGCAATTTCTGTCATAGATCAAGCCCATTTACTGATCATGACTTTATTTTGAAGTCAAATTTTACCAGACTGACGTGGCTTTGGCATTGTTATTTTTAGAATAAAACCACATATATATTTGTTGTTTCTCTGCTCTCTGTCCAACTGAGTTAGTTACATATAAAAAGGCAATCCTTTCTTGAAAATAATTATTGAAAGCCAGAGGTTAGTGATCAATGTTTAGGCAAGCGAGCGGTGTTTTCAATGAGTAAGCAAGCGAGAAAAAATGTGCATCCCCTCAAGCCTGGTCTTTCCTTAAAGTGCCTGTGATATGGATGCTATTTTCACGCCTAAAATTATCCATTGATACCTAAATATTATTATGTTTCTGAGCATGAATTATTTTTTTAAGTGAAAAAATGTGTTTTAAACTCAATCTACGGCAACTTCATTTTTGTGTATTTTAAAACGAGGCTCCTCATTAGCTTCTTATTTGCATACAGAAATTCCCCTTGTGACGTCAGAAGGGGAAGTCGCATGGCAGCTTGCATTGCAGATACGTGTAAATAAGGCAAATTTCTTGTGCAGTTTTCTCGTCTTTGACTAAATTTTTACTTACGTACTTGTTCGTCGAGGGGGAATAGACCATAATGAACACATACTATCAATTTTTGTTGCATGGGGTTGGGTTAGATGCGAAATATGTTCGTTCTGGTGTAGCTGGTCACCGTGATCGTCACCGGCGCACATTTGTACACTGTCGATGGACAAAATAGAATTTGACGTCGGAATTATCTCGTTATTTAGCAGGTTACTAGGCACTTCACTACACTGTTTTATTTCATCGATCGTCTGAGTAAAACTTTCAAAATTAAAATAAAAGAGAACATATTTTGACATTCTAAACATTAGACTATCGTGATCACTATAAAATAATTAAAAAAAACGACAAATCACAGTAACTAAATAAATGACAGCCGCGTGGAAATAAATTGAAATTTTGTTGAAATAGGTAAACGCGTCAGGTCAGGACGAGGGCAAGTGCGTTAAAAGCGGCGTTTAACAAAAATAATCGAGATCGACACACATACAGATAAATTCAGAGTGGATTCGAGTTAGCGTGATCCATGGCGTGTTTGTCATAATTATAACATCATGTCACAGTCACTCTATCACAGAGGGACTGTGATCATATTAAAACTTTATTTGGTGGAAACGCATTGACCAAGCCCAGATTCTTATTTCATAAATTATTACGCAGATCAAGCTGCAAGGATGGAGGTAAAAAAAGAACAGAGGTGTGAATTCGACATTCAACACCAATCACCAAACAATTCAGATACTTTTAGCTTTCGAAAATGAAAACAATTAGCAGTGTGTAAAGGCTGTGTAATTTCCTGTTTGTCCGACGCTTCGTTTTCGTGTCACTGTCAAAATTATTGCTATCTTTTACTTAACAGGGACTAAGTAGAGAAGTCACTGTACGTGCTAAGATTACAGCTATTCGCCCACTTGCATTCACGCATGGGAGCGACCTACATTTAGTACAGACTGACCAAAAATGACCATACTGTGTTCAAAAATACTACCTAAAAACACATGGATCACCATAAAATGACACAACATGTATTCCATTATAACTTGCACCAATTTTAGACTAAATTACCAGTGCATATCCAAATACCAGTGAAATATCATTTTCAATCCTATTTTTGACCAAACATCACCATACTGTGTTCAAAAACACTACCTAAAAACACATGGATCACCATAAAATACCAGAACATGTATTCAATTATAACTTGCACCAATTTTAGACTAAATTACCAGTGTATATCCAAATACCAGTGAAATATCATTTTCAATCCTATTTTTGACTAAAGATCACCATACTGTGTACAAAAACACTACCTAAAAACACATGGATCACCATAAAATGACAGAACATGTATTTCAAAATAATTTGCACCAATTTTAGACGAAACCTCCCTATGCATAACTAAATACCAAAGAAACATCATTTTGGTGGTTCTGAGGAAGAAGATTTTCAAGTGTTTTTTGTTGTTTTTTGGAGAAAAAAGATGGTGGGATAAGTCACATGACTGCTAAAGTTTTTATTGCTGATATCTATTACATATGAGTTGTAATATATACCATAAAAAAATCTAGACGCCTAGACCCTCAGAAAGTGGTCAAATAGCCACTTCCGGTTTAATTTCTATCCAATATGGCTGCCAAACCAATTGACCAATCACACCCTGAAAGTCACCAGTTCACGTTAGGGACTATCAGTATGCAAACATTCAGACCATTCCCTTCAGGGGTTTTCTCAAAGGGCTTGAGGAAAAAGGTTACAAAAGAAAGAATGAAGAAAGAAAAAAACGGACGATAATAATAGCCCTTCGGGCTTGGGCCCCTAATAATCTATTCAATGAGTTGATGCATTGTCCATCCACAATATATAACTTATAAACAGACACCATGAGATAACACAGCACAGTGACTGTGTGGAGATGTCACTGTGGACATTCCGATATCATGATGTCTTAGTTGATATCTCTTATCACAATGAGTTGATGCATTGTCCATCCACAATATATAACTTATAAACAGACACCATGAGATATCACAGCACAGTGACTGTGTGGAGATGTCACTGTGGACATTCCGATATCATGATGTCTTAGTTGATATCTCTTATCATAATAATACATAATCTATCACAATGAGTTGATGCATTGTCCATCCACAATATATAACTTATAAACAGACACCATGAGATAACACAGCACAGTGACTGTGTAGAAAAGTCACTGTGTACAATGGAATAAAATGACGGTTTCAATCTATGCTTAAAAATATAACATTATGCATTAAGAAACACATCTTAAGTAAGAGCACAATAAAAATGTATAATTTGATATTTTTGGTATTTCTATCATGGCATGATAACTTAATGGACTACATGTAGTAAGGTTACAAACTGACTCTAGAGGGCACACTTCCCTATTCTCTGTGAGACACTAGTTAAAGTCACGTGATCTCCTTGTTCGCACTGTTTCTATTAATTCACACTATCTCAAACATGCCACATTCCGTAGATGAGTTGGAATTATCTAGTCATATATTAAACTATAGGAGAGACTGCACAATACACACAAGTAATAGACCTGTCTGGGGTTCCCAAAGTTCCATGGTTGATAGGCTACCATGCATGTGAAGGGAGGGGGGGGGGGGTCGAATCGACATGTATTCACTTCTGATCAGCAGAAATACACTACTGTAAAATACTTTATTTTAGCTGGAATTAATTTTCACTAAAAAGACTTTTTAAGTGTTTGTATAAATTAATTTTCACTGATTTTTGACGAGTTGAATGTAAAATATAGGAAAAAAGGTACAGTTGTATATTCACTATTTTTTTATTTTTACTGAATCCCCTTCAGCGAAAATAGCGAAAATTAATTCCAAGCAAAAATATTTTACACTATTTCAGTCCCACACTGCATTGTTGCTGCGTCAAATCAAGGGCAGTTAGTAACAAATTGATTCCCAGGTCTTAATATTAATAATATATTAAACAAGCAGCCTATCGGCTAAGATAGCTCCGCTGTTAGCAATGCACATTTCAATTAAAGAACTGAAGACATCATTAGAAAATGAACAATATGAATAGTATCAAAGCAATCGGACTTACAGTTTTTAACAAGAAGTCGAAAGTATCACTTTTTACCAAAAATTACAAAAATATTCACCAAAATAAATTAATTAGAGAATTGAAGATATCATCACAAAACGAACAAATCTGAGAGAGGTCCACATGTAGTACCTATATATGTAATATCAAAGCAATCGGACTTACAGTTTTTAACAAGAAGTCGAAAATATCACTTTTCACCAAAAAATGACAAAAATATTCACCAAAGTTAGAGAATTAAAGATATCATTACAAAATGAACAAATCTGAGAGAGGTCCACATGTAGTACCTATATATGTAATATCAAAGCATTTGAACTTTTGGTTTTTAACAAGAAGTCGAAAATATCACTTTTTACCAAAAATTACAAAAATATTCACGAAAATTAGAGAATTGAAGACATCATCACAAATTGAACAAATCTGAGAGAGGTCCACATGTAGTACCTATATATGTAATATCAAAGCAATCTGACTTGTGGTTTTTAACAAGAAGTCGAAAATATCACTTTTTACCAAAAATTACATAAATATTCACCAAAATTAGAGAATTGAGGATATCATCACAAAATGAACAAATCTGAGAAAGGTCCACATGTAGTACCTATATATGTAATATCAAAGCAATTGGACTTGCGGTTTTTAACAAGAAGTCGAAAATATCGCTTTTTACCAAAAATGACAAATATTCACCAAAATTAGAGAATTAAAGATATCATTACAAAATGAACAAATCTGAGAGAGGTCCACATGTACCGTAAAATCTGTATTAGAAGCCGCATCCCTAATAGAAGTCGCATCCATTCTATTTGAATAATTGAGAACCAAAAATTCATCATTTCTCATATGTGTAGATGCTCTAATAGAAGCCGCATCCCCTCTGTTGCATTGTACCATTTTAATAGAAGCCGCGGCTTCTAATACAGATTTTACAGTAGTACCTATAAATGTAATATCAAAGCAATTGCACTTGCGATTTTTAACAAGAAGTCGAAAATATCAGTTTTTACCAAAAATGACAAAAATATTCACCAAAATTAGCGAATTGAAGATATCATCACAAAATGAACAAATCTGAGAGAGGTCCACATGTAGTACCTATATATGTAATATCAAAGCAATTGGACTTGCGGTTTTTAACAAGAAGTCAAAAATATCACTTTTTACCAAAAATGACAAAAATATTCACCAAAATTAGAGAATTAAAGATATCAACATGAAATGAACAAACCTAAGAGAGGTCTACCCAAGGTACATATACACCAAGTATCAAAGCATTTAGGCTTGTAGTTTTCAAGAAGAAGTTGAAAAAGTAAAACATTGACACGGACAACGGACGACGACGGACAATCACTCATATGATAAGCTCCGCTCGACAAAGTCGACAGCGGAGCTAAAAAGGTAAGTCAGGAATTTAGAATAATAATTGTAATTTTACACAATCAAACAGGACAATAAAAAATACACTAGGTGATGTGAATATATTAATTTAAGTGAATCGTGTATCCATCTTTTTTTCCATTTATATAGTTCATTTAAAGTGCATTGCAAGCATTGGCACATTCCAACACTCGGCCAGTGATCATGATTTTGAGCACTCATCGTTAAAAGTCAACCTTATTTAAAGCGGGGGAGTTGTCACCTGCGCATGCGTCAGATGGCCATAGCATGTCATTGTTTACAAACAAGTGTCTACCATTGAGCCTTTGCGGTTTAAGCATATATTGTTATCGTCGTTTGGGACTCAATTCCCGCGTGTGCACAGGTGACGACCCTCTCGCTTTAAATACGATGAGCTGACCATTCAGATTGCATATATTTGTACGGTGGAAGGAAATTCAAAGAAAAATGTTATTCATCAAAACACCACCACCATGTACTCAATGTTAGATATAACCTATGAATGCGGTTTAGGATTATTTTTATAATCATTTATCAATGCAGATTCAAATTAAAAGTGTGTTTTGAGGTACTCTGGACTGGTGTCATCAAATATACAGTTGTTGAGACTGCTAAATGTTTTTCAACGGTTACAAGATTGGTAAAAATATAATCGTAAACCAAATCTACTGGTAAACTGAAATAATTGTGCATCATTAACAATTTTTATACAAATTAAATTGAGTACTGACCATTAATGGATTAAAATGTTGTATAAAATAACAAAAAATACAACTTACAAATCTAAAAAATCATGTTCACTTGGATGATAATAAGAATCAGTGTTCCAGTCATCCTCATCTTCAACACATTCCTCAGATATTTCATGTTTGCTTGGAGTCACACTGTATACATGTAACAACATAAACTTGCTGGTTTCATCTTGGTTTGAATACCTAAAGAAACATTTAGTTATATTTAGATAACATTATGGCAATTAAATTCAATCATTGAATGTGTTGACATATTTGATTGTACATGTTGATGCTGCACTACTATAGGTGGTGATCACTTGATATTACTTGTTTGTAAAGCAGGTTGATACAAGCATTGTCCACAAACCAATAGGTGCTTTGGTGGCAACACATTTGCAGTAATGCTGTGGATGGTTTTCAAAATCAACAGAAATATTACCCTGCTTAGCAATATCTTTTTTCAGAATAAGTTTTCAGAATTATGAATTATTGTCATTGCATTATGTCAATAATATGACAGTGTCCTGCCCTGATATTTGTGAAGTACAGAAGTTATTTCCATGAGTGATGTGGTGTATCCCACTGCTGTATATTCAAAGCAAATTAAGTGAAAATGCAACTACAGTAGTTTTGATCACAATGTGACACATATAAATGTACAGAAAAAAAAGCAAAAACATTAACAAACTGCAAACAAAAATGAAAATTCTAGCTGTATTTACAGTGTGTGGTCAATTTTCATTATGAACAGCATGGGAAAAAATACAACCTTGATGACCTTTTGGCCTTCCTCATTCAGATGACGGCAGTCACCCACCATTGTTGGCGCTGTAATAAATTAGCATTCAAGTTGCATAGGGGAACAGTGCATTCTGACTACAGACTGTGATAACAATTTTGGCAATTATTTTCTGAATTATTAATCCATTGAAATTTTACATAAGTTATTAAATAAGACACAGTTGCGATTTAAACTGTACACATTATCTTCATGTACTCAACTTGTCACCACTGTGTATGATACCAAAACAGAGAACTTAATTGGTACAGGCTATGGAAATATCCATTTTATAAAAATATAATCCCACAATATTTTCTCTCATGTTGACATAAGCATTACTGCCAAAGTGACATAATTCCTTTCCCATGGCTCAGATTTATACAAAACTTTGGAGTACTGGGTAATCACTGGCGTCTGATGACATCAACTCAAGTGAAAATATTGAGGGCTTATATTTTAAATATTTCACAAAACATGAATTGTTAAAAACACATTGATGTTTTACCTTTTCATTTGACTTCATGATGTACTTGAATACCAATTCATGTTCTCATTGTTCTGCAGTATTCATTGAGATATTAGTACCGGTAGTCATGGAAATATCTATTTTCTGCAATATCTATAAAAGAATAAAAATACATTAAACAACAATCATCCCAGATTTCTATTCTGATTTTGAGATAAATGAAAAAAATATTTTGTAAAAATGTAATCAAAAAGTTTAACCCGTCAGACCCATTTATTATGTATTTTATTATTCATAGATTTTTTAAGTCACATGATCATAGACAACATCTAGTCTCGGTTAATACAAATACAATCCTACGATAACTTTACCAAATGACAGGAATTTTGTCCACAAATCAGAAAGTTGAACAAATTCATAGTTGTTCTAATGGTCAACTCATGTACAAAAACTCAATACACTATTTTGAATGGTCCACATACCACATTGCAGGATACAAGTCATTTTCAAATCACAAGTTCTATGTCAATGAATAATCTAATTTAAACAATTTCATTGCAAATTTCAATCAAGTTTAAAGCTATAAGCATTTTGATAATTTTGTTCAACTAGATTTATAATTAAACAAAACTAATCAGTTGTGATGTACATTTACATGTTGGCTATGTGAGTGTTGATATTGCAGACTAAAATAACGTACCCATACTGGTTTATTTGGCAGCCATCTTGGTTCTTTCACACTATCGGGCAGATAACATACAATCTTCATGCTAAAGGTGAAACAGAATGACAATTTATTGGCAAACCCTGGGAAGTCAAATATTATTTGAATTTTTGTGATAAGTTTAGTAACAAAAATTATCTTGAAAAAATATTTCTACTATAATATTTGTACTGCACAAATCAAACAGAACTAATATGTATATACATACCCTGATTTGTTCTCACTTCTTGTACACTGATCTCAACCCTCCATCTCTCAAAGTAGTGAACACGTGTACATGTCGGTAGTTCTCAGTGTGTCGTCACTCCCACTGTCAAGAAATTCTGCAGCAAGGGGCAACTCATTTACTGACGCACAGTAACACTCAATACAAGAATATGGTGGATGGTCATTGCATCAATGACACGTTTTGGAATTGGATTTGTCAGGTTTTTGGATCAGGTTAATTCTAATTCAATTTTCACCTGTGGCCACAACCCAAATGACCTTGCTATCTTACATAAGCAGTCATCTTGAAAGTGACCGTAGCACAAGTACCGTAACGTATTAATTTGCAGTAGTGGAAAAAATTATATTTTGGAGTGAGCAAATTAATAGCATACAAACAAAATTTTGTTCACGTGAGCGAACTGAATAGGATACATATTGATCGGTTCAATTTGAAGTTGTTTTCGCCAATTTGATAGTGATCAAGATGTTCTTTCATGTCTTTGGGTATTTTAGGGACTATGGCAAACAAGAAACATCGTAGCGAAGAAGAGCAAATGGCAGGCAACTCAATCAAAGTTCACACACCACACTCAAAATGTTATTTTCCAGCCATTCAATTGGTCGCGAGGAAGACAAGATACCCATCACTGAGACGCACTGTATTTTGTGCTAGAGTGAAGAAACAAAGGCTCGCTGTTACGCAATAAATATGTAAACAAGCCATGCATGGCACAGTCCCTGTTAGTTATTAAATTTAAGATGTATGGTTTTGTTTATAGTAATATAGTTGGAACATGTCAGAAGTATGAATCCAGAAGATGATGCTTCTTTTTGATGATTTTTTAACATTAAAATGATTGACATCTTATGTCTGATTATAAATCGAGTACTTGTCCATACTGAAAAATATTGCTCTGGAACAGCATTAATTAAAACAAAATGACCACCAGTCAGTCATTTTGAATACATCTATATACCATAATGGTATCTATAACATGATGTAAAATGAATATATAACATTTGAACATAATCAGTCAAGCATATCAGAGATACATGTATGGCCCTTAGAAGTGCATTAATTTAAACAAAATGGCCGCCAGACAGCCATTTTGAATCCGATCTGAAAAATAAATATGACGTGTACCAGGAACCCATAGCCTCTAACAGGGATCTCGCCTGCCCACTGGGAGTGCCAGTCAGCCATGAATATTGATTAGCAATAAATATTAATTAACAATGAATATTAATGAGTTAGGTCGCAGTGTTTTTTTTGGAGTTAAAACATTATGTTTCACAACTTAAAAAAGTTAGAATTAATATAAAAGATATTCAAATCACAAATGCTGCAGACTAAAAACAGAAACAAATAAATTATTGTTGCAATATTAATGTCTTTTGTAAAAAGTTAAATGAAACGCATTTGAAACGTTTCAGCACAGAGGGACTGTGGTTTCAGCCAGAAATATGTTCACGACTTTCATTCTCCTTCATTATTTGGCGTATTGTTGTAATTTTGTATTCACACCAACTTCTTAAACGTTACATTCACAGTAATAAACGAACAAATAAAACTTCCAAACTTTCAAAGTTACGTTGTGACAAAACTTACTTTGCGATGTTTTACACCGATTATACCAATAATTCCTCATAGTCAGTCATGATACCATGCATAAAAATGTTACTTCTTTTTTTAATATGAGATAAAAGTAAAATTTGACTTAGAATTTTAGCTTTCAATTTAAAGACTGTTTCTATTGTCAGAAAATATTTACTTATAAACAAAAGAGATGCCAATTTCACAAAATTTACTAGTCACTCCCACATTGTGCGATGAGGTCTATTGTTTACAAATTATAATTCACGAATGGCAGGATACTTGTCGGCCGGTAAGTAATTATTAGTCCTGGAAGGGAGCGTTTCCGTGGTGGTTGTTAATTTTGAGAGTCGGTTGGGCCAACCACAGCTGACCACAGTGGTGAGATCCCTGCTCTAATGTATGCGCCAGTCGGCTATTTTAAATTGGATCTGAAAAATAAAATGATGTGCATCAAGGTCCCATAATGTCCAATGTACCAAGTGAAGTTTAAACAAAATCTATCCATAAATGCTTGATTATGATGATTTTTTGGCACAAAAATGGCCACCATTCGGCCATCTTGAATCAGATCATGAAACAAATGTATGTGCATATGTATAATAGTATGTATGATGTAAGTGTGAAGTTTGATTGTGATTGGTCCAAGCATGTCTAAGATACAGGTCCAGATGCATTGACGCACAGAGGTCAAAATATAAGTCTCTGTTTTCGGACTGCGTTCGAACGGGCACTAACAAACAAGCAATATGTGGCTACAAAGTAGCCCTCTGATTGTACCGCTTTCTTTTACAGACACAAAACAGAACTTTTTACACACACACATATTTTGGTATGGTATACATGTATGTCTTATTTATGCCATCTTGCAGCCCGAGTTGGGATAAAGAAACACTTTCCTTGACTGGAAGGGGAAATGGAATAGTCAATATTGCAGGACACATCCCATTTAAAAACAAAGCAGGCACGTGCCTGTCTACTGTAGTTACAACATTGAATTTGCAAATGAGCTCATAATATCTACAATGACACGAGAAAAGTAGTCAGTGTAACGTCTGATGAATTATTTTTGAGATCGAAGACGCATCGGTTCTGTTGGCGCTGCCACATCGTTTGCCTGTGACAGTGCAACAAAAACATTACAAAGAATTCACCTTAGCTCTGGATTTGAATATTCATTGCAGCGATAAAATCCTGGTGCAACGAAACAAATGTCGTCAAAAATCCTCTGAAAAAAGATATACATGTACATGTACTGTACCAAATGATATGCATGCTGAAGACTGTTTTTTGCCTCTGACGTTACTGGCTAGAAATAATAAAAAAAAGCCATGCGATCAGAATCTAGTGGCTATTTAAGTGTTGCTTGCAAAACCAAAAACATGTGCCCTTTCAGTGTGATGCAAAATACACCAATCAGCGATCAGCATCAGTGCCATAACAGTACAGACTTGGCCAATCAAAATCGCCTATTCACACACCCCGGCGGTCCACAAAATGAATTACATAGCAGTTGCATTCATGTTAGTCACAACCCACTTGTTGTGCTGAAATCACACCAATCTTTTATTTGACCAAAAACATGGAAAATTGTTTGCATATAATGATAATAATAATTGTTATATTGAAATTTAATCCATTTGCTAGTATGGTACTTATCATACACATGAACAGCAAAAAAGACTTGAAAAACAATTATTTTTTCACGTCAATGTAGCATTGTAACAAAAAACGGTTGCAGCAGCACATAAATATGCATCGCTGACAACGGTTTTCATTTATTTCATTCATTACTATAGCATCCAACCATATATACCGTAATCCTTCTATCAATTCGATCATGAAAAAATAATTATTTTTGGGAGTGGAAGAAGAAAAACAGAAATTATTTTTTTGAATGGCCGAACTATAAGAGGTGTATTTTGAGTGGTCGAATTATAAGGGTAGAAATTCTAGTAACTGAACTGCAGGATTGAGAATGAAAAAGAAACTACCACATCAAAAAGAGATCAGCGGCAGCGCTACATGTACCACCCACAGAGCTTGTCAAGTTTTGTAAACAATGTATTAGTTCGATCATGTCAGTTGTAATTTGCAATAAAAGTAATAACACATACACTCGCTCAATCTTTTTCTCGTGCTATTTTTTTGGTACTGCTTAGCATATTTTGGAGGAGTGGGGTGGCCCTGAAAATGTTTTACCAACTTTAATTTATATAAAATGTCATGTCTAATCACCATTGTGACTAGATAAATGGCCAGCAGTCAAAAAGCATGGCAAGACATTGGTGAATACTTCACAGTAATATTGGCTTGTAATAAAATAAAAATTAAATGAAAATCTAAATGCAAGCTGAATAATTGATTACATGATTGTTTTACAGGTCAATGTTGATCCAATGTTTCTTTACAGACAACACAAGTTTGACTTCCAAAGACGCACTGTCTCAGTTCAAACACATCTCCACTTTGTCTCCTCATTAGCATGTTTTAAAATAAACGCGTCTCCACTTATCTCCTCATTAACATTTTTGCAGTAAATGATAAATGCCTTCAGAGGACAAGCTGAATGATTGATTACATGATTGTTTTACAAGATGTTAGTGTGCCGCTATCGAATTACTATAGGCCCAGTGGTAGGAAAATTGTGGTTACTAGTTCATTTACATTAGAATACTTTATTTTTGCTTGGAATTTATTTTCGCTATTTTTGCTGGAGGAATGATTCCGTGAAAATAAAATCCAGCGAATATACTTTTTTTCCTATATTTCACATTAAACTCATCAAAAATCAGTGAAAATAAATTCCATACAAAACGCCCAAAAAGCCTTTTCAGCGAAAATTAATTCCAGCGAAAATAAA
Source organism: Saccoglossus kowalevskii (assembly GCF_978046115.1). Classification (NCBI taxonomy): domain Eukaryota; kingdom Metazoa; phylum Hemichordata; class Enteropneusta; family Harrimaniidae; genus Saccoglossus; species Saccoglossus kowalevskii. The sequence goes on along the minus strand of NC_140660.1, from coordinate 17,505,520 downwards.
GTATTCCACAGTAATTTTGTTTTTGTCTAAATTACTGGCAATCATAAATCACGCTGCACGCAACAGTGAAAGTGATTAGCATATGACATCAGTTTGACCCAGCAAAGACACACTTGGGATTATCAAAGCTCACGCAGTCAACCATGTGTGGAAGACTTCATTGTTTTTTTGCGGGTAAAAGAGGGGTGAAGTGAGAGAATAATGCACAGGAAGGCAAACATAGTAAACTTGTTTTATTGTTATTCATTGCGAGAAACATTTGCTGGGATGATAGCAATTTGAATTCCCCATTTCCTGTGAGTGGCCGGACTAAAAGAGGAAAAACAAAAAAATATTTTTGCAGACAAAATTAGGTGGTTCAACTAATTGATAGAAGGATTACGATAGCTACACTTCCCTCCACATCATAGTAGTATGAATCAGTATATGTTCTCTTAAATTCACCATCGAGGGCATGATTTCAGTTTGTGTCAAGTGTTCAAGTCACAAATCGCAGCACATCTCAAGTTCAAGTTGTATTCAGCATGTCCCGACTCGGCCTTGAGTTCAGTGATATATTTGTAATTTTTAACAATTAGAAACAACATTCTATTTTATCCATGATATCAAAGAAATGTTTGGCAAGGAAAAGTGTGTGATTCCTTTGGGTTTCTATTTAATAATAATCCCATTTTTATTACTATACTTCCCGATCATAAGCCCAGGGGCCTCAACATGGAAAATTGAGGGAAAGTAAGGAATTGGGCTTATACTTGAAGACCACCTCAGAAACAATGATTATTCAGGGGTTAACTTTGTTACCATTTTACCACCCACGAAAAATTATCCAAATTACATCTTTCGTTCACCATGACAGGCTAGGGGAGAATATTACGGTACAATTGTATTTTATTTTATTTTTTCATTTCAAGATTTTATAGACAACATTATTCAGCTATTAATTGCCTATGGGGGCAACACAATTTCCAAGAGGCTGTGAGTTATTCCTTTTTACTATATTAAAAAGCTTACTGTACATAGTTCAGTGGTTACTAAATTGTTGAATTGCAAAGACTATAGACTGACCAATCACAACACAGTATATACCCCGGTACCCTTTGCACATTAGAAATTTTAAACAGGGTTTTCAATTTAAATATTAGCAACCAAACTAGGGCACTATCATATTTATCTGAAACATCACCAACGGAAATGTGTCAGCACCTGAGTCATCTTTCAGTGCCACAAATAAATACTGTAAAAACTAAATACATGTAAATTAGATTCAATCAGAAATTTAAAATTACAAAAACTGAGAGTACAGCTTGTCAACTCTTGATGGAACACTTCTATCCACAATTCAATACAATTTTATTTTTAAATTGGTATCTCAGGGTAGTTTAATATGTATTTGTAAAATATAATAAATTCTGGCGACAAACAATTTTTTACCTAAATTTTCCACTTAGCCACGAACAATTTGAATTTGGTAGCCAATGGCAACTAGAAGAGATAAACCTTGAAGGCTGAAATATTTGTTAAAAAATGCCTGAAAACACAATAATGCATGGTTGCCTACAAGCTTGGAATCACTCTGGATAAATCTGGTACTCAAAACTGTAAATTCAAATTTCATAATTAAACAAACTAATCACTGAAAAATTAAATTATTAAATTTGAAGTAAACACCAAAATCACAATAAAAATAATATACGAGTAATTAACCACAAAAATAATCTTTGTAGGTACACACATGTATGTGTATAGACTGCTAAAAACAATTCCAAGTTTGAAAAATATCTAAAATTAAAAACCCAGCCAGATAGAAATGGGAGATATATATTGCAATAATATGACTTGAGTTACAAAAAATATCAAATCTGTGATGAAAGTGAAATCAATGAGCTATACGCGAGTCAGAAAAAAAAATTTACAATGAAATATCACATCAAATAAAGAGAAATATCAAAGTAATCATGACCCAGGGGTTTCACAAATGCATTTACTAGCAGGCCATCATCCTGTAACAACAGGCCAAAGCAGGCTGCAGAAAGACCGACGTGGGCGGTTGGGGGCAGAGAGTAGACGGCCAATTTGGGCTTATAGCAGACCATATGGCCGGAGACCTGTTCTTAACGAAACCCCTGATAACCAGTGAAAATGAGGGAGTACTATCTGTTTTAAATTAACAGAGGAACAAAAATAAAATTGTCAGCTGCCTCATAATAATTTTGTCGAGTTATTTATCTTTTCGAGATTTATTTTCTATCATTTTTTCTGATACATTTGTATGTTTGGCTATTCAACTGTGTGTAAAGTATTTTGTTGATTTTGTCTTGTCTTTTCATTGTAATACCCATGCTTAATTCAATAAAGATTATTATTATTAAAAATGGTAATTTATATACTTGTATACCTTGAAAGGGAAAATTAATTAAATACAGACTTTCATCATTCTTAGAACAAACAAAAGGTTTATTATTTTTATAACTTACTAAAACAATACAATGTTACCCCAGACCATTCGTCCCGGTGTTATCGCTATCGCCACACCGGGACGAATGGTCTGGGGTAATATGTAGTTGAAGGTTAGTTTGATTTGCCAGTACTTAATCCATTTTTAACACCTTGGCTACTCTATTGACATTGGCTGTCTATTCTACTGATGTAGCTCTTGAGCTAGCTGATAACAGACTTTCATAATTAATTATAAGATAACACCCTGGTTTAGTATGGATTAAAGGAATAGCTTATAAGGGTGCTTTCAACCACAGGTTATTATACGAGTAGTAGGGGAATGTACCGGCGACTGACTAACTATGCCGATCCCACTTTAGGTCATTTTTTATTATCCAGGAAACGTTCCGAGCGCCTGTGCTTTCAACTCATGTAAATTTCATGTTCACAACACTATTTTGCAATTATGTCATGTCATTACAGCCAACTTGCACAAAACCCTGCCATAATTTTGTCTTGTATGAACTTTTCTCAGAAAGTTTATTTTCTACCACCAAACAAGAATGCAAGACAAGAAAATAGAAAGTCCGGGGGAAAGTCCGGTCCACGCAATCAATGTTCATGTGAGCATGGTTCACAAATAATTTAGGGTCCCTTTCAGAATAACGATAAGTTACTTACCAAGACGCCATCATTTCAGCTAAATAATATCCCTGGTTTATCTTGCAGTCGATCCAGCGAGGCGCCAAGCACAAAGGCGTAATTTTCTGCACTACTTTCTCCCACAGTTCTGAAGTATTCCACGCATGTTTAGATGTTCCAGACAGTTTTATTAATCCATCAAAGGCAATGAGTGTCCTCGCTATTGCACTTTGTAAAGCGCCTTCTTTGCCGACAAGGTTTACTTTCACTGATGTTTGAGCGTTCGTTGTTTCATTCCTCCAATGTAACGTCTTCCGAAAGATCTCAACAAAGTGGCCCTTCACGCGTTCACATGATAACGCACAATACGCCATAAATTACAAAACTATGAATTTACAAGCTTTGCCTGTGACTGAAACAATAAATTACGTAAAGTACTCATTAGAAATCATTCAATATTTGCATAACAGTACCACAAGAGGGCGCTATATCTCACAAACTGTACCTGTGCATACCAAAGTTGGACCAGAAGGTTGATCAATACAGTTCCATTTTCGTTTTTTTGTGCAGTTGTGTGAGCAAGTAATAAGCCATTTTGATTATTTTTTTTAAAGTTCAGTGTTGAAATAAAAATGAACTATAATTGTTTAAATATGGCTATTTATGCATTCATGTGTACGATAAACCATGGACACAGTGTTAGTACGCCCATGGATAAACTAAGATAGGTTCCTATTATACTAGTATCGCCCATGTATTAACATACGGCAAAAATGTACAAACAGGTCTGTACCTCATAGATCCATAAAAATAAAGTTTTCAACACAATATTTCATTATATTGACTTTTTTTTTTAAATAAAAGACTATTTCTAATTGTTTTATTTGTTCGCCATAGAGTCCCGTGTAATAACTCCATAATCCGCGTATAATTATATTATACCAGCATTTTAATTTCCTGAATACGTCATTCTGATTGGATAATGAAAGCATGAGAGGGAGTCGAATTATAATATGCACGAGCCAAGTAGTTAGTTTCTTTTCTTTATTTAATTGTTTTTATTTTTTTGTCTGAAACAGTGTTTAAGATCATACATGTATTCATACACCGATCACACTCACTGGATGTTGGTGTTATAGATTCATTTCTATTTCAGTCCTGTGTTCGACGTAACAATACTTGTAATATCCGGCCATTCTGTGTAAATAAATGACGTCATAACTTATCGATGGTAACATGATATTCATAACTTGGAACAGACTTCCTTATAATGATTTTTGTTTGTTTATTTTGATATCCTGACGTATGAAAAATACATTTTAGTGATTCACGCTCTTAAAAAATATACATGCAATTAATATGCATATCGTAATATTGACACTGTTTATCTGGCATGTATCTCCCGTGTTAGCATGGTTCTTCGCTCATATTTATAATATAAATGTGGTTCTTCGCTCATAAACAAATCTCAATTTACCACTGGCTGATCCAGAAATTCGGTAAGGGGGCGCTTCTATTGACGTGGCCGAAGTAAACGTCCTGTGGGCTGAGTTTGTCAATTGATTTGTCTTTTTTTGCTGACTGAAGGGGCGGGTAATCCGCGCGTGTTTACTATATATTTACTGCTGACAAAGAGCATACTGTGCATTATTTCATGAAGGTATGAATTTGTTTTGAGTATGTCAAGTATATCTCTGGGATTCGCTGTTGTAGTTTATTTTGGCGTTTTCATACGCCGTCGTTGGGTGATCTCGAAACCATGGATACATAATTTAGTGTAGTGAGGCCACGATCCATACTTAATATAACAATGTTTTAGTCGCATTATATCAGTCCCACTGATAATAAATAAATCGTCCCATGTTACGTTACGTCGCATTATATCAGTCCCACTGATAATAAATAAATCGTCCCATGTTACGTTACGTCGCATTATATCAGTCCCACTGATAATAAATAAATCGTCCCATGTTACGTTACGTCGCATTATATCAGTCCCACTGATAATAAATAAATCGTCCCATGTTACGGTACGTCGCATTATATCAGTCCCACTGATAATAATTAAATCGTCCCATGTTACGTTACGTCGCATTATATCAATCCCACTGATAATAATGTCATGAATTTGTTTTCGCGTATCTGTTAACTGACTTAATTAGTTGATTATTAGCGAATTGCTGTGTTATGTCTGTCATCGTTTAGGTCTATTTGAAGTTTTGGACGGAACTTGGCTCAGTGGTTTGGAACTAATTACAAGATACCGTCACTATTCTGACATCCGTAGTTATTAATGTAGTGAACGATTAATCAAAAGATATGACGTATTCAGTGCTTAGTGTGATTGGCTTTATGATTGAAGGTTACGCCCTAGAGTCTTTTTACTGCTTTGTAATTGGTTAGAGTTTTGAAAATGAATAAAGAGAGTTTGAGTTGGTCTTGGCGAATACTCCACGACAGACGCAGCCTTGGGCAGTCGAGCCAGTCCGAGAGAGTCTTGGGGCGAGCCTTGACGCAGTCCAGTCTTGGGCGAGTCTTGGGTCAGCCTTGCGAGAGTCTTGGGGATTTTTTCCCCAGGGCGCTGTGTCTTATAGAGTGCTCGATTGACCGACTAAGACGAGAGCTGAAACGTATTTCGTTGTGTGTGTCTTATTTGACTGTAAAGTATAAGTGACTTTCCCGATCCCGTACCTCAAGGGGACGAGATAGAGAGACGAGACGAGTTTCCCCCCCTGAAAGTGTGGAGAACCCGAGAGAAAGAGTTTTATCCCCTGACACGTGGTGTGAGAACCCTGGGCATTGCGTCTTACGCACATTGACATCCTGTGAAGAAAAGTGAAATGGCGAAGATGTGTCTTTCTTGTGAACCGAACTAACTAGCAGCGATGGCAGAGACGACTCGGAAACTGCGTTTGACGACTAACGACTTTACCCGAACGACACCGATGTACAACGCTGAAGAGATGAAGATTTCAGAACCCCTTCGGAAGGACCAGTACCGGATAGGACTGTATAATTAAGAATTGAGCGACATTAAAGACAAGAAGATGACAAAGAACGACCCGGAATAACGCGACAAGAGAAGAGACGCTTATAGACTTTGACTTTAGCTATTTGCTTGGAGAACCGCTCGTTGGACACTGTAACGGACACTGTAACTCAAGGACGTTGAACTCTTTTCACAACCCTAACCCTATTGCTCAGTAATGTAATGTATTGCTTGCTTTTCCTATCGTTTTTACCGTTTCTTTTAGTGATGTCGAATTGTATGTTATGTAAGCGCCCAGATTTTGTTTTGAAATGATATTTAGTGACGTTCGAGGTCCTTTATAACGATTTAAGCGCGCCTCAGTGGACGAGTATTTGCAACACAGTGTTTTGAGTTTTGTTAAGTTTTTATGGTGTTTTTATGAGTTTATGAGTACGGAATATGATGGGAGGAGTGATGCCCCCACGTGTTTTTTTTAAGAGTTTTGAGATTTGTCGAGTACAGAGATATCGACGTTTCAAGAGTTGTTTTTGTTTATGTGTTGTTTCCGGAATACTTCTGACGCTTTTTTGAGTTGATAGCACCTTTGTAACGTTTTTTAATGTCTTTTTGGGATGAGAGTTTGGTGCGCTTTTATACGTATTGTTTGATATCGCAAGCTTTTGTTCACGATTGACAGGTTTATATGTAATTCAGTAGTTTCTATCGTTTTGCTTTTCCGTCTTTTTGCCAGAGGAGTAATGTATTATGAAAGCGAATTTGTCTTTGCATTCTGTTACCACGCCGTATGACTTTTGTTTAGATTAACGACTTTTGAGTTCAGTTGAAGTTTATAAGCGTATGTGACAGGAGTTTGATTAATAGCTTTTTATTCATTGTTTATTAGTTACCGCTTTGCAATGCTTTAACCGAGAGACGCATCCCTGGTAATCACGTGATCGTGCTGTCAACTGCAGCGATTGGCTGATCGCTTGGTTACACCGCCACGCCTTAGTTTTTTGACCTTTTGATATAGAGTTTGTAACCTTAGTAACGGAGAAAGTGAAGCGACGGGTTACCTCAGCGAACCGTTTTGAGAAAAGTGAGTCGATTGGTAGCCTTTCCCTTGTTTTTGATTTATAACCGTTGATATTTGAGACTTTATAACCATTGTATTTAGACTTTATAATCATAGTACTTAATTAGTGTGTTTTTCTCTTTTTGATTTATACCTTTTATTATTCGTATTGTATTTAACCCGTAGCGATGAGTAGATGACGGTATCTTTGATTTATGAACGTGCAATGCCAAGAGGCATATCTCAGTTTGGGTGAAGGGATGTGTCATGAATTTGTTTTCGCGTATCTGTTAACTGACTTAATTAGTTGATTATTAGCGAATTGCTGTGTTATGTCTGTCATCGTTTAGGTCTATTTGAAGTTTTGGACGGAACTTGGCTCAGTGGTTTGGAACTAATTACAAGATACCGTCACTATTCTGACATCCGTAGTTATTAATGTAGTGAACGATTAATCAAAAGATATGACGTATTCAGTGCTTAGTGTGATTGGCTTTATGATTGAAGGTTACGCCCTAGAGTCTTTTTACTGCTTTGTAATTGGTTAGAGTTTTGAAAATGAATAAAGAGAGTTTGAGTTGGTCTTGGCGAATACTCCACGACAGACGCAGCCTTGGGCAGTCGAGCCAGTCCGAGAGAGTCTTGGGGCGAGCCTTGACGCAGTCCAGTCTTGGGCGAGTCTTGGGTCAGCCTTGCGAGAGTCTTGGGGATTTTTTCCCCAGGGCGCTGTGTCTTATAGAGTGCTCGATTGACCGACTAAGACGAGAGCTGAAACGTATTTCGTTGTGTGTGTCTTATTTGACTGTAAAGTATAAGTGACTTTCCCGATCCCGTACCTCAAGGGGACGAGATAGAGAGACGAGACGAGTTTCCCCCCTGAAAGTGTGGAGAACCCGAGAGAAAGAGATTTATCCCCTGACAATAAATATATCATCCCATGTTACGGTACGTCGCATTATATCAGTCCCACTGATAATAAATAAATCGTCCCATGTTACGGTACGTCGCATTTTATCAGTCCCACTGATAATAAATAAATCGTCCCATGTTACGGTACGTCGCATTATATCAGTCCCACTGATAATAAATAAATCATCCCATGTCACGGTACGTCGCATTATGTCAGTCCCACTGATAATAAATAAATCGTCCCATGTTACGTTACGTCGCATTATATCAGTCCCACTGATAATAAATAAATCATCCCATGTTACGGTACGTCGCATTTTATCAGTCCCACTGATAATAAATAAATCGTCTCATGTTACGGTACGTCGCATTATATCAATCCCACTGATAATAAATATATCATCCCATGTTACGGACGTCGCATTATATCAGTCCCACTGATAATAAATAAATCGTCCCATGTTACGGTACGTCGCATTTTATCAGTCCCACTGATAATAAATAAATCGTCCCATGTTACGGTACGTCGCATTATATCAGTCCCACTGATAATAAATAAATCATCCCATGTTACGGTACGTCGCATTATGTCAGTCCCACTGATAATAAATAAATCGTCCCATGTTACGTTACGTCGCATTATATCAGTCCCACTGATAATAAATAAATCATCCCATGTTACGGTACGTCGCATTATATCAGTCCCACTGATAATAAATAAATCGTCCCATGTTACGGTACGTCGCATTATATCAGTCCCACTGATTATAAATAAATCATCCCATGTTACGTTACGTCGCATTTTATCAGTCCCACTGATAATAAATAAATCGTCCCATGTTACGTTACGTCGCATTATATTAGTCCCACTGATAATAAATAAATCGTCTCATGTTACGGTACGTCGCATTATATCAGCCCCACTGGATTTGGGAGGAATATTAGCGTGTTTTATGAATTTGTACAAAAAATCGTCATTTTGACCCCAAATTACAACCAAAATAATGATTGTGCCAAAGGTCTGAAATAATTTCTATACTATATAGATACTGGAGATTATTTATTACTAGTTAGTTCGGTTTTATTGATTTTCAAACTGTGGTTGTGATCGCCTCAACTCGGGAGGAATGCTAGCGTGTTTTATGAATTTGTACAAAAAATCGTCATTTTGACCCCAAATTACAACCAAAATAATGATTGTGCCAAAGATCTGAAATAATTTCTATACTATATAGATACTGGAGATTATTTATTACTAGTTAGTTAATGTGTATCGATTTTCAAACTGTGGTGGCTATCGCCTCAACTCGGGAGGAATGTTAGCGTGTTTAATGAATTTGATCTAAAAATCGTCATTTTGAACCGAAATTGCAACCAAAATATTGATTGTGCCAAAGGTCTGAAATAATTTCTATACTATATAGATACTGGAGATTATTTATTACTAGTTAGTTCGGTAGCATCGACTTTCAAACTGTGGTTGTGATCGCCTGAATTTGGAAGGAATGTTAGCGTGTTTTATGAATTTGATCTAAGAATCGTCATTTTGACCCCAAATTGCAACCAAAATATTGATTGTGCCAAAGGTCTGAAATATTTTCTATACTATATAGATACTGGAGATTATTTATTACTAGTTAGTTAATGTGTATCGATTTTCAAACTGTGGTTGCTATCGCCTCAACTCGGGAGGAATGTTAGCGTGTTTTATGAATTTGATCTAAAAATCGTCATTTTGACCCCAAATTGCAACCAAAATAATGATTGTGCCAAAGGTCTGAAATAATTTCTATACTATATAGATACTGCAGATTATTTATTACTCGTTAGTTCGGTAGTATCGATTTTAAAAATGTGGTTGCTATCGCCTCAACTCGGGAGGAATGTTAGCGTGTTTTATGAATTTGATCTAAAAATCGTCATTTTGACCCCAAATTGGAACCAAAATAATGATTGTGCGAAAGGTCTGAAATAATGTCTGTACCATATAGATACTGCAGATTATGTATTACTAGCTAGTTTGGTTGTATCGATTTTCAAACTGTGGTTGTGATCGCCTGAATTGGGGAGGAATGTTAGCGTGTTTTATGAATTTGATCTAAAAATCGTCATTTTGACCCCAAATTGCAACCAAAATAATGATTGTGCCAAATGTCTGAAATAATTTCTATACTATATAGTTACTGGAGATTATTTATTACTAGTTAGTTAGTGTGTATCGATTTTCAAACTGTGGTTGCTATCGCCTCAACTCGGGAGGAATGTTAGCGTGTTTTATGAATTTGATCTAATAATCTTCATTTTGACCACAAATTGGAACCAAAATAATGATTGTGCCAAAGGTTTGAAATATTTTCTATACTATATAGATACTTTAGATTATTTATTACTAGTTAGTTCATGTGTATCGATTTTCAAACTGTGGTTGTGATCGCCTGAAGTCGGGAGAAATGCTAGCGTGTTTTCTGAATTTCATCTAAAAATTGTCATTTTGACCCCAAATTCGAACCAAAATAATGATTGTGCCAAAGGTCTGAAATAATTTCTATACTAAATAGATACTTGAGATTATTTATTACTAGTTAGTTCATGTGTTTCGATTTTCAAACTGTGGTTTCTATCGCCTCAACTCGGGAGGAATGTTAGCGTGTTTTATGAATTTGATCTAAAAATCGTCATTTTGAACCGAAATTGCAACCAAAATAATGATTGTGCCAAATGTCTGAAATAATTTCTATACTATATAGATACTGGAGATTATTTATTACTAGTTAGTTAGTTTGTATCGATTTTCAAACTGTGGTTGTGATCGCCTCAACTCGGGAGGAATGTTAGCGTGTTTTATGAATTTGATCTAATAATCTTCATTTTGACCCTAAATTGGAACCAAAATAATGATTGTGCCAAAGGTCTGAAATAATTTCTATACTATATAGATACTTTAGATTATTTATTACTAGTTAGTCAATGTGTATCGATTTTCAAACTGTGGTTGTGATCGCCTGAAATTGGGAGAAATGCTAGCGTGTTTTCTGAATTTGATCTAAAAATCATCATTTTGACCCCAAATTGCAACCAAAATAATGATTGTGCCAAATGTCTGAAATAATTTCTATACTATATAGATACTGAAGATTATTTATTACTCGTTAGTTCGGTAGTATCGATTTTCAAACTGTGGTTGCTATCGCCTCAACTCGGGAGGAATGTTAGCGTGTTTTATGAATTTGATCTAAAAATCGTCATTTTGACCCCAATTTGGAATCAAAATAATGATTGTGCCATAGGTCTGAAATAATTTCTATACTATATAGATACTGGAGATTATTTATTACTAGTTAGTCAATGTGTATCGATTTTCAAACTGTGATTGTGATCGCCTGAATTGGGGAGGAATGTTAGCGTGTTTTATGAATTTGATCTAAAAATCGTCATTTTGACCCCAAATTGCAACCCAAATAATGATTTTGCCAAATATCTGAAATAATTTCTATACTATATAGATACTGGAGATTATTTATTACTAGATAGTTAATGTGTATCGATTTTCAAACTGTGTTTGCTATCGCCTCAACTCGGGAGGAATGTTAGCGTCTTTTATGAATTTGATCTAAAAATCGTCATTTTGACCCCAAATTGCAACCAAAATAATGATTGTGCCAAATGTCTGAAATAATTTCTATACTATATAGTTACTGGAGATTATTTATTACTAGTTAGTTAGTGTGTATCGATTTTCAAACTGTGGTTGCTATCGCCTCAACTCGGGAGGAATGTTAGCGTGTTTTATGAATTTGATCTAATAATCTTCATTTTGACCACAAATTGGAACCAAAATAATGATTGTGCCAAAGGTCTGAAATATTTTCTATACTATATAGATACTTTAGATTATTTATTACTAGTTAGTTCATGTGTATCGATTTTCAAACTGTGGTTGTGATCGCCTGAAGTCGGGAGAAATGCTAGCGTGTTTTCTGAATTTCATCTAAAAATTGTCATTTTGACCCCAAATTCGAACCAAAATAATGATTGTGCCAAAGGTCTGAAATAATTTCTATACTATATAGATACTTGAGATTATTTATTACTACTTAGTTCATGTGTTTCGATTTTCAAACTGTGGTTGCTATCGCCTCAACTCGGGAGGAATGTTAGCGTGTTTTATGAATTTGATCTAAAAATCGTCATTTTGAACCGAAATTGCAACCAAAATAATGATTGTGCCAAATGTCTGAAATAATTTCTATACTATATAGATACGGGAGATTATTTATTACTAGTTAGTTGGTTTGTATCGATTTTCAAACTGTGGTTGTGATCGCCTCAACTCGGGAGGAATGTTAGCGTGTTTTATGAATTTGATCTAATAATCTTCAATTTGACCCTAAATTGGAACCAAAATAATGATTGTGCCAAAGGTCTGAAATAATTTCTATACTATATAGATACTTTAGATTATTTATTACTAGTTAGTTCATGTGTATCGATTTTCAAACTGTGGTTGTGATCGCCTGAAATTGGGAGAAATGCTAGCGTGTTTTCTGAATTTGATCTAAAAATCATCATTTTGACCCCAAATTGCAACCAAAATAATGATTGTGCCAAAGGTCAGAAATAATTTCTATACTATATAGATACTGGAGATTATTTATTACTAGTTAGTTAATGTGTATCGATTTTCAAACTGTGGTTGCTATCGCCTCAACTCGGGAGGAATGTTAGCGTGTTTTATGAATTTGATCTAAAAATCGTCATTTTGACCCCAATTTGGAATCAAAATAATGATTGTGCCAAAGGTCTGAAATAATTTCTATACTATATAGATACTGGAGATTATTTATTATTAGTTAGTCAATGTGTATCGATTTTCAAACTGTGATTGTGATCGCCTGGATTCGGGAGGAATGTTAGCGTGTTTTATGAATTTGATCTAAAAATCATCATTTTGACTCCAAATTGCAACCAAAATAATGATTGTGCCAAAGGTCTGAAATAATTTCTATACTATATAGATACTGAAGATTATTTATTACTCGTTAGTTCGGTAGTATCGATTTTCAAACTGTGGTTGCTATCGCCTCAACTCGGGAGGAATGTTAGCGTGTTTTATGAATTTGATCTAAAAGTCGTCATTTTGACCCCAAATTGCAACCAAAATAATGATTGTGTCAAAGCTCTGAAATATGTTCTATACTATATAGATACTGGAGATTATTTATTACTAGTTAGTTCGGTAGCATCGATTTTCAAACTGTGGTTGTGATCGCCTGAATTTGAAAGGAATGTTAGCGTGTTTTATGAATTTGATCTAAAAATCATCATTTTGACCCCAAATTGCAACCAAAATAATGATTGTGCCAAATGTCTGAAATAATTTCTATACTATATAGATACTGGAGAATATTTATTGCTAGTTAGTTCGGTTTTATCGATTTTCAAACTGTGGTTGTGATCGCCTGGAATCGGGAGGAATGTTAGCGTGTTTTATGAATTTGATCTAAAATCGTCATTTTGACCCCAAATTGAAACCAAAATGATGATTGTGCAAAAGGTCTGAAGTAATTTCTATACTATATTGGTACTGGAGATTATTTATTTCTAGTTAGTTAATGTGTATCGATTTTCAAACTGTGGTTGCTATCGTCTCAACTCGGGAGGAATATAAGCGTGTTTTATGAATTTGATCTAAAAATCGTCATTTTGACCCCAAATTGCAACCAAAATAATGATTGTGCCAAATGTCTCAAATAATTTCTATACTATATAGATACTGGAGATTATTTATTACTAGTTAGTTAATGTGTATCGATTTTCAAACTGTGGTTGCTATCGCCTCAACTCGGGAGGAATGTTAGCGTGTTTTATGAATTTGATCTAAAAATCGTCATTTTGACCCCAAATTGCAACCAAAATAATGATTGTGCCAAATGTCTGAAATAATTTCTATACTATATAGATACTGAAGATTATTTATTACTAGTTAGTTCGGTAGCATCGATTTTCAAACTGTGGTTGTGATCGCCTGAATTTGGAAGGAATGTTAGCGTGTTTTATGAATTTGATCTAAAAATCGTCATTTTGACCCCAAATTGCAACCAAAATAATGATTGTGCCAAAGGTCTGAAATAATTTCTGTACTATATAGATACTGCAGATTATTTATTACTAGCTAGTTTGGTTGTGTCGATTTTCAAACTGTGGTTGTGATCGCCTGAATTGGGGAGGAATGTTAGCGTGTTTTATGAATTTGATCTAAAAATCGTCATTTTGACCCCAATTTGGAATCAAAATAATGATTGTGCCAAAGGTCTGAAATAATTTCTATACTATATAGATACTGGAGATTATTTATTATTAGTTAGTCAATGTGTATCGATTTTCAAACTGTGATTGTGATCGCCTGGAGTCGGGAGGAATGTTAGCGTGTTTTATGAATTTGATCTAAAAATCGTCATTTTGACTCCAAATTGCAACCAAAATAATGATTGTGCCAAAGGTCTGAAATAATTTCTATACTATATAGATATTGGAGATTATTTATTACTAGATAGTTAATGTGTATCGATTTTCAAATTGGGGAGGAACGTTAGCGTGTTTTATGAATTTGATCTAAAAATCGTCATTTTGACCCCAAATTGCAACCAAAATAATGATTGTGCCAAATGTCTGAAATAATTTCTATACTATATAGATATTGGAGATTATTTATTACTAGTTAGTTAATGTGTATCGATTTTCAAACTGTGGTTGCTATCGTCTCAACTCGGGAGGAATATAAGCGTGTTTTATGAATTTGATCTAAAAATCGTCATTTTGACCCCAAATTACAACCAAAATAATGATTGTGCCAAAGGTCTGAAATAATTTCTGTACTATATAGATTCTGCAGATTATTTATTACTAGCTAGTTTGGTTGTATCGATTTTCAAACTGTGGTTGTGATCGCCTGAATTGGGGAGGAATGTTAGCGTGTTTTATGAATTTGATCTAAAAATCGTCATTTTGACCCCAAATTGCAACCAAAATAATGATTGTGCCAAATGTCTGAAATAACTTCTATACTATATAGATACTTGAGATTATTTATTACTAGTTAGTTCATGTGTATCGATTTTCAAACTGTGGTTGTGATCGCCTGAAGTCGGGAGAAATGCTAGCGTGTTTTCTGAATTTGATCTAAAAATCGTCATTTTGACCCCAAATTGCAACCAAAATAATGATTGTGCCAAAGGTCTGAAATAATTTCTATACTATATAGGTACTGGAGATTATTTATTACTAGTTAGTTCGGTAGCATCGATTTTCAAACTGTGGTTGTGATCGCCTGAATTTGGAAGGAATGTTAGCGTGTTTTATGAATTTGATCTAAAAATCGTCATTTTGACCCCAAATTGCAACCAAAATAATGATTGTGCCAAATGTCTGAAATAATTTCTATACTATATAGATACTTGAGATTATTTATTACTAGTTAGTTCATGTGTATCGATTTTCAAACTGTGGTTGTGATCGCCTGAAGTCGGGAGGAATGCTGGCGTGTTTTCTGAATTTCATCTAAAAACCGTCATTTTGACCAAAAAAAATTTTTAATATTTTCCACAGCCGCTTGAACCAGCGATTATAAAAAGAGGTAACTGTTTTATTTTGTTTGAACAGAAAAAAATTGACTGGCGGATACTCTGACTGGCGGATGACTTCACTCCGGTCCTTTAGATGTACGACACGAACGTAGTGGGAGACTGTCACTTTTACAAAAACGGTCTCCAAACGAACAAATCTTTTCGTAAGGGTAAGGAAAGTCGCTAAACCTGAAAGCATTTGCCGTTATATCGTGTAACCAGCGATGGTCAGGTGATCACGCACCTCGCTGAATTGATCACATGACATTGTCACCTGATCGCTGCTAAGACCGCTCTCTAATGGAACGAACGGCCGGAATGGAATGGCTGGAGCTCGGCCTATTCGGGCATGGAGGCGATGACCAAACAAATGAACCTTGGCTGGCAAAGATGTCCCGTCTCGAATCTGTTTGAAATAAAATCCTGTTTAGTTTGTTTTATCAAATATGATCTAGTTCATGTTTGTGTTCATATATTGTATTTAATGGTATTTTTTTTAATTTTAGTAAAAACATAAACTAAATTATATTTGATAACAAATACTAACTAGGATTTTATAATAAAAAGTTTTTATATTTATAATAAAAAACATAACAGCGGAAATTTCTGCTGGGTTTAGAAAGGACCACTCGTTAACTTTCCGACATTTGTCATATTTTTGTTTGAAATTTAGTGCATCTTTATTCTTCTCATCAACCGGAAGACATTACAAATAAAAATAGGGAGGATGCCGATCTAGTTTGCAGTGTATAGGAAAAACAATATATTAGAAAGTGAAAGCAGAATTGGTTACTTGTACAGAAAACCTGGATGTATTGATTCTCCGTCACAGAAGAATTTACACGATTTAGAATCTAGGAATACGACGGGGCTGTGTGAATTCGATCACCGTGGCGTGCAAGGTGGGTGGTCAGGTGAAAAAACCTACGCAATATTTCTGTTTCATGGAGAATCGTAATTATGGGAATAAAACCATGGATACAAACTAATAACAAGCATTAACGAGAAAATCACTGATTACAAACATATTTTGAAGGAGAAAACATATTACGAAAAACGTTATGGTGGCCTAATGAATATTCATAACATGGATCTGGGTGTCATGACACGTTTTCCCTCAGCACACAGCAAAAACTCAACAACGATGAACGATCAACTTAGTTAGAAAGTCTACTGACGGTTGTAGAAGCCGAAAATTTGCTTACAGTTAGGCCAAGCAAAAAATGTCCAGGTACGTCCTGGCTTTACCACGGAATTGTATAAAGAATTAGGGCCTGTCATGCCATAGGGGTTTAACGACGTATACGTTGCTAGTAGCGGTAATATATAGTGACGTGTATAGTGGTTCCACCCCAATTATGTGCTACAAACATTTTCCAAACTCAAAAATAACTTAACTCTTCAACTTACGAAATTAATCGTTATTTGTGCGTAATATATATCTGTCAAAACCAAAATATTAAAGATGTTCTAAATAAAAATCACTAGTCGTCATTAGGTTATTAATTACGGCGTTGTAAAATTCCATTTTAACTATAATTATAGCTGTTAATATTTGTAGAAAGCGGACGTATTGGTGTTTTACTTAGGAAACTGTGTATCGCCGATTCATCGTTTTATTAAAGTTGCGCAATCACGATGTAATTAATTACGGCGTATGAGTTATTATTTCAGTTCATTTTTATTGGGAAATAATTGTTATTCGAATGAGAGAAAGATATTAGAACACAAGTCATGCGATGTTTTACGTCAACAATGCAACGTGACACAGCAATTATTTACGGCTCGTAATTTTGTGAAATCTACGCAAATGCGTTCATGGAGACAGTATTATTACGTGACTTGGGGGAAGTTGCTGCCGCTTATTTGAACTTCGGGCCCAGAATTTACAGGGACGCAAAGTTCAGTTTTGACAGCAAGGCACAAGTTTTTATTTCAATGCGACCCACTATTATAATTCTTTTTCATTATCGGAAAATAATTGTTTATATTAAAATCAGTGCTAGCTATAACGCAAGTCGTCCTATGTTTGCAACGGCAAAGCAACGTCACACAACAAATATTTCTGACTAGCAATTGTGTGAAATCGACGCTTTGATTAATAAGGAAACAGACACGCCGCTAAGAAATAGGTCAGCACAAACCTTGCTATTGAAGGGTAAAAATAAATAAATAAATAAATAGATAGATAAATAAATAAATAAATAAATAAATAAATAAATAAATAAATAAATAAATAAATAAATAAATAGATAAATAGATAGATAAACAAACAAATAAATAATTAAATAAATAATTAAATAAATAAAAAAATAAATAAATAAATAAATAAATAAATAGATAAATAAATAAATAAATAAATAAATAAATAAATAGATAAATAGATAAATAAATAGATAAATAGATAAATAAATAAATAAATAGATAGATAAATAGATAAATAAATAGATAAACAAACAAATAAATAAATAAATAAATAAATAAATAAATAAATACATAAATAAATAAATAAATAAATAAATAAATAAATAAATAAATAAATAAATAAATAAATAAATAAATAAATAAATAAATAAATAAATAAATAAATAAATAAATAAATAAATAAAGTCACAAAAATGTAAAAAGGTCACCTTGACGGTTTAATTGTATTTACGTTTTAGGATGCTGTATACGTTTTTGGTATTGATTTTCTAAACTGATGTTTTCATATAAAATATTTACCGAACCACACAGATTTATATATTGATGGAAAACCTATTTCTATTTTTGAGTTTAAACAATGGGTTTACTATTTGTTCCAGTCTGCTGGCGAAAACGAGGCGCCGCCAATTTAATAAAGTAAAAACAACCGTATATACTGTATTATTATTATTTATTGGTGTTAGTCCCGTGTGCATTTCTTTCCCTGCACATGCCTTTTTGTGGTGATATACTTTCACCAAACGATCCCCACCCCTGGTGACAGAAGAGCTGAAGAGAAGATAAAATGAGATAAGCTACCAAAGTAGTGTATTTTTTGATCTGCATTGAAGATAAGCTTACTGCTTACATGTACTCTTAACAGAGGCGGTGGCACAACATTTTGCATGGGGGGGGGGTATGATTACCACCCCATGTGCCCCGTAGGCGCAATTGTTCGCGCATTTGTTCGGGGGGGGGGTGACCGCCTCCGCCCTCAGGCTCCGGTGCCGCCGCGACTGCTCTATCCCCAGTCTGAAAACGAACTACAATCTACTGTACCAATGCTCGTAGCGGGTAATTTAACTGTTGACACTTTGACCGAAAATATGCATGCCTATAATTAAATTACAGATTGTTAGTGCTAGTGAGCATGTGTGTGTCGTCAGTAACTTATATTGAAATCAAGAAACGTAGAAAGTTTTTTTGTGGATTTTGTCGATTTAATAATCTATTTAATATTGGAATACAATAAAACTATCTTACCAACTTCAAAACGGGTTGTTCTATTCACCAAATACATTTTTTTACGCCATTCAGTCATACATGGGAAAGATACTTACACTACACTTATGCGTCCGTTGTGAAAACTGTAATGGACCACGTACAAAATTAAAGTACAAATTGTTCTTGTTTATTCTTTAAAGTATAATATTAACATAAACATTGGAAAACTCTATTACACAATACGCAGACTTCTTTGGGACAAATTGTCCAAAATTATATACATTAATTCAACCAGCCAGGCAATTTTAACACTTTGAATTTTCAACATGAAATATTTGCCGTTGTTTTAATATTTTTACAAGGAGAACAGAAACCCTGAGTACGTTCATATGTCCGCGACACGAACGTCACAACAATTTAAGGTTAGCCCGAACCAAATACAACTCATCCGAAATTAACTCACGCAACCGAGTAACAGACTATATATAATCGTAGTTACGTACTCATAATACATACGTGTATTCATTACGTCATTTGTTCTTCACCTTATAGTTTAGAGACAACATTTTCGCCAAAGTTTATATCTGCTTACAACTTCACTAGACATTTTAAACTTAAAACTCTGGTTATCTTATTTCAGGAGAAAAGTCAGTTCATCCATGGAGGTAAAAAGAGATTCCATGGTTCATCTCAATAAACAGACTTAAATACAGTCGAAAGTATTTGAATAGGTAGATAATAGTTGTGAGTATTGATGAGTTTGGTAACGGTGAAGATAGTTACATGGTCACTAATGTATTTGATTACGTAATAAATAGACCGTCGATTACTTGTAACGGGAAAACAATGGGAGTGTGAGGTGGTTACGTTCAGTAAGGAAAATGTATGGAAATGATCCACAAGATCGTAATCGTTATCACCACTTTTTACATTAAAATTGATAACACCACCCTAGATTGAAATCGAAAACACCGGTCTTTTTTACGTTCAACAACAACCCCGATATTATGTTGAAATCGACAACGCCATACCCTAGATTGATATCGACAACACCGGTATTTTTTTACGTTGAAATCTACATCGCCGGTATTTTTTACGTTAAAATGGACAACACCGATACGGTTATACCCTAGATCGAAATGGACAACACAGGTAATTTTTTAGGCCGAATACTAAATCGAGAAAAAAACAATATTTTCACACCACATATAATAATTAAAAAACATTGAAATCTCAACCAAATCACTGTGATTGTATAGCATTGTCCCACTAATACAGCTGATTGACACCTTCATAAGCGTTTCCATACCTGGATAGGGCACAGTCCCACTGTTAGGAACAGATTTCTGAGTTTAGCATATTTGGGGATACCGTACCATATTCTTTTATCTTGCATTACGTCACTATAGTTTATAGCCAATCACGTTAATGTAACTTGAGATTTCCCGCCAGAATGTGAACTTGACACATGTGTGGGTCAAGGCTAACAAGAGTCAGTTGTGTTTAGATCTCGTAATAAAGTAGTCATCCTTTCAACTTGAAGTAACGGGCTTGTTGTCTGACTGTGTATACCTATACCCCACCCCACCCTCAACAATGAGGGGACTGCGAATAGGAGGACTGTGCATATATGAGGAAGCCTCACAATGACTCACTTCCGGTATGTCACAATACTTTCATTTTCCAGAATGGCACAGAATCCTCTTTTAAACATTTTTTTTCTACTTTGTGGTCATTGATGATGCCTTCCTTGGAAACTTTCAATTTTGAATACTTAAACTTCTATCAGTACAACTAAATTCTTAAAATTGTCAATACTGATATACTTTGTGTACGGATTTTGTTGAAAGCATTTTGCATTTATTTATACAATGTAAGGATGTTTTGAATTTCTGTGGAGAATTAAAAACAGTCTTTTACACAAAATGTAATATTGAAATTGTATTTTGTCTAAAGAAAACAATATTAAATATGAAAATATTCCTCAACTTGTTAGCAAAAAGAAGTTTATATTTCTAAGCAAATTTAAAGAAGTCCCAGTTTCACATGTTTTGTAAATATTTAACTTTTCACAAACAAATCAATCTGTATAAAGCCAAAATATACAATGTAAAAGCCATAAGCTTCAAACTATACTGGAATATTCTATCAAAATTACTGTAAAGCTTCTTCTCCATGTTTGTCTGTGTTGAAACATTTCATTTGTTTTTCTCTGATGTAATTTGTTTAAAAATAATAAAACATGTAGCCTCTCAGCTGAGATACTAGTAGCTTCGCTGTTAAAGATATCACAAAATGAACAAATTTGAGAGAGGTCCACCTGTAGTACCTTTATGTATAATATCAAAGCAATCTGACTTGCGGTCAAAAGAAGCCAAAAATATCACATTTTATCAAAAAATATTCAAAATTCTACAACAAAACTAAACAGGAGACTTTTTGGCGAATAAATTTCACACCTTATTTTTAGCCCAATGCAATATAATTTATGTTTATGCTAATGAAGGCTATTTTTTTTCCCCAAAATATTGACTTATGTAAATTAGGTTATATTGTTATGCAAAGTGAGTCAATATGCTGTCAAAAATTGCTGGTAAGAAGACTGCATAGTAATAGAACAGTAATTTCATACACAACAAGATTCAACTATTCAATATTATACAAATTAGATTTGATACGACTGATTAAAACATTCTGAACATAATTATACCATTATTTATTCAGTATTTAAAAGTGGTAACAAAGAAAAAAATTGACAATATATCAAACTACATTTAGTAAAAAAAAAGTAGCACAAGTTTGTCATCAACTCTCATTTATGGCAATAACATTATTTTTCTAAATAAAATTTTTCACTCTCAAAATACTAAGTATATTAACATAACTCATGACAAATTGTTGCACTGACTGTATTATCATTATGCTAGTATTATATGGGATACATACCCTACTGTGCAGACACAGAATGCACCAAATAACTCACCAGTTTTTTTTTTTTATCAACAATTACATGTACCATTTCACTGTTTTTAGTATCTGTACTCTGTGATGAAAGACACTGAGTTTTGACTGCACAAAATATTTTTCTTTGTAGCAACAACCTAGTCAATGTACCCCCCCCCCCCCACACACACACACACCTCAGGATATGTGGGAACAAGAAAAATGGGGGCAAACAAAAAATGACTTACTGCCATGCTCATCCCCTCCCCCATTTCCCCCACCCTGTCTTTATTTTTTTCTTGGAATCATTTCTGAAACATCAGCGCATATGCGTAAATCAAGAAACTGTTATTTTTGATAGTTTCTTTAACCAGAATTATCCAGAGACTCCAGGGCTGCTGGGAGTATCAATGCCTCAAATTAACCACCCTGTATGTTATGGCTTTCCTTTCTGTCTGTATTTTGAATTACCCAGGAGCACAAAATGAACCAAAACCACTACAACACACAAAGAATTGTAGGTAACCCTGAAAATGAAAAGAAGTCTTAAACTTGACCCCCTACACATCACACATCACACATCCTGGTACTTTCTGGGGTATTGTTGCCAACATTTGTGACACCATTTAAAATACAAAATCACAACTTGGGGAAAAGATGTACAAGAGATGTACAAGAGATGTACAAAAGATGTAAAAGCCTACTCTGTTAAAAAAAAGTTTGCAATGTGAAATTTACAGAGGATTCAAGTTGCCACAACTCCATTCATAAAGGTATATGATGAAAGAAACTCAGCTTTAATACATGAACACAAAATTATTCACATTTTCTAATACAAGTATTTACAGTTAATAATTTGATTCAATTATTTTTACACTCGCCAACAATGTCTGTTATAATTTTATTTTGAAAATCTTGTGATGTGTTGCTGAACAGCATCATCTTTTTCTGGATGGTTAAACTGGCTGTTCAGTGGTTCATGTCCTGTGCTGAGATGTGGCAGGGTAATCTGTCCTCTCATACATTGATCCATCTCCACATACACTGTTGAAATAGAAAACAATACTATAATACTATGTTTAGCATTGGGTTTAATAGGTTTTTTTTTTTCAAAATGTTTTCTGTGTAGATATTTTTTTCAAAATCCACTCCAAGACTTTTAAGAGTCAATCCCTTAGGCCGGAAAAAAAATGTTGGGAATTTTTTTTTTTCAAAATCAATGTGTGTGAGCAAATTTTCATTCTGAAATTGACATGAAAACTGAATTTTTCTTTCATTTTTTTGTTTAAAATTCTGGGAAAGATTAAAAATCAGAAACTTGTGACATACTATTAAACAGTTTTAAACGTGCAAGTCACTATTTTTTTTATGAACATGAATATCCTTTTTCTGGGCCTTTTTCACATGCATTGGCCATTTTGTATTTGTGTTCATTTACAAATGCTTTATTAGTTTTCATCAGACAAAGTCTGAAATGAGGGGTGCTTATGTTTTTGATTTCTGTCAGTCAGTCCATCTGTGCATGCAACCGTCTGTTGTCATTTCTCGGACATGCCTGAACTGATTTAGTTCAAAGTTGGCACAATGACAAGTCATAATGGGATACATATGCACCTCAGTTTGTTTTTTGTTGGCTGACCCTTGACAAACCGGCATCTATTTTGTCCCAATAAACACCAAAAATCAACATTTGAACATGTCATCAACTGACATGCATGTCTTGACTGATTTCATTCAAACATGGCATTGACATCACTCATGGTGCGTTACCATGGTGAGAGATGTGCTTTCCAAAAAAGCAAATACGGTTATTTATTTGGTAGAATCAGAAGAAATATTCATTAATTCATTATTGAAATGTAGGTCATCCAACAGACAAGATTCAAACACACTGCTATCAGATTTATCAGAGTTGTCAGATCAAATGTCACTAGTTATGGAGGTTAATGTCTGAATGGGTGATGGTATTACTTGTACCATGGTACACTGAATGAATTGGTGATGGTATTACTTGTACCATGGTACACAGAATGAATTGGTGATGGTATTACTTGTACCATGGTACACTGAATGAATTGGTGATGGTATTACTTGTACCATGGTACACTGAATGAATTGGTGATGGTATAACTTGTACCATGGTACACTGAATGAATTGGTGATGGTATTACTTGTACCATGATACACTGAATGAATTGGTGATGGTATTACTTGTACTATGGTACACTGAATGAATTGGTGATGGTATTACTTGTATCATGGTACACTGAATGAATTGGTGATGGTATTACTTGTACCATGATACACTGAATGAATTGGTGATGGTATTACTTGTACCATGGTACACTGAATGAGTTGGTGATGGTATTACTTGTACCATGGTACACTGAATGAATTGGTGATGGTATTACTTGTACCATGGTACACTGAATGAATTGGTGATGGTATTACTTGTACCATGGTACACTGAATGAATTGGTGATGGTATAACTTGTACCATGGTACACTGAATGAATTGGTGATGGTATTACTTGTACTATGGTACACTGAATGAATTGGTGATGGTATTACTTGTACCATGGTACACTGAATGAATTGGTGATGGTATTACTTGTACCATGGTACACTGAATGAATTGGTGATGGTATTACTTGTACCATGGTACACTGAATGAATTGGTGATGGTATTACTTGTACCATGGTGCACTGAATGAATTGGTGATGGTATTACATGTACCATGGTACACTGAATGAATTGGTGATGGTATTACTTGTACCATGTTACACTGAATGAATTGGTGATGGTATTACTTGTACCATGGTACACTGAATGAATTGGTGAGGGTATTACTTGTACCATGGTACACTGAATGAATTGGTGAGGGTATTACTTGTACCATGTTACACTGAATGAATTGGTGATGGTATTACTTGTACCATGTTACACTGAATGAATTGGTGATGGTATTACTTGTACCATGGTACACTGAATGAATTGGTGAGGGTATTACTTGTACCATGGTACACTGAATGAATTGGTGAGGGTATTACTTGTACCATGTTACACTGAATGAATTGGTGATGGTATTACTTGTACCATGGTACACTGAATGAATTGGTGATCGTATTACTTGTACCATGGTACACTGAATGAATTGGTGTTGGTATTACTTGTACCATGGTACTCTGAATGAATTGGTGTTGGTATTACTTGTACCATGGTACACTGAATGAATTGGTGATGGTATTACTTGTACCATGGTACACTGAATGAATTGGTGATAGTATTACTTGTACCATGGTACACTGAATGAATTGGTGATGGTATTACTTGTACCATGGTACACTGAATGAATTGGTGATGGTATTACTTGTACCATGGTACACTGAATGAATTGGTGATGGTATTACTTGTACCATGGTACACTGAATGAATTGGTGATGGTATTACTTGTACCATGGTACACTGAATGAATTGGTGATGGTATTACTTGTACCATGGTACAATGAATTGTCTTATTAGATAATTTTGTTCATGGGGTAGATACAGCTTTTGTGGCTTGGGGTCATGTGATGGAAGCGTCCAAGCTTGCGTATACAGTCCATAAAGGTTTTATCATATACCTTACAGTGTGATTTAGAATGACATGTTTTGTTTTGATTGATGAAAGCAGGAGTGCTGAGCCAAGTGTGATACGGGAAATTATTGCCCTGTTGTGAGGGCGCACTTCCAGGCAGGGCAATACAAGGTAACGGTATGTGATGTTTTAAACAAATGTTTGGTAAGGCCAGACTTTTTTAATTCCTTGTTTCTCAAGTTTTTATATGGCAATTTTTTTGAGGAGGGTGAAAAAAAAAAAAAATAATTCTTTTTTTCCATTAGATTTGTGTGATTCTCAAAGAAATGTAAGTGAGATCATTGATCGGAGAGAAGAAATGAAATAAAATTTTATTCCATGTATAACCTTGTTTCTCATCTGCCCGAGACTTCGGTACTTTGATCATGATACGCCCACGAAAATTCAACTTGGGTTTGTTATGCGGCGGGCAAAAAAAAATGAATATAAAAATAAGTTTTTTTTTCGCAATTTTTTGCACTTACAAGTCATCAGGCGCAAGAAATTACGCTGAAATAAAAATTTATTTTTATTTCATTTTCGGCTCCTGTTTATTCGGCGGGTTCGCGAAACAAGGGGTAATAAAAGTCTGGCCTAACCAACATAAAATACGAAAAACAAAATGTTATTTAAAATACACACACAAAAATTTTAACAAAAATGCAAATATTTTTTCTATGAAAACTTGTATTATTTAGAACCATACCTTTATTATTTGTTTTTTGTCATGCTTGTATGGATATTGATCTGGTACTTGTTACTGTCTGGCTGTCAATATATCTTGTGTGTACAACCTGGTGTAAAGAAATGAGAGCTTTAACAAATAATGAACAGTGCCCACACACTATTTCACAGAAATGTTGCATACAATAATAAATTGGTCTACACACAACAGACAAATAATAAGTGTTTTAATATTTTATAAAATAAATTGGGAAATAATATAAAACACACTACTAACTTACTTTTGAACACTGTTGTGAGGTTTGGTGCTAGTTGACATGTCTACTTCTGTGGAACTTTTAGGTACCAGTACGCTGTAGTCAGATTCAGTTGCTATGACAACTAAATGATGCAATGTATATTTTCCGTTTTCACTTATGCATCATATGCCAGTTTGGGTCACTAGGTTATGCACACAGTGTACTTGATAGTCTACAACAAATAAATCAAAATACAATAATGATAGTGTTACTTATAAAACTCAAGATAAGAATAAAGATTTTCTATCACTGTGAGTTGCACCTCGACTCCGAGAGTATCAAACTCTGGCGTCGTCATCTAACCTGTCGATGTCATCTTGGTAGAAGTTCCCCGGTGTTCCTATTAAAGTGGCTTGGCTCTGAATATCTGATATTTTTTAAATGAAAATAAAAAAAAACATAAGGCTGTGGCCAGCTCAAACTTTGACAAAACTGAGGTAAACAAGACACACCTACTGTAGTGGGACTGCACCGTGAGAAATCCCTGGAAAAACACCAAGATTAGAAACACACAAATACACATGGAATAAACCCACATGTTGGCCAGCTTAAACTTTGACAAAACTGAGGTAAACAAGACACACCTACTGTAGTGGGACTGCACCTAGAGAAATCACTGGTAAAAACACCAAGATTAGAAACACACAAATACACATGGAATAAACCCACATGTTGGCCAGCTTAAACTTTGACAAAACTGAGGTAAACAAGACACATCTACTGTAGTGGGACTGCACCTAGAGAAAACACTGGTAAAAACACCAAGATTAGAAACACACAAATACACATGGAATAAACCCACAGGTACACAGCTGCTATGTAGTCAAAACAAAATCACATGTTCGTTTCACCTTTGACCTAGGCGATAGACGACCCGAAAATTCCTTGGTTCATGCAAGCCATTTAAAATTGACAGCTATGATTGGTGATTGGCTGCTAAGTGATATGAGACCTTAAGAGAAATAAGAAGGTTGAATAATTTACTCATCACTCCTGTGTGTGATAGAACAACATTACGACATCAACAATCAATAATTAAAATTTCTGTAAATTAAAACAATTTAAATACATAATTAGTAAAGTTGGATTGTTGGTGGCGGTAAAGATTTCACATTCCCTGTGAAAGAGATGTACCATATAGCAAAGTGTCCTTGTACCTGAAATTCTAAACAGGAATGGGTATTTTAATAAATAAAATGAAACAGTGTTATAAAAACAACCATTCTGTATAGAATATACCAACTTTGGTCACTGCTTGTATTTTTATTTTTGAAACGATATACTGAATATAATGAAATTTTACCACTTTGGTCAGATCTCTAGAGATCAATAAAATTCGTCAACTTTGTATATTCTACTGTAAATGTTTATCCTTGCTTTAATTGGTCACATGCCCAAATATGGGTTCACTGTCTTTCCTGTGATGTCAGAATGCTGTCAGTGAACCTGTGACATAACACTGTATTCTGAGCAAGCTTGACCATAATTGGTATATTGCAGTGTTGGGGATTGGTTATCACCTACTATATAGGCATACAGGCAGAACATTTGAAAGCAGTTTACACAATTTTATTGGAACTCTAAAAGAAGCAAGTCATGGCATGCAGCAAGAAAAATAATAGTGTGCCCTCTAACAGGACTGATTTGGTAGGGATTCTCAGTCAAAATGGAATTGCCAAAATCAAGTTCAAGTCAACTTGTTGACTGCTGGGGTGGTCAGTGTTCAAGGAAAAAAAATGTAAATGACTGTATAGGTGACTTGAGGCACAAATAAAAATGTTGTGGTTCCTGATTTCTTTCATCTTTAAACTTATTTTATTTATAAAATGTGAATTTCATTTTACAAAATTACAAATTCCATAAGTATAGTAAGATGTTTTTCAAGATCACGATATCAATGTACAATTTTCACAGCAAATCGTTTTGTGTCAGTGGTACGTCATATCAGCTCAGAGGGCACACTGTGTGGGAACAGAAAGAATATGTTGCCTGGAATATGGGTATAACCATAGACAAAGTGACCACACGTGTGAACTTACCTGGTTTAACAGATCAGTGGCTGGACCCAGTAGTGAAACAACAGGAAGTGTACATTTGCTGAGACTAAGAACAGAAGGGACACCTCAGATGAATATTTGCAGTCTCCAACCAAAGTACCACCAGGTTACAAGATGCTTGACATGGAGAAAACATCAAGTCTTTTAAACAAAGCAATAAAAGAACATAAATTATTCAACAACCATGTGCACAGGTGAATTGCAGTGAAATGACATTCAGAAATGATGAAATTTGTGTGACATTGAACTTGATGTGTCAAATGTATGGTTAAAAAAGGTTGATGGTGGATCTGTGAAATTATCAGAAGCTAAACGTTAAGTGAGATGCATCATGGGAGGACCATCATGTTGTAGGAGTACATTAAAGTACAGTAGTCATGGTAACACATCATGTTTGATATGGATCACAGATGATGTACACACAGTACTGTATACAATGCATGTAAAATTAGAACAGAAAGTTTTGCATCTCAGAAATGGGATTCATCATGGAGTACCATAATCATGTAAGGCTTCATTAAAGGGCGGAAGTCATAGTAACAAGTCATGTTTGATATGTAAATGTAGAAAAAATAATATTCATGAGAAATCCAAATCAATATACTAACCTGTAGAGACCAGTCAGTGATGAACACTATCACAGGGGTATGTCAATTTCAGTGTGGGTGGGTATGTATCTTTCTGATACTGACACTCTGACAGCTTGCATGACTTGCATGGCACCATGTTGTTGAAAGGGTGAAAGTTCATTGCTACCATATAAGGATGTGATGAGTGACTAAATGCATGAATTCATGTCTTTGATTGGATAACTGCTTTACGCTGTGTCAGTAAAACAGATAGACAAAGCATATAAATTATTCAAATAAACTTGCATTATAACAGGGGTTTTTCCAGAAAAACTGCAAGAGAGAGTGCTGCAATTCAGCAGAGCCACAAAGTTAGGGAGATAGGGTTCTCCCTACCAGGGTGTGGAGTTTTTGATAGTTCTAAATTAAAATGGAGCATTCTATGGCTTTCTTGGGGCCAAAATTACTATCAGCCAGGTCATAGTTGAAGACTGTGGCCACATGTGATCCCTGGTCAATCAGAATTTTATGGTTGCCAGAGGATCTGCTCCCCAGGGTAAGGGGGGGGGGGGGGGCTCATGGCTCAGATTTAAAAAAATCCCTGATCATTGTATAGTTTTTAGGAAAAACAAAGAGTACCTAGTTTTTTGAATGTCCATCTTGGGTGTAAATTGAATATACTGGATGTCACAGCAATATAGATCTGAGTATTTTCTACAAAAGTTCATCAGAACAAAACTGTCATAGACTGCGTAAAAGTTGAATGTCTGATGTATGTGGTAGTTTGAACTTGATCAGTCTAGGCATGTCAGATACATGTATAAGTATCCAAAACTACATGCTACGCATTAATTTCAGAGTGCACGGCAGGCGAACATACATAGTTCGCACGTTTTCTATTTTGTTATTACTCGAGATCAACCCCGATGTTGCAATACTGAAATAATCCATATTTCTTTTGAGTAGTAGTTCTCCAAACAGCAAAAATGTGATCGTCAAGTCGTGAAACCTGGTCACTATCATCATTTTACTTTTCCAAATAATCTTGTCCATTGAGACTATCATGAATGGGGTGTGAACGAGCATGACTTGTTGGCGGCCGTGAAAGGTTTAAATAATTCCCTCACCCTCAGTTTACCTTTCGAAAATTGTGACTCAACAGTTTTTAGAGAAAAAAGTCATCATTTTTTGTGGAAATCATTTTAACATCGCGATAATACACTTCCGCATTGCGTTGATAAAAATACTTCTGTCAACAATCGGAAAACTTCGACTGTATGACAGAGCATTTTCATTGGTTAACGAAAGACGTGACCTGTTAGGTCAAAGGAAGTTTTTCATGTCAAATTATGATGAAACCATGGTGGAAATAGCCTTGTATTGAGAGTTTGCATACAATCTTGCCTTTGACCGTTTTCCCAGACCCTACTCATTTTTGCACCGTAAATTCAGACGGTATGTGAACCGTATTGTAATAAAATGTGTAATAAAATGTATTGTAATAACATTTTTGTTTTTAATGACGACTCGTTTCACATGTCTGTTTTCTCAAAAAGACGTAGCATTCCTCTGAGACTGGCGCTGTGAACGAAAAATATAATTCGGATAATGATTCAAGGCTCGGAAGATGGTTACAGTTTTAAATGCACCAACAAAATTTTTTTTCTGAGGTGGTCCTCGAGTATAAGCCCACCCGTTATTTTTTTCCGATTTTACATGTTCAGGCCCCTGGGCTTATACTCGGGGAAGTACGGTATATGTCTTGTAAAATTCGGTAAATTAGGAGGGGGGCTAATAATCAGATATATGACTTGTAAAATTCGGTAACATATTGAGCAGAGATTTATACTTGAACAAGTACAGTAAATGTTAAGTTATACTTGGACTGTACTGTGGGTAATATCAACTACATATTATTGAGATATGAATGTAGAAAAAAATATTAATTATTCAAATCAATATACTAACCTGTGGAGACCAGTCACCGTTGAACAGTATCACAGGGGTATGTCAATTTTGGTGTGGGTGGGTATTATCTTTTCGGTCCGAATAGCAAATAATTAAGATGCTATATTCTTGTAGTACAGCCTGTCATCTGTAAATTATAAACAGTAGACAATAAAGGCAACTGTTGGCTTACATGCACTCCTAATGGAGCTTCTAATACAATACATGTACATTGTATGACAGTACTTAGTGAAATCTAATAAAATACACAACTATTTTTATTTATTGATTTCAGTATGAAAATACTATTTTGCTGCATTGCTGTAATCTTTTTGTTTTTTATTGTTGTTTAATTTATTATTGTTGTGTAGTTTTAAGTGACTTTACTGCTGTACTCTTCAAATTCATATAACTGTGTAAATAAAAAAAACAAGCAAAAAAACAAAAAAATAGCTCAATATTTTTAAGAGATGGTAAAGTTGTTAGCGTGTTTGACGATACTTTATTTTCGCTTGGCTCTAATTTTCGCTGAAGGAATGATTCAGTGAAAATAAAATCCAGTAAATGTACTTTTTCCCTATATTTTACATTCAACTCGTCAAAAAATCAGTGAAAATAAATTCTACATGTTGCACCAAAAAAGTCTTTTGAGCTAAAATTAATTCCAGATAAAATAAAGTATTTTACAGTAAAATATATTTTAAATAAACACATTCATGATTTCAAAATGCAAGTTTTAATTCATTGCTCTAATTTTCATCATAGATGGTATATCTCAAAATTAAAATACAAATAATTTTTTTTTTATTTCCCTGATATAACACTAAAATCAAAGAAAACTTAAAAAAGAACTCTTGTGTGAGACGTATTAAAAATGAATTCAAAATTCAGGATTAGCCTTGCAAACAAGAACCTTGGCAACTAATATTTGTCTGCTATTTGAGATGAACAACATGAAAATCCAAAACTAATTAGATCGTCACATTGTCTTGGAGTATTTATGCACCAAGATTCATTGAAATAAGATGATAAGTTGGCTGACATTTCTCCATTTCAACTGTGGTGGCACATTTTCTTTAAGATATTTCAAGGTTACATGCGGAGACAATAAGCCGTATATTCTCATCCTTTCAGGGAAGTCACTGTGTTAGAATTTCATGTTGTCACATAGAACAAATATTAAAGTGAAAAACAACTGAAAAGACAAAGGTATACTTACTCTACAGTAAGTACTTCATCTCTACCAGTACCATAGAAATCCCATAAAAATACAGCTTTACCAACACTAATCAATGCCAAGCTATCAGGTGTAAAGCAGAGTTTCTTCAAATTCTCAGAATGGCCTATGAACACCTGTTATATAAAAATGACAAATATTTTTTTTATGTAGACATTATAGATTGAGAGTAAACTCATAGTAGCTGCTTACAGTAAGTAGACAACGCAGGTATTATAACATTGAATACATGGCAAGGTAAATACTATGTTAAAGCAGAGTAAATCAGAGTACTTTGCATGTGATTCAAACAAACTGAAGCTGTGCAGACAAGCATCAGGATGAATGTGAATTTCCCATATACAAGTCATTGATATGTTCTACTACCTTAAATATTGTAGTTGAGTTGAAGCACATATACAAGGCAGTATTTGATATGTCAACAAAACCTGCCAACTAATAATCTGCCATTTGATTGGTCTAACTGTTAGGGTTGAGTAGCCAATCAGAAACAATCTTGTATGTAGCTTTGTATTGACTCAAATATTGTGATTAGCTCTCCAGATGTGGTAAAAATGATGCTTGAATCAGAACATTAATTTATAGTCAATGTTTAGTATAACTTTTACCTGGAAATTGAGATCCAGTCTCATATGATAGTCCCATACTTTGACTACTTTATCACCAGTGGTAAATAAATGCCTAACATCGGGAGACACATCCAGAGATGTACAGCCAGTATGGTGTGTGTTAGATATCTAAATAAATAAATATATGAATATTATGTAAGATTCAACTATTTTTGTGAATATCTCAGATAAAAATAATTATTTTGACTACAATTTCAGAAGTCCTCTCCAAATACAGGAAATATAGTACACTGTTTTTATTTTGTGAGTCAGTAAAAAATTGTGAAATTTTGTAGCAGTGAAAGTTTCTCTGGGTTTCTATGACAACAGAGTGTCAGTGACTTTTGATTTTTTGTCATAATGAACACCATAAAATTCTCAAATTTTGACAAATTTCTAGCAGTGAAAATTAAGTGGTTTACTGTACACTTTGATTTGAGATCAAGATGTCAGAAAAATTTCTAGCAGTGAAAATTAAGTGGTTTACTGTACACTTTGATTTGAGATCAAGATGTCAAAAAATCTTCTGAAATCAGTGTTTAGATTATCACTTAGGGATCAATCAAAAATAAATATATATTTATAACATAGAATTGACAATATGTGAAAACACTAAAATGGTAAATATAATGAATAATGTACCTCACTCAAAAGTCTTTCAGTTCTGGAATCTAGTTTGAGCAACCTGGATGATGATGTCACAACCAGTAAATGTCTTGTTTTATGTGGTGCATAACAAACTTTAACAGCAGTATCCAACACATTGTACATTTCATTCCTGTGTTTATATATGTGATATCAACATGTACAACCTGAGTACAAAACATGGCATGGTTAGTAAGGGGCGAGTAGATTATCAAATAGCAAGTGTACCATGGCCATTACTGTGTAGCTACACTGAACACTTGATGCTGGTGGTAGCTAGGAGCCGCCCAGGGAGTAGAAATGTATGACTGCTTTAATACAGCCATGGTAGATGGGAAGGAGTAATTCAGTATTGTAACTCTCAAAGATTACTCATAGAGGTAGAGTTACAGTAAATCTTTCTTAACAATGATGTATCCAAAATACTAAACCACACAATAACATATCAACAAAACCATGTAATTGACCAGACTTGTTCACACTGCAATGTGCCACTTTTAATAAAAAATTGATATAAAGTTATGACAGCCTACCTTATCCAATGATCTTGCATCTACAATGCTAACAGTAAACTCAGAGGGTCCAACAAATGCTATATACTGTCCATCTTTACTCACAGTGATGGCATCAGGTCCATACCCTTCTCCTTTACAAACAGTGTTGCCAAGCAACGACATCATCTGATAACCACTCTCTCCATCATATAGTGCTATAGATCCAAGAGAACCACAACTGTACAAGTAGTTGCCATTTGGTGAGTAAACAAGACCAGTAACTTTACCACCATGCTGTCTGAAATTTAACAAAAGCTCTCATTAAATAATACTGAGTGTACATATACAGACATGCTTCAATAAGTTTGGTAAATCTCACACACTATCATTTTGAGGCATGGTAATGATACTTTACCTGTGCTCTGCTAGCAGACTTGTTGTGGAAACATTAAAAGCTCTGACACACCCATTATCAAATCCACATGCAAATACTTGTGAATTAAGACAGATGATAGATGATAGCACACGTACATTTCCTAGATGCATTGAAGTCATACAACTATATACAAAGAACATTTGAAACATTGATGTAATATTAGATTACAACTTACATGATTCTATCTGCTGGATCTTGAGTTGGTTGGAAGGATGCATCAAAACATACATCATCAAAGTCGGCTGTAGAATAGAATAGATGTATGACACTCTCCCAGATTAATGGGTGCAGAACACAGAGAACCATTCCATACACGTCATAAGTGTACATTATCACAGTCACATGATACCATCCTACTGAAATAGAAATACCAGAACATCACTGCATTTTATTTTAGTAAGACTATTATGACAATTAAGTCACAACTTATTGCTGTAATGGATACACTGTAATAATATGACTATGTGGAGCTCCTATACTGTTACACAAATAAAATGTGCTTTTTCAAACATGTACCATATTTGCTCTATTAATGGTGCATATGTTTATTACTGTAAGAGTCATCAATAGACATTATTCATAAATAGCTGCTGAGATTTTGTTGAGAGCGACAAAGCCATGCAAATTGCCCCCCCCCCCCCCATATTGTTACATTCTCTATCGCCATCTAGTCTACTGATCCTAATACCATGGTTTCCATGGTCACAGGAACAGTGGATTAGACAACGTTAGAGAATGGAACAATATTTGAGGGAGGAGGGCAATTTGCATGGCTTTGTCGCTCTCAAGTCTCATTGTTCTCTCGCTCTCAACAAGATCTTGGCAACCATTTTCAAATAAGGTCTATTAATGATCTAGCACACTGTAAATGACTTACCGTGTATCATCAAAGTTGGCAATCTTTATTCTAACAATGTCAACATATGTATGGGCTTTTGCCATGACATTCACCTCACCACTTCTGTTTACATGTGATGTATTCCATACTACAACTAACTGTTGAAAAGAAGACCTTAACATTTAGAAATTTGGAGATTAAAATCGGTTATGGAAGTTATGTGACACTTCAATTTGTTACAGTAGTCGCTGTGTTAAGCATTCATTATAGTGCTACTAGTGATGTTTTGAGTATCTAGTGTCATGATTTACAATTCCACAAACAACACAACCAGTATGTGAACAATTATAAAAATCAAAGATGGATAAATGATGAGTTGATTAATACTCCAAATGCATACTTTGCGGTATCCTCATAAAACTCTTATTATTGTTCATCTTCTTGATTCAACTGCTTGGTGTATAAAGCCCAGCACTGCGGAAAATGAGGTGGATGAAAAGTAGTGGAACTTACGATGAGCTCCCTTTCAAAACACACAAACCATCTTGGGAATATTGCGTAATCACTCCATATTTGCAATTTGTATTTCCTAATAAGGTAGGATGTAGATATCGTGTTCAATATCACAAAATTATGACATGCTACAACTTAAGTATATACTGTAAACCACTTTAATTTTGTGAGAGAAAAATTTCTGTGAATTTCATGATTCAGTGAAAATCACCAGATGAAAATTTCTGTATACAACTACATTTTGTATTCTGTGCACGTTTTAAACACTATCCAAGTAGCCAAGGTATTAAAAATGAAGAGTACTGGCAAATCAAATTCTGCATAGGCATAGTCTCTAACACATGATTTTTGGTTCATTTAGTGTATTTTTTTGGACGCAGCAGCCCTCAAAACCTAATGTTAACACATTTTCCTTGTTAAGGAGTTTTGGCTGTTCCCTCTCTGAACACCAACAGAATATTTGCTGTTGTACTTAACAAAAGATTTCAACACTAAACACAAAGGAAAGTTTATAGGATTAAAGTAGGATTTAGATCATGTTATAATCCAAATCTCCCTTGGAGTTGTAAACAGAAATTTTCATATGATGAAAGTTTGTAGCAGTGAAAATTACTCTGGAATCTGATAACAGAAAATGTCAACAACTTTCACAAAATTTTGTTTTTATGAATGCCATGAAATTATTGAATCACAAAAACAGTTCACACTATATTGGATAGATATTTTTATCAAGGACTGAAATATCTACTTTAATCTGAAATTAACTGAGAATAAATTTCTAATTTTTCACTTGCTACACAATACAACACTTGTGACTATTCAGAACTGCTATTTACTCACCAAAGAGAGAAGACAGAATAAAACATGTGTTTTAAACATAGCAAGACATTCCCCAGTATTGAATTTCCATACTCTGACCACGCTAAGATGTCCTGTATGCGTTGATGTTAATAGTGTAGTACTACCATTGAATGTCAATGCAGACACCTGTAAAAAAACACACAAATCAGTTACACTATAACATAAACTTTACAAAGATTGATTAAATTTCTAGTTTTTAGACCTCATAGGCAGAAGCTTCAACAGGTGAATCATTCTGTACCCAACACTAAAAACATAAAATTGTTATCCCAAATTTGAACAGCACACCAAATACTGTAAAATACTTTATTTTCGCTTGGAATTAATTTTCGCTATTTTTGCTGAAGGAATGATTTAGGCCAGACTTTTTTTTATTCCTTGTTTCTCGAGTTTTTATTGGTCAATTTTTTTTGAGGGGGGCGAAAAAAAATTAAAATTATTTTTTTTTTTCATTAGATTTGTGTGATTCTCAAAGAATTGTAAGTGAGATCATTGATCAGAGAGAAGAAATGAAATAAATTTTTATTCCATGTAAAACCTGGTTGGCAATGTCGTCAATTTTCAGCATTAATGAGGGATTTCTCGTTTTTTTTGACGACACGGCGTGTCACCACAAACCAGGCCGCCGCCATGTTCGCCTAGTAGTCTCAAGCAGCACGCAGAGGGATCAATACCTGAGATTCACTGCCAACCAACGCGCATAAAGTATAGATATAGGGGGAAAAAATGAAGATGAAAATAATTTTTTTTAGCAATTTTTCACAAGTCGCGGGTGCAAGAAATTATGCTGAAATAAAATTTCATTTTTATTTCATTTTCGGCTCCTGTTCATTTGGCGGGTGCACGAAACAAGGGATAATAAAATTCTGGCTTTAGTGAAAATAAAATCCAGCGAATATACCGATTTTCCTATATTTTACATTCAACTCAGTCAAAAATCAGTGAAAATAAATTCCATACAAAACACATTGTATCAAGTGGTCCACTAACCCCTTAATGCAAACAAAAGCTGAGTGATTTATGCTAAGAAGCCAAACATGGCAATAGTGGTGATCTTGAGTCAGTTAAACAGCTTTGTTGCAAACATTGATATTTATTTTTCATTTACTGGTGCAGAAATGAACAGAAAATACATGAAAATACTTGAAAAAAAAGAAAATGCTCTGAAAGCTAAAAAAACTATTTGACACAAATACCAAATCACAGGTGCTAGACTGAATTATGATAGCACCACAGCTCAAAGTTGTGTTGATTTTAGTGGATTTTATCTTGCAGGCATAGTCACTGGATTATAAATTCACTGGTTTGTGAAGGAAACTATACATACTATTATTGTTAAATTTGTATATTTAGCTGTCAGTGAAATTAGCAAAAATAAAACCCAGTGAAAGAATAAGTCCTATGCAGTACTAATCCCCCATCAGTTATAATGAACTGTCCCTAGTTATGTTTTCCCATTACTTATTAATTTGGGGTATAAACATGCAGGAGTGTGTCCACCTGTTTAGACAACCAAATTTTGGTTTGGACAAGTAAACACACAAATTGCCTGTCATTATGGACAGTTAAATCAAGTTAAAATAATTACTTGTCAAAAGTCAGGTTGAACAAATTCTGTGATCATTGTGTTAGATGTCTGTAAAATACTGGTCCCCATGCTGTATTGTGTTGGATATGTTACCATAGCAATGTACACAATGTGCTGTCTGACATAATCGCCATTTAAACAAAACTGTTTTTAAAATCTCCACATGTAATTTAAAAATAATGCACCAAGAATGAAATGTAAATTGATTTTTTGTGAACAATCACATTTTAAATAAAATAAATTCTGGGTTTTACAGTTAATTGCATGCAAATGAGTTCACAATTATTAATTTCTATGCAAACGGTCATTCCACCAATGTTTTAATTTTTATTTTATTTACTTCGTTCTATATAGTTATTGACTAGCACTTGGTTTTACTTTTAAGAAAATATATTCAGAAAACTAAACTTAAATGTCATCTTTCACATCTGTAGTTATACCATGATTATGTTTTCACTAAAGATAAGAGTACAACTCATTTGTAAAATTAAAATAAAATAAAAATGCCTACCTACATGTACAGTACGGTCCGAGTGTAACTCAAATTCCAAGCTGACTATCAGCTGACTTTGTATTTTCATAAAAACTTTACAATTTTTAAAGTGAATATTATGTTGATCAATAATTTCAACATATTCTTTGTAGTATTTACCTATGTTACTTATTTGAGAAATATTTAGGTAGATTACAACAATGTATGCTGCACAATTTAGATATGTGACAGTTTTGAAAGCAAGCTAAGATAGTTTTAAGCCAGCTAGCTAAATGTTAAGTTATACTCAGACTGTACTGTACCTACCCATTATTTTATAGATCATTACTAGAAACATCAAATTAGTTTTGTTTGGCCTCACTGATTTAGACAAGCATTTGTATTTTAATTTCAAGGTGACATGTGTTAATAAAAAATGTGTAAATAAATCAATAAATATGACACTAAACAGAGCATGCTGGTATATTCAGGGCTGATTAGCAGTAGGAAAAACAATTTTGTGTTTCCAGTAACATCACAAATTATGCACCTAATAAATAGACATTAAAAATGACCACCTTATTAGTTGTAGATTTCCTTACTGTCATATTCTGGTTATCATTAGAGTAAAACTAACCAGTCTAACAACGCTCAGAACCCAGCTTATGTTTTCTGTTCAAGAACATTAAAAAAAATATAAATAAACAAATTCATTTTAGTGGGTGGAATATATAAAATTTAGCATAAATATAGATAAAATATAAACGGACTAATATTTTTTAATACACAAAGTTATCTTGCGTTTTACCAAAAATATGGGTAGGTAGGTAAATGTATTGGAAACACAATTATTATCTCCCTGGTATTATCGATTAACAAGGGCTGGGATATGAGGCCTTGATTTCGTGGAAATGACCTAAGCCACCAGAACAGTCGCTGACTTGGCGACTAACAAAAAGTGCCGACAGAATATCATTTATAAACGACCATTGATAGCAATCTCCCTACG
The DNA here is from genome assembly GCF_978046115.1 of Saccoglossus kowalevskii. Taxonomy (NCBI): domain Eukaryota; kingdom Metazoa; phylum Hemichordata; class Enteropneusta; family Harrimaniidae; genus Saccoglossus; species Saccoglossus kowalevskii. The sequence continues at coordinate 17,465,640 of NC_140660.1, read as the reverse complement.
ACTGACTGGGAGGCTAGCTGTCGACTGGACCCCCCTTTACTCGACCAAACGCGATCACCTGCCTGACTCGAACCACAACACCAGACATCTAGGGTGAGTTTAGTTGCACAGAACGTTTTTGAATCTTTCCGCCATTTCGCATTTGTATGTTAATGCTCGGAACGCTCGTGCACGTCAACAACACAAGTACAATAACCGATTTACGCGAGTTTAGTATTGTTGAAAACTACACTTGATATCCGCTATGATGTCATGTAATACTAATTTACAATTAGAAGAAAATCGTTATAATTGGAGACTACTCACAAACTGAACTTTCACCGGACAGTTTCAACATGGCTGACGAAAACATCCTGGAGGCCATCATCGTTAATAATTACGTTTTTTTGTGAACAACACAAGAGGGCGTCCTATATCTCAATTCACGATACCAGGGTTATAGGCTGATATAAAAAATAAAAGAATATAAGGCTGTTATATTACAGAGCCGTCAAGAATGAAAAAAAAAAACAATCTCAGAATCTACAGATCAAATTTCTTCTTTGAAGACTATCTTACGTATTAAGTTGAAAACACAGAATTACGGGTTTGCCTTTCCAAATTTTGATTGAGTGACCAAATTCTTAAAATACAAGTTGAGCGTCGCAAACAAATTCCCCTGAATTGATAGAAGATGAAATCTGTTTCACCCAAGTCAGCTTGCAGAGACGAGCGATTGAAGGGGCTCTCTCTTTATTGGTTAGTGAAAAATGAAGTGGCACACACAACCAAATACAAGTCATTGCTAGAATTATTACAGCTGATGGGATGTTCATATATGGATACTCTTGATTTGGTAAGTGTAATTTTGTAATAAATTATAAAACAAAGTTATACTGTTAATAGACACAATTGGGAATTTGTCATAAATGTTCAGACTTTCTTTTCTTGTGTTTCTATCTATATCTAATATTCACAATCATAATATTGTGCAATTTTTATTTTTTACCACTGATAGAAATTTGCATTTTTAAAGATGCAATAAAGATATGTTATTATAGCACAATTTTTGAATTATTTTTAGGGTGGCAATGCACACTACACATCAGAGCATAATTCAGGAGCTGATTTGTGTGATGAGTGATATCATCTCCCGATCCATTATAAATGACATGAAAGTGAGCCCTGTGTTTTCATTATTGATGAATGAGATCACCGATGTAGCTGTGATGAAACAACAAATTACTTATAGGAAATATCTGACATTCAGTGGTGATACTTGTGAGGTAAGTTTTTGACAATTAAATGCATCCTGATATGATAAAAATGAGCAACTAATATATAAGTGTCTCATTGAAATAAATAGAGTATAATAACACATGATTTCCTTGATTTTATTCAGGTGAAAACGGCATTCATAAATATGGATGATCTCATTAATGGAAAGGCAGAAACCATTGTAGAGAGCACAGAGAAGTTTTTTGAGAAGACAGGGCTTCGTTTTGATCAATTGTCTGGATTAGGGTCTGACGGTGCATCCGTAATGGTTGGAAAAAAAACAGGGGTAAGTTTTTGTTTTTAATTTTTAATTTAAATGTCTTTAACCAAGTATATATTTCATTTATTGTTCATTATTTTCATCTTTATTTGTTGTAGGTTTCTACCAGACTTCGAGAGAAAGGTCCTGAATTGATTAACATTCATTGCATGGCTCACAGACTGGCACTTGCCTCATCACAGACTGTCAATAAAGTGCCTTACATAAAGAAGTTGAGCAGTATTTTACAGCAGCTCTTCTATTATTATCAAAATTCTTCAGTTCGGATGGCTGGATTAACAGAAATTCAGGTAAAATAATTTATATATTTGACAAATATTTAATTTTCTTGTTTCTGTACATAAGCCTGGTAGCTTACATTGGTTTCATGTTTTCTTTTAACTCTTTGCATGATTAATCAATAATATTGTACTTTTTATTGGCGATCCAGTATTAAAACTGAAAGAGGCAAAATCTGTACGATGGCTCTCCCACCAACATGCTGTGGATTCACTAAGAAGATATCTTCCATCAGTTATCGTCAGTCTTGAGAGAGAAGCCTCAGAGCGTGGTGATGCAACCGCAGCTGGATTATCTGTGTTCATGAAACAGTACAATTTTATTGCCACCCTCTACCTACTCAGTGATGTGCTACCTCATTTGACAAAGCTGTCATTACTTTTTCAGGTAAGCTTTCAAAAAAAGTTGATGTAATTTTTCAGTCCTGTCATTTGATGCGTTATTGTGTGCTTGTCCTGAAAACTCTGTGTAACATTTGTTTTTTTTATTTCAGAGAAGATATCTTGACCTTTCATTGATAGACCCTGTTCTGTCAAGTACAATCACTATCATAAGTCAGTTGATTCAACATGAGGGAGAATATACAAGGAGTGTGGATGATGTCATTACAAACTTTGAGCCCCAGTTACATTTTTGTACCTGTTGTAAAGGCTACAAAAAAGTCACAGTTTAAAGCCAAGGTTAGTAAAACATTGTCCATATCCTTTTCCCAATAAGCTGATAACATAAATTGTCTTGGCTAACATTTTATTTAAATTTTTAAATAACTGTGGCACAACTATTTACTTAACAACTAACTGCAACCGAACAATTGTTGACTATACGTATATTGTCTTTGCATATTGCAGATATACTACCCATACATAGAAGCAGTTATTAAGAACCTAAAGGAAAGATTCCCAGACGTTAAATTGATTGATGCCTTCACCATATTTGATTCATCACTGATCACCAAATCACACGAGGATGTCATAGAAGATGCATCACAAAAGGAAAAGTTAGAGGTAGATTTTTTTTTCACTATGATAATAAACATTTTTCTGTCATGACTGAGACTCAACTGTATTTTATATGTTTGTCATGGAGTGATAAACAGCAATAAGTGCATAAACCACCCAGTGCACTGTATGTAAATTATTCAATGTAATTTTGTCTTCTTATTTAGTTAGATGCTTGCTGAGCATTACAGTATGGACACTGAAGTTTTTTTATCAGAATGGGATTTATTTAAAATTCAACTGGACAACCAATACAGGGAATTGTCTTTTGAAGAAGTATTGAAGGTCAATGTTGGAAAGCTGAGAGTGTTTTATCCAAATCTGGCAAAATTGGCTGCTGTCACTCTGGTCTTGCCATGCTCCATAGCTGGCGAGTTTAATTTGCAAGTAGGGTACACTTTAAAAGAAATAATATATTTTGTTGTAGATCAAAATATCTTTCTTTTATACTTATGTTTTTTATAATATATTTTTTGCAGACTGTGAACGAGGATTTTCAACCATGAAGAGGATTAAAACTGATGCTAGGAATCGACTCTCTGAGAAAATCCTCAATGCTCTGATGTTCATTAAATGTGAAGGTCCTCCTATTAGTGATTTAAACTTTTCCAAAGCAGCAGATGAGTTGGCCGCCATCAAAGTTCGCAGAATTACAATCAACTATAATCATGAATCATGTGATTTAACTGTAAATAAGTCTTAGGATTGCATTGTATATAAATAAAGACTGTGTTTTTTTTCAAAGTTGAATCTGTGTTGTGTTATACAGTATATTATTTCTAGGAATGTAACAAATATGCAAATTATATGCAAATTAATATGCTAATTATATGCAAATTATTATGCAAATTTGCATTTTCTAGGGAGAACACTGTAAGTCATTCAAGCTGTCAGAGCAATGCTTTCTAATTTAATCCAGGTTTACTGAGAAAATGTTCTGATTACTTTTTCCCAGTCACCGACTGATGGCGCCCCTTAGCCCGTGCTAACGACTGGCCCTCCCTGTGCGTGGACGCAATTGGGTCTAGCCGAAATGCAAATATGCTAGATAAGCCTAAATCAGCTTAAATCTTAGCCCTTACTTCGTGTAACGTGAACACAACTAATGTGAACAGTGTCACTGTGGTACCAAATATATTAAAAAATAAAAACATGCATATTAAATACTGTAAATTCCTGTTAGGTTAATATCAGAGCTACAAACATTGCATGTTTCTTGAATTAGGGAGACACTCGCTAATCATTACCAGTGTTTGAAAAACACATTCCTCTATATTGCAACCACTTTGGTTGTCATGGCAATTAAATTCAATCAATGACGATTAAAACAGTTGCTTAACACTTCTATCCACAATTCAAGTCTTGCCACAATCGCATTTTATTTTATTTTTAAATTGGTATCTCTGGGTAGTTTATTATGTACCAGTATTTGTAAAACATAATAAATTCTGGCGACAAACAACTTTTTACTTATCACCTACATTTACCACTTAGCCACCAACAATTTGAACTTGGTTGCCAATGGTAACAAGAAAAAAATAAAAATAAAAGGTTGAAATATTTTTTAAAAAATGCCTGAAAACACAATAATGCATTGTTGCCTACAAGTGGATGAATCTGGTACTCAAAACTGTAAATTTAAATTTCCTAATTTAACAAACTAATCACTGAAAAATTAAATTATTAAATTTGAAGTAAACACCAAAATCACAATAAAAATAATATACGAGTAATTAACCACAATAATAATCTTTGTAGGTACACACATGTATGTGTATAGACTGCTAAAAACAATTCCAAGTTTGAAAAATATCTAAAATTAAAAACCCAGCCAAATAGAAATGGGAGATATATATTGCAATGTTATGACCTGAGAGACAAAAAATATCACATCTGTGGTGAAAGTAAAATCAATGAGCTATACGCGAGTGAGAGAAAATCTCACAAGTCAGACAAAACAATTTACAATGAAATATCACATCAAATAGAGAGAAATATGAAAGTCATCATGACCAGTGAAAATGAGGAGTATTATTTTTTTTAAATTAACAGAGGATCAAAAATAAAATTGTCAGCTGCCTCATAATAATTTTGTCATGTTATTTATCTTTTCAAGATTTATTTTCTATCCTTTTTCTGATGTTTGGCTATTCAACTGTGTGTGAAGTATTTTGTTGATTTTGTCCTATCTTTTTATTGTACATCCCATGCTTAATTCAATAAAGATTATTATTATTAAAAACGGTAATTTATATACTTGTATACCTTGAAAGGGAAATTAATTAAATTCAGACTTTCATCATTCTTAGAACAAACAAAAGGTTTATTATTTTTATTAGCTTACTAAAATAATACAATGTAGTTGAAGGTTAGTTTGATTTGCCAGTACTTAATCCATTTTCATAATTATAAGATAACACCCTGGTTTAGGATGGATTAAAGGAATAGCTTATAAGAGTGCTTTCAACTCATGTAAATTTCATGTTAACAGCACTATTTTGCAGTTACACATAAATTACATACAAAGAGGTAAGACAGCCCGCCATATTGCAGACACATTATACCATAAATTAGATAAAATAATACTGGGTCCAAGAGGTGTTGACACCCTTAATATCGATATACGACAAACCACAGGGACTGTGGACAAACATATCTGCCCGAGTGTCATTTTTTTTCAATTTTATCCGCGGAGTTAAATTTCCCCCAAATACCATCTATAGGCTATTACTCAAAAATCACAGTGTTGTACCTTAATCCAAGGAGTACCTTATCATTGAAAACTGGATCAATATTGTTGTCAATAATTTCATTAACAACTGTCGTCTTCGCGTCATGGATTACCAGCAGCTTGTACACTACAACACCCTGCCATAATTTTGTTTTGTATGAACTTTACTCAGAAAGTATATTTTCTACCACCAAACAAGAATGCAAGACAAGAAAATAGAAAGTCCCACCAGTTCACGCAATCAATGTTCATGTGAGCATAGTTCACAAATAATTTAGGGTCCCTTTCAGAATAACGATAAGTTACTTACCAAGTTCACAGCACTATTTTGCAGTTACACATAAATTACATACAAAGATGTAAGACAGCCCGCCATATTGCAGACACATTATACCATAAATTAGATAAAATAATACTGGGTCCAAGAGGTGTTGACACCCATAATATCGATATACGACAAACCACAGGGACTGTGGACAAACATATCTGCCCGAGTGTCATTTTTTTTCAATTTTATCCGCGGAGTTAAATTTCCCCCAAATACCATCTATAGGCTATTACTCAAAAATCACAGTGTTGTACCTTAATCCAAGGAGTACCTTATCATTGAAAACTGGATCAATATTGTTGTCAATAATTTCATTAACAACTGTCGTCTTCGCGTCATGGATTACCAGCAGCTTGTACACTACAACACCCTGCCATAATTTTGTTTTGTATGAACTTTACTCAGAAAGTATATTTTCTACCACCAAACAAGAATGCAAGACAAGAAAATAGAAAGTCCCACCAGTTCACGCAATCAATGTTCATGTGAGCATAGTTCACAAATAATTTAGGGTCCCTTTCAGAATAACGATAAGTTACTTACCAAGACGCCATCATTTCAGCTAAATAATATCCCTGGTTTATCTGGCAGTCGATCCAGCGAGGCGCCAAGCACAAAGGCGTAATTTTCTTCACCTCTTTCTCCCACAGTTCCGAAGTATTCCACGCAGGTTTAGTAGTTCCAGGCAGTTTTATTACTCCATCAAAGGCAATAGGTGTTCTCATTGTCATTACTGTACTTTGTAAAACGCCTCGTATTCTTCGCCTGTTCACTTTCGATGGTTGTTTGAGCGTTCGTTGTTTCACTCCTCCAATGTAACGTCTTCAAAGATCTCAACAAAGTGGCCCTTTACACGTTCACATAATAACGCACAATACGCCATAAATTACAAAACTATGAGGTTACAAGCTTTGCCTGTGACTGAAACAATAAATTATGTAAAGTACTCATTATTAAAAATCATTCAATATTTGCATAACAGTACCACAAGAGGGCGCTATATCTCACAAACTGTACCTGTGCATACCAAAGTTGGACCTGAAGGTTGATCAATACAGTTCCATTTTCGTTTTTTGTGCAGTTGTGTGAGCAAGTAATAAGCCATTTTGATTATTTTTTTAAAGTTCAGTGTTGGAATAAAAATGAACTATAATTATTTAAATATGGCTATTCATGCATTCATGTGTACGATAAACCATGGACACAGTGTTAGTACGCCCAGGTCTGTACCTCATAGATCCATAAAAATAAAGTTTTCAACACAATATTTCATTATATTGAGTTTTTTTTTTTAAATCAAAGACTATTTCTAATTGTTTTGTTTGTTCGCCATAGAGTCCCGTGTAATAACTCCGTAATCCGCGTATAATTATATTATACCAGCATTTTAATTTCCTGCATACGTCGTTCTGATTGGATAATGAAAGCATGAGAGCCAGTCGAATTATAACACACACGAGCCAAGTAGTTAGTTTCTTTTGTTTCTTTTTATTTTTTTTATTTTCTGAAACAGTGTTTAAGATTATACATGTATTCATACACCGAACACACTCAATGGGTTTAGGTGTTATAGATTCATTTTTTTTTCGGTCCTGTGATCGGCGTAACAATACTTGTGATATCCAGCCATTTTGTGTAAATAAATGACGTCATAACTTATCGATGGTAACATGATATTCAAAACTTGGTACAGACTTCCTTATAATGATTTTTCTTTTGTTTGTTTCTTTTGATATTCTGACATATGAAAAATACGTTTTAGTATTTATAATACAAACGTGGTCCTTCGCTCATATTTATAATATAAACGTGGTCCTTCGCTCATATTTATAATATAAACGTGGTCCTTCACTCATATTTATCATATAAACGTGGTCCTTCGCTCATATTTATAATATAAACGTGGTTCTTCGCTCATATTTATAATATAAACGTGGTCCTTCGCTCATATTTATAATATAAACGTGGTCCTTCGCTCATATTTATCATATAAATGTGGTCCTTCGCTTATATTTACTAAATAATCGCGGTCCTTTGTTGATATATATAATATAATCAAGGTCCTTCGCTCATATTTATCACGTAATAATGGTCCTTCGCTCTTATATTGATCATGTAATATATTGAACAAGGTATTTTTGTAAATTTAATCGCTACCGCATAATTTGTGAACAAATACAACGTATAACAACGTTATTCGTATAAGCGGTTTATAGTCATTACACCAGTTTAAGTCCTTCGGTCATATTTATAATATAAACGTGGTCCTTCGGTCATCTTTATAATATAAACGTGGTCCTTCGGTCATATTTATAATATAAACGTGGTCCTTCGCTCATATTTATAATATAAATGTGGTCCTTCGCTTATATTTACTAAATAATCGAGGTCCTGCGCTCTTATATTTATCATGTAATATGTTTATCAAGGTATTTTTGTAAATTTAATCGCTACCGCATAATTTGTGAACAAATACAACGTATAACAACGTTATTCGTATCAGCGGTTTATAGTCATTACACCAGTTTAAGTCCTTCGGTTCTTCGATTAGGTCCTTCGGTCCTTCGCGGTCCTTCGTTTTAGTGAGTACCGCGAACCGGGGCTCGAATCCATGTACATTCACTTCCGATAAGCAGAAAAAGGCAGTATTCAGTTTCATTTGTTCGGGAAATGTTATTCTGCTTTGCGCTACCGGACAACCGTTTGTAAAATCAACCTATCTTTCTGTACTGAGAGCACAGTTAGTAACGTAGCAACCATGGAAAAAGAAACTCGAAATTCAGCAGCGAACTACACCTGCATCTCTGGATTTTTTAGCGACACTGAATGTGGTAATTTAAAACAGAAAACAGGACATGAACACCATTTCCCATCATAATGTAATTTTTACAATTCATCTTGGAATTTTTCGTAAATTTGAAACAAATCTCAATTTACTAATGGCCGATCCAGAAATTCGGTAAGAGGGGGGCGCTCCTATTGACGTGGCCGAAGTAGACCTCCGGTGGGCTGAGTTTATCAATTAATTTGCCAATTATTCTCTCTTTTTTTGCGGGCTGAGGGGGGGGGGGGGGCTGGCGTGCCTCCCTAAATCCACGCATGTTTACTATATATTTACTGCTGACAAATTTGCTAATCTAATTTGCATACTGTGCATTATTTCATGAAGGTATGAATTTGTTTTGAGTATGTCAAGTACTAGTATATCTCCGGGTTTCGCTGTTCTAATTTGTTTTGACGTTTTTATACGCCGTCGTTGGGTGATCTCGAAAGCATGGACACGTAATCTAGTGTAGTGAGGCCACGATCGGTCACCGTCTTAGTCATCTTCCTTCAATTAATCTCGGTCATAAAAGGGAATGTACCACAATACGTATCAATTGCACCCGGCGAATTTCCCATGATGCCACTGGGGTTATTTTGTTATTATCCAATGACCACCTGACAGTCCTATGAATACTGACTGTCCGCTGTACATCATGGACAGAAAAATCATTCACTTCACTCTAAATCAATAATATTATCCCAATATTTTTATAAACTTACATCATGTTACGTTGAACGTCAACAAAACAATAACAAGTACATTCATTCAAGTTATTTTCAAAATATTGTCTTGTTAACAAAAATTCTTTATTGTTGCAAACACCCTATGTAACCTACTCTTTTTTACACGGGAACAATACAGTTCATTCATTCATTCATTCATTTAGTGTAGTGAGGCCACGATCGATACTTAATATTAATAACAATAACAATATTGTCTATTCCTAGAACTCATCCACGACAGATATCCATGCTTTTCACACATCTTAGATTAATCCAATAATCTTATTTAAGAGTTCCTATGCTTTATCTTTGATGACACAGTTTAACCACAATTGTGTCATGATTATTAATGTTTTGTTCTAATTGTGTAGAATTCTAATGTGTAGAATAAAGCAGTTTTAAGTTAACGTATAATTACAATGAATCAGTATGTGCATTAGCCTGACAAGGTCGCGGGATGCCGTTCGGCCGGCGAGGGCGCTACTCACGCCTACATGTCAGGCCATATGTGCATAGACTCTAAATCTTCTCTATACGGTATATGGTATGTATTGAAAGATCTAAATATAACAAAGCGAACCGGACAAGAATAATGCACGTAATTGTATAACTCTGTCTGACTACAGTTTGGTTGATAATTTATCGAACTTAGTCGCTTGTGGCCTTTTTGGATTTACTCAAGGCTTGTTCCGTGGATGAACTGTGAATTTGTTACTAGGATATGATCTGTATTTTATGAACATATTCTACGCTCACTGAAACGTCTGACCTGGTTCAACGTAAAACAATACTCGATAATATTTCTTGTACAACTACATTCTATATTTATATAATGCGTTGTCATTGAATTAAAAATGATTTTGATTCACTCACACTCCTCTCCTCTCATTAGGATGAAGTGTCATGAATTTGTTTTCGCGTATCTGTTAACCGACTTAATTAGTTGATTATTAGCTGAATTGCTGTCTTATGTCTGTCATCGTTCAGGCCTATTTGAAGTTTTGGACGGAACTTGGCTCAGTGATTTGAAACTAATTACCAGATAACCGTCGCGATTCTGACAGTTGGTATCCATAGATATTAATGTAGTGAACGATTAATCAAAAGATATGACGTATTCAGTACTTAGTGTGATTGGCTTTATGATTGAAGGTTACGCCCTAGAGTCTTTTACTGTTTTGTAATTGGTTAGAGTTTTGAAAATGAATAAAGAGAGTTTGAGTTGGTCTTGGGGAGCACAGCACGATAGACGCAGTAGAGAGAGAGTGCAGTCCTGGGCAGTCGAGAGGGCAGTCCAGGGGCGAGCCTTGAGGCAGTCCAGTCTTGGGCGAGTCTTGGTTCAGCTTTGTGAGAGTCTTGGGGACTTTTCCCCAGGGCGCTGTGTCTTATAGAGTGCTCCAAAAGATCGACTAAGACGAGAGTTGAACCGTATTTCGTTGTGTGTGTCTTATTTGACTGTAAGCTTAAGTGACTTTCCCGATCCCGTACCTCAAGGGGACGAGATATAGAGACGAGACGAGATTCCCCCCTGACACGTGTAGAGAACCCAGAGTAGAAGAATTTCCCCCCTGATAGAAGCACAGTTCCAGTAACCGTGGATGAAAGTAGTACACGGTGGACGGTCGATTCGTCCCAAATCACATTCGTCCCAAGTTTATTCGTTGCAGAGTTTTTGTCCGAAAGTCGATTCGTGCTTAGTTTATTCGTCCAAAAGAGGTTAGTCCGGACAATGAAGTCCGAAATGAGCTGACTCTGAACACTTGCTTAAAGTAACGATTGATGATTAAAGTTGAAAATAAATATTCTTATTTGTTAAATCTGTTTCTGATTTGGAGAACGCGAATGGATATCTGATGTGAGACGATATTCTAGAAGTTATCCGGGGGCAGTTAATACATAGCTAGGTAGGGAGGTGCCCCTGAGTGTTCAAAAGTGTGACCATTTTTATACCTGGATAGTGGCAAAATCTATACCCATATTTATACCAAAATACCATTTCTGTCATCATTCCAAATAAAGTACAGTTACCGTATTTGATCTATTAGAAGAGTATATCCAATATAAGCACATGTAAGCCAACAGTTGCATTGTATATTGATTTATTAAAATATGTATTTTGAGCATAGAAACACCTCTGTCACTTACATAAGAGCATATTATTAACACATTGTTCAGGTTATTTAGGTTGTTAAATGAGAAACAACAGTTCGCTTTCTTTTTTGATCTCCTTAGGGGTCCGCTATCAGAAACCGGGGGTTGAACAAGTATACCAAATCGGAAAAATATTACCGATATTTATACCTATCTTGACCAGAAATAAGACCGATACTTATACCTAAACTCCAAAAAAACGAGACCCATTTCAGGGGCACGTCCCCAATAGGCAAGTTCTATGTATTGTCCCCCTCCCCGGGGAAGTTATACTAGTATTGCCCGGTTTTGAGGTCTGAAGGAAACAAAAATTGAAAACTGATATGAAATCGTGTGTGACGTGCTACTGAATTGCGGTTTTGAATAACCAAGAGATTTGATCGAAAACGCACATCGTGCTCCTTTACATACAGGTTATAATAAAGAACCAGATAAAACAATACCACGTCACATCATAGCAAAATTATTTCAAAGACCACAGCGAATAGATGTAACAATGAAAGCAAAAACCGCCCTGAAATAATCAGACATGTTTATCGTCGAAAACTATTGTCAAGAAGATTACCGAATAAAAGGTAACTCCTTGCAGTTATTGATAGCGCATATAAAGAGAACAAGAAGCCAAGATTTAGTAATGGACAACTGTTCATTAACGGTAAACTTTATCGCAAATATTGAATATGTAGATATTCTTGCAATTCCTTTCTAGTGAGTCCAATTATGGTGACTTAGGGAGTCACTAATTATAAAGTTGGTACTAATTTTCATGGAGTGGAATTCCCAGAAACACCGGAAAGTGGTCATGAAAACTTTCGAAACGCAATTTAAACTACAAATTGTGAAATTTATAAAAAGGATATTATCATGACTTCGCGATCGAAATACTATTTTGTATGAATTTGCGTTTTATTAAACGGGTCATTGTGTTCGCCAAGGAAAAAACGTACAAAATGATGTGTTTTTGAAAAAAAATCCACACATCCCAATAAGTATGTTTGCATATATCTGTCATGGTAAATGTATGATTTTGGATTACAATGTTATCGCTGTTTTTTTTATTTGCCTCCTGTTCCGCGGCACCACGGTTACGAAAAAACCGTAACCGTGGCGGCACTGATACGAGTATATCAACAACAGCGCCCTCTATATACCGAAATAAATACGCCCGTTTTAATTCTTTCCATGTAAACATACTCTCCCACGAACATAGTGGAAGACTGTCACCTTTACAAAAACGGTCTCCAAACGAACAAATTTTTTCGAAGGGTCAGGAAAGTCGCTAAACCTGACGACATTTGCCGTTATATCGTGCAACCAGCGATGGTCAGGTGATCACACACCTCGCTAAATTGATCACATGACATTATCACCTGATCGCTAAGACCGCTCTCTAATGGAACGAACGGCCGGAATGATTCGAGCTCGGTCTATTCGGACATGGAGGCGATGACCAAACAAATGAACCTTGGCTGGCAAAGATGTTCCGTCTCCAATCTGTTTGAAATAAAATTCTGTTTAGTTTGTTTTATCAAATATGATCTAGTTCATGTTTGTGTTCATATATTGTATTTACTGGTATTTTTTTTAATTTTAGTAAAAACATAAACTAAATTATATTTGATAAAAAATACAAACTAGGATTTTATAATAAAAAGTTTCTATATTTATAATAGAAAACATAACAACGGAAATTTCTGCTGGGTTTAGAACGGACCACTCCTTAACTTTCCGACATTTGCCATATTTTTTTTTTTTTTAAATTTAGTGCATCTATATTCTTCTCATCAACTGGAAGACATTAAAAATGAAAATAAGTGGAATGTCGATCTAGTTTGCAGTGTATAAGAAAAACAATATATTAAAAAGTGAAAGCAGAATTGTTTAATTGTACAGAAAACCTGGATGGCCTGGATGTATTGATTCTCCGACACAGAAGAATTTACACGATTTAGAATCTAGGAATACGATGGGGCTGTGTGAATTCGATCACCGTGGTGTGCAAGGTGGTCAGGTGAAAAAACCTACGCAATATTTCTGTTTCATGGAGAATCGCAATTATGGGAATAAAACCATGGATACAAACTAATAACAAGCATTAACGAGAAAATCACTGATTACAGACATATTTTTAAGGAGAAAAAATATTACGAAAAACGTTATGGTGGCCTAATGAATATTCATAACATGGATCTGCGTGTCCTGACACTTTTTTTAGTTCCTCTCAGCACACAGCAAAAACTCAACAACGATGAACGATCAACTTAGTTAGAAAGTCTACTGACGGTTGTAGAAGCCGAAAATTTGCTTACAGTTAGGCCCAGCAAAAAAGTTCAGGTACGTCCTGGCTTTACCACGGAATTTTATAAAGAATTAGGGCCTGTCATGACATAGGGGTTTAACGACGTATACGTTGCTAGTAGCGGTAATATATAGTGACGTGTATAGTGACCCCACCCCATCCCCGCCCCCATGGGAGACCCTGAAATTATGTGCTAAAAACATTTTCCAAACTCACAAATAACACTTCAACTTACGAAATTAATCGTTATTTGTGCGCAATATATATCTGCCAAAACCAAAATATTAAAGATGTACTAAATACAAATCACTAGTCATCATTAGGTTATGAATTACGGCGTTGTAAAATTCCATTTTAACTATAATTATAGCTGTTAATATTTGTAGAAAGCGAACGTAATGTATTTTAATTAGAAAACTGTGTATCGCCGATTCATCGTTTTATTAAAGTTGCACAATCACGATGTAATTAATTACGGCGTATGAGGTATTATTTCAGTTCATTTTTATTGGGAAATAATTGTTATTCGAATCAGAGAAAGATATTAGAACACAAGTCATGCGATATTTTACGTCAACAATGCAACGTGACACAGCAATTATTTACGGCTCGTAATTTTGTGAAATCTACGCAAATGCGTTCATGGAGACAGTATTATTACGTGACTTGGGGGAAGTTGCTGCCGCTTATTTGAACTTCGGGCCCAGAATTTACAGGGACGCAAAGTTCAGTTTTGACAGCAAGGCACAAGTTTTTATTTCAATGCGATCCACTATTATAATTCTTTTTCATTATCGGAAAATAATTGTTTATATTAAAATCAGTGCTAGCTATAACGCAAGTCGTCCTATGTTTGCAACAGCAAAGCAACGTCACACAACAAATATTTCTGACTAGCAATTGTGTGAAATCGACGCTTTGATAAATAAGGACTATTTACACGTCACTAAGAAATATGTCAGCACAAACCTTGCTATTAAATAAATAAATAAATAAATAAATAAATAAATAAATAAATAATGTCACAAAAATGTAAAAAGGTCACGGTTTAATTGTATTTACGTTTTAGGATGCTGTATACGTTTTTGGTATTGATTTTCTAAACTGATGTTTTCATATAAAATATTTACCGAACCACACAAATTTATATATTGATGGAAAACCTATTTCTATTTTTGAGTTTAAACAATGGGTTTTCAATTTGTTCCAGTCTGCTGGTGAAAAAGAGGCGCCGCCAATTTAATAAAGTGAGAACAACCGTATATACTGTATTATTATTATTATTTATTGGTGTTAGTCCCATGTGTATTTCTTTCCCTGCACATCCCTACTTGTGGTGATACTAGTATACTTTTACCAAACGATCCCCAACCCTAGTGACAGAAGAGCTGAAGAGAAGATAAAATGAGATAAGCTACCAAAGTAGTGTATTTTTTGATCTGCATTGAAGATAAGCTTACTGCTTACATGTACTCTTAACAGAGGCAGTGGCACAACATTTTGCATGGGGGAGGGGGGTCTGATTACCATCCCATGTGCCCCGTAGGCGTAAGTGCTCGCGCATTTGTTCGGGGGGGTGACCGCCTCCGCCCTCAGGCTCCGGTGCCGCCGCGACTGCTCTATCCCCAGTCTGAAAACGAACTACAATCTACTGTACCAATGCTCGTAGCGGGTAATTAAACTGTTGACACTTTGACTGAAATTATGCATGCCTATAATTAAATTACAGATTGTTAGTGCCAGCAAGCATGCGTGTGTCATCAGTAATATTGAAATCAAGAAACGCAAAAGTTTTTTTGTGGATTTTGTAGATTTAGTAATCTATTTAATATTGGAATACAATAAAACTATCTTGCCAACTTCAAAACGGGTTGTTCTATTCACCAAATACATTTTGTTACGCCATTCAGTCATACATGGGAAAGATACTTACGCTACACTTATGCGTCCGTTGTGAAAACTGTAATGGACCAAGTACAAAATTAAAGTACAAATTGTTCTTGTTTATTCTGTAAAGTATAATATTAATATAAACATTGGAAAACTATTACACAATACGCAGACTTTTTTGGACAAATTGCCCAAAATTATATACATTAATTCAACCAGCCAAGCAATTTTAACACTTTGAATTTTCAAAATGAAATATTTGCCGTTGTTTTAATATTTTTACAAGGAGAACAGAAACCCTGAGTACGTTCATATGTCCGCGACACGAACGTCACAACAATTTAAGGTTAGCCCGAACCAAATACAACTCACCCGAAATGAACTCACGCAACCGAGTAACAGACTATATATAATCGTAGTTACGTACTCATAATACATACGTGTATTCATTACGTCATTTGTTCATCACCTTATAGTTTAGAGACAACATTTTCGCCGCCAAAGTTTATATCTGCTTCGAACTTCACTAGACATTTTAAAACTCTGGTTATCTTATTATCTCATTTCAGGAGAAAAGTCAGCTCATCTCAATAAACAGACTTAAATACAGTCGAAAGTATTTGAATAGGTAGATAATAGTTGTGAGTATTGATGAGTTTGGTAACGGTGAAGATAGTTACATGGTCACTAATGTATTTGATTACGTAATAAATAGATCGTCGATTACATGTAACGGGAAAACAATGGGAGTGTGAGGTGGTTACGTTCAGTAAGGAAAATGTATGGAAATGATCCACAAGATTGTAATCGTTATCACCACTTTTTACATTAAAATTGATGACACCGTTACCCTATATTGAAATCGAAAACACCGGTCTTTTTTACGTTCGACAACAACCCCGATATTATGTTGAAATCGACAACGCCATACCATAGATTGAAATCGACAACACCGGTATTTTTTACGTTAAAATGGACAACACCGATACCCTATATCGAAATGAACAACACAGGTATTTTTTTTAGGCCGAATACTAAATCGAGAAAAAACAATATTTTAACACCATGTATAATAATTAAAAAACATTGAAATCTCAACCAAATCACTGTGACCATATAGCATTATCCCACTAATACAGCTGATTGACACCTTCATAAAAGTTTCCATACCTGGACAGGGCACAGTCCCTCTGTTAGGAACATATTTCTGAGTTTAGCATATTTGGGGATACCGTACCATATTCTTTTATTTTGCATTACGTCACTATAGTTTATAGCCAATCACGTTAATGTAACTTGAGATTTCCCGCCAGAATGTGAACTTGACACATGTGTGAGTCAAGGCTAACACGAGTCAGTAGTGTTTAGATCTCGTAATAAAGTAGTCATCCTTTCAACTTGAAGTAACGGGCTTGTTGTCTGACTGTGTATACCTATACCCCACCCCACCCTCAACAATGAGGGGACTGTGAATAGGAGGACTGTGCATATACAGGGAAGTCTCACAAAGGCTCATTTCCGTTATTTCACAATACTTTCATTTTCCTGAATGGCACGGAATTCTCTTTTTTCTACTTTGTGGTCACTGATGATGCCTTCCTTAGAAACTTTCAATTTTGGATACTAGTACCATGCTACAAACAAATTTTTAAAATTATGCAAAATAGTGAATACTGATTTTGTTAAAAGCATTTTGCATTTATTTATATTAATGTAAAGATGTTCTGTGGAGAATTAAAAACAGTCTTTTATACAAAATGTAATATTGAAATTGTATTTTGTCCAAAGAATATACATTGTAATATTAAATATGAAAATATTCCTCTATTTCTGACCCGAATACAGAAGCTTTACAAAGTCTCAACTATTCTAGAAGTGTATATATAAGTAAATTCGAAGAGGTATGTTCCAGTTTTACACATTTTGTAAATACTGTAAAATACTTTATTTTCCCTTAGAACTAATTTTCGCTGAAGGAATAAATCAGTGAAAATAAAATCAAGCTAATATACTTTTTTTCCTATGTTTTACATTCAACTCATCAGAAATCAGTGAAAACAAGTCATTGAAAATGACACAGTCCCCGTTAAATTTTTGAAAGTTCCTCTTTGTGCTCATCATATTAAAGCGGAGGGGTTGTCGCGAGCGTGCCCTTGAAACTTGAGTTCCAAGTGGCGTATACAACAGATTGTTTATTTACATCAAAACACGTGTTCCTTGTAGTAGTAATATGGCCAAAAATAAAAACAGCCGTTATTCGGCCATCTTTGATTTGATTATGAAACACACTGATCTGTGTGATGTATGTGCCAAATATGAATAAAAATGGTACATAAATTGTGGAAATATAGTAGTAAGGCCAAAAAGTCAGATGGCAGTCAATCGGCCATCCTTGACTAGATTTTGAAACAAATTGTCATGGACATGCATCCTAACATGTATAAAGTAAGTGTATGTGCCAAATTTGAATGAAAACTGACAGAGCACGTCCAAGATACCGCATAAAAAAACAAACAAGATGCCTGCCAGTCGACCATGTTTGATCCAATTGCGAATTAAATCGTCATGGACATGTATCCCAACATGTATAATCTATGTACCAAGTTTGAATGACAACTGACAAAGCATGTCCAAAATACAACATTTTCAAAAAACAAGATGACTGCTAGTCGGCCATTTTGAATCGAATGGCTAAACCACTGCATGTGCATATGTCCCACATAAGGTACTAGGCACATGCAAAAATGAACGGAATCGGTCCACAGGATTCTGAGATATGACTCTAGACAGACTGATGCAGGGACGGATGAACAGACTCACGAACGAACAGGGACGTGTATCCTAACATGTATGATCTATGTACTAAATTTGAATGAAAACTGACAAAGCATGCCCAAAATACAACATTTAAAAAAAACAAGATGGCTGCCAGTCGGCCATCTTTGATCCAATTGTGAAATAAATCGTCATGGACATGTATAATCTATTATGTACCAAGTTTGAATGAAAACTGACAAAGCATGTCCAAAATACAACATTTTCAAAAAACAAGATGGCTGCCAGTTGGCCATTTTGAATCAAATCACTAAACCACTGCATGTGCATATGTCCCACATGCAAAGAATGAACGGAAACGGTCCAAGGGATTCTGAGATATGACTCCGGACGGACGCACAAACGCATGGAGACCGAATTAAAAGTCCCCATTTTCGGACTTCGTTCGAACGAAGACTAATAAATTCCATACAAAACACCGAAAAACTTTTCAGCGAAAATTAATTCCAGCTAAAATAAAGTATTTTACAGTATTCAACATTTCCACAAACAAAGCAATTTGTACAAAGCCAAAACATACAATGTTAAAGCCAAGAACTTCAAACTATACTGGAATGTTCTATCAAAATTACTGTAACGCTCGACTTTTATCTGTGTGTGCTTTTTCTCCATCTTTGTAAACATTTCATTTTTGTTTGTTTTTCTCTGTGATGTAACTTGTTTATAAATAATAATAATTAAGAGCATGTCTAGCTAATAAATTTCACACCTTATTTTTAGCCCAATGCAATAGAATTTATGTTTATGCTAATGAAGGCTATTTTTTTTCTCAAAATATTGACTTATGTAAATTAGGTTTTATTGTTATGCAAAGTGAGTCACCATGCTGTCAAAAATTGCTGGTAAGAAGACTGCATAGTAATAGAACAGTAATTTCATACACAACAAGATTCAACTATTCAATATTATACAAAGCAGATTTGATACGACTGATTAAAACATTCTGAACATAATTATACTATTATTTATTCAGTATTTAATGGTGGTAACAAACAAAAAATTGACAATATATAAAACTACATTTAGTAAAAAAAAAGAAGCACAAGTTTGTCATCACCTGTCACTATTGCAATAACATGATTTTTTCTAAATAAAAACTTTCACTTTCAAAATACTAAGTATATTAACATAACTCATGACAAATTGTTGCACTGACTGTATTATCATTATGCTAGTATTATATGGGATACATACCCTACTGTGCAGACACAGAATGCACCAAATAACTCACCAGTTGTTGTTTTTGTCAACAATTACATGTACCATTTCACTGTTTTAGTATCAGTACTCTGTGATGAAAGACATTGGAGTTTTGACTGTGTAAAATATTTTACTTTGTAGCAACAGACGAGTCAATGTAACCCCCCCCCTCCCCACCTCAGGATATGTGGGGACAAGAAAAATACCCTGGGGCAAACAAACAATTACTTACTGCCATGCTCATCCCTTACCCCACTTCCCTACCCTCATTTTCATATGCACAAATTGAGACATGGTTATTTTCGATGGTTTCTTTAACCGGAATTATCCAGAGCCTCTGGGGCTGCTTTGAGTACCAATACCTCAAATAAACCACCCTGTATGTAATGGGTTTCCTTTCTGTCTCTATTTTGAATCACCCGGTAGCAACAAAATGAACCAGAACCACTACAACACACAAAGAATTGAAGGTAACCCTGAAAATGAGAAGAAGCCTTAAACTTGACCCCCATAAGGTCACACATCCTGGTACTTTCTGGGGTATTG
This sequence comes from Saccoglossus kowalevskii, assembly GCF_978046115.1. Lineage (NCBI taxonomy): Eukaryota > Metazoa > Hemichordata > Enteropneusta > Harrimaniidae > Saccoglossus > Saccoglossus kowalevskii. The sequence goes on along the minus strand of NC_140660.1, from coordinate 17,445,297 downwards.
TTGCCAACATTTGTGACACCATTTAAAATACAAAATCACAACTTGGGGAAAAGATGTACAAGATATATTACCAGCCTACTCTGTTAAAAAAAAGTTTTCAATGTGAAATTTACAGAGGATTCAAGTTACCACAACTCCATTCATAAAGGTGTATGATGAAAGAAACTCATTTCACATAAACACAAAATTATTTACATTTTCTAATACAAGTATTTACATTTAATAATTTGATTCAATCATTTTTACACTCGCCAACAATGTCTGTTATAATTTTATTTTGAAAATCTGGTGATGTGTTTCTGAACAGCATCATCTTTTTCTGGATGGTTAAACTGGCTGTTCAGTGGTTCATGTCCTGTGCTGAGATGTGGCAGGGTAATCTGTCCTCTCATACATAAATCCATCTCCACATACACTGTTGAAATAGAAAACAATACTATGTTTACCATTGGGTTTAATAGTTTTTTTTTCAAAATGTTTTCTGTGTAGATATTGTTTTCAAAGTCCACTTCAAGACTTTTAAGAGTCAATCCCTTAGGCCGGAAAAAAAATGTTGGGAAATTTTTTTTTTCAAAATCAATGTGTGTGAGCAAATTTTCATTCTGAAATTGACATGAAAACTGAATTTTTCTTTCATTTTTTTTGTTTAAAATTCTGGGAAAAATTAAAAATCAGAAAATTGTGACATACTATTAAACAGTTTTAAACGTGCAAGTCATTATTTTTTTTTATGAACATGAATATCATTTTTCTTGGCCTTTTTCACATGCATTGGTCATTTTGTATTTGTGTTCATTTACAAATGCTTTATTAGTTTTCGTCAGACAAAGTCTGAAATGAGGGGTGCTTATGTTTTTGATTTCTGTCAGTCAGTCCATCTGTGCATGCAACCGTCTGTTGTCAATTCTCGGACATGCCTGAACTGATTTAGTTCAAAGTTGGCACAAAGAAAAGCCATAATGAAATACATATGCACCTCAGTTTGTTTTTCGATGGTTGACCTTTGACAAACCGGCGTCTATTTTGTCCCAATAAACACCAAAAATCAACATTTGAACATGTCATCAACTGACATGCATGTCTGGACTGATTTCATTTATCAGATTTATCAGAGTTGTCAGATTAAATGTCACTAGTTATGGAGGTTAATGTCTGAATTGGTGATGGTATTACTTGTACCATGGTACACTGAATGAATTGGTGATGGTATTACTTGTACCATGGTACACTGAATGAATTGGTGATGGTATTACTTGTACCATGGTACACTGAATGAATTGGTGATGGTATTACTTGTACCATGGTACACTGAATGAATTGGTGATGGTATTACTTGTACCATGGTACACTGAATGAATTGGTGATAGTATTACTTGTACCATGGTACACTGAATGAATTGGTGATGGTATTACTTGTACCATGGTACACTGAATGAATTGGTGATAGTATTACTTGTACCATGGTACACTGAATGTATTGGTGATGGTATAACTTGTACCATGGTACACTGAATGAATTGGTGATGGTATTACTTGTACCATGGTACACTGAATGAATTGGTGATAGTATTACTTGTACCATGGTACACTGAATGAATTGGTGATGGTATAACTTGTACCATGGTACACTGAATGAATTGGTGATAGTATTACTTGTACCATGGTACACTGAATGAATTGGTGATGGTATTACTTGTACCATGCTACACTGAATGAATTGGTGATGGTATTACTTGTACCATGGTACACTGAATGAATTGGTGATGGTATTACTTGTACCATGGTACTCTGAATGAATTGGTGATAGTATTACTTGTACCATGGTACACTGAATGAATTGGTGATGGTATTACTTGTACCATGCTACACTGAATGAATTGGTGATGGTAATACTTGTACCATGGTACACTGAATGAATTGGTGATGGTATTACTTGTATCATGGTACACTGAATGAATTGGTGATGGTAATACTTGTACCATGGTACACTGAATGAATTGGTGATGGTATTACTTGTACCATGGTACACTGAATGAATTGGTGATGGTATTACTTGTACCATGGTACACTGAATGAATTGGTGATAGTATTACTTGTACCATGGTACACTGAATGAATTGGTGATGGTACAACTTGTACCATGGTACACTGAATGAATTGGTGATAGTATTACTTGTACCATGGTACAATGAATGAATTGGTGATGGTATAACTTGTACCATGGTACACTGAATGAATTGGTGATGGTATTACTTGTACCATGGTACACTGAATGAATTGGTGATGGTATTACTTGTACCATGGTACACTGAATGAATTGGTGTTGGTATTACTTGTACCATGGTACACTGAATGAATTGGTGATAGTATTACATGTACCATGGTACACTGAATGAATTGGTGATGGTATTACTTGTACCATGGTACACTGAATGAATTGGTGATAGTATTACTTGTACCATGGTACACTGAACGAATTGGTGATAGTATTACTTGTACCATGGTACACTGAATGAATTGGTTATAGTATTACTTGTACCATGGTACACTGAATAAATTGGTGATGGTATTACTTGTACCATGGTACACTGAATGAATTGGTGATGGTATTACTTGTACCATGGTACACTGAATGAATTGGTGATAGTATTACTTGTACCATGGTACACTGAATGAATTGGTGATAGTATTACTTGTACCATGGTACACTGAATGAATTGGTGATGGTATTACTTGTACCATGGTACACTGAATGAATTGGTGATGGTATTACTTGTACCATGGTACACTGAATGAATTGGTTATAGTATTACTTGTACCATGGTACACTGAATGAATTGGTGATGGTATTACTTGTACCATGGTACACTGAATGAATTGGTGATGGTATTACTTGTACCATGTTATACTGAATGAATTGGTGATGGTATTACTTGTACCATGTTACACTGAATGAATTGGTGATGGTATTACTTGTACCATAGTACACTGAATGAATTGGTGATGGTATTACTTGTACCATGGTACACTGAATGAATTGCTGATGGTATTACTTGTACCATGGTACACTGAATGAATTGGTGATGGTATTACTTGTACCATGGTACACTGAATGAATTGGTGATAGTATTACTTGTACCATGGTACACTGAATGAATTGGTGATGGTATTACTTGTACCATGGTACACTGAATGAATTGCTGATGGTATTACTTGTACCATGGTACACTGAATGAATTGGTGATGGTATTACTTGTACCATGTTACACTGAATGAATTGGTGATGGTATTACTTGTACCATGGTACACTGAATGAATTGGTGATGGTATTACTTGTACCATGGTACACTGAATGAATTGGTGATGGTATTACTTGTACCATGGTACAATGAATTGTCTTATTAGATGATTTTGTTTATGGAGTAGATACAGCTTTTGTGGCTTGGGGTCATGTGATGGAAGCGTCCAAGCTTGCGTATACAGTCCATAAAGGTTTTATCATATACTTTACAGTGATTTAGAATGACATGTTTTGTTTTGATTGATGAAAGCCAGGAGTGCTGGGCTAAGTGTGATATGGGAAATTATTGCCCTGGTTTGAGGGCGCACTTCCCATAGTCTTATGAGGCAGGGCAATACAAAGTATGTGATGTTTTAAAACATGTTTGGTAACCAACATAAAATACTGAAAACAACAAAATGTTATTTAAAATACATACAAACAAATTAAATATAATGTATGTATTTTAACAAAAATACAAACATTTTTTTGGAAAACTTGTATTATTTAGAACCATACCTTTATTATTTGTTTTTGATCATGCTTGTATGGATATTGATCTGGTACTCGTTACTGTCTGGCAGTCAATACATCTTGTGTGTACAACCTGGTGTAAAGAAATGAGAGATTTTACAAATAATGAACAGCGCCCACACACTATTTCACAGAAATGTTGCATACAATAATAAATCGGTCTAAACACAACAGACAAATAATAAGTGTTTTAATATTTTATAAAATAAAATTACATGATTGGGAAATAATATGAAATATATTACTACGGTAACTTACTTTTGAACACATTATGATTGGGATCATCTGCACAGCACATTCACTGTTGTGAGGTTTGGTGATCGTTAACACGTCTACTTCTGTGGAACGTACCAGTATGCTGTAGTCAGATCTGGTTGCTATGACAACTAAATGCTGCAATATCTATTTGCCGCTTTCACTTTCACATCATATGCCAGTTTGGGTCACTAGGATATGCACACAGTGTACTTGATATTCTACAACAAATAAATCAAAATACAATAATGATAGTGTTACTCATGAAACTCATGAATAAAGATTTTCTATCAATGCGAGTTGTACGTTGACTCCCAAAGTAACATTGGCGCCGTGTTCCCCAGTGTTTCTATCAAGGAGGCTTGGCTCTGAATATTATATATTTTTTAGATGAAAATCAAAAAATGTAAGAATGTGCAAAAGTGATGGTGAATTAACATGTCAGTAATCAACCACATGAAATAAACACACATAATGGCCAGCTCAAACTTTGACAAAACTGAGGTAAACGAGACACACCTACTGTCGAGGGACTGCACCTAAAGAAATCACTGGTAAAAACACCAAGATTAGAAACACACAAATACACATGGAATAAACCCAGATGTACACAGCTGCTGAGTAGTAAAAACAAGATCATATGTTCGTCTCACCTTTGACCGAGGTGATAGACACCCCCAAAATCAAAAAAATTCTTTGGTTCATGCAAGCCATTTAAAATTGATGGCTATGATTGGCTGATTAGTGATACAAGACTTTAAGAGAAATAAAAAAGTTGAATAATTCACTCATCACTCCTGTGTGTGATAGAACAACATTACAACATCATTTCTGTGAACAATTCAAATATATTGGTAGCGGTAAACATTTCACATTCCCTGTAAAAGAGATGTACCATATGGCAAAGTGTCCTTGTACCTGAAATTCTAAACAGGAATGGATGTTTTAATAAATAAAATAAAAGAGTGTTATATTATTCTGTATAGAATATACCAACTTTGGTCACTGCTTGGATTTTTATTTCCAAAATTATACACTAAATATAATGGAATTTTACCATTTTGGTCAGATCTCTAGAGATCAATAAATTAAATTCGTCAACTTTGTGTACATACAGACAGGACATTTAAAAACAGTTTTCATAAATTTATAGTAACTCTAAATAAAGTAAGTCATGACATGCAGCAAAAAAAATAATGACCACGAGACCAGATTTTGTAGGGATCCTCAGTCAAAATGGAATTGACAAAATCAAGTTCAAATCAGCTTGTTGACTGCTGGGGTGATCGGTGTTCAAAAAATAAATTAAGTGACTACAGTACAGTTCTCGCGGAAGCTTTGGCTTTTGTGGCGTCATTGTCGCCTACGCATGGCTTCATTGTCGCCTCAGCATCGCATCATTGTGGCATCAGCTTCGCGTCATTGAAAATTGAAGCTGTGTTCGCCTCGCTATTTTGTGGCATCATCGTGGCCTCAGCTTCGCAGTCTCATGGCATCAACATGGCATCAGCTTCAACTTATTGTGACATGAGTATGACCTCATTATTTGCATTCAGAAGGGCAGTAGACAAAAACATGTACAGAAGTTCGATATGTAATCGATTTGAAATTCAAGGCAAATAAAATAATATGATCAAGAGTATTTATGACATTTTAAAAAGATATCTTGTTTAATTATTTTAGTGTTGCGAGTATTGGGCACCAAAAACTTTGCGAAGTACATTACAATCGGCAAGGTGACGAGTTTCATATTGACTGGAAGGAAAATCGTGATAAATTCAAATCACACGATGCAATCGTCGTTCTGATACAACACAATTTGCTGTATACGAAGTGAAACTGTTCTTGTTATAAAATTTACCTTTTTTCGCTCATTTTATTTGCTGCTAGAAGAGCAGATTCAGATTCCTCATTTCGGTGGTATTTTTCTGTGTTTCGTTTAGTTTTAGCCGAGTCCTACCCCATGTCCGGACTACTAAAACATGCAACACACACGTACGCCGCCTGGTGCGTCGGCGTCGTCGCCAGTCATCTTGATACAAAGTTCCAAAACAAGTGCGTACATTTCCAACATATGATTGGATGGTTGTGGTGGCGTCAGTCTGGTAAAATTTGACAACCAATTCTCAAAATTGAGTCACGATCAGTGATCTGAGCTCGATCTATACGTACATTAAAAGTATTCTCACAAACATATTTCCGAATGAAAACGAGCCACATGCCCTGTAAAAAATCGAATAGCACTTGACATGCAGAAATAATTTATTGGGCTTCAGAAAAAAAAAACGTGTCCATTTCGTGTGGCGTAAATATTTGGTCACCAGCCGATGAACAATTTGAAAATCATGATTCACACGGAAGTCCTTCGATACTGAAAATCATCGACCCCAGTGTGGTTTACCTTATTTCCCAACTTGCAAAACTGATTTGTATCTCAGCCCTGTTTTTTTTTTTTTTCTTTTTTTTTTAACTGAGGTAAAATCCCATCCATTTGTCAAAATATACCGATGTTTTCCAGTGAATAATTGCGAAGCCTGTCACAGCACAAAAAAACACTTTGTGAATCGACGATGGAGATTGGATGGTACGACGACCCTTCAATTTGCGTTAAATATGTTTTGTTACAACATCATTGATTGGCTGAGAGTCACCTGATCGGAGCACGACCTGGGTCACAGAACCATATTAGTCCGTATTATCAACAGGGCTTTGCGAGAAAACCACATCCACATTTTCAACCATTTTAGCGCGGAAGTTGCCAACAAATGTCGAAAACTCGTGAATTTTATAAATTCGAATAAAATAAAGCTAGCGATTTGTAAGACTGGTTAATAATATATCCCTCGATGCTCTTCGATTTTTTTATTTCAAGGTGAGAAATGGATACTAGTAGTTGAAGTTCCATCGATTTCAAGGCGACTATTTAACCGCGACAACTCTACGCTCTGTTGTAGTTTCGCGAGGTAAAACAAAAATACAATAAATAGTGCTTGTTTAATTATTTGGTTGTACAGCCCGCAAATTACGGGACATGATCCCCATGAATTGCGATAAATAAATGCTGATTGTGTTGAATGACGGACGTCGGGACCGTTTGGAGAAACAAATTACGGTCGGTAGACATTTCAAACAAATGAAATTATTAACGAAAGACGAGATTTTTCTAGGTATTTACGATCATACGGTCATACCAAATATATACAAAATTGACAAATACACAAAGAGGTGTAATAGTAGGTCATTTTTATTTTAGCCTTAGAAATATTTTCTTTCACTCAGTCCACGTCCATGCGTGGGAATTCTATTTAGCTTCATGGTCCTTCGGCTTGTCTTCTGCTTGGGGGGAAACAACAATAATTATACAAACCGTAAACTCAACACAATCAGGAAAAGAAACCCAGACAACCATGTTGTACTTCTGTTGAATACATTTTGTAGCAGTGCATCACGTCGGAATATTGTCTAAAATAAAATATTCAATCCCAGCCAAATCTAGGTCAAAGGGTCAGATTGCGTGCATATAATTATAGATAGTTAAAACAAAAAGTATTTGAACTTTTGACGGTTGTTCAACATCTATGCACGGTTACTAAACTAGTAACCGTGATCTATGAAAACCAGAAAATTTTTAGTAGTCCGAATTGTTGCACGGTCGAAAATAAAACGGAAATTGACCGGTCAAAAACGGAAGCGGTCAAAAGGTTTGGGGGAAATGAGTAGAGTACTTCTTTGTTTGATGAAGCGATGCTGATGCCACATTGTCGCCATAATGAGGCCACAATGAAGCGAAGCGATAACCGCCTAACTTTTTAATGTCGCGACATTGAAGCGATGCTGAAGCCATAACAATGCCATAATGATGCGATGCTGAAGCGAAGGTGAAGCTGAAGTGAAGCCAAAGCTTCCGCGAGAACTGTACTGTATATAAGTGACTTGAGGCACAAATAAAAATGTTGTGGTCCCTGATTTCTTGCATTTTTACTCTTATTTTATTTATAAATTGTGAATTTCATTTTTCAAAATTACAAATTCCATAAATATAGTAAGATGTTTTTCAAGATCACGATATCAATGTACAATTTTCACAGCAAATCGTTTTGCATCAGTGGTACGTCATATCAGCTTAGAGGGCACACTGTGTGGGAACAGAAAGAATCTGTTGACTGGAATAAGGGTATGGCCATAGACAAAGTGACCACAGGTGTGAACTTACCTGGTTTAACAGATCAGTGGCTGGACCCAGCAGTGAAACAACAGGAAGTGTACATTTGCTGAGACTAAGAACAGAAGGGACACCTCAGATGAATATTTGCAGTCTCCAACCAAAGTACCACCAGGTTACAAGATGCTTGACATGGAGAAAACATCAAGTCTGTTAAACAAAGCAATAAAAGAACATAAATTATTCAACAACCATGTGTACAGGTGAATTGCAGTGGAATGACATTCAGAAATGATGAAATTTGTGTGACAGTGAACTTGATGTGTCAAATGTATGGTTAAAAAAGGTTGATGGTGGATCTGTGAAATTATCAGATTATCCAAATCAATATACTAACCTGTGGAGACCAGTCAGTGATGAACACTATCACAGATGTATGTCAATTTCAGTGTGGGTGGGTATGTATCTTTCTGATACTGACACTCTGACAGCTTGCATGACTTGCATGGCACCATGTTGTTGAAAGGTTGAAAGTTCATTGCTACCATATAAGGATGTGATGAGTGACCGGATAAATGAATTCATGTCTTTGATTGGATAACTGCTTTACCCTGTGTCAGTAAAACAGATAGACAAGTATATAAATTATTCAAATAAACTTGCATTATAACAGGGGTTTTTCCAGACAAAAACTGCAAGAGAGAGTGCTGCAATTCAGCGGAGCCACCAAGTTAGGGAGATAGGGTTCTCCCTACCAGGGTGTGGAGTTTTTGATAATTCTAAGTTAAAATGGAGCATTCTATGGCTTTCTTGGGGCCAAAATTACTATCAGCCAGGTCACAGTTGAACACTGTGGCCACATGTGATCCCTGGTCAATCAGAATTTTATGGTTGCCATAGGATCTGCTCCCAGGGTAGGGGGGGGGGGGGCTCATGGCTCAGATTTAAAAAAATCCCTGATCATTGTATATTTTTTAGGAAAAACAAAGAGTACCTAGTTTTTTGAATGTCCATCTTGGGTGTAAATTGAATATACCGGATGTCACAGCAATATAGATCTGAGTATTTTCTACAAAAGTTCATCAGAACAAAACTGTCATAGACTGCGTAAAAGTTGAATGTCTGATGTATGTGGTAGTTTGAACTTGATCAGTCTAGGCATGTCAGATACATGTATAAGTATCCAAAACTACATTCTGGATAACAAAATTGCCATCAGTCGACCATTTTGGACCTGATCCAAAAAATAAAATGATGTGTATCCAGTCACATTATGTTCAACCAATGTACCAAGTTTGAACATAGCTTGATGATGCAGGACTGAGATCTAGTTGGTGAACATGTGTGTGTGTGTGTATTGGGGTGGGGGTGGGGGGGTTAATAATCAGGTATATGACTTGTAAAATTTGGTAAATTGGGGGGGGGGGGCTAATATTCAGATATATGACTTGTTGTAAAATTCAGTAAATTAGGAGGAGGGCTAATATTCAGATATATGACTTGTTGTAAAATTACAGTAAATGTTAAGTTATACTTGGACTGTACTGTGGGTAATATCAACTATATATTATTGAAATATGAATGTAGGAAAGAATATGAATTATTCAAATCAATATACTAACCTGTGGAGACCAGTAACCGTTGAACAGTATCACAGGGGTATGTCAATTTTGGTGTGGATGGGTATTATCTTTTCGGTCCGAATAGCAAATAATTAAGATGCTATATTCTTGTAGTACGGTACAGCCTGTCATCTGTAAAATATAAACAGTAGACAATAAAGGCAACTGTTGGCTTACATGCACTTCTAATGGAGCTTCTAATACAATACATGTACATTGTATGACAGTACTTAGTGAAATCTAATAAAATACGCAACTATTTTTATTTATTGATTTCAGTACGAAAATACTATTTTGCTGCATTGCTGTAATCTTTTTGTTTTTTATTGTTGTTTAATTTAATTTAGCTAAAATTAATTCCTGATAAAATAAAGTATTTTACAGTAAAATATATTTTAAATAAACACATTCATGATATCAAAATGCAAGTTTTAATTCATTGCTCTAATTTTCATCATAGAGGGCAGGGCGCAATACCCGGTATATCTCCAAATTAAAATACAAATAAACATTTTTTTATTGTCCTGATATAACACTAAAATCAAAGAAAACTTAAAAAAGAACTCTTGTGTGAGACGTATTAAAAATGAATTCAAAATTCAGGATTAGCCTTGCAAACAAGAACCTTGGCAACTAATATTTGTCTGCTATTTGAGATGAACAACATGAAAATCCAAAACTAATTAGATCGTCACATTGTCTTGGAGTATTTATGCACCAAGATTCATTGAAATAAGATGATAAGTTGGCTGACATTTCTCCATTTCAACTGTGGTGGCACACTTTCTTTAAGATATTTCAAGGTTATATGTGGAGACAATAAGCCCTATATTCTCATCCTTTAAGGGAAGTCACTGTGATAAAATTTCATGTTGTCACATAGAACAACCAGTCATTGTCAATGACACGTCCCGTTTCGTTCATATTTGAGTGACATATACATTCAAAGCAGATCATGACCGAAATGCACCTGCATATGTACAACACATTGTACTAAATCTGAACAAAATCTATACATGCATGACTGAGATCCAGTTCCGAAATTGTGAAAATACGTGATTTTGATGTATTTTCGGCCTTAAAATGGCCATCATTCAGCTATTGTTAAGCGGATCATGAAACAAATGCACATATCTATTTGTGACATGATGTACCATGTGTGTGTGAAGTTTGAACTTGATCAATCCAGACATGTCTTGGATACGGATCCAGAACTGAATTCTTTAAAACAAAATGGCCGCCAGTCGGCCATTTCAAACTTGATTCGAAAAAAAAAAATGATGTGCATCAAGGTCCTATCATGTTTAATGTATCTACCAAATTTGAATGAAATCCGTCCATGCATAACTGAGATCCGGGTCCAGAATGGTGAAAATGTGCGATTTCAATGCATTTTCGGCCTTAAAGCGGCCGCCATTTGGCTATCGTTAACGAGATCATGAAACAAATGCACATACATATTTGTGACATGATGTACCTTTTGTGTGTCAGTTTGAACTTGATCAATCCAGACATGTCTCGGATACAGATCCAGAACTGAATTCTTTAAAACAAAATGGCCGCCAGTCAGCCATTTCGAACTTGATCCGAAAAAAATAATGACGTGCATCAAGGTCCTATCATGTTTAATGTATCTACCAAATTTGAACGAAATCCGTCCATGCATAACTGAGATGCGGGTCCGGAATGGTGAAAATGTGCGATTTCAATGCATTTTCGGCCTTAAAGCGGCCCCCATTTGGCTATCGTTAATGAGATCATGAAACAAATGCACATACATATTTGTGACATGATATACCTTGTGTGTGTGAAGTTTGAACTTGATCAATCCAGACATGTCTCGGATACGGATCCAGAACTGAATTCTTTAAAACAAAATGGCCGCCAGACAGCCATTTCGAACTTGATCCGAAAAAAAAAAATGACGTGCATCAAGGTCCTATCATGTTTAAAGTATGTACCAAATTTGAACGAAATCCGTCCATGCATAACTGAGATGCGGGTCCGGAATGGTGAAAATGTGCGATTTCAATGCATTTTCGGCCTTAAAGCGGCCCCCATTTGGCTATCGTTAATGAGATCATGAAATAAATGCACATACATATTTGTGACATGATGTACCTTGTGTGTGTGAAGTTTGAACTTGATCAATCCAGACATGTCTCGGATACGGATCCAGAACTGAATTCTTTAAAACAAAATGGCCACCAGACAGCCATTTCGAACTTGATCCGAAAAAAAAAAATGACGTGCATCAAGGTCCTATCATGTTTAATGTATGTACCAAATTTGAACGAAATCCGTCCATGCATAACTGAGATCCGGGTCCGGAATGGTGAAAATGTGCGATTTCAATGCATTTTCGGCCTTAAAGCGGCCCCCATTTGGCTATCGTTAATGAGATCATGAAACAAATGCACATACATATTTGTGACATGATGTACCTTGTGTGTGTGAAGTTTGAACTTGATCAATCCAGACATGTCTCGGATACGGATCCAGAACTGAATTCTTTAAAACAAAATGGCCGCCAGACAGCCATTTCGAACTTGATCCGAAAAAAAAAATGACGTGCATCAAGGTCCTATTATGTTTAATGTATGTACCAAATTTGAATGAAATCCGTCCATGCATAACTGAGATCCGGGTCCGGAATGGTGAAAATGTGCGACTTCAATGCATTTTCGGCCTTAAAGCGGCCCCCATTTGGCTATCGTTAATGAGATCATGAAACAAATGCACATACATATTTGTGACATGATGTACCTTGTGTGTGTGAAGTTAGAACTCGATCAATCCAAGCATGTCTCAGATACAGATCCAGAACTGAATTCTTTAAAACAAAATGGCCGCCAGTCGGCCATTTCAAACCCGATCCAAAAAAAAAAAATGACGTGCATCAAGGTCCTATTATGTTTAATGTATGTACCAAATTTGAACAAAATCCGTCCATGCATAACTGAGATCCAGGTCCGGAATGGAGAAAATGTGCAATTTTGATGCATTTTCGGCCATAAAATGGCCGCTATTCGGCTATCGTTAATCGTATCATGAAAAAAATGCATGTGCATATGTCCCATATAAGTGAAGTTTGAACTTAATCGGTCCATGCATGTTCGAGATACAGGTGATCACGGACGCACGCACGGACGCACACAGGGCAAAACATAAGTTCCCGTTTTCGGACTACGTCCGAACGGGAACTAAATATTAAAGTTGAAAAACAACTGAAAAGACAAAGGTATACTTACTCCACAGGAAGTACTTCATCTCTACCAGTACCATAGAAATCCCATAAAAATACAGCTTTACAAACACTAATCAATGCCAAGCTATCAGGTGTAAAGCAGAGTTTCTTCAAATTCTCAGAATGGATTATGAACACCTGTTATATAAAAATTACAAACATTTTATTATGTAGACATTATAGATTGAGAGTAAACTCATAGTAGCTGCTTACAGTAAGTAGACAAAGCAGGTATTATAACATTGAATACATGGCAAGGTAAATACTATGTTAAAGCAGAGTAAATCAGAGTACTTTGCACGTGATTCAAACAAACTGAAGCTGTGCAGACAAGCATCAGGATGAATGTGAATTTCCCATATACAAGTCATTGATATGTTCTACTACCTTAAATATTGTAGTTGAGTTGAAGCACATATACAAGGCAGAATTTGATTCGTCAACAAAACCTGTCAACAAATAATCTGCCATTTGATTGGTCTAACTTTTAATTATTAGGGTTGAGTAACCAATCTTGTACGTAGCTTTGTATTGACTCAAATATTGTGATTAGCTCTCCAGATGTGGTAAAAATGATACTTGAATCAGAACATTAATTTATAGTCAATGTTCAGTATAACTTTTACCTGGAAATTGAGATCCAGTCTCATATGATAGTCCCATACTTTGACTACTTTATCACCAGTGGTAGATAAATGTCTGCCATCGGGAGACACATCCAGAGATATACAGCCAGTATGGTGTATGTTAGATATCTAAATAAATAAATATATGATATTATGTAAGATTTAACTGTTTTTGTGAATATTTCAGATAAAAAATATTATTATTTTGACTACAATTTCAAAAGTCCTCTCCAAATACAGGAAATATAATACTACACTGTTTTTATTTTGTGAGTCAGTAAAATATTGTGAAATTTTGTAGCAGTGAAAGTTTCTCTGGGTTTTTATGACAACAGAGTGTCAGTGACTTTTGACAAGATTTTTTGGCATCATAAACACCATAAAGTTATCAAATTTTGACAAATTCTAGTCGAGAAAATTAAGTGCTTTACAGTACATTTTGCTTTGAGATCAAGATGTCAGGAAATCTTCTGAAATCAGTGTTTAGATTATCACTTAGGGATCAATCAAAAAATAAATATATATTTATAACATAGAATTGACAATATGTGAAAACACTAAAATGGTAAATATAATGAATAATGTAACTCACTCAAGAGTCTTTCAGTTCTGGAATCTAGTTTGAGCAATCTGGATGATGATGTCACAACCAGTAAATGTCTTGTTTTATGTGGTGCATAACAAACTTTAACAGCAGTATCCAACATTGTACATTTCATTCCTGAGTTTATACATGTGATATCAACACATACGTACAACCTGAGTACAAAACATGGCATGGTTAGCAAGGGGTGAGTAGATTATCAAATAGCATGGTTTCCATGGTCACAGGAACAGTGGATTAGACAACGTTAGAGAGTGGAACAATATTGGGGGGGGGGGGACAATTTGCATGGCTTTGTCGCTCTCAAGTCTCATTGTTCTCTCGCTCTCAACGAGATCTTGGCAACCATTTTCAAATAAGTCTATTAATGATCTAGCACACTGTAAATGACTTACCGTGTATCATCAAAGTTGGCAATCTTTATTCTAACAATGTCAACATATGTATGGGATTTTGCCATGACAGTCGCCTCACCACTTCTATTTACATGTGATGTATTCCATACTACAACTAACTGTTGAAAAGAAGACATTAACATTTAGAAATTTGGAGATTAAAATCGGTTATGGAAGTTATGTGATACTTCAATTTGTTACAGTAGTTGCTGTGTTAAGCATTCAATATAGTGCTACTAGTGATGTTTTGAGTATCTAGTGTCATGATTTACAATTCCACAAAGAACACAACCAGTATGTGAAAAATTATAAAAATCAAAGATGCATACTTTGTGGTATCCTCGTAAATCTCTTATTATTGTTCATCTCCTTGATTCAACTGCTTGGTGTATAAAGCCCAGTACTGCGGAAAATGAGGTGGATGAAAAGTAGTGGAACTTACTATGAGCTCCCTTATAAAACACACCAACCATCTTGGGAATATTGCGTAATCATTTGAATTTTCATATTTGGAATTTGTATTTCCTAATAAGGTAGGATGTAGATATTGTGTACAATATCACAAAATTATGACATGCTACAACTTAAGTATATACTGTAAACCACTTTAATTTTGTGAGAGAAAAATTTCTGTGAATTTCATGATTCAGTGAAAATCATCAGATGAAAATTTCTGTATACAACTATTCTGTGCACGTTTTAAACACTATCCAAGTAGCCAAGGTATTAAAAATGAAAAGAGTACTGGCAAATCAAATTCTGCATAGGCATAGTCATAGCCTCTAACACATGATTTTTGGATCATTTAGTGTATTTTTTTGGACGCAGCAGCCCTCAAAACCTAATGTTTACGCATTTTCCTCGTTAAGAAGTTTTGGCTGTTCCCTCTCTGGACACCAACAGAATATTTGCTGTTGTACTTAACAAAAGATCTCAGCACCAAACACAAAGGAAAGTTTATAGGATTAAAGTAGGATTTAGATCTGGTTATAATCCAAATCCCCCTTGGAGTTGTAAACAGAAATTTTCATATGATGAAATTTTGTAGCAGTGGAAATTACTCTGGAATCTGATAACATAAAATGTCAACAACTTTCACAAAATTTTGTTTTCATGTTTGCCATGAAATTATTGAATCACAAAAAACAGTTCACACTATATTGGATAGATATTTTTATCAAGGACTGAAATATCTACTTTAATCTGAAATTAACTGAGAATAAATTTCTAATTTTTCACTTGCTACACAATACAACACTTGTGACTATTCAGAACTGCTATTTACTCACCAAAGAGAGAAGACAGAATAAAACATGTGTTTTAAACATAGCAAGACATTCCCCAGTATTGAATTTCCATACTCTGACCACGCTAAGACGTCCTGTATGTGTTGATGCTAATAGTGTAGTACTACCATTGGATGTCAATGCAGACACCTGTAAAAAACACACGAATCAGTTACACTATAACGTAAACTTTACAAAGATTGATTAAATTTCCAGTTTTTAGACCTCATAGGCAGAGGGTTCAACAGGTGAATCATTCTGAACCCAACACTAAAAACATAAAATTGTTATACCAAATTTTAACACCACACCAAATACTGTAAAATACTTTTTTTCGATTGCAATTAATTTTTGCTATTTTTGCTGCAGGAATGATTTAGGCCAGACTTCTTTTTATTCCTTGTTTCACAAGTTTTTATAAGTCAATTTTTTTGAGGGCGAAAAAAAATTAATTCTTTTTTTCCATTAGATTTGTGTGATTCTCAAAGAATTGTAAGTGAGATGATTGATCAGAGAGAAGAAATTAAATAAATTGTTATTCCATGTAAAACCTGGTTGGCAATTTCGCTAATTGTCACACAATTTTCAGCATTAATGAGGGATTTCTCGGTTTTTGACGACAGAGTTTCACGGCATGTCACTACAAACCAGGCCGCCGCCATGTTCGCCTCGCAGTCTCAAGCAGCACGCAGAGGGGTATAGATATAGGGCGAAAAAAAAATGAAGATAAAAATAATTTTTTTTAGCAATTTTTCACAAGTCGGCGGGCGCGAGAAATTACGCTGAAATAAAATTTTATTTTTATTTCATTTTCGGCTCCTGTTCATTCGGCGGGTTCACGAAACAAGGAATAATAAAAGTCTGGCCTTAGTGAAAATAAAATCCAGCGAATATACCCTTTTTCCTATATTTTACATTCAACTCAGTCACAAATCAGTGAAAATAAATTCCATACAAAACACCCAATAAGTCTTTTCAGCGAAAATTAATTCCAGCTAAAATAAAGTATTTTACAGTATATCAGTTTTTGCAAAATTCTCACAGCATACCAGTTACATTGTATCAAGTGGTTCACTAATCCCTTAATGCAAACAAAAGCTGAGTGACTTATGCTAAGAAGCCAAACATGGCAATAGCAGTGATCTTGAGTCAGTTAAACAGCTTTGTTGCAAACATTGATATTTGTTTTTCATTTACTGGTGCAGAAATGAACAGAAAATACATGAAAATATTTGAAAACAAAGAAAATGCTCTGAAAGCTAAAAAAACTATTTGACACAAATACCAAATCACAGGTGCTAGACTGAATTATGATAGCACCACAGCTCAAAGTTGTGCTGATTTTAGTGGATTTTATCTTGCAGCCATAGTCCCTAGATTATAAATTCACTGGTTTGTGAAGGAAATTATACATACTATTGTTAAATTTGTATATTTAGCTGTCAGTGAAATTAGCAAAAATAAAACCCAGTGTAAGACCAAGTCCTATGCAGTACTCACTCCCCATCAGTTATAATGAACTGTCCCTAGTTATGTTTTCCCATTACTTATTAATTTGGGGTATAAACATGCAGGAGTGTGTCCACCTGTTTAGACAACCAAATTTTAGTTTGAACAGATAAACCCACAAATTGCCTGTCATTATGGACAGTTAAATCAAGTTAAAATAATTACTTGTCAAAAGTCAGGTTGAACAAATTCTGTGATCATTGTGTTGGATGTCTGTAAAATACTGGTCCCCATGCTGTATTGTGTTGGATATGTTACCATAGCAACATACACAATGTGTTGCCTGACATTACCGTCATTTAAACAAAAATGTTTTTAAAACCTCCACATGTAATTTAAAAATAATGCACCAAGAATAAAATGTAAATTGATTTTTTGAACAATTACATTTTAAATAAAATAAATTCTGTGTTTTACAGTAACCCTTACCATTTTGGAAGGAAATCGAAAAGTTAATTGCATGCAAATGAGTTCAAAATTATTAATTTCTCAGCAAAATTCCACCAATGTTGTAATTTTTATTTTATTTACTTCCTTCTATGTAGTTATTGACTAGCACTTGGTTTTACTTTTAAGAAAATATATTCAGAAAACTAAACTTAAATGTCATCTTTCACCATGTTATACCATGATTATGTTTTCACTAAAGATAAGAGTACAACTCATTTGTAAAATTGAAATAAAATAAAAATGGCTACCTACATGTACAGTACGGTCCGAGTGTAACTCAAATCAGCTGACTTTGTATTTTCATAAAAACTTTACAATTTTCAAAGTGAATATTATGTTCATCAATAATTTCAACATATTCTTTGTAGTATTTACCTACCGGTATGTTACTTATATCAGAAATATTTAGGTACCGGTAGATTATGCTGCACAATTTAGATATGTGACAGTTTTGAAAGCAAGCTAAGATAGTTTTAAGCCAGCTAGCTAAATGTTAAGTTATACTCAGACTGTACTGTATCTCCCAATTATTTTATAGATCATTACCAGAAACATCAAATTAGTTTTGTTTGGCCTCACTGATTTAGACAAGCATTTGTATTTTAATTTCAAGCTGACATGTGTTAATAAAAAATGTGTAAATAAATCAATAAATATGACACTAAACAGAGCATGCTGGTATATTCAGGGCTGATTAGCAGTAGGAAAAACAATTTTGTGTTTCCAGTAACATCACGAATTATGCACCTAATAAATAGACATTAAAAATGACCACCTTATTACCGGGGGGTAGTTGTAGATTTCCTTACTGTCATATTCTGGTTATCATTAGGGTAAAACTAACCAGTCTAACAACGCTCTGTACCCAGCTTATGTTTTCTGTTCAAGAACATTAAAATAAAAATAAAAATATAAATAAACAAATTCATTTTAGTGGGTGGAATTTATAAAATTTAGCATAAATATAGATAAAATATAAATGGACTAATAATACACAAAGTTATCTTGCGTTTTACCAAAAATATGGGTAGGTAGGTAAATGTATTAGAAACACAATTATTTTCTCCCTGGTATTATCGATTAACAAGGGCTGGGATATGAGGCCTTGATTTCGTGGAAATGACCTAAGCCACCAGAACAGTCGCTGACTTGGCGACTAACAAAAAGTGCCGACAGAATATCATTTATGAACGACCATTGATAGCAATCTCCCACCGACTGACTGGGAGGCTAGCTGTCGACTGGACCCCCCTTTACTCGCGATCACCTGCCTGACTCGAACCACATCACCAGACATCTAGGGTGAGTTTAGTTGCACAGAACGTTTTTGAATCTTTCCGCCATTTCGCATTTGTATGTTAATGCTCGGAACGCTGGTGCACGTCAACAACACAAGCACAATAACCGATTTACGCGAGTTTAGTATTGTTGAAAACTACACTTGATATCCGCTATGACGTCATGTAATACTAATTTACAATTAGAAGAAAATCGTTATAATTGGAGACTACTCACCAACTGAGCTTTCACCGGACAGTTTCAACATGGCTGACGAAAACATCCTGGAGGCCATCAACGTTAATTATTAAGTTCGCTGGTTCCCGGCGTCCCTTGCGAATGGCCAGTAGTTCCAAACATGCGCAGTTCCAAACATTTACGCATGCTCGGGCCTCTGCTTCAAAATATCCGCGTAGATGGGTTGATTCATATTGTTCTGGTGTTTCGATTTTCACAGGATTTAACCCGTTTTAGTTCGAATAAAGGAAATGTAAGTCGATCGATAGTTTCTACCGATATCGTGCTTGAGTTGTGTGAAGCGGATCGAAATATAATTTGGAAAATCGTGTTATTTTCGGGAAGTTTCGATGTCATGGTGTCAACGCTTTACTACCTTGTGTTATTATATGAGTAGTAGGGGAATTTACCGGCGACTGACTAACTATGCCGATCTCACTTTAGGTCATTTTTTATTATCCAGGAAACGTTCAGAGTGCCTGTGGATTGTAAAAGCTATAACCTCGATTACCCCACGACGGACGAAATAATCCTACCTGCGATAAAAGAAGGACCACAGCGAAACCAAGAGAGCTACAGAACTGCAACTATCCACAGCTTGGAAATCACCGTCGACCGGAAAATCGTCACTAGGAACCGTGAGTACCACGTACGTCCACATGGTCTTGTAGTGATTCTATGTCAGTCGGGGCATGGAGCTCTTTTTTTTAGCTCCATGGTCAGGGCGACGTGACATCTGCAAGCCCTTATAGTGATTACCAAAGTTACGAAAAGGGAACACACTAAATTTATGACATCTGCTCTCGTCTCGGTGTCAGTTACGTGCACAGTCAGCTGGCATTGGTGACGCTGGATGTATACCCTCTATCACAGCTGACTGTGGTTACGTGTGGCTACAAATACTTCGGCCTGGGGGGGGGGGGGGTGTCGGCAGATTCCATTTTGCCAGCTGTAAATTTCAGTTGACCCACACCCTATCAAATAAAAAAAAAATGGGTGACCCACCCCATCATATTTTAAAGCATGCTGACCCCCCCCAAAAAAAACAAAGTAAAATTAACAGTTTTGGCTCTGACATGATTACAAAATGTATTATATGTGCAGTGAAAATATCATGGTTTGCCATAATTTTGACATAAAAGAGGGAAATCTATGCTGCTAAAGATAGTAAATAAAAGCAAAGCTGTGGAGTACTCACTTGATAAACGCTTATAAGATAGGAAAAGAAGATTTGAATCTAGGCGGTTTGAACTCTTTGAAAACTAATTTGGATTTAAAATATCTTTCATATTTTATAGACCAGGAATGCTTTACACTCGAAACACAGTCTGTGCTTATGAAAACAAAGGAAACTTTGTTTTTTGCTTAAATTTGTGTTGGGTTTTGGTATTTTACAGAGCAAAACATGCATATTTAAAAATAAAAACAAAACTATTTATTTATTTTTTCAGCATTTATTTTAATTTATATATCAACATTTTCACAAATTTAACTTTTTTGATTTGCTGAACAAAAACTGTCACAGCTCTTTGTACTAATTGCTGTGTTGTCTTTCCGTCTCCTGTTATAATTAGATAAATCCAGTAAATATCTTGTACAATGGTGACTTCAGACTTTAAATAAAATACTAATCTGATATCAGCAGCCCATGGACTTGGGATGTGTTTAAAACTTAACAGTATAATTGGGGTTCAAGCCACATTGCATAATCTGTTAATTATTTGGTAACTTCAATCAACCCCAAAATATTTAGCCTATAACTTTGTTTTCATCAAAAAATTTATAGGCAATATAGGTAATAGTTATTATTGAGAACACATTTGTACGATTAACTTTTCTATCTTTTGTTCTCAAATCATTTTTCTTAAATATATGCATAAGCGCGTATGTGAATTCTGAAAAACATGGTAACACCCCCCCTATTCAAAATATCAAAAACAGGGTGACCCCCTATTCGCAAAATCAAAAACGGGGTAACCCCCTACTGATCCACCGACCCACCCTAAATAAAATAAGAACCTACCAACTTTTAAAAAATATATCCGTTTAGAGGATTATTTGACAAACAATAATATTGAACTTATAGAATAAGTTTTGTCTGAGTAACCATTCACTGAGGATTGAAACAGGGCACCAAACTCAATAGCCATCAAATGAATAGATATGTCTTCTCTGTAACACAAATCACAAATTTTGTGATTTTTTGCCCTGTCTGTGCCCAACACAGAAACATTCTATTTATGGAAGCAAAGAAAATATCCCCAAATTTCAATAAAATAAACCATGACGACAAATACAGATTTCACTTGAGCAATGAATCCCTGTCAATTCCTTTTGGCCAATATTTGCTTATCTGTTTTGAATCTAGACAGCAACACTTCCTAGACATGTCACCTTATGACCTTCAAGTTTTTTTGCCATTTGCTTTGACATGTCACATTTCATGTTTTTTTGGTATTGTATTCATTACCATCCATCCCAATGGATTTTAAGTGTTTGAATGAATGAATAAATAAATAAATAAAAATGCACTACTAAGACATAAAACTTCAGTTTCTTTGTGAAAAGGAAGACCAAATTAAATCCTGAATATTTATAAATAAACAAATTATTGACAAGTAAAGACAACGCCCACTTGCCGCTGATTGGCTAATAAAGTGGACACTGTCCTGAGATGACCTTTTATCCACATGACCAAATGTTGTGGTGTCCAATCAGCAACAAGAGGAGAATAACAATGTTTGCAAGGCATTTAAATTGAACGGTGATTGGTTGATTAGTGACATGAGATCTGTAAGAGTTTGCAGATGTTACCTTGCCTTGGTAATACTGACTTAGAAACATTACAACACCCTGTGCGTATGTTCCCGGATTTATCAAATTTGTCTGATTAATGTGTATCATAAATCACTTCTCAAGGGTTTGATGAACTTTTGTAGTTAATTTCAGATTGATCAGTTCAATTTTGATGGCATACAAAATGTTTTGTACAATTACTGAAAGTTGCAAATGATTTATTTATTTTTACCGTACATTATTGTAGACGCCAAATTTGCCTATTAGTTGGCAGGTCGGTAGGGCGCCACCACAGTTCATTTAATTCTAAGTGGAGGTAACACAGGGCGAACAAACACGTCAGGTTTTAGGAAAGGTCAGAGGAAATATACGGCAAGTTTGCGATTAGTAATCTTTAGTCCCTTGGACTTGTATGATTATTTACGGGAACTTACAGAACAGTGGCAGGGTTTGTCAAGTTGTCAAGTTGAAGTCTGCAATTAATCGTATGTATTAAAGATTGAAGTTTCTTGGTACTACTTGTGTTGCTATATTTACGTACACTCTGTTGTGTTGGAATCGCGTGAATATTATCGAACATATTGATGGTTTGCTGTAACCTAGCTTCGACTCGCCCTTCGTCAGATGACATACAGTGTCAAGCTCTATGTAGATGCAGTAGTGCAATCGCCAACCGGAATTATTGCGTCAACAATTATTTATTTTTATCTCGTGTTGTTCCAACTCCTCTCGCCCGGCCCAGATTTCTAGGAAACCACTAATTTATGTGAGTTGTATATTTATATTCAAATTAGTCTACATGTATTCCATTTATTGTTGGATTTTTTAAGCTAGGAATTTTGAGTTTGACCACGGGGGAGCCCAGAAACTATAAATAATAATAAACTATAATAAATGAAAATACATTACTATAATAAACCAAATGTCACGTCACGTAAAGCCTGTATGCTAAGAGGGGGGAGGGGGTTTCCGGTAAAATGAAATATTGAACTTAGAAGGGATGCAATTCAGGCTTCAGTGAACCCATATGATCCCAGTGTCCCTGGGTGAGTGGTTTCCCTGATGAGCGGTGTTCCTGGGTGAGTAGTTTCCTTGGTGAGTGGTTTCCCTGATGAGTGGTGTCTCTGGGTGAGTGGCTTCCTGGGTGAGTGGCTTCATGGGTGAGTGGTGTCTCTGGTGAGTGGTCAGGGTTCTCCCCAGAAAAAATGCATAGCGCCGGGGCTAATTTGCATAATAATTTGCATATCATTTACATATCTTTCCTTCATTGATTAACAGAACTTATTTACAATTATGAATATTAGTGAGCTCAGTCACAGGGCAAATATTTTTTTTAATGGAATCAACACATTATGTTTCACAATTTAGAAGAGTTTGAAACATTCTCGAAATACAAATGCTGCAGACTAAAAACAAACACAAATACATTATTGTTGCAATTTAATTGTTTTGTAAAACGTTGAAGGAAACGCATTCAAAACGTTAAGCCAGACTTATGTTCACGAATCTCATAATTTTATTCACTCCAAAAACATTCTCCTTCAAAAAATCGATCACGTAATTAATTGACGTATTGTTGTAATTTATTATTCGTACCATCAACTTCTAAAACGTTTACAATTACAGTAATGAGCGAACAAATAAAGCTTCAAAACGATCATCAAAGTTACGACGTGACATAGCTTACTTGGCCATGTTATACACCAGTTATAGCAATAATTCCTCAACAAATTTTACTTCTTTTTTTTTTGATATGAAATGTAAGTAAAATCCGACTTATTTTTATCGGGAGCGATTATTTTTGATCACTTGATCGCTTCGGTAAAAAAAACAGACCCGCCATGATGTTTGTGAAACATTAGCATGTGTCCTTTGACCCGATGGGTCAAGAATTCCATTAACCAATCAAAATGCCGCATGGTAATGCCGGTAGAACCCGAAGTTTTCCGAATGGTAGTGATCATAAAAATTACATTGCGGAAGTAAAGCGATGTCGTAGCACGATGTGTTGGCATCGATTTCAATTGAAAACTGCATGACAGCTTTCGAAAGAGGTGATTTGCAATTTTTAAAAGGTAAATTAGGTCTTGAAAGAAGAGATTTTACATGATTCGCAATGATAACAGTTCAAATGTATTTTACCAAATCACGCAATAAACACATTGTTTTTTTCTTGAGTAGCGTGAACTGATCGTGAACTCCGATTTGACCATGTTATATCGAGGTGGAATTGATTTTGAAATAATTTTAGCTTTCAATCAATCTAAAGACTGTCTATCGCAGAAAGTATTTACTTACAAACAAAGAGGTGCGACTAGGTCTATTGTTTATAAATTATAATCCACGACTGGCAGGATGCGTGTCGGTCGGTACGTAATTATACCAACAATCAGACAATAGTCCTCGTCGGAAGCATTTCCGTGGTGGTCACTAATTTTGAGTGACGGTCGGGGCCGACCGGCGTGGCGAACAAAGCTTTTTCACATCTTATATTGCATGTCAAATATGAAATCAAGCGCCGAGGTGGGAACACATAGCGCCGAGGTCCCAAGTGAAGCGCCGAGATTCACAGGTATAGCGCCGTGGACCTCGGCGCTAAAAAGCCCTGGGGAGAACCCTGGTGGTGTCCCTGGAGAGTGGTGTCTCTGGGTGAGTGGTGTCCCTGGGTGAGTGGCTTTCTTGGTGAGTGGTGTACCTAGGTGAGTGGTTTCCCTGATGAGTGGTGTCCCTGGGTGAGTGGTTTCCTTGGTGAGTGGTGTCCGTGGTGAGTGGTTTCCTGGGTAAGTGGTTTCCCTGATGAGTGGCTTCCCTGATGAGTGGCTTCCTGGGTGAGTGGTGTCCCTGGTGAGTGGTGTCTCTGGGTGAGTGGTGTCTCTGGGTGAGTGGTGTCTCTGGGTGAGTGATGTCTCTGGGTGAGTGGTTTCCCTGATGAGTGGTGTCCCTGGGTGAGTGGTGTCTCTGGGTGAGTGGTGTCTCTGGGTGAGTGGTGTCTCTGGGTGAGTGATGTCTCTGGGTGAGTGGTGTTCCTGATGAGTGGTGTCTCTGGGTGAGTGGTGTCTCTGGGTGAGTGGTGTTCCTGATGAGTGGTGTTCCTGATGAGTGGTGTCCCTGGGTGAGTGGTTTTCTGGGTGAGTGGTGTCCCTGGGTGAGTGGTGTCCCTGGGTGAGTGGTGTCCTTGATGAGTGGTGTTCCTGAGTGAGTGGTGTTCCTGGATGAGTGGTTTCCTGGGTGAGTGGTGTCCCTGGGTGAGTGGTTTCCTGGGTGAGTGGTGTCCCTGGTGAGTGGTGTTTCTGGGTGAGTGGTGTCCTTGGTGAGTGGTTTCCCTGATGAGTAGTTTCCTGGGTGAGTGGTTTCCTGGGTGAGTGGTGTCTCTGGGTGAGTGGTTTCCTGGGTGAGTGGTTTCCATGGTGAGTGGTGTATCTAGGTGAGTGGTTTTTGGGGTGAGTGGTTTCCATTTGTTGTCGCTTTGTGTGTAACAGACTGATTTTACCCAAACTTTACTTATCTCCTTTTTATTTTATATTTAGGTGCCTTGGGTTGATTTCTCAGATTTGTTTATTTTCATATCGATAAATTAGTTTTTGATGACTTTTCGAAGACCACCAGCCTGATTGTTTTGATATCTTGTACATTTTAGATGGATCACTGTCAGATTGATTTCATTCCATTCTCTATCTAATAATTCATTAAGTATTGATAACTACAATTTTCTCATTTTAGTGAATACATTATTCTTGTTATCTTCAAAATGGCTAGACTGATTGATTTGATATTTCTTTGTGATTATGCATCTAAAACAGTGAAGCTATATCAGCTGACAGGCTGCTTGTTTCATTATTTTACTCAATATATAGTATTGTGGGCTGCTGTGTCATGTGACCTCATTAAAATGCATAAATTTAATTCCAAGCAAGCACTTAGGGTTTCTATGGTCAAAATATAATTAAGCAATAACCCCCGCCGAAGGCGGGTATACCACGAGATATTGCACAATTCACGACATATATGCACGAGCCGCAGGCGAGTGCATATATGGAGTGAATTGTGCAATATCAAGTGGTATACCCAACTTCGGCGGGGGTTATTGCTATTATATTATACCAGTATATTGACAATTCGATAAAACTAGTAAAAAAAGAGTTTACTTTCTTTCATCTACTAAAAGATCATGATTATGGCCCTTGAACATGAATATTTATAAGAATAGTATGTAGTTGTACGCTGAATGCATACAAAAATTACATGCGCAACACAGTTCAAATTGAATACAAACTAATTTTATTCCACATGACAGGGTTCTCCCCAGAAAAAATGCATAGCGCCGGGGCTAATTTGCATAATAATTTGCATATCATTTACATATCTTTCCTTCATTGATTAACAGAACTTATTTACAATTATGAATATTAGTGAGCTCAATCACAGGGCAAATATTTTTTTTAATGGAATCAACACATTATGTTTCACAATTTAGAAGAGTTTGAAACATTCTCGAAATACAAATGCTACAGACTAAAAACAAACACAAATACATTATTGTTGCAATTTAATTGTTTTGTAAAACGTTGAAGGAAACGCATTCAAAACGTTAAGCCAGATTTATGTTCACGAATCTCATAATTTTATTCACTCCAAAAACATTCTCCTTCAAAAAATCGATCACGTAATTAATTGACGTATTGTTGTAATTTATTATTCGTACCATCAACTTCTAAAACGTTTACAATTACAGTAATGAGCGAACAAATAAAGCTTCAAAACGATCATCAAAGTTACGACGTGACATAACTTACTTGGCCATGTTATACACCAGTTATAGCAATAATTCCTCAACAAATTTTACTTCTTTTTTTTTTGATATGAAATGTAAGTAAAATCCGACTTATTTTTATCGGGAGCGATTATTTTTGATCACTTGATCGCTTCGGTAAAAAAAAACAGACCCGCCATGATGTTTGTGAAACATTAGCATGTGTCCTTTGACCCGATGGGTCAAGAATTCCATTAACCAATCAAAATGCCGCATGGTAATGCCGGTAGAACCCGAAGTTTTCCGAATGGTAGTGATCATAAAAATTACATTGCGGAAGTAAAGCGATGTCGTAGCACGATGTGTTGGCATCGATTTCAATTGAAAACTGCATGACAGCTTTCGAAAGAGGTGATTTGCAATTTTTAAAAGGTAAATTAGGTCTTGAAAGAAGAGTTTTTACATGATTCGCAATGATAACAGTTCAAATGTATTTTACCAAATCACGCAATAAACACGTTGTTTTTTTCTTGAGTAGCGTGAACTGATCGTGAACTCCGATTTGACCATGTTATATCGAGGTGGAATTGATTTTGAAATAATTTTAGCTTTCAATCTAAAGACTATGTCTATCGCAGAAAGTATTTACTTACAAACAAAGAGGTGCTAATTCCACAAATTTGACTAGCCGCTACGTATCGTGCGACTAGGTCTATTGTTTATAAATTATAATCCACGACTGGCAGGATGCGTGTCGGTCGGTACGTAATTATACCAACAATCAGACAATAGTCCTCGTCGGAAGCATTTCCGTGGTGGTCACTAATTTTGAGTGACGGTCGGGGCCGACCGGCATGGCGAACAAAGCTTTTTCACATCTGATATTGGCATGTCAAATATGAAATCAAGCGCCGAGGTGGGAACACATAGCGCCGAGGTCCCAAGTGAAGCGCCGAGATTCACAGGTATAGCGCCGCGGACCTCGGCGCTAAAAAGCCCTGGGGAGAACCCTGCATGAAAAAGAAACATATCCACGTTGAATAGAGCAGCGTAAACACAAAAATTAGCATAACAAAGGATGACCTTTCTGACCTTTTACTGACGTGCAATGCGATTTGAAATACAGGGTCGTGTACAGTTTGGATCATTTAAACAACGGATTTTCCACGTTTTCATTCCGGTTTTTGTACAATTTGGACTGTAATTTGCCCATTGAAAGTACAGTTGTGAAATAAACCGGTTTTGTGACTCATCATACTACTTGTAGCTGTGGATATTTGACGTTCAGCGGTACTTGGTTCGACCGAAATTTGAGACGCGGCGGGACGCGGTGTAACATGTACGGCGACCGGCACAGCGACCTCAGTTCCAACATCTGACCTGGATATCTTTGGTATAACCAAAGGTTTGTGACAGTATGACTGACAAGTTTTGTCGTTGTTCTGGGGTAAGTTTGATGGTGTAAGATCGGATTTTCGCATCGTTTTTGTGACACGTACATGATATGCCTTGTCTCAACTCCGGCCGAAAGACTTTGCACGCCGTCGCTCTAATACAGTGGTTGGTGTACACTCGGCACAAATCTATAGCTTTCAAAATTACCTTCATCATCTCCTGTAATTTATTTACCCATAGTGGAGAATTACAATACCATATATCGCCGTCGAATCCTGCGTTGTCCCGTGTTTTTTGAAACGGATGACAATTACCCGGGTGCACTGCAATTTTGTCAGCTGCCGCAACCGGACACCGGATGTTATTGGTGGCATACATTTTTGCCTGTGACTCTTAGTTTTTTGCATTTTATGTCATTAAATCCCTCAATTATATCTTGTACTTAAAGATCATGTTTTCTTTGTTGGAAGTTCGCAATCCATCTCAAAGTAACAACACTGAGAACATAGCGTTCTGGCGTTCGTGTAGGCACCTCACGGTGTTGAGGGACGGT
Source organism: Saccoglossus kowalevskii (assembly GCF_978046115.1). Taxonomy (NCBI): domain Eukaryota; kingdom Metazoa; phylum Hemichordata; class Enteropneusta; family Harrimaniidae; genus Saccoglossus; species Saccoglossus kowalevskii. The sequence continues at coordinate 17,416,318 of NC_140660.1, read as the reverse complement.
GGTTTAGGTTTGTGTGGCGAACGACAATCACCCAACGACCGACGCTCACAACTTGGATCCCACCATTAACAAAAAGCAATATTATAGTTATATAACTTTTCAGATGTTTTTAATTCAGTATTTTTTTTCAATATTCTTCCAAAATTCAACCACAATATTTCCCTAAAAATCAAATAATACCGGTTTTATGTATTTCCGTATTAAACCTGTAGTCAATTCATGTTCCAGGGCCACTTGGTTTAGCCGTGCATTATCAGCCAATATACCATGGATTGCATATGCAAATTTTGTGTTTAGACCAATCAAATCAATGGATTAACACCATCAATATACTGGTATAATATAATAATCCAGTATACAATACCATATTTTTTCTATTAGTATCACATGCGCTTACATAAATAACAGAGGTGTTTCTATGTTGCAACATTTGCGTAGTAGTCATTGGTGGGACGAGATCATTGGGTGCTGATGTGTGTACATGGTCAAAAGCTTTGGCTTTGATAAAACACTGTTGTGTAAACACAACAATTAATTCAGTATGCAATACCATATTTAGACAGTTTCAGATCATTTTTTATCAAAAGGTTTGTCAGTTTTATCAACATTTCATAATTTTGTGGATGGTGACAAAATTTGACAATGGTGCTGGAAAGGTTAAGTTTTAAAGTTGTCTGGGGATGCCTTCAACTAGTTTTAAATGTCTAGAAATAGATTGGTGGGATAATACATGTATACAGGTCAGAGCTTATACCCAGGTAAGGGATTATATCCAGGTAAGAGCTTATATCCAGGTAAGGGCTTATACCCAGATAAGGGCTTATACCCAGGTCAGGGCTTATACCCAGGTAATGGCGTATACCCAGGTAAGGGCTTATACCCAGGGAAGGGCATATACCCAGGTAAGGGCTTACACCCAGGTAAGGGCTTACACCCAGGTAAGAGCTTATACCCAGGTAAGGGCTTATATCCAGGTAAGGGCTTATATCCAGGTAAGGGCGTATACCCAGGTAAGGGCGTATACCCAGGTAAGGGCGTATACCCAGGTAAGGGCGTATACCCAGGGAAGGGCTTATACCCAGGTAAGGGCTTATACCCAGGTAAGGGCTTATACCCATGGAAGGGCTTATACCCAGGGAAGGGCTTATACCCAGGGAAGGGCTTATACCCAGGGAAGGGCTTATACCCAGGGAAGGGCTTATACCCAGGTAAGAGCATATACCCAGGTAAGGGCTTACACCCAGGTAAGGGCTTATACCAAGGGAAGGGCTTATACCAAGGGAAGGGCTTATACCCAGGGAAGGGCTTATACCCAGGGAAGGGCTTATACCCAGGGAAGGGCTTACACCCAGGTAAGGGCTTACACCCAGGGAAGGGCTTACACCCATGGAAGGGCTTACATCTAGGGAAGGGCTTATATCCAGGGAAGGGCTTATACCCAGGTAAGGGCTTATACCCAGGTAAGGGCTTATACCCAGGTAAGGGTGTATACCCAGGTAAGGGCGTATACCCAGGTAAGGGCGTATACCCAGGTATGGGCATATACCCAGGTAAGGGCTTACACCCAGGTAAGGGCTTACACCCAAGGAAGGGGCTTACACCCAGGTAAGGGCGTATACCCAGGTAAGGGCTTATACCCAGGTAAGGGCTTATGACCAGGTAAGGGCTTATACCCATGGAAGGGCTTATACCCAGGTAAGGACTTGTACCCAGGTAAGGACTTGTATCCAGGTAAGGGCTTGTATCCAGGTAAGGGCTTGTATCCAGGTAAGGGCTTATACCCAGGTAAGGGCTTATGACCAGGTAAGGGCTTATGACCAGGGAAGGGCTTATGACCAGGGAAGTACGATATAATGAATATGTGGTCACACTCCCTATATCACTGGTCTTGTAACTGCTACTGTTTTTGATATGTAATTGCTCATACTCTTACGTGTGGCATGGACACAGCTACCTGCCATCATTTACCTAGTCTTGTTTTCCAATGTTTTTTCACCCAACCTCACCAGTTATAGACATTCTAGAAGTTGTTTTATTGATAGAAAGTGTAATTTTTATGGGAAGTTATTTTATTATTATTCTTTATACTAGGAGTTTTCACATCTTATATTATTTATGTTGAAAACAACACACATTGTGTTTGATTGAGATGAATGGCATTTTATTTTATTTTTATTTTTCATCATGTTGGGTCAATTTGGTCAATTTCATATTTTCTCTACCAGGTCATCTGTTTACTCATATGACAAAAGGAATTATGTTTTTGCTAGACATAGCAGGTGATGTGATGGGGTGGCATACTTATAATTCTAAGATCTGTTATGAAGAGTAAATCTGTTGTATAAATTATTTTTACCTGCCAAAATTTGTCAAGCACATGATTGTACATGTCATATGCACTGGTCAGTATTAAATGTAATTTTAATTAATAATTTTTTTTCTTTGAAACCATCATTCACATTTAACACCTAATCTGACTTTTAATCTTGTACATGCTGTACTATATATTTTGGCTCTCATTATTAGTCCCCGTTCAGACGGAGTCCGAAAACGGGGACTTATGTTTTGCCCTGTGTGCGTCCGTCCGTGCGTCCGTCCGTGATCACCTGTATCTCAAACATGCATGGACCGATTATGTTCAAACTTCACTCATACATCACACATTATATGGGACATATGCACATGCATTTTTTTCATGATCCGATTTACGATAGCCGAATAGCGGCCATTTTAAGGCCGAAAATGCATCAAAATCGCACATTTTCACCATTCCGGACCCGGATCTCAGTTATGCATGGACAGATTTCGTTCAAATTTTGTACATACATTAAACATAATAGGACCTTGATGCACGTCATTTTTTTTTTTGATCAAGTTCGAAATGGCCGACTGGCGGCCATTTTGTTTTAAAGAATTCAGTTCTGGATCCGTATCCGAGACATGTCTGGATTGATCAAGTTCAAACTTCACACACACAAGGTACATCATGTCACAAATATGTATGTGCATTTGTTTCATGATCCCATTAACGATAGCCAAATGGCGGCCGCTTTAAGGCCGAAAATGCATTGAAATCGCACATTTTCACCATTCCGGACCCAGATCTCAGTTATGCATGGACAGATTTCATTCAAATTTGGTACATACATTAAACATAATAGGACCTTGATGCACGTCATTTTTTTTTTCAGATCAAGTTCGAAATGGCCGACTGGCGGCCATTTTGTTTTAAAGAATTCAGTTCTGGATCCGTATCCGAGACATGTCTGGATTGATCAAGTTCAAACTTCACACACACAAGGTACATCATGTCACAAATATGTATGTGCATTTGTTTCATGATCCCATTAACGATAGCCAAATGACGGCCGCTTTAAGGCCGAAAATGCATTGAAATCGCACATTTTCACCATTCCGAACCCGGATCTCAGTTATGCATGGACGAATTTCATTCAAATTTGGTACTTACATTAAACATAATAGGACCTTGATGCACGTCATTTTTTTTTCCCGGATCAAGTTCGAAATGGCCGACTGGCGGCCATTTTCTTAAAGAATTCAGTTTTAGATTCGTATCCAAGACATGTCTGGATTGATCAAGTTCAAACTTCACACACACATGGTGCATCATGTCACAAATAGATATGTGCATTTGTTTCATGATCCGCTTAACAATAGCTGAATGATGGCCATTTTAAGACCGAAAATGCATTAAAATCACGTATTTTCACAATTCCGGAACCAGATCTCAGTCATGCATGGATGGATTTTGTTCAGATTTAGTACAATGTGTTGTACATATGCAGGTGCATTTCGGTCATGATCTGCTTTGAATGTATATGTCACTCAAATATGAACGAAACGGGGACGTGTCATTGACAATGACTTGTTTTTCTAATATTTTAGTATCAACCTAAGTATTTTTATCTATGTAATTTTGCTTATATCATCACATGGTTTAGAGACTTTTATAAAGATGATTTATTGAGGGAATATTTATCATTGTTTCTAGATTTTTTCTCCTAATTTGGTTTACTATGTTTGCTATATTAGAAGCACATCTTCAATAGGAGTGCAAACCAAAAATCACATTTGTTGTACAGTGAATCATTGAAATATTACTTAATTTGACAACAGAAACACCTCTGTAATTTAAGTGCATGTGTCACTAATAGAACAAATACACTACATGTACTTCAAATACAGTTACAATAATTATCCATAAGTTAAATAGATGGACTTTGATATTAACACATCACAAGCTGAGAGTCTTCTCAGAAAACTGAAATCATCCCTGTTATTTATGGTGCCAGCAGTGATGTGTTAATTGTGTCTAGATTTTATTCTCCTGTCATTGTCCCTTTTAAGATTTGTTTTCACTATATCATGTCTGTACTTTTCTTACCAGATAAACCAATGTGAATCAGAAAGCCAAGCTAGTTGGTTTGTTCATGGAGTGTGTTGGTGGTAGCACTCAGTCTATATCAGTATCATGGTCCAACAGAAGATTACGAGTGTTATCGTTTTTCCTGTCAGTTGAAGGTCAACATTTCAAAGACTCTACTGGTAATATCAACTTGGATGTCAGTGATGTGAGTATTCCCATATTAAATCTTTAAAGTTGTACTCTGAGATATTATTAGTTTCATCTGTGTTTTAGAACTACTGTGTGAAATATTGAATGGTCTGATGTGTGGCTTAAGTTAGTTCATGGGAATTAGTATAAATATTCAGATTTCCAGGATTGTTAGTCGTTGACTGGAAACAGTCTGGGGACGTATGGATTGGATTCTTTCCATCCGTCGCAGTATCACAGAAGTTCATGGACCAATTTTTTCCAAACTTGGTACATGGTTGATACATGATGGTATACGTATGCCCCAGATTTGTTTTTTGTTCAGATACAAAATGGCCAACTGGTGACCATATATCTTTGTTGTGCTGGCTGATTCTGTTCAAATTTAGAATATAGGTTGGCATAGTGAGGCACATCCATTATTATTCAGATTTGTTTTTGAGATTAGCCGACTGATGGCCATTTTGTTTGTCAAAAGTACTTATTTTTGTTAATTTTTGCTTATAACTTGAGATTACAAATTGTTGACAATTTGAGTTATGACACATGAGTGTATCTACCGCTAGAACATCTGTCTGTTGCTCAGGGCGTAGTCTTTCGATACAATTCTGTCCAATGCATGGTATGGCATGATATGTGTCTCTTTCATCAACTTAATTCATGATTGCACATATGGTCAAAATGTCTGTGTCTAGAATGCTGATTACTGTGTGAGCGTCTTCAAAGTCCAGTCGTATAATGAGTAGGTGTCATGTATGTACCACCTTGCTTGCTTGTCTGTCAGTGAAGATAGAACACTGGTAAGATTCCTAAATGATTACCATACCAAATTCCAGGCACTGATTTGACGCTGAAGTATGCACATAATGACCTTTAACCTATTTATTTTTTGCATTTAGCAGCACCACTGATAACATACAACTTATCAGTTCAGACAGAATTGAACAGAGTGTCATTCCTCAGTGCTTCACCATGTATCCTCCAATCACAAATGAAAACTTCCTTTTATTAGCCAATGACAGGTGAGTCTGTCCAAGTATTTATGAAACAAGTGCTTTAATTGGTCAGTCATCAATGATAGAACTGTGCCATATACTTTTTCATTTTATTTTATTTTATAACTAGATAATTTTTTGAATTGCCTATGGTTTAAATTACTGTGGTCCATAGTAATTTGAAACTATGGGTCACAGTACCAATAAATAGTACATACTGTAAAATACTTTATTTTCGCTTGGAATTAATTTTCGCTGAAGGAGTGATCCAGCGAATATATTTTTTTCTTATATTTTACATTCAACTCACCAAAAATCAGTGAAAATAAATTCCATACAAAATACCCAAAAAGACTTTCAGCGAAAATTAATTCCAGTGAAAATAAATTATTTCACAGTACTCATACCATCACATATTTCATATTATAGTCCCAAGACCAGAATAAAGATATAGAACTGATCTGAGAGTGTAACTTTAATCATATGAATATATGTGAATCACAGGAAACACTGAACTGTTAAGATTCAACCAGATTCGCTGTAATAATTTATGCAAATTACAAATCTTTAAACTGTAAATTTGAACATTTATTGTTGACACTTAAATTTGTACATGTATTAATTTCATTACATTTGTTACACATATAAATCTAAGAGTATTGTCTCAGAGAACAATAGTTTCCAGTATTATAATATTACATTCATTAAAAACACATACACTGGAGTGCTTGACTGGATTTTCTATTTGTCTCTGCTACTCTCTCTAACACTAATGTGTTATATGTTAGTGTATTGCCCAATTGAGGAACACATCCCATGTACAAAATGTAAAAATTTCTTAGTTGATTATACTTTGTTGTGTTCTAGATACAAATATAATCTCTGTGTTGTCAGCAATCAATTTAATATGAGAGACAAATAACATATTGAGTTTATCTTTTATTTTCATCACTGCAGTTCAAATACAAGCTTTATAACTCTATGATTAAGATGTGCTGGAGGTCACTACTTGCACCAACCTATGGATCACCACTGCAGGGGTAAGTTGGTGAATATTTTGAAGAGGTGAGAAGTACCATTGCTGTATATTTGGCAAATGGATATGCAAGCCTAAAGTTTTGATTTTACATCCCAATCTGAAATTGTCAGCTTGTTGGTAGCTGTTGACTGTTCTGTACATATATGTAAACTCGCCCAATTTTTATAACAGTGACTTTTTACTGGTTCTCAGAGCAGTCACTAACATTTTAAAACATTAAACATTACAAAAACATAATTGATTTTTTTCTCTGTTAGAGGACAACAATAAATAAATAAAGGGTTGTGCATGAGAAGGATATTATTTTCTGTCAGATTTAAAACTCTCATATGAAGCGTAATTTGAAGTTTTCTGAAAGAATAGAAATATTCAGGCTTCATTTTATAATATTATATATTTTTTTATTCTGTATAATTACAACTTTTATTTTTATTATTCTATTCAGTCAAGGAGTTGACACAATGGATTCAAGAGAAATGTCAACTGAGATTCCTCTCTCAGAAGTGCCCTTTATCATGAGAGTTGTTGGATTTTATCCCTCAAAGCAGAAGAGAGAACACATGCTGAATGAAATGAAATTCAACCAATATGTAGAAACTGGGAAATATGTGACGAACTATGATCTTGGCAAATTTAAAAATGTAAGTTGGAAAATCTGACTGGCTCTTGACGTTATTCAATATTATACAAATTTAAGGCTATTATGAGGACACTACAATGTATGCATGATGACAGTACTAGAGGGACTACCAATTAACACGTAATGACAGTTGATGGAACAGCCTACTTATCTGCCATCTTGGAAATATCATATATTATGTAAAATATGTATTTCAAATACTGTAGAATGCAGATACCACATGCAATACTGTAGAATGCAGATATCACATGCAATACTGTAGAATGCAGATATCACATGCAATACTGTAGAATGCAGATATCACATGCAATACTGTGGAATGCAGATATCACATGCTATACTGTAGAATGCAGATAATACATGCAATACTGTAGAATGCAGATATCACATGCAATACTGTAGAATACAGATATCACATGCAATACTGTAGAATGCAGATATCACATGTGATACTGTAGAATGCAGATACCACATGCAATACTGTAGAATACAGATATCACATGCAATACTGTAGAATAGATATTACATGCAGTACTGTAGAATGCAGATATCACATGCAATACTGTAGAATAGATATTACATGCAGTACTGTAGAATGCAGATATCACATGCAATACTGTAGAATACAGATATCACATGCAATACTGTAGAATACAGATATCACATGCAATACTGTAGAATACAGATATCACATGCAATACTGTAGAATACAGATATCACATACAATACTGTAGAATGCAGATATCACATGCAATACTGTAGAATACAGATATCACATGCAATACTGTAGAATACAGATACCACATGCAGTACTGTAGAATACAGATATCACATGCAATACTGTAGAATACAGATATCACATGCAATACTGTAGAATACAGATACCACATGCAGTACTGTAGAATACAGATATCACATGCAATACTGTAGAATACAGATATCACATGCAATACTGTAGAATACAGATATCACATGTGATACTGTAGAATACAGATATCACATGCAATACTGTAGAATACAGATATCACATGTGATACTGTAGAATACAGATATCACATACAATACTGTAGAATGCAGATATCACATGCAATACTGTAGAATACAGATATCACATGCAATACTGTAGAATACAAATATCACATGCAATACTGTAGAATACAGATATCACATGCAATACTGTAAAATACAGATACCACATGCAGTACTGTAGAATACAGATATCACATGCAATACTGTAGAATACAGATATCACATGCAATACTGTAGAATACAGATATCACATGCAATACTGTAGAATACAGATATCACATGCAATACTGTAGAATACAGATATCACATGCAATACTGTAGAATAGATATCACATGCAATACTGTAGAATACAGATATCACATGAAATACTGTAGAATACAGATATCACATGCAGTACTGTAGAATACAGATATCACATGCAATACTGTAAAATACAGATACCACATGCAGTACTGTAGAATACAGATATCACATGCAATACTGTAGAATACAGATATCACATGAAATACTGTAGAATACAGATATCACATGCAATACTGTAGAATACAGATATCACATGCAATACTGTAGAATACAGATATCACATGTGATACTGTAGAATGCAGATGGCACATGCAATACTGTAGAATGCACAGTGTTCTCCCCAGACTTCATATCAAGCATCACGGCCAATTTGCATAACAATGCATCTAATTTGCATAATTTTTATTTGCATAATAATCAGTTTTCCCAACAAATATTGTCAATCTACAATTAATTAAAGACAAGATATTTTTATATCTGATAAATTTTATATCATTTTACTGCATTGTATTTTTTGTTTTTGTATCAAGTCAAATAAAGTTTGAAATGGAACATCATAAAAAGGAAAAAAAAATTGAAAAACTTGTGTTATAGCCAGTTAGTGAATATACTGTTATCCATGGATGTAACTGGTTCATCATTGTGTATAAGTTTTAGTGCCCATGTCACTGTCGGTTCATATAAACGTCGGGGAAAACATTTTTTGGTTAAATATATAAAGTCGGCAAGATATCGAAATATGTTGAAATTAATAAATCAATAATTAAAAAAAAATTCTACAATGGCAGTTCGGCGATTTTTCATTGCAATATACCTTGTGAGTACAACGATACGATCACCGTAACATTGTCAGCTAACGGCATTGCGTTGGACGGGTGTTCACCGCTGCTATTGCGATCATCGGTATCTGACTTTTTGGTGTGAAATACACAAATTGTTTATTAAAACGATTCATGGCAGAGCTCCAGAAGGAGTACCTACACTTTATGCAAATTTTTTAAAATTATGCTAATTTATTCATGACGTAGCAGTTTCTGTGCTCATGAATATTCATTAATTTGTGCCTCAATACATTTTAAAAGGGGCGATTTATTATTTTTGGGGGAAGAGTTAGAAAGGGGGATTAGCAATCCTTAGGGGGTCAATACAAAAGAAAGAACCCATTTGGAGAGCAGACATGCTCCTCGTGTCTGTTGTTGCACGTGACCTACAGCTGTCAACAGTGTTCGTTCTTCGACTGTGTTCGTTCTTCGACGACTTAGACTGGCTTCCATGTGGGGTAGTATTCTTGTGTTCTGTTTTCCTGACTTGAGTTTTTGAATCCGCTGTTTATGTTTTTAACGTCTCTCATGTCTTTTGTAGGAGTGTCCAATCCGTGATTCGAACTTGCGATCTTTGCGTTCCCAGCGCACTGTCTTGTCCACTGTACCACGAGTGTCTTCACACAGGAGTTAGGATTTAAGTCCTATTCATAGGAGCACTGTCTTCACTAGCATTCAAAAATCTAACTAAACATACTGGATTCGAACCAGCGATCGCTCACATTGCTGACATAGTACAAATCAACTGAGCTATGTGGGTAGTCATGCAAATTAAATAATTTGTTGTCATATTTAGCTTTATTGCCAAATGGTGTTTGCGAGAAAAAGATGGGCAGGCAAGGGAATTGAACCCAGGTCCTCCTGATCACTATGTAAAGAACTGACCAAGAAAACCACAATGGATTAACTGGATGTGTTTGCATTTGATAAGACTATATAGTGTGTATATATATATAGAAATACAACATATTTCTATTATTGAGTTACAATTGTCCAAAAAATTGCCAATTTTGTGTTTTTACTTGTGTAAACTATATGCATGCCATAACCCGTTAGTATACATCTTGCCAATTGGGTGTTTGCCATTTGCGTTGCCCATACCTGACCCGACCCTAACCCTAATGTCAAGACACGTTCCTGTTAATAATTCCGTTGCCCATACCTGACCCGACCCTAACCCTAATGCCAAGACACGTTCCTGTTTATAATTGCTCAATAATGATACTCTGTTGTGCACTGTCTGCGGGTACTGTAAAATGACTAATTTTCATTGGGTTTAATTTTCACTGATTTACCATTTCAGGCATATTAAGTGGGTTTTAAATTCACGGTTTCGTCATTTAGATAATGTGTTCTATGCTAAATTGTACATATTCACTGTGTTTTAATTTAGCGCATTTTCCAGTCAGCGAAATAAGCTAAATTAAAACCCAGTGAATAATTACCCCATTTACAGTAAGTTGCATTGATATCAACTGATTAAACAAGTCGCATTTAAGTAATTTCCACTATTAACAAGTGGTTAAATTGTGACAATAAATGTGTGGACAAATATTTGAGATTAATTTTGGTGTAGACAACTCTCGTTTAATTATTTTACACCATTACAAGTTGTTAAATTGAGAGAATAAATGTCTCAACAAATATTAAATACTTAGTTTGATGTAAACAACTCACGTTTGATTAATTCCCACAATTACAGGTTGTTAAATTGAAAGAATAAATGTGTGGACAAATATTTTAGACTTATTTTGGTGTAGACAGCTCTCGTTTAATTATTTTACACAATTCCAAGTTGTTAAATTGAGAGAATAAATGTATGGACAAATATTTTAGACTTATTTTGGTGTAGACAGCTCTCGTTTAATTATTTTACACCATTACAAGTTGTTAAATTGAGAGAATAAGTGTGCGGACAAATATTTTAGACTTATTTTGGTGTAGACAGCTCTCGTTTGATTAATTCCCACAATTACAAGTTGTTAAATTGAGAGAATAAATGTACGGACAAATATTTTAGACTTATTTTGGTGTAGACAGCTATCGTTTAATTATTTTACACCATTACAAGTTGTTAAATTGAGAGAATAAATGTGCGGACAAATATTTTAGACTTATTTTGGTGTAGACAACTCTCGTTTAATTATTTTACACCATTACAAGTTGTTAACGTGAGAGAATAAATGTATGGACAAATATTTTAGACTTATTTTGGTGTAGACAGCTCTCGTTTAATTATTTTACACCATTACAAGTTGTTAAATTGAGAGAATAAATGTGCGGACAAATATTTTAGACTTATTTTGGTGTAGACAGCTCTCGTTTAATTATTTTACACCATTACAAGTTGTTAAATTGAGAGAATAAATGTGCGGACAAATATTTTAGACTTATTTTGGTGTAGACAACTCTCGTTTGATTATTTTACACCATTACAAGTTGTTAAATTGAGAGAATAAATGTGCGGACAAATATTTTAGACTTATTTTGGTGTAGACAGCTCTCGTTTAATTATTTTACACCATTACAAGTTCTTAAATTGACAGAATGAATGTATGGACAAATATTGACCATTATTTGTGAGTAAATACCTGTTGTTTAATTAATTTCCACCTCTACAAGGTTGAGAGAATAAATGTGTCGACAAATATTTGATACTTATTGAGGTGTAAGAACTCGTGTTTGACCAACTTCCACCATTGCAAGTTGTTAAAATAATGAAATAAATATACTGGTATCATTGGATATTTGATTTAATTGTGAAACTTTCTAACAAAATGTTAACTGCTGGCTTCGAACCCTCAATCAACAATTCCGCAGACACGGTATAAATTCCACAACACCACAGAAGATATTCGTCTGTTGCCTGAATTGTTTTCGTAATATAGGGACGCCATCGACACTTTAACAAAACTTACTTGACTTGGGTCTTGTTTATCTCTTGTCACAATCTGGAAACTGTTGAACAAATTGCGCGTCGTCCAGTTTAAGACGTTAGTTATTTTATTATTTATTCATTCAGTTTTGTATGGTGGAGTTTTGTGAGGTTTATTATTTTTTTGCGACGTTCTTTGTTTACTTATTTACGGTTTGAGAGATTTCAGTTTATTTGATTTACGTTTTTACGGTAGCTCTGAGCGGGACTCGAACCCACTGTCTTTTCAAGCTAATTTTGTTTTATTTTGATGGCACGCTTGTGTACCACGCCACGACGTTGGTCGTTAAGTGGTGTTCATTTTTCTAACTACTCCAGTGTTCCGATGAGTTGAACGGAAAAGCCAAAACGATTGCTGGTTTCTGATTGCTTCGGTTCTGGTGAGTGTGTATCTAGTGTGATTCGAACCCATGTCGTTTGTATTGGGCGTTTTTTTATTTTCCATGTTAGCTACGCCGTAATATGCAACCACTTCCTCGTTTTATTGTGATTTTGAGTGTTTAATGATGTCTTCCTCACCCGTCACGCCATGACTCAGTTTCAACCACACGGCCATTTTGCAACACAGTTCGTGACCCTCGGCGTCACCCGACTGACTATATGAGCGTTCTGTTCAACTGTTAAGCTAGGATTTATTACCGTTATTATCATTATATTGTCACGTGATTTGTTTTACCTTATGTGTAATGTCTTAAGTATCTTTATTGTAATTTGTATATACCAATTCGTATATACCGAGGAAACGACCCCGATTGAAGGTCATGTATTTTATGACGTCACCAATTCGTGTGTAGGTACTGCTTCTAGATCTGTGCCCGATTCATTGATGATTATCATAAGCATTACATCTAAATTGCCAACGAGATGTTGTTTTTAAACATCGCGGAAAATCATGCATTCTGCGCCGCCATCTTTGTTACCTCGATCAGAACCCCTGATACCCCAGCATGCATCGGTCACAATGTTGCAACGTGCATTATGTCGCCTTAGGGCGGCGTTTTTCTGTACTAAGGTACCCTATGAATGGGGTATTTCCAGAGGTCAGAGTTTGTTTTGTCTCATCCCGTCTCGTCTGCTGTTGAAATATTCATACTTTTCTTTCCAATGCGACTTAATTTCACTTGTTCTTTTTTTAATTTTGGAGTAAATAATGTCACCAGCGATTGAGTGATAACAAATCAGAGTGCAGCAAATCCTGGTTGATCTTCCCGACGTACGCCGTGACTTGTTTTGTCACATTGTTGCCGTTGCGTGCAATGGGCAAATTATTGCTATTCTAGTTATTTTTTTTTTGATTTGGAGGCTCTGCACCTTTGAAAGACTTCGCAACATATTGCAGACTTCCGTTTTTATCACTGTCTTTGTATGGCTAACAAAACCGGGATTACCTAAATCGATCAATACATGTTATTGTTTTAAATACGTGCAAGACGAGACTGACACTTGTAAACAAAAACATAAGCATCACGGCTGAGTGACCAAGCGTCACGGACAAAGGGCAAGCATCACGACCGAGTGTTCAAGCGTCACGGTACCGTGTCGCTTCAGAGGCCTGGGGAGAACACTGAATGCAGATGGCACATGCAGTACTGTAGAATGCAGATAGCACATGCAATACTGTAGAATGCAGATGGCACATGCAATACTGTAGAATGCAGATATCACATGCAATACTGTAGAATGCAGACATCACATGCTATACTGTAGAATGCAGATAATACATGCAATACTGTAGAATGCAGATAATACATGCTATACTGTAGAATGCAGATATCACATGCAATATTGTAGAATACAGATATCACATGCAATACTGTAGAATACAGATATCACATGCAATACTGTAGAAGACAGATACCACATGCAGTACTGTAGAATACAGATATCACATGCAATACTGTAGAATACAGATATCACATGCAATACTGTAGAATACAGATATCACATGCAATACTGTAGAATACAGATATCACATGTGATACTGTAGAATACAGATATCACATACAATACTGTAGAATGCAGATATCACATGCAATACTGTAGAATGCAGATATCACATGCAATACTGTAGAATGCAGATATCACATGCAATACTGTAGAATGCAGATATCACACATGCAGTACTGTAGAATGCAGATATCACATGCAATACTGTAGAATGCAGATATCACATGCAATACTGTAGAATACAGATATCACATGCAATACTATAGAATACAGATATCACATGCAGTACTGTAGAATACAGATAGCACATACAATACTGTAGAATACAGATAGCACATACAATACTGTAGAATACAGATAGCACATACAATACTGTAGAATACAGATATCACATGTGATACTGTAGAATAGATATCACATACAATACTGTAGAATGCAGATATCACATGCAATACTGTAGAATGCAGATATCACATGCAATACTGTAGAATACAGATATCACATGCAATACTGTAGAATACAGATATCACATGCAATACTGTAGAATACAGATAGCACATACAATACTGTAGAATACAGATAGCACATACAATACTGTAGAATGCAGATATCACATGTGATACTGTAGAATAGATATCACATACAATACTGTAGAATGCAGATATCACATGCAATACAGTAGAATGCAGATATCACATGTGATACTGTAGAATACAGATATCACATGCAGTACTGTAGAATACAGATATCACATGCAATACTGTAGAATGCAGATATCACATGCAATACTGTAGAATACAGATATCACATGTGATACTGTAGAATGCAGATATCACATACAATACTGTAGAATGAAGATATCACATACAATACTGTAGAATGAAGATACCACATGCAATACTGTAGAATGCAGATATCACATGCAATACTGTAGAATGCAGATATCACATGCAATACTGTAGAATACAGATATCACATGTGATACTGTACAATACAGATATCACATGTGATACTGTAGAATACAGATATCACATACAATACTGTAGAATACAGATATCACATGCAATACTGTAGAATGCAGATATCACATACAATACTGTAGAATGCAGATATCACATACAATACTGTAGAATGCAGATACCACATGCAATACTGTAGAATGCAGATACCACATGCAATACTGTAGAATGCAGATACCACATGCAATACTGTAGAATGCAGATACCACATGCAATACTGTAGAATGCAGATACCACGTGCAGTACTGTAGAATGCAGATATCACATGCAATACTGTAGAATGCAGATATCACATGCAATACTGTAGAATACAGATATCACATGCAGTACTGTAGAATGCAGATACCACATGCAATACTGTAGAATGCAGATACCACATGCAATACTGTAGAATGCAGATACCACATGCAATACTGTAGAATGCAGATACCACGTGCAGTACTGTAGAATGCAGATATCACATGCAATACTGTAGAATGCAGATACCACATGCAATACTGTAGAATACAGATATCACATGCAATACTGTAGAATACAGATATCACATGCAGTACTGTAGAATGCAGATATCACATACAATACTGTAGAATGCAGATATCACATGTGATACTGTAGAATGCAGATATCATATGCAATACTGTAGAATGCAGATATCACATGCTGTACTGTAGAATACAGATATCACATGCAATACTGTAGAATACAGATATCACATGCAGTACTGTAGAATACAGATATCACATGCAATACTGTAGAATACAGATATCACATGCAATACTGTAGAATACAGATATCACATGCAATACTGTAGAATACAGATATCACATGCAGTACTGTAGAATGCAGATACCACATGCAATACTGTAGAATGCAGATACCACATGCAATACTGTAGAATGCAGATACCACATGCAATACTGTAGAATGCAGATACCACGTGCAGTACTGTAGAATGCAGATATCACATGCAATACTGTAGAATGCAGATACCACATGCAATACTGTAGAATACAGATATCACATGCAATACTGTAGAATACAGATATCACATGCAGTACTGTAGAATGCAGATATCACATGCAATACTGTAGAATGCAGATATCACATGTGATACTGTAGAATGCAGATATCATATGCAATACTGTAGAATGCAGATATCACATGCTGTACTGTAGAATACAGATATCACATGCAATACTGTAGAATACAGATATCACATGCAGTACTGTAGAATACAGATATCACATGCAATACTGTAGAATACAGATATCACATGCAATACTGTAGAATACAGATATCACATGCAATACTGTAGAATACAGATATCACATGCAATACTGTCGAATACAGATATCACTTGCAATTATATTGACATATTCACAATAACCATGTTAGGGTAGTTTTTTTTTAGGTACAAGGGGAGTAGGTGGTTGGTAATCACTTCACAGCTGATAAGAAGACTATGATGGTAAAACGTGTCCTCCAATAATTGTTATTATTAGCAATGTGTACGTTTCAATCCACATTCTGATATATAACTTGTATTGGTGCATGTATTAATTCATCACAGAAAAGAATGGTTTCAACATTGGTTTTACCTGCTTCCTCATAGTTTCTCTGTCTAAATAGACTTCAAGTCCTATGTCAACTATATGTCCTGACCCATTTACTTACATGTCAGTGTCTGACTGGCATATACATAACACATTTAATCACTGGTACAATGGGATATGTCATCCTTTGTCATATATAACGCCCTCTAGTGGCAATAAATATATCAGGTTCAGTCAATGGAGCTGGTCATCAAAAAACCTGTTTCAAAAAAATTTGTCTGATATGATTTCCTGAGGGCAGGGTAAAAATTATATTTATCGTGGGCAAGGGGAAAATTTAGAATTCCTGAAAGCAAGGGGAAATTTAGATTTTTTGAGGACAGGAGAAACTGTGGAGAATTTGTTCAGGGTGAGTCTGGAGATTATTTTAGGGGGAGGGCATTGTAAAACTTTAGAGGGTAAGGTATCTTAATCCTAGATTTTTTTAGAACATTTTCTAAAGAATTTCAGGGGGGAGTTAAAGGATTCATTAGCTGGAGTGAAGGTTATGCTTTCAGTTCCCCATCTTTAGTCAAAATTAGTCAGTCCAATATTTTGTAATGACTTTTTAAATCTTATCACTCCATTGATTATACCTGATATATGGCGCCCTCTAGTGCAGTTCTCCACAAAGCATTGTAATTGTTACAGATGTCATTCACTATGTGTAATGAAGAATTAAAATTTGTATAAAATCAAGAGTTGTAATCCGGTAAAATTAAACACCATGATAAAATTCTAGTTTCAGGATTTGATGTTAATATTGTCCAAAATGTATATTGCATATATATTTACTATCAAATACCATCACATTACTATTCAGTTGTCCAATGGTAATTTTACTGACGCAGACTATAGGACTACCCTTAGTGTCTAACACAGAGTTTATAATAGTGGGGGAGTTGAAAGAATAAGACAAATATACTTTAAAAATTTGAAATTCTTTATTAAAAGAAAGTCACATGATATATGCAAATAAGACTTTAACTAACCAATGGAAGCCAAAATAACAGGCAACAATGAGATATGCTGAAAAATCATTAACAATTTAATGTTTAGTAATTTCCCACAATTCATACAAATGCATACTACAAAATGATGTGCAAATATGGCACCAATCTACTGTTACAGCCGAAGCCAAATTAAAACAGTGTAGTTCTGTTAAACATTCATTCATAAATACATTTTTATTTCTCCCAAATGTAGGTATCACGGAACAAACTTTTCAACAATATATTTACACCGTAACCAAGGCATGACGCCATTTTGAATTAATCACATACTGTAAATGCATTAATTATTCACTGTATTTTAATTTCGCTATTTTCACAGATAAATAAATTTCATGTGAACATGTAAGATAACAATGGCAATGACAGAAATGGCCGCCGAGATCTGATTGAGAGTGAGTCACATGACTTGTATTTTTCGCTCAAACAGTATTCCATTCTCTCCCAGCATCATGTCAACTGTTCTTTTGATCTTTGTAACCAGGGTATTTGACACAGGAGACATGACAACAGGATAAAATAGGGCACTATATGAGCGAGAGTGAGAGAGTCACATGACTTGTATTTTTCCCTCAAATAGTATTCCATTCTCTCCCAGCATCCTGTCTGCTGTTCTATTGATCTTTGTAACCATGGTATTTGACACAGGAGACATGACAACAGGATAAAATAGAGCACTATATGAGGGAAAGTCACATGACTCGTATTTTACCCTCAAATAGTATTCCATTCTCTCCCAGCATCATGTCTACTGTTCTATTGATCTTTGTAACCATGGTATTTGACACAGGAGACATGACAACAGGATAAAATAGAGCACTATATGAGGGAGAGTGAGAGAGTCACATGACTTGTATTTTTCCGTCAAATAGTATTCCGTTCTCTCCCAGCATCATGTCTACTGTTCTATTGATCTTTGTAACCATGGTATTTGACACAGGAGACATAACAGGATAAAATAGAGCACTATATGAGGGAGAGTGAGAGAGTCACATGACTTGTATTTTTTACTCAAATAGTATTCCATTCTCCCCCAGCATCATGTCTACTGTTCTATTGATCTTTGTAACCATGGTATTTGACACAGGAGACATGACAAAGGGATAAAATAGAGCACTATATGAGGGAGAGTGAGAGTCACATGACTTGTACTTTTCCCTCAAATAGTATTCCATTCTCTCCCAGCATCATGTCTACTGTTCTATTGATTTTTGTAACCATGGTATTTGACACAGGAGACATGACAACAGGATAAAATAGAGCACTATATGAGGAAGAGTGAGAGAGTAACATGACTTGTATTTTTCCCTCAAATAGTATTCCATTCTCCCCCAGCATCATGTCTACTGTTCTATTGATCTTTGTAACCATGGTATTTGACACAGGAGACATGACAAAAGGATAAAATAGAGCACTATATGAGGGAGAGTGAGAGAGTCACATGACTTGTATTTTTCCCTCAAATAGTATTCCATTCTCTCCCAGCATCATGTCTGCTGTTCTATTGATCTTTGTAACCATGGTATTTGACACAGGAGACATGACAACGGGATAAAATAGAGCACTATATAAGGGAGAGTGAGAGAGTCACATGACTTGTATTTTTTACTCAAATAGTATTCCATTCTCTCCCAGCATCATGTCTGCTGTTCTATTGATCTTTGTAACCATGGTATTTGACACAGGAGACATAACAGGATAAAATAGAGCACTATATGAGGGAGAGTGAGAGAGTCACATGACTTGTATTTTTTACTCAAATAGTATTCCATTCTCCCCCAGCATCATGTCTACTGTTCTATTGATCTTTGTAACCATGGTATTTGACACAGGAGACATGACAAAGGGATAAAATAGAGCACTATATGAGGGAGAGTGAGAGTCACATGACTTGTATTTTTCCCTCAAATAGTATTCCATTCTCTCCCAGCATCATGTCTACTGTTCTATTGATTTTTGTAACCATGGTATTTGACACAGGAGACATGACAACAGGATAAAATAGAGCACTGTATGAGGAAGAGTGAGAGAGTAACATGACTTGTATTTTTCCCTCAAATAGTATTCCATTCTCCCCCAGCATCATGTCTACTGTTCTATTGATCTTTGTAACCATGGTATTTGACACAGGAGACATGACAAAAGGATAAAATAGAGCACTATATGAGGGAGAGTGAGAGAGTCACATGACTTGTATTTTTCCCTCAAATAGTATTCCATTCTCTCCCAGCATCATGTCTGCTGTTCTATTGATCTTTGTAACCATGGTATTTGACACAGGAGACATGACAACGGGATAAAATAGAGCACTATATGAGGGAGAGTGAGAGAGTCACATGACTTGTATTTTTTACTCAAATAGTATTCCATTCTCTCCCAGCATCATGTCTGCTGTTCTATTGATCTTTGTAACCATGGTATTTGACACAGGAGACATAACAGGATAAAATAGAGCACTATATGAGGGAGAGTGAGAGAGTCACATGACTTGTATTTTTTACTCAAATAGTATTCCATTCTCCCCCAGCATCATGTCTACTGTTCTATTGATCTTTGTAACCATGGTATGTGACACAGGAGACATGACAAAGGGATAAAATAGAGCACTATATGAGGGAGAGTGAGAGAGTCACATGACTTGTATTTTTCCCTCAAATAGTATTCCATTCTCTCCCAGCATCATGTCTACTGTTCTATTGATCTTTGTAACCATGGTATTTGACACAGGAGACATGACAATAGGATAAAATAGAGCACTATATGAGGGAGAGTGAGAGAGTCACATGACTTGTATTTTTCCCGCAAATAGTATTCTATTCACTCCCAGCATCATGTCTCCTGTTCTATTGATCTTTGTAACCATGGTATTTGACACAGGAGACATGACAACAGGATAAAATAGAGCACTATATGAGGGAGAGTGAGAGAGTCACATGACTTGTATTTTTTCCTCAAATAGTATTCCATTCTCCTCCAGCATCATGTCTACTGTTCTATTGATCTTTGTAACCATGGTATTTGACACAGGAGACATGACAACAGGATAAAATAGAGCACTATATGAGGGAGAGTGAGAGAGTCACATGACTTGTTTTTTTTCCTCAAATAGTATTCCATTCTCCCCCAGCATCATGTCTACTGTTCTATTGATCTTTGTAACCATGGTATTTGACACAGGAGACATGACAAAGGGATAAAATAGAGCACTATATGAGGGAGAGTGAGAGAGTCACATGACTTGTATCTTTCCCTCAAATAGTATTCCATTCTCTTCCAGCATCATGTCTACTGTTCTATTGATCTTTGTTACCATGGTATTTGACACAGGAGACATGACAACAGGATAAAATAGAGCACTATATGAGGGAGAGTGAGAGAGTCACATGACTTGCATTTTACCCTCAAATACTATTCCATTCTCTCCCAGCATCATGTCTACTGTTCTATTGATCTTTGTAACCATGGTATTTGACACAGGAGACATGACAACAGGATAAAATAGAGCACTATATGCGGGAGAGTGAGAGAGTCACATGACTTGTATTTTCCCCTCAAATAGTATTCCATTCTCTTCCAGCATCATGTCTACTGTTCTATTGATCTTTGTAACCATGGTATTTGACACTGGAGACATGACAACAGGATAAAATAGAGCACTATATGAGGGAGAGTGAGAGAGTCACATGACTTGTATTTTACCTACAAATATTACTCCATTCTCTCCCAGCATCATGTCTACTGTTCTATTGATCTTTGTAACCATGGTATTTGACAAAGGAGACATGACAACGGGATAAAGTAGAGCACTATATGAGGGAGAGTGAGAGAGTCACAAGACTTGTATTTTTCCCGCAAATAGTATTCCATTCTCTCCCAGCATCATGTCTACTGTTCTATTGATCTTTGTAACCATGGTATTTGACAAAGGAGACATGACAACGGGATAAAGTAGAGCACTATATGAGAGAGAGTGAGAGAGTCACATGACTTGTATTTTTCCCGCAAATAGTATTCTATTCACTCCCAGCATCATGTCTCCTGTTCTATTGATCTTTGTAACCATGGTATTTGACACAGGCGACATGACAACAGGATAAAATAGAGCACTATATGAGGAAGAGTGAGAGAGTCGCATGACTTGCATTTTCCCCTCAAATAGTATTCCATTCTCTTCCAGCATCATGTCTACTGTTCTATTGATTTTTGTAACCATGGTATTTGACACTGGAGACAATAGAGCACTATATGAGGAAGAGTGAGAGAGTAACATGACTTGTATTTTTCCCTCAAATAGTATTCCATTCTCTCCCAGCATCATGTCTACTTTTCTATTGATCTTTGTAACCACTGTATTTTACACAGGAGACATGACAACGGGATAAAATAGAGCACTATATGAGGGAGAGTGAGAGAGTCATATGACTTGCATATTTCCCTTAAATATTATTCCATTCTCTCCCAGCATCATGTCTGCTGTTCTATTGATCTTTGTAACCATGGTATTTGACACAGGAGACATGACAACAGGATAAAATAGAGCACTATATGAGGGAGTGAGAGAGTCAAATGACTTGTATTTTCCCCTTAAATAGTATTCCATTCTCTCCCAGCATCATGTCTACTGCTCTATTGATCTTTGTAACCATGGTATTTGACACAGGAGACATGACAAAAGGATAAAATAGAGCACTATATGCGGGAGAGTGAGAGAGTCACATGACTTGTATTTTCCCCTCAAATAGTATTCCATTCTCTTCCAGCATCATGTCTACTGTTCTATTGATCTTTGTAACCATGGTATTTGACACAGGAGACATGACAACAGGATAAAATAGAGCACTGTATAAGGGAGAGTAGAAGAGTCACATGACTTGTATTTTTCCCTCAAATAGTATTCCATTCTCTCGCAGCATCATGTCTACTGTTCTATTGATCTTTGTAACCATGGTATTTGACACAGGAAACATGACAACAGGACAAAATAGAGCACTATATGTGGGAGAGTGAGAGAGTCACATGACTTGTATTTTACCCTCAAATAGTATTCCATTCTCTCCCAGCATCATGTCTACTGTTCTATTGATCTTTGTAACCATGGTATTTGACAAAGGAGACATGACAGGATAAAATAGAGCACTATATGAAGGAGATTGAGAGTCACATGACTTGTATTTTACCCTCAAATAGTATTCCATTCTCTCCCAGCATCATGTCTACTGTTCTATTGATCTTTGTAACCATGGTATTTGACACAGGAGACATGACAACAGGATAAAATAGAGCACTATATGAGGGAGAGTGAGAGAGTCACATGACTTGTATTTTACCCTCAAATAGTATTCCATTCTCTCCCAGCATCATGTCTGCTGTTCTATTGATCTTTGTAACCATGGTATTTGACACAGGAGACATGACAACAGGATAAAATAGAGCACTATATGAGGGAGATTGAGAGAGAGACATGACTTGTATTTTTCCCTCAAATAGTATTCCATTCTCTCCCAGCATCATGTCTACTGTTCTATTGATCTTTGTAACCATGGTATTTGACAAAGGAGACATGACAACGGGATAAAATAGAGCACTATATGAGGGAGAAAAACAAGTCTCACTCTCAATGAGTTATTTTCATTTTAGATCTATTGCTGATAATTTTATGATTTGACGTCACATGGAAATAAATCAGATGAAAGTGTCAGAATACCTCAGCAATTCATGTACATTTGTGTTTCACAAAAAAAGGTGACCTTCTGTACCTCATAATAGAAAATGTAAGAAAATACATCAACACAGCACAACAGATTATTTTATGTGAGAAAAAATACAGTAAAGTTTATAATTATCTAAGATCTATTATTGGTAATTTTATGATATGAAATCACATTAAATAAATTAGACGAAAGACTTGGAATACCCCTTACACTTACACGAAATATAAGCGACACTTAGTACCTCAGAACAAAAAAGGTAAGAAAATACATCAACATATCACAATGGATTATTTTCTTTTAAAAAAAATAATCAAACTTGCTCTTGTAAAATAAAAAATACAATTAATGTCGAAACTAATGATAACTAATGTGATGTGGTAGAAAGCATGATGGAAATATACAATACAAGTGCGAGTGATTCGTATCAAATAAATAAACAAAATGATAGCAGGGCAATGCGATAGGTATAGTTGTGACATGTTGGGCAAAAAACTGTACTACAAATAAAGCTCCCTCAATATAAATGATATGCTATATTGGAAGACTGGTAGTCATGGCAACTGCTGCAGAGTTACAAGAAGTTTTTCCTCATTATGTGCAATAATTAGCATAATACTCCAATTTTAAGCAGTGACGTCATCCAGGGTCATCTTTTCCCACCATGCCTGATTCCGGTAGCTATGAAAATATAAAAAAAAAAAAACTTCTAAACTACAATATATTATTTCTATTTTTTTCCCCAGATATACCTTAGATATAATCAAAGGCAAATAAAAATAAGGGCATGCAACTATGCTGACATGCGATGAATATTCCATGGATTCTGAGAAATCAATAGATGCACATTTCTAGAAATACCAAAACAACACAACAAGTGAATGAAATGATTCATCTCAGGTTCTCTTTTTAAGTTTTTAGGAATGTTTAGAATGTGTACTAAGTGTTTTGGGTTCAACAATCAACCCAGAATTGGTCACTAATAGTCCTATAGCGGAGTGCATAGAATTCAGAAATATATGAGAGTTCTCATCATGTGATTTCAACAGAAACTTTCTGAATGTACAATCATTGTAAACCCTTTCTATTATCCACCTTTGTTATGCATGACCCCTAAAGGTCACACATCCTGGTACTTATGGGAGGGGGAGATTTACTATATATGAGACTTTCTAAAAACATTTTCAAATAAGTTTAAATCAGCAAAAATGGAGGTCATTATATTAAAAGTGCCAGGATGTTTGACCTTTTGTGGTTATGGTTAAAGCCTACTTATTTTCACAATTTTATTCGCTAATTTTGCTGAAACAATTAATCAGTAAAAAAAATCCAGTGAAACATTTCCCCCTTATATTTCACAGAGAATAAGTGAAGGTATAATGCATGAGCTATCTGTGTATAAAGACCACCTGCCTATAGTGACCACTTTTAGGCAGTTCCAAGGTATAATGCATGAGTTACCTGTGTATAAAGACCACCTGCCTTTAGTGACCACTTTTAAACAGTTCCAAGGTATAATGCATGAGTTACCTGTGTATAAAGACCACCTGCCTATAGTGAACACTTTTAGGCAGTTCCAAGGTACATGTATAATGCATGAGTTACCTGTGTATAAAGACCACCTGCCTATAGTGACCACTTTTAGGCAGTTCCAAGGTATAATGCACGAGTTACCTGTGTATAAAGACCACCTGCCTTTAGTGACCACTTTTAAGCAGTTCCAAGGTATAATGCATGAGTTACCTGTGTATAAAGACCACCTGCCTATAGTGAACACTTTTAGGCAGTTCCAAGGTACATGTATAATGCATGAGTTACCTGTGTATAAAGACCACCTGCCTATAGTGACCACTTTTAGGCAGTTCCAAGGTATAATGCATGAGTTACCTGTGTATAAAGACCACCTGCCTTTAGTGACCACTTTTAAGCAGTTCCAAGGTATAATGCATAAGTTACTTGTGTATAAAGACCACCTGCGTATAGTGACCACTTTTAGGCAGTTCCAAGGTATAATTCATGAGGTACATGTGTATAAAAACCACCTGTCTATAGTGACCACTTTCTAGGAGTTCCAAGGTATAATGGATGAGTTACCTGTGTATAAAGGCTACCTGCCTATAGTGACCACTTTTAGGCAGTTCCAAGGTATAATGCATGAGTTACCTGTGCATAAAAACCACCTGCCTATAGTGACAACATTTAGGCAGTTCCAAGGTGCATGAGTTACCTGTGTATAAAGACCACCTGCGTATAGTGACCACATTTAGGCAGTTCCAAGGTATAATTCATGAGTTACCTGTGTATATAGACCACCTGCCCATAGTGACCACTTTCTAGCAGTTTCAAGGTATAATGCATGAGTTACCTGTGTATAAAGACCACCTGCCTATGATGACCACTTTTAGGCAGTTCCAAGGTGCATGAGTTACCTGTGTATAAAGACCACCTGCCTATAGTAACCACTTTCTAGCAGTTTCATGGTATAATGCTTGAGCTACCTGTGTATAAAGACCACCTGCTTATATTGACCACTTTTAGGCAGTTCCAAGGTATAATGCACGAGCGATCTGTGTATGAAGACCACCTGTCTATAGTGACCACTTTTAGCCAGTTCCAAGGTATAATGCATGAGCGATCTGTGTATGAAGACCACCTGTCTATAGTGACCACTTTTAGGCAGTTCCAAGGTATAATGCATGAAGTACCTGTGTATAAAGACCACCTGCCTATGGTGACCACTTTTAGGCAGTTCCAAGGTATAATGCATGAGTTACCTGTGTATAAAGATCGCCTGTGTATAAAGATCACCTGCCTATGGTGACCACTTTTACGCAGTTCCAAGGTATAATGCATGAGCGATCTGTGTATGAAGACCACCTGCCTATAGTGACCACTTTTAGGCAGTTCTAAGGTATAATGCATGAGGTACCTGTGTATAAAGACCACCTGCCTATAGTGACCACTTTTAGGCAGTTCCAAGGTATAATGCATGAGCGATCTGTGTATGAAGACCACCTGCCTATAGTGACCACTTTTAGGCAGTTCTAAGGTATAATGCATGAGGTACCTGTGTATAAAAACCACCTGCCTATAGTGACCACTTTTAGGCAGTTCCAAGATATAATGCATGATTTACCTGTGTATAAAGATCACCTACCTATGGTGACCACTTTTGGGCAGTTCCAAGGTATAATGCATGAGTTACCTGTGTATAAAGACCACCTGCCTATAGTGACCACTTTTTGTCATTTCCAAGGCATAATGCATGAGTTACCTGTGTATAAAGACCATCTACCTATAGTGACCACTTACAAGCAATTCCAAGGTATAATTCATGAGTTACCTGTGTATAAAGACCACCTGCCCATAGTGACCACTTTCTAGCAGTTTCAAGGTATAATGCTTGAGCTACCTGTGTATAAAGACCACCTGCCTATAGTGACCACTTTTAGGCAGTTCCAAGGTATAATGCATGAGCGATCTGTGTATGAAGACCAATTGCCTATAGTGACCACTTTTAGGCAGTTCCTAGGTATAATGCATGAGGTACCTGTGTATAAAGACCACCTGCCTATAGTGACCACTTTCAGGCAGTTCCAAGGTATAATGCATGAGTTACCTGTGTATAAAGACCACCTGCCTGTAGTGACCACTTTTAGGCAGTTCCAAGGTATAATGCATGAGTTACCTGTGTATAAAGACCATCTACCTATAGTGACCACTTACAAGCAAATCCAAGGTATAATGCATGAGTTACCTGTGTATAAAGACCACCTACCTATGATGACCACTTTTAGGCAGTTCCAAGGTGCATGAGTTACCTGTGTATAAAGACCACCTGCCTATAGTAACCACTTTCTAGCAGTTTCATGGTATAATGCTTGAGCTACCTGTGTATAAAGACTACCTGCTTATAGTGACCACTTTTAGGCAGTTCCAAGGTATAATGCATGAGCGATCTGTGTATGAAGACCACCTGTCTATAGTGACCACTTTTAGGCAGTTCCAAGGTATAATTCATGAGTTACCTGTGTATAAAGACCACCTGCCTATAGTGACCACTTTTTGTCATTTCCAAGGCATAATGCATGAGTTACCTGTGTATAAAGACATCTACCTATAGTGACCACTTACAAGCAATTCCAAGGTATAATTCATGAGTTACCTGTGTATAAAGACCACCTGCCCATAGTGACCACTTTCTAGCAGTTTCAAGGTATAATGCTTGAGCTACCTGTGTATAAAGACCACCTGCCTATAGTGACCACTTTTAGGCAGTTCCAAGGTATAATGCATGAGCGATCTGTGTATGAAGACCACTTGCCTATAGTGACCACTTTTAGGCAGTTCCTAGGTATAATGCATGAGGTACCTGTGTATAAAGACCGCCTGCCTATAGTGACCACTTTTAGGCAGTTCCAAGGTATAATGCATGAGTTACCTGTGTATAAAGACCATCTACCTATAGTGACCACTTACAAGCAATTCCAAGGTATAATGCATGAGTTACCTGTGTATAAAGACCACCTGCCTATGATGACCACTTTTAGGCAGTTCCAAGGTGCATGAGTTACCTGTGTATAAAGACCACCTGCCTATAGTAACCACTTTCTAGCAGTTTCATGGTATAATGCTTGAGCTACCTGTGTATAAAGACCACCTGCTTATATTGACCACTTTTAGGCAGTTCCAAGGTATAATGCATGAGCGATCTGTGTATGAAGACCACCTGTCTATAGTGACCACTTTTAGGCAGTTCCAAGGTATAATGCATGAGCGATCTGTGTATGAAGACCACCTGTCTATAGTGACCACTTTTAGGCAGTTCCAAGGTATAATGCATGAAGTACCTGTGTATAAAGACCACCTGCCTATAGTGACCACTTTTAGGCAGTTCCAAGGTATAATGCATGAGCGATCTGTGTATGAAGACCACTTGCCTATAGTGACCACTTTTAGGCAGTTCCTAGGTATAATGCATGAGGTACCTGTGTATAAAGACCGCCTGCCTATAGTGACCACTTTTAGGCAGTTCCAAGGTATAATGCATGAGTTACCTGTGTATAAAGACCATCTACCTATAGTGACCACTTACAAGCAATTCCAAGGTATAATGCATGAGTTACCTGTGTATAAAGACCACCTACCTATGATGACCACTTTTAGGCAGTTCCAAGGTGCATGAGTTACCTGTGTATAAAGACCACCTGCCTATAGTAACCACTTTCTAGCAGTTTCATGGTATAATGCTTGAGCTACCTGTGTATAAAGACCACCTGCTTATATTGACCACTTTTAGGCAGTTCCAAGGTATAATGCATGAGCGATCTGTGTATGAAGACCACCTGTCTATAGTGACCACTTTTAGGCAGTTCCAAGGTATAATGCATGAGCGATCTGTGTATGAAGACCACCTGTCTATAGTGACCACTTTTAGGCAGTTCCAAGGTATAATGCATGAAGTACCTGTGTATAAAGACCACCTGCCTATGGTGACCACTTTTAGGCAGTTCCAAGGTATAATGCATGAGTTACCTGTGTATAAAGATCGCCTGTGTATAAAGATCACCTGCCTATGGTGACCACTTTTACGCAGTTCCAAGGTATAATGCATGAGCGATCTGTGTATGAAGACCACCTGCCTATAGTGACCACTTTTAGGCAATTCTAAGGTATAATGCATGAGGTACCTGTGTATAAAGACCACCTGCCTATAGTGACCACTTTTAGGCAGTTCCAAGGTATAATGCATGAGTTACCTGTGTATAAAGACCATCTACCTATAGTGACCACTTACAAGCAATTCCAAGGTATAATGCATGAGTTACCTGTGTATAAAGACCACCTGCCTATGATGACCACTTTTAGGCAGTTCCAAGGTGCATGAGTTACCTGTGTATAAAGACCACCTGCCTATAGTAACCACTTTCTAGCAGTTTCATGGTATAATGCTTGAGCTACCTGTGTATAAAGACCACCTGCTTATATTGACCACTTTTAGGCAGTTCCAAGGCATAATGCATGAGCGATCTGTGTATGAAGACCACCTGTCTATAGTGACCACTTTTAGGCAGTTCCAAGGTATAATGCATGAGCGATCTGTGTATGAAGACCACCTGTCTATAGTGACCACTTTTAGGCAGTTCCAAGGTATAATGCATGAAGTACCTGTGTATAAAGACCACCTGCCTATGGTGACCACTTTTAGGCAGTTCCAAGGTATAATGCATGAGTTACCTGTGTATAAAGATCGCCTGTGTATAAAGATCACCTGCCTATGGTGACCACTTTTACGCAGTTCCAAGGTATAATGCATGAGCGATCTGTGTATGAAGACCACCTGCCTATAGTGACCACTTTTAGGCAGTTCTAAGGTATAATGCATGAGGTACCTGTGTATAAAGACCACCTGCCTATAGTGACCACTTTTAGGCAGTTCCAAGGTATAATGCATGAGCGATCTGTGTATGAAGACCACCTGCCTATAGTGACCACTTTTAGGCAGTTCTAAGGTATAATGCATGAGGTACCTGTGTATAAAAACCACCTGCCTATAGTGACCACTTTTAGGCAGTTCCAAGATATAATGCATGATTTACCTGTGTATAAAGATCACCTACCTATGGTGACCACTTTTGGGCAGTTCCAAGGTATAATGCATGAGTTACCTGTGTATAAAGACCACCTGCCTATAGTGACCACTTTTTGTCATTTCCAAGGCATAATGCATGAGTTACCTGTGTATAAAGACCATCTACCTATAGTGACCACTTACAAGCAATTCCAAGGTATAATTCATGAGTTACCTGTGTATAAAGACCACCTGCCCATAGTGACCACTTTCTAGCAGTTTCAAGGTATAATGCTTGAGCTACCTGTGTATAAAGACCACCTGCCTATAGTGACCACTTTTAGGCAGTTCCAAGGTATAATGCATGAGCGATCTGAGTATGAAGACCACTTGCCTATAGTGACCACTTTTAGGCAGTTCCTAGGTATAATGCATGAGGTACCTGTGTATAAAGACCACCTGCCTATAGTGACCACTTTTAGGCAGTTCCAAGGTATAATGCATGAGTTACCTGTGTATAAAGACCACCTGCCTGTAGTGACCACTTTTAGGCAGTTCCAAGGTATAATGCATGAGTTACCTGTGTATAAAGACCATCTACCTATGATGACCACTTTTAGGCAGTTCCAAGGTGCATGAGTTACCTGTGTATAAAGACCACCTGCGTATAGTGACCACATTTAGGCAGTTCCAAGGTATAATTCATGAGTTACCTGTGTATAAAGACCACCTGCCCATAGTGACCACTTTCTAGCAGTTTCAAGGTATAATGCTTGAGCTACCTGTGTATAAAGACCACCTGCCTATAGTGACCACTTTTAGGCAGTTCCAAGGTATAATGCATGAGCGATCTGTGTATGAAGACCACTTGCCTATAGTGACCACTTTTAGGCAGTTCCTATGTATAATGCATGAGGTACCTGTGTATAAAGACCACCTGCCTATAGTGACCACTTTTAGGCAGTTCCAAGGTATAATGCATGAGTTACCTGTGTATAAAGACCACCTGTCTATAGTGACCACTTTTAGGCAGTTCCAAGGTATAATGCATGAGTTACCTGTGTATAAAGACCACCTGCCTATGATGACCACTTTTAGGCAGTTCCAAGGTGCATGAGTTACCTGTGTATAAAGACCACCTGCCTATAGTAACCACTTTCTAGCAGTTTCATGGTATAATGCTTGAGCTACCTGTGTATAAAGACCACCTGCTTATAGTGACCACTTTTAGGCAGTTCCAAGGTATAATGCATGAGCGATCTGTGTATGAAGACCACCTGTCTATAGTGACCACTTTTAGGCAGTTCCAAGGTATAATGCATAAGTTACTTGTGTATAAAGACCACCTGCGTATAGTGACCACTTTTAGGCAGTTCCAAGGTATAATTCATGAGGTACATGTGTATAAAAACCACCTGTCTATGGTGACCACTTTCTAGGAGTTTCAAGGTATAATGCATGAGTTACCTGTGCATAAAAACCACCTGTCTATAGTGACAACATTTAGGCAGTTCCAAGGTGCATGAGTTACCTGTGTATAAAGACCACCTGCGTATAGTGACCACATTTAGGCAGTTCCAAGGTATAATTCATGAGTTACCTGTGTATAAAGACCACCTGCCCATAGTGACCACTTTCTAGCAGTTTCAAGGTATAATGCTTGAGCTACCTGTGTATAAAGACCACCTGCCTATAGTGACCACTTTTAGGCAGTTCCAAGGTATAATGCATGAGCGATCTGTGTATGAAGACCACTTGCCTATAGTGACCACTTTTAGGCAATTCCTATGTATAATGCATGAGGTACCTGTGTATAAAGACCACCTGCCTATAGTGACCACTTTTAGGCAGTTCCAAGGTATAATGCATGAGTTACCTGTGTATAAAGACCACCTGTCTATAGTGACCACTTTTAGGCAGTTCCAAGGTATAATGCATGAGCGATCTGTGTATTAAGACCACCTGTCTATAGTGACCACTTTTAGGCAGTTCCAAGGTATAATGCATGAGTTACCTGTGTATAAAGACCATCTACCTATAGTGACCACTTACAAGCAATTCCAAGGTATAATGCATGAGTTACCTGTGTATAAAGACCACCTGCCTATGATGACCACTTTTACGCAGTTCCAAGGTATAATGCATGAGCGATCTGTGTATGAAGACCACCTGCCTATAGTGACCACTTTTTGTCATTTCCAAGGCATAATGCATGATGTACATGTGTATAAAAACCACCTGTATATAGTGACCACTTACAAGCAATTCCAAGGTATAATTCATGAGTTACCTGTGTATAAAGACCACCTGCCCATAGTGACCACTTTCTAGCAGTTTCAAGGTATAATGCTTGAGCTACCTGTGTATAAAGACCACCTGCCTATAGTGACCACTTTTAGGCAGTTCCTAGGTATAATGCATGAGGTACCTGTGTATAAAGACCACCTGCCTATAGTGACCACTTTTAGGCAGTTCCAAGGTATAATGCATGAGTTACCTGTGTATAAAGACCACCTGCCTGTAGTGACCACTTTTAGGCAGTTCCAAGGTATAATGCATGAGTTACCTGTGTATAAAGACCATCTACCTATAGTGACCACTTACAAGCAATTCCAAGGTATAATGCATGAGTTACCTGTGTATAAAGACCACCTGCCTATGATGACCACTTTTAGGCAGTTCCAAGGTGCATGAGTTACCTGTGTATAAAGACCACCTGCCTATAGTAACCACTTTCTAGCAGTTTCATGGTATAATGCTTGAGCTACCTGTGTATAAAGACCACCTGCTTATATTGACCACTTTTAGGCAGTTCCAAAGTATAATGCATGAGCGATCTGTGTATGAAGACCACCTGTCTATAGTGACCACTTTTAGGCAGTTCCAAGGTATAATGCATGAAGTACCTGTGTATAAAGACCACCTGCCTATGGTGACCACTTTTAGGCAGTTCCAAGGTATAATGCATGAGTTACCTGTGTATAAAGATCACCTGTGTATAAAGATCACCTGCCTATGGTGACCACTTTTACGCAGTTCCAAGGTATAATGCATGAGCGATCTGTGTATGAAGACCACCTGCCTATAGTGACCACTTTTAGGCAGTTCTAAGGTATAATGCATGAGGTACCTGTGTATAAAAACCACCTGCCTATAGTGACCACTTTTAGGCAGTTCCAAGATATAATGCATGAGTTACCTGTGTATAAAGATCACCTACCTATGGTGACTACTTTTGGGCAGTTCCAAGGTATAATGTATGAGTTACCTGTGTATAAAGACCACCTGCCTATAGTGACCACTTTTTGTCATTTCCAAGGCATAATGCATGAGTTACCTGTGTATAAAGACCATCTACCTATAGTGACCACTTACAAGCAATTCCAAGGTATAATTCATGAGTTACCTGTGTATAAAGACCACCTGCCCATAGTGACCACTTTCTAGCAGTTTCAAGGTATAATGCTTGAGCTACCTGTGTATAAAGACCACCTGCCTATAGTGACCACTTTTAGGCAGTTCCAAGGTATAATGCATGAGCGATCTGAGTATGAAGACCACTTGCCTATAGTGACCACTTTTAGGCAGTTCCTAGGTACTAGTATAATGCATGAGGTACCTGTGTATAAAGACCACCTGCCTATAGTGACCACTTTTAGGCAGTTCCAAGGTATAATGCATGAGTTACCTGTGTATAAAGACCACCTGCCTGTAGTGACCACTTTTAGGCAGTTCCAAGGTATAATGCATGAGTTACCTGTGTATAAAGACCATCTACCTATAGTGACCACTTACAAGCAATTCCAAAGTATAATGCATGAGTTACCTGTGTATAAAGACCACCTGCCTATGATGACCACTTTTAGGCAGTTCCAAGGTGCATGAGTTACCTGTGTATAAAGACCACCTGCCTATAGTAACCACTTTCTAGCAGTTTCATGGTATAATGCTTGAGCTACCTGTGTATAAAGACCACCTGCTTATAGTGACCACTTTTAGGCAGTTCCAAGGTATAATGCATGAGCGATCTGTGTATGAAGACCACCTGTCTATAGTGACCACTTTTAGGCAGTTCCAAGGTATAATGCATAAGTTACTTGTGTATAAAGACCACCTGCGTATAGTGACCACTTTTAGGCAGTTCCAAGGTATAATTCATGAGGTACATGTGTATAAAAACCACCTGTCTATAGTGACCACTTTCTAGGAGTTCCAAGGTATAATGCATGAGTTACCTGTGCATAAAAACCACCTGCCTATAGTGACAACATTTAGGCAGTTCCAAGGTGCATGAGTTACCTGTATATAAAGACCACCTGCGTATAGTGACCACATTTAGGCAGTTCCAAGGTATAATTCATGAGTTACCTGTGTATAAAGACCACCTGCCCATAGTGACCACTTTCTAGCAGTTTCAGGGTATAATGCTTGAGCTACCTATGTATAAAGACCACCTGCCTATAGTGACCACTTTTAGGCAGTTCCAAGGTATAATGCATGAGCGATCTGTGTATGAAGACCACTTGCCTATAGTGACCACTTTTAGGCAGTTCCTAGGTATAATGCATGAGGTACCTGTGTATAAAGACCACCTGCCTATAGTGACCACTTTTAGGCAGTTCCAAGGTATAATGCATGAGTTACCTGTGTATAAAGACCACCTGCCTGTAGTGACCACTTTTAGGCAGTTACAAGGTATAATGCATGAGTTACCTGTGTATAAAGACCATCTACCTATAGTGACCACTTACAAGCAATTCCAAGGTATAATGCATGAGTTACCTGTGTATAAAGACCACCTGCCTATGGTGACCACTTTTAGGCAGTTCCAAGGTGCATGAGTTACCTGTGTATAAAGACCACCTGCCTATAGTAACCACTTTCTAGCAGTTTCATGGTATAATGCTTGAGCTACCTGTGTATAAAGACCACCTGCTTATAGTGACCACTTTTAGGCAGTTCCAAGGTATAATGCATGAGCGATCTGTGTATGAAGACCACCTGTCTATAGTGACCACTTTTAGGCAGTTCCAAGGTATAATGCATAAGTTACTTGTGTATAAAGACCACCTGCGTATAGTGACCACTTTTAGGCAGTTCCAAGGTATAATTCATGAGGTACATGTGTATAAAAACCATCTGTCTATAGTGACCACTTTCTAGGAGTTCCAAGGTATAATGCATGAGTTACCTGTGCATAAAAACCACCTGCCTATAGTGACAACATTTAGGCAGTTCCAAGGTGCATGAGTTACCTGTATATAAAGACCACCTGCGTATAGTGACCACATTTAGGCAGTTCCAAGGTATAATTCATGAGTTACCTGTGTATAAAGACCACCTGCCCATAGTGACCACTTTCTAGCAGTTTCAGGGTATAATGCTTGAGCTACCTATGTATAAAGACCACCTGCCTATAGTGACCACTTTTAGGCAGTTCCAAGGTATAATGCATGAGCGATCTGTGTATGAAGACCACTTGCCTATAGTGACCACTTTTAGGCAGTTCCTAGGTATAATGCATGAGGTACCTGTGTATAAAGACCACCTGCCTATAGTGACCACTTTTAGGCAGTTCCAAGGTATAATGCATGAGTTACCTGTGTATAAAGACCACCTGCCTGTAGTGACCACTTTTAGGCAGTTCCAAGGTATAATGCATGAGTTACCTGTGTATAAAGACCACCTGCCTGTAGTGACCACTTTTAGGCAGTTCCAAGGTATAATGCATGAGTTACCTGTGTATAAAGACCATCTACCTATAGTGACCACTTACAAGCAATTCCAAGGTATAATGCATGAGTTACCTGTGTATAAAGACCACCTGCCTATGGTGACCACTTTTAGGCAGTTCCAAGGTGCATGAGTTACCTGTGTATAAAGACCACCTGCCTATAGTAACCACTTTCTAGCAGTTTCATGGTATATTGCTTGAGCTACCTGTGTATGAAGACCACCTGTCTATAGTGACCACTTTTAGGCAGTTCCAAGCTATAATGCATGAGCGATATGTGTATGAAGACCACCTGTCTATAGTGACCACTTTTAGGCAGTTCCAAGGTATAATGCATGAAGTACCTGTGTATAAAGACCACCTGCCTATGGTGACCACTTTTAGGCAGTTCCAAGGTATAATGCATGAGTGTCCTGTGTATAAAGATCACCTGTGTATAAAGATCACCTGCCTATGGTGACCACTTTTACGCAGTTCCAAGGTATAATGCATGAGCGATCTGTGTATGAAGACCACCTGCCTTTAGTGACCACTTTTAGGCAGTTCTAAGGTATAATGCATGAGGTACCTGTGTATAAAGACCACCTGCCTATAGTGACCACTTTTAGGCAGTTCCAAGGTATAATGCATGAGCGATCTGTGTATGAAGACCACCTGCCTATAGTGACCACTTTTAGGCAGTTCTAAGGTATAATGCATGAGGTACCTGTGTATAAAAACCACCTGCCTATAGTGACCACTTTTAGGCAGTTCCAAGATATAATGCATGAGTTACCTGTGTATAAAGATCACCTGCCTATGGTGACCACTTTTGGGCAGTTCCAAGGTATAATGCATGAGTTACCTGTGTATAAAGACCACCTGCATATAGTGACCACTTTTTGTCATATCCAAGGCATAATGCATGAGTTACCTGAGTATAAAGACCATCTACCTATAGTGACCACTTACAAGCAATTCCAAGGTATAATGCATGAGTTACCTGTGTATAAAGACCACCTGCCTATGGTGACCACTTTTAGGCAGTTCCAAGGTATAATGCATGAGTTACCTGTGTATCAAGACCATCTGCCAATAGTGACCACTTTTTGTCATTTCCAAGGCATAATGCATGGGTTACCTGTGTATAAAGACAACCTGCCTATAGTGTCCACTTTTAGGCAGTTCCAAGGTATAATGCATGAGTTACCTGTGTATAAAGACCACCTGCCTATAGTGACCACTTTTAGGCAGTTCCAAGGTATAATGCATAAGTTACTTGTGTATAAAGACCACCTTCATATAGTGACCACTTTTAGGCAGTTCCAAGGTATAATTCATGAGGTACTTGTGTATAAAAACCACCTGCCTATAGTGACCACTTTCTAGGAGTTCCAAGGTATAATGCATGAGTTACCTGTGTATAAAGACTACCTGCCTATAGTGACCACTTTTAGGCAGTTCCAAGGTATAATGCATGAGCTATGTGTGTATGAAGACCACCTGCGTATAGTGACCACTTTCAGGCAGTCCCAATGTATAATGCATGAGTTATCTGTGTATAAAGACCACCTGCCTATAGTGACCACTTTTAGACAGTTCCAAGGTATAATGCATGAGTTACCAGTGTATAAAGACCATCTGCCCATGGTGATCACATGTAGGCAATTCCAAGGTATAATTCATGAGTTACCTGTGTATAAAGACCACCTGCCTATAATGACCACTTTTAGGCAGTTCCAAGGTATAATGCATAAGTTACTTGTGTATAAAAACCACCTGCCTATAGTGACCACTTTCTAGGAGTTTCAAGGTATAATGCATGAGTTACCTGTGTATAAAGACTACCTGCCTATAGTGACCACTTTTAGGCAGGTCCAAAGTATAATGCATGAGCTATGTGTGTATGAAGACCATCTGCCTATAGTGACCACTTTCAGGCAGTCCCAATGTATAATGCATGAGTTACCTGTGTATAAAGACCACCTGCCTATAGTGACCACTTTTAGGCAGTTCCAAGGTATAATGCATGAGTTACCTGTGTATAAAGACCATCTGCCTATGGTGACCACATGTAGGCAATTCCAAGGTATAATGCATGAGTTACCTGTGTATAAAGACTACCTGCCTATAGTGACCACTTTTAGGCAGTTCCAAGGTATAATGCATAATGCATGAGGTACCTGTGTATAAAAACCACCTGCCTATAGTGACCACTTTTAGGCAGTTCCAAGATATAATGCATGAGTTACCTGTGTATAAAGATCACCTGCCTATGGTGACCACTTTTGGGCAGTTCCAAGGTATAATGCATGAGTTACATGTGTATAAAGACCACCTGCATATAGTGACCACTTTTTGTCATTTCCAAGGCATAATGCATGAGTTACCTGTGTATAAAGACATCTACCTATAGTGACCACTTACAAGCAATTCCAAGGTATAATTCATGAGTTACCTGTGTATAAAGACCACCTGCCCATAGTGACCACTTTCTAGCAGTTTCAAGGTATAATGCTTGAGCTACCTGTGTATAAAGACCACCTGCCTATAGTGACCACTTTTAGGCAGTTCCAAGGTATAATGCATGAGCGATCTGTGTATGAAGACCACTTGCCTATAGTGACCACTTTTAGGCAGTTCCTAGGTATAATGCATGAGGTACCTGTGTATAAAGACCGCCTGCCTATAGTGACCACTTTTAGGCAGTTCCAAGGTATAATGCATGAGTTACCTGTGTATAAAGACCATCTACCTATAGTGACCACTTACAAGCAATTCCAAGGTATAATGCATGAGTTACCTGTGTATAAAGACCACCTGCCTATGATGACCACTTTTAGGCAGTTCCAAGGTGCATGAGTTACCTGTGTATAAAGACCACCTGCCTATAGTAACCACTTTCTAGCAGTTTCATGGTATAATGCTTGAGCTACCTGTGTATAAAGACCACCTGCTTATATTGACCACTTTTAGGCAGTTCCAAGGTATAATGCATGAGCGATCTGTGTATGAAGACCACCTGTCTATAGTGACCACTTTTAGGCAGTTCCAAGGTATAATGCATGAGCGATCTGTGTATGAAGACCACCTGTCTATAGTGACCACTTTTAGGCAGTTCCAAGGTATAATGCATGAAGTACCTGTGTATAAAGACCACCTGCCTATAGTGACCACTTTTAGGCAGTTCCAAGGTATAATGCATGAGCGATCTGTGTATGAAGACCACTTGCCTATAGTGACCACTTTTAGGCAGTTCCTAGGTATAATGCATGAGGTACCTGTGTATAAAGACCGCCTGCCTATAGTGACCACTTTTAGGCAGTTCCAAGGTATAATGCATGAGTTACCTGTGTATAAAGACCATCTACCTATAGTGACCACTTACAAGCAATTCCAAGGTATAATGCATGAGTTACCTGTGTATAAAGACCACCTACCTATGATGACCACTTTTAGGCAGTTCCAAGGTGCATGAGTTACCTGTGTATAAAGACCACCTGCCTATAGTAACCACTTTCTAGCAGTTTCATGGTATAATGCTTGAGCTACCTGTGTATAAAGACCACCTGCTTATATTGACCACTTTTAGGCAGTTCCAAGGTATAATGCATGAGCGATCTGTGTATGAAGACCACCTGTCTATAGTGACCACTTTTAGGCAGTTCCAAGGTATAATGCATGAGCGATCTGTGTATGAAGACCACCTGTCTATAGTGACCACTTTTAGGCAGTTCCAAGGTATAATGCATGAAGTACCTGTGTATAAAGACCACCTGCCTATGGTGACCACTTTTAGGCAGTTCCAAGGTATAATGCATGAGTTACCTGTGTATAAAGATCGCCTGTGTATAAAGATCACCTGCCTATGGTGACCACTTTTACGCAGTTCCAAGGTATAATGCATGAGCGATCTGTGTATGAAGACCACCTGCCTATAGTGACCACTTTTAGGCAATTCTAAGGTATAATGCATGAGGTACCTGTGTATAAAGACCACCTGCCTATAGTGACCACTTTTAGGCAGTTCCAAGGTATAATGCATGAGTTACCTGTGTATAAAGACCATCTACCTATAGTGACCACTTACAAGCAATTCCAAGGTATAATGCATGAGTTACCTGTGTATAAAGACCACCTGCCTATGATGACCACTTTTAGGCAGTTCCAAGGTGCATGAGTTACCTGTGTATAAAGACCACCTGCCTATAGTAACCACTTTCTAGCAGTTTCATGGTATAATGCTTGAGCTACCTGTGTATAAAGACCACCTGCTTATATTGACCACTTTTAGGCAGTTCCAAGGCATAATGCATGAGCGATCTGTGTATGAAGACCACCTGTCTATAGTGACCACTTTTAGGCAGTTCCAAGGTATAATGCATGAGCGATCTGTGTATGAAGACCACCTGTCTATAGTGACCACTTTTAGGCAGTTCCAAGGTATAATGCATGAAGTACCTGTGTATAAAGACCACCTGCCTATGGTGACCACTTTTAGGCAGTTCCAAGGTATAATGCATGAGTTACCTGTGTATAAAGATCGCCTGTGTATAAAGATCACCTGCCTATGGTGACCACTTTTACGCAGTTCCAAGGTATAATGCATGAGCGATCTGTGTATGAAGACCACCTGCCTATAGTGACCACTTTTAGGCAGTTCTAAGGTATAATGCATGAGGTACCTGTGTATAAAGACCACCTGCCTATAGTGACCACTTTTAGGCAGTTCCAAGGTATAATGCATGAGCGATCTGTGTATGAAGACCACCTGCCTATAGTGACCACTTTTAGGCAGTTCTAAGGTATAATGCATGAGGTACCTGTGTATAAAAACCACCTGCCTATAGTGACCACTTTTAGGCAGTTCCAAGATATAATGCATGATTTACCTGTGTATAAAGATCACCTACCTATGGTGACCACTTTTGGGCAGTTCCAAGGTATAATGCATGAGTTACCTGTGTATAAAGACCACCTGCCTATAGTGACCACTTTTTGTCATTTCCAAGGCATAATGCATGAGTTACCTGTGTATAAAGACCATCTACCTATAGTGACCACTTACAAGCAATTCCAAGGTATAATTCATGAGTTACCTGTGTATAAAGACCACCTGCCCATAGTGACCACTTTCTAGCAGTTTCAAGGTATAATGCTTGAGCTACCTGTGTATAAAGACCACCTGCCTATAGTGACCACT
Source organism: Saccoglossus kowalevskii (assembly GCF_978046115.1). Classification (NCBI taxonomy): domain Eukaryota; kingdom Metazoa; phylum Hemichordata; class Enteropneusta; family Harrimaniidae; genus Saccoglossus; species Saccoglossus kowalevskii. Next base: position 17,375,216 of record NC_140660.1, on the reverse strand, counting down.
TTTAGGCAGTTCCAAGGTATAATGCATGAGCGATCTGAGTATGAAGACCACTTGCCTATAGTGACCACTTTTAGGCAGTTCCTAGGTATAATGCATGAGGTACCTGTGTATAAAGACCACCTGCCTATAGTGACCACTTTTAGGCAGTTCCAAGGTATAATGCATGAGTTACCTGTGTATAAAGACCACCTGCCTGTAGTGACCACTTTTAGGCAGTTCCAAGGTATAATGCATGAGTTACCTGTGTATAAAGACCATCTACCTATGATGACCACTTTTAGGCAGTTCCAAGGTGCATGAGTTACCTGTGTATAAAGACCACCTGCGTATAGTGACCACATTTAGGCAGTTCCAAGGTATAATTCATGAGTTACCTGTGTATAAAGACCACCTGCCCATAGTGACCACTTTCTAGCAGTTTCAAGGTATAATGCTTGAGCTACCTGTGTATAAAGACCACCTGCCTATAGTGACCACTTTTAGGCAGTTCCAAGGTATAATGCATGAGCGATCTGTGTATGAAGACCACTTGCCTATAGTGACCACTTTTAGGCAGTTCCTATGTATAATGCATGAGGTACCTGTGTATAAAGACCACCTGCCTATAGTGACCACTTTTAGGCAGTTCCAAGGTATAATGCATGAGTTACCTGTGTATAAAGACCACCTGTCTATAGTGACCACTTTTAGGCAGTTCCAAGGTATAATGCATGAGTTACCTGTGTATAAAGACCACCTGCCTATGATGACCACTTTTAGGCAGTTCCAAGGTGCATGAGTTACCTGTGTATAAAGACCACCTGCCTATAGTAACCACTTTCTAGCAGTTTCATGGTATAATGCTTGAGCTACCTGTGTATAAAGACCACCTGCTTATAGTGACCACTTTTAGGCAGTTCCAAGGTATAATGCATGAGCGATCTGTGTATGAAGACCACCTGTCTATAGTGACCACTTTTAGGCAGTTCCAAGGTATAATGCATAAGTTACTTGTGTATAAAGACCACCTGCGTATAGTGACCACTTTTAGGCAGTTCCAAGGTATAATTCATGAGGTACATGTGTATAAAAACCACCTGTCTATGGTGACCACTTTCTAGGAGTTTCAAGGTATAATGCATGAGTTACCTGTGCATAAAAACCACCTGTCTATAGTGACAACATTTAGGCAGTTCCAAGGTGCATGAGTTACCTGTGTATAAAGACCACCTGCGTATAGTGACCACATTTAGGCAGTTCCAAGGTATAATTCATGAGTTACCTGTGTATAAAGACCACCTGTCTATAGTGACCACTTTTAGGCAGTTCCAAGGTATAATGCATGAGCGATCTGTGTATGAAGACCACCTGTCTATAGTGACCACTTTTAGGCAGTTCCAAGGTATAATGCATGAAGTACCTGTGTATAAAGACCACCTGCCTATAGTGACCACTTTTAGGCAGTTCCAAGGTATAATGCATGAGCGATCTGTGTATGAAGACCACTTGCCTATAGTGACCACTTTTAGGCAGTTCCTAGGTATAATGCATGAGGTACCTGTGTATAAAGACCGCCTGCCTATAGTGACCACTTTTAGGCAGTTCCAAGGTATAATGCATGAGTTACCTGTGTATAAAGACCATCTACCTATAGTGACCACTTACAAGCAATTCCAAGGTATAATGCATGAGTTACCTGTGTATAAAGACCACCTACCTATGATGACCACTTTTAGGCAGTTCCAAGGTGCATGAGTTACCTGTGTATAAAGACCACCTGCCTATAGTAACCACTTTCTAGCAGTTTCATGGTATAATGCTTGAGCTACCTGTGTATAAAGACCACCTGCTTATATTGACCACTTTTAGGCAGTTCCAAGGTATAATGCATGAGCGATCTGTGTATGAAGACCACCTGTCTATAGTGACCACTTTTAGGCAGTTCCAAGGTATAATGCATGAGCGATCTGTGTATGAAGACCACCTGTCTATAGTGACCACTTTTAGGCAGTTCCAAGGTATAATGCATGAAGTACCTGTGTATAAAGACCACCTGCCTATGGTGACCACTTTTAGGCAGTTCCAAGGTATAATGCATGAGTTACCTGTGTATAAAGATCGCCTGTGTATAAAGATCACCTGCCTATGGTGACCACTTTTACGCAGTTCCAAGGTATAATGCATGAGCGATCTGTGTATGAAGACCACCTGCCTATAGTGACCACTTTTAGGCAATTCTAAGGTATAATGCATGAGGTACCTGTGTATAAAGACCACCTGCCTATAGTGACCACTTTTAGGCAGTTCCAAGGTATAATGCATGAGTTACCTGTGTATAAAGACCATCTACCTATAGTGACCACTTACAAGCAATTCCAAGGTATAATGCATGAGTTACCTGTGTATAAAGACCACCTGCCTATGATGACCACTTTTAGGCAGTTCCAAGGTGCATGAGTTACCTGTGTATAAAGACCACCTGCCTATAGTAACCACTTTCTAGCAGTTTCATGGTATAATGCTTGAGCTACCTGTGTATAAAGACCACCTGCTTATATTGACCACTTTTAGGCAGTTCCAAGGCATAATGCATGAGCGATCTGTGTATGAAGACCACCTGTCTATAGTGACCACTTTTAGGCAGTTCCAAGGTATAATGCATGAGCGATCTGTGTATGAAGACCACCTGTCTATAGTGACCACTTTTAGGCAGTTCCAAGGTATAATGCATGAAGTACCTGTGTATAAAGACCACCTGCCTATGGTGACCACTTTTAGGCAGTTCCAAGGTATAATGCATGAGTTACCTGTGTATAAAGATCGCCTGTGTATAAAGATCACCTGCCTATGGTGACCACTTTTACGCAGTTCCAAGGTATAATGCATGAGCGATCTGTGTATGAAGACCACCTGCCTATAGTGACCACTTTTAGGCAGTTCTAAGGTATAATGCATGAGGTACCTGTGTATAAAGACCACCTGCCTATAGTGACCACTTTTAGGCAGTTCCAAGGTATAATGCATGAGCGATCTGTGTATGAAGACCACCTGCCTATAGTGACCACTTTTAGGCAGTTCTAAGGTATAATGCATGAGGTACCTGTGTATAAAAACCACCTGCCTATAGTGACCACTTTTAGGCAGTTCCAAGATATAATGCATGATTTACCTGTGTATAAAGATCACCTACCTATGGTGACCACTTTTGGGCAGTTCCAAGGTATAATGCATGAGTTACCTGTGTATAAAGACCACCTGCCTATAGTGACCACTTTTTGTCATTTCCAAGGCATAATGCATGAGTTACCTGTGTATAAAGACCATCTACCTATAGTGACCACTTACAAGCAATTCCAAGGTATAATTCATGAGTTACCTGTGTATAAAGACCACCTGCCCATAGTGACCACTTTCTAGCAGTTTCAAGGTATAATGCTTGAGCTACCTGTGTATAAAGACCACCTGCCTATAGTGACCACTTTTAGGCAGTTCCAAGGTATAATGCATGAGCGATCTGAGTATGAAGACCACTTGCCTATAGTGACCACTTTTAGGCAGTTCCTAGGTATAATGCATGAGGTACCTGTGTATAAAGACCACCTGCCTATAGTGACCACTTTTAGGCAGTTCCAAGGTATAATGCATGAGTTACCTGTGTATAAAGACCACCTGCCTGTAGTGACCACTTTTAGGCAGTTCCAAGGTATAATGCATGAGTTACCTGTGTATAAAGACCATCTACCTATGATGACCACTTTTAGGCAGTTCCAAGGTGCATGAGTTACCTGTGTATAAAGACCACCTGCGTATAGTGACCACATTTAGGCAGTTCCAAGGTATAATTCATGAGTTACCTGTGTATAAAGACCACCTGCCCATAGTGACCACTTTCTAGCAGTTTCAAGGTATAATGCTTGAGCTACCTGTGTATAAAGACCACCTGCCTATAGTGACCACTTTTAGGCAGTTCCAAGGTATAATGCATGAGCGATCTGTGTATGAAGACCACTTGCCTATAGTGACCACTTTTAGGCAGTTCCTATGTATAATGCATGAGGTACCTGTGTATAAAGACCACCTGCCTATAGTGACCACTTTTAGGCAGTTCCAAGGTATAATGCATGAGTTACCTGTGTATAAAGACCACCTGTCTATAGTGACCACTTTTAGGCAGTTCCAAGGTATAATGCATGAGTTACCTGTGTATAAAGACCACCTGCCTATGATGACCACTTTTAGGCAGTTCCAAGGTGCATGAGTTACCTGTGTATAAAGACCACCTGCCTATAGTAACCACTTTCTAGCAGTTTCATGGTATAATGCTTGAGCTACCTGTGTATAAAGACCACCTGCTTATAGTGACCACTTTTAGGCAGTTCCAAGGTATAATGCATGAGCGATCTGTGTATGAAGACCACCTGTCTATAGTGACCACTTTTAGGCAGTTCCAAGGTATAATGCATAAGTTACTTGTGTATAAAGACCACCTGCGTATAGTGACCACTTTTAGGCAGTTCCAAGGTATAATTCATGAGGTACATGTGTATAAAAACCACCTGTCTATGGTGACCACTTTCTAGGAGTTTCAAGGTATAATGCATGAGTTACCTGTGCATAAAAACCACCTGTCTATAGTGACAACATTTAGGCAGTTCCAAGGTGCATGAGTTACCTGTGTATAAAGACCACCTGCGTATAGTGACCACATTTAGGCAGTTCCAAGGTATAATTCATGAGTTACCTGTGTATAAAGACCACCTGCCCATAGTGACCACTTTCTAGCAGTTTCAAGGTATAATGCTTGAGCTACCTGTGTATAAAGACCACCTGCCTATAGTGACCACTTTTAGGCAGTTCCAAGGTATAATGCATGAGCGATCTGTGTATGAAGACCACTTGCCTATAGTGACCACTTTTAGGCAGTTCCTATGTATAATGCATGAGGTACCTGTGTATAAAGACCACCTGCCTATAGTGACCACTTTTAGGCAGTTCCAAGGTATAATGCATGAGTTACCTGTGTATAAAGACCACCTGTCTATAGTGACCACTTTTAGGCAGTTCCAAGGTATAATGCATGAGCGATCTGTGTATTAAGACCACCTGTCTATAGTGACCACTTTTAGGCAGTTCCAAGGTATAATGCATGAGTTACCTGTGTATAAAGACCATCTACCTATAGTGACCACTTACAAGCAATTCCAAGGTATAATTCATGAGTTACCTGTGTATAAAGACCACCTGCCCATAGTGACCACTTTCTAGCAGTTTCAAGGTATAATGCTTGAGCTACCTGTGTATAAAGACCACCTGCCTATAGTGACCACTTTTAGGCAGTTCCTAGGTATAATGCATGAGGTACCTGTGTATAAAGACCACCTGCCTATAGTGACCACTTTTAGGCAGTTCCAAGGTATAATGCATGAGTTACCTGTGTATAAAGACCACCTGCCTGTAGTGACCACTTTTAGGCAGTTCCAAGGTATAATGCATGAGTTACCTGTGTATAAAGACCATCTACCTATAGTGACCACTTACAAGCAATTCCAAGGTATAATGCATGAGTTACCTGTGTATAAAGACCACCTGCCTATGATGACCACTTTTAGGCAGTTCCAAGGTGCATGAGTTACCTGTGTATAAAGACCACCTGCCTATAGTAACCACTTTCTAGCAGTTTCATGGTATAATGCTTGAGCTACCTGTGTATAAAGACCACCTGCTTATATTGACCACTTTTAGGCAGTTCCAAAGTATAATGCATGAGCGATCTGTGTATGAAGACCACCTGTCTATAGTGACCACTTTTAGGCAGTTCCAAGGTATAATGCATGAAGTACCTGTGTATAAAGACCACCTGCCTATGGTGACCACTTTTAGGCAGTACCAAGGTATAATGCATGAGTTACCTGTGTATAAAGATCACCTGTGTATAAAGATCACCTGCCTATGGTGACCACTTTTACGCAGTTCCAAGGTATAATGCATGAGCGATCTGTGTATGAAGACCACCTGCCTATAGTGACCACTTTTAGGCAGTTCTAAGGTATAATGCATGAGGTACCTGTGTATAAAAACCACCTGCCTATAGTGACCACTTTTAGGCAGTTCCAAGATATAATGCATGAGTTACCTGTGTATAAAGATCACCTACCTATGGTGACTACTTTTGGGCAGTTCCAAGGTATAATGTATGAGTTACCTGTGTATAAAGACCACCTGCCTATAGTGACCACTTTTTGTCATTTCCAAGGCATAATGCATGAGTTACCTGTGTATAAAGACCATCTACCTATAGTGACCACTTACAAGCAATTCCAAGGTATAATTCATGAGTTACCTGTGTATAAAGACCACCTGCCCATAGTGACCACTTTCTAGCAGTTTCAAGGTATAATGCTTGAGCTACCTGTGTATAAAGACCACCTGCCTATAGTGACCACTTTTAGGCAGTTCCAAGGTATAATGCATGAGCGATCTGAGTATGAAGACCACTTGCCTATAGTGACCACTTTTAGGCAGTTCCTAGGTACTAGTATAATGCATGAGGTACCTGTGTATAAAGACCACCTGCCTATAGTGACCACTTTTAGGCAGTTCCAAGGTATAATGCATGAGTTACCTGTGTATAAAGACCACCTGCCTGTAGTGACCACTTTTAGGCAGTTCCAAGGTATAATGCATGAGTTACCTGTGTATAAAGACCATCTACCTATAGTGACCACTTACAAGCAATTCCAAAGTATAATGCATGAGTTACCTGTGTATAAAGACCACCTGCCTATGATGACCACTTTTAGGCAGTTCCAAGGTGCATGAGTTACCTGTGTATAAAGACCACCTGCCTATAGTAACCACTTTCTAGCAGTTTCATGGTATAATGCTTGAGCTACCTGTGTATAAAGACCACCTGCTTATAGTGACCACTTTTAGGCAGTTCCAAGGTATAATGCATGAGCGATCTGTGTATGAAGACCACCTGTCTATAGTGACCACTTTTAGGCAGTTCCAAGGTATAATGCATAAGTTACTTGTGTATAAAGACCACCTGCGTATAGTGACCACTTTTAGGCAGTTCCAAGGTATAATTCATGAGGTACATGTGTATAAAAACCACCTGTCTATAGTGACCACTTTCTAGGAGTTCCAAGGTATAATGCATGAGTTACCTGTGCATAAAAACCACCTGCCTATAGTGACAACATTTAGGCAGTTCCAAGGTGCATGAGTTACCTGTATATAAAGACCACCTGCGTATAGTGACCACATTTAGGCAGTTCCAAGGTATAATTCATGAGTTACCTGTGTATAAAGACCACCTGCCCATAGTGACCACTTTCTAGCAGTTTCAGGGTATAATGCTTGAGCTACCTATGTATAAAGACCACCTGCCTATAGTGACCACTTTTAGGCAGTTCCAAGGTATAATGCATGAGCGATCTGTGTATGAAGACCACTTGCCTATAGTGACCACTTTTAGGCAGTTCCTAGGTATAATGCATGAGGTACCTGTGTATAAAGACCACCTGCCTATAGTGACCACTTTTAGGCAGTTCCAAGGTATAATGCATGAGTTACCTGTGTATAAAGACCACCTGCCTGTAGTGACCACTTTTAGGCAGTTACAAGGTATAATGCATGAGTTACCTGTGTATAAAGACCATCTACCTATAGTGACCACTTACAAGCAATTCCAAGGTATAATGCATGAGTTACCTGTGTATAAAGACCACCTGCCTATGGTGACCACTTTTAGGCAGTTCCAAGGTGCATGAGTTACCTGTGTATAAAGACCACCTGCCTATAGTAACCACTTTCTAGCAGTTTCATGGTATAATGCTTGAGCTACCTGTGTATAAAGACCACCTGCTTATAGTGACCACTTTTAGGCAGTTCCAAGGTATAATGCATGAGCGATCTGTGTATGAAGACCACCTGTCTATAGTGACCACTTTTAGGCAGTTCCAAGGTATAATGCATAAGTTACTTGTGTATAAAGACCACCTGCGTATAGTGACCACTTTTAGGCAGTTCCAAGGTATAATTCATGAGGTACATGTGTATAAAAACCATCTGTCTATAGTGACCACTTTCTAGGAGTTCCAAGGTATAATGCATGAGTTACCTGTGCATAAAAACCACCTGCCTATAGTGACAACATTTAGGCAGTTCCAAGGTGCATGAGTTACCTGTATATAAAGACCACCTGCGTATAGTGACCACATTTAGGCAGTTCCAAGGTATAATTCATGAGTTACCTGTGTATAAAGACCACCTGCCCATAGTGACCACTTTCTAGCAGTTTCAGGGTATAATGCTTGAGCTACCTATGTATAAAGACCACCTGCCTATAGTGACCACTTTTAGGCAGTTCCAAGGTATAATGCATGAGCGATCTGTGTATGAAGACCACTTGCCTATAGTGACCACTTTTAGGCAGTTCCTAGGTATAATGCATGAGGTACCTGTGTATAAAGACCACCTGCCTATAGTGACCACTTTTAGGCAGTTCCAAGGTATAATGCATGAGTTACCTGTGTATAAAGACCACCTGCCTGTAGTGACCACTTTTAGGCAGTTACAAGGTATAATGCATGAGTTACCTGTGTATAAAGACCATCTACCTATAGTGACCACTTACAAGCAATTCCAAGGTATAATGCATGAGTTACCTGTGTATAAAGACCACCTGCCTATGGTGACCACTTTTAGGCAGTTCCAAGGTGCATGAGCTACCTGTGTATAAAGACCACCTGCTTATAGTGACCACTTTTAGGCAGTTCCAAGGTATAATGCATGAGCGATCTGTGTATGAAGACCACCTGTCTATAGTAACCACTTTTAGGCAGTTCCAAGGTATAATGCATGAGCGATCTGTGTATGAAGACCACCTGTCTATAGTGACCACTTTTAGGCAGTTCCAAGGTATAATGCATGAAGTACCTGTGTATAAAGACCACCTGCCTATGGTGACCACTTTTAGGCAGTTCCAAGGTATAATGCATGAGTGTCCTGTGTATAAAGATCACCTGTGTATAAAGATCACCTGCCTATGGTGACCACTTTTACGCAGTTCCAAGGTATAATGCATGAGCGATCTGTGTATGAAGACCACCTGCCTATAGTGACCACTTTTAGGCAGTTCTAAGGTATAATGCATGAGGTACCTGTGTATAAAGACCACCTGCCTATAGTGACCACTTTTAGGTAGTTCCAAGGTATAATGCATGAGCGATCTGTGTATGAAGACCACCTGCCTATAGTGACCACTTTTAGGCAGTTCTAAGGTATAATGCATGAGGTACCTGTGTATAAAAACCACCTGCCTATAGTGACCACTTTTAGGCAGTTCCAAGATATAATGCATGAGTTACCTGTGTATAAAGATCACCTGCCTATGGTGACCACTTTTGGGCAGTTCCAAGGTATAATGCATGAGTTACCTGTGTATAAAGACCACCTGCATATAGTGACCACTTTTTGTCATTTCCAAGGCATAATGCATGAGTTACTTGTGTATAAAGACCATCTACCTATAGTGACCACTTACAAGCAATTCCAAGGTATAATGCATGAGTTACCTGTGTATAAAGACCACCTGCCTATGGTGACCACTTTTAGGCAGTTCCAAGGTATAATGCATAAGTTACTTGTGTATAAAGACCACCTGCATATAGTGACCACTTTTAGGCAGTTCCAAGGTATAATTCATGAGGTACTTGTGTATAAAAACCACCTGCCTATAGTGACCACTTTCTAGGAGTTCCAAGGTATAATGCATGAGTTACCTGTGTATAAAGACTACCTGCCTATAGTGACCACTTTTAGGCAGTTCCAAGGTATAATGCATGAGCTATGTGTGTATGAAGACCACCTGCGTATAGTGACCACTTTTAGGCAGTCCCAATGTATAATGCATGAGTTATCTGTGTATAAAGACCACCTGCCTATAGTGACCACTTTTAGACAGTTCCAAGGTATAATGCATGAGTTACAAGTGTATAAAGACCATCTGCCCATGGTGATCACATGTAGGCAATTCCAAGGTATAATTCATGAGTTACCTGTGTATAAAGACCACCTGCCTATAATGACCACTTTTAGGCAGTTCCAAGGTATAATGCATAAGTTACTTGTGTATAAAAACCACCTGCCTATAATGACCACTTTCTAGGAGTTTCAAGGTATAATGCATGAGTTACCTGTGTATAAAGACTACCTGCCTATAGTGACCACTTTTAGGCAGGTCCAAAGTATAATGCATGAGCTATGTGTGTATGAAGACCACCTGCCTATAGTGACCACTTTCAAGCAGTCCCAATGTATAATGCATGAGTTACCTGTGTATAAAGATCACCTGCCTATAGTGACCTGTGTATAAAGACTACCTGCCTATAGTGACCACTTTTAGGCAGTTCCAAGGTAGTATAATGCATGAGTTACCTGTGTATAAAGACCACCTGCCTATGGTGACCACATGTAGGAAATTCCAAGGTATAATGCATGAGTTACCTGTGTATAAAGACTACCTGCCTATAGTGACCACTTTTAGGCAGTTCCAAGGTATAATGCATAATGCATGAGGTACCTGTGTATAAAAACCACCTGCCTATAGTGACCACTTTTAGGCAGTTCCAAGATATAATGCATGAGTTACCTGTGTATAAAGATCACCTGCCTATGGTGACCACTTTTGGGCAGTTCCAAGGTATAATGCATGAGTTACCTGTATATAAAGACCACCTGCATATAGTGACCACTTTTTGTCATTTCCAAGGCATAATGCATGAGTTACTTGTGTATAAAGACCATCTACCTATAGTGACCACTTACAAGCAATTCCAAGGTATAATGCATGAGTTACCTGTGTATAAAGACCACCTGCCTATGGTGACCACTTTTAGGCAGTTCCAAGGTATAATGCATAAGTTACTTGTGTATAAAGACCACCTGCATATAGTGACCACTTTTAGGCAGTTCCAAGGTATAATTCATGAGGTACTTGTGTATAAAAACCACCTGCCTATAGTGACCACTTTCTAGGAGTTCCAAGGTATAATGCATGAGTTACCTGTGTATAAAGACTACCTGCCTATAGTGACCACTTTTAGGCAGTTCCAAGGTATAATGCATGAGCTATGTGTGTATGAAGACCACCTGCGTATAGTGACCACTTTTAGGCAGTCCCAATGTATAATGCATGAGTTATCTGTGTATAAAGACCACCTGCCTATAGTGACCACTTTTAGACAGTTCCAAGGTATAATGCATGAGTTACCAGTGTATAAAGACCATCTGCCCATGGTGATCACATGTAGGCAATTCCAAGGTATAATTCATGAGTTACCTGTGTATAAAGACCACCAGCCTATAATGACCACTTTTAGGCAGTTCCAAGGTATAATGCATAAGTTACCTGTGTATAAAAACCACCTGCCTATAGTGACCACTTTCTAGGAGTTTCAAGGTATAATGCATGAGTTACCTGTGTATAAAGACTACCTGCCTATAGTGACCACTTTTAGGCAGGTCCAAAGTATAATGCATGAGCTATGTGTGTATGAAGACCACCTGCCTATAGTGACCACTTTCAAGCAGTCCCAATGTATAATGCATGAGTTACCTGTGTATAAAGATCACCTGCCTATAGTGACCTGTGTATAAAGACTACCTGCCTATAGTGACCACTTTTAGGCAGTTCCAAGGTAGTATAATGCATGAGTTACCTGTGTATAAAGACCACCTGCCTATGGTGACCACATGTAGGCAATTCCAAGGTATAATGCATGAGTTACCTGTGTATAAAGACTACCTGCCTATAGTGACCACTTTTAGGCAGTTCCAAGGTATAATGCATAATGCATGAGGTACCTGTGTATAAAAACCACCTGCCTATAGTGACCACTTTTAGGCAGTTCCAAGATATAATGCATGAGTTACCTGTGTATAAAGATCACCTGCCTATGGTGACCACTTTTGGGCAGTTCCAAGGTATAATGCATGAGTTACCTGTATATAAAGACCACCTGCATATAGTGACCACTTTTTGTCATTTCCAAGGCATAATGCATGAGTTACCTGTGTATAACGACCATCTACCTATAGTGACCACTTACAAGCAATTCCAAGGTATAATGCATGAGTTACCTGTGTATAAAGACCACCTGCCTATGGTGACCACTTTTAGGCAGTTCCAAGGTATAATGCATGAGTTACCTGTGTATCAAGACCATCTGCCAATAGTGACCACTTTTTGTCATTTCCAAGGCATAATGCATGAGTTACCTGCGTATAAAGACCATCTACCTATAGTGACCACTTACAAGCAACTCCAAGGTATAATGCATGAGTTACCTGTGTATAAAGACCACCTGCCTATGATGACCACTTTTAGGCAGTTCCAAGGTGCATGAGTTACCTGTGTATAAAGACCACCTGCCTATAGTAACCACTTTCTAGCAGTTTCATGGTATAATGCTTGAGCTACCTGTGTATAAAGACCACCTGCTTATATTGACCACTTTTAGGCAGTTCCAAGGTATAATGCATGAGCGATCTGTGTATGAAGACCACCTGTCTATAGTGACCACTTTTAGGCAGTTCCAAGGTATAATGCATGAGCGATCTGTGTATGAAGACCACCTGTCTATAGTGACCACTTTTAGGCAGTTCCAAGGTATAATGCATGAAGTACCTGTGTATAAAGACCACCTGCCTATGGTGACCACTTTTAGGCAGTTCCAAGGTATAATGCATGAGTTACCTGTGTATAAAGATCACCTGTGTATAAAGATCACCTGCCTATGGTGACCACTTTTACGCAGTTCCAAGGTATAATGCATGAGCGATCTGTGTATGAAGACCACCTGCCTATAGTGACCACTTTTAGGCAGTTCCAAGGTATAATTCATGAGGTACTTGTGTATAAAAACCACCTGCCTATAGTGACCACTTTCTAGGAGTTCCAAGGTATAATGCATGAGTTACCTGTGTATAAAGACTACCTGCCTATAGTGACCACTTTTAGGCAGTTCCAAGGTATAATGCATGAGCTATGTGTGTATGAAGACCACCTGCGTATAGTGACCACTTTTAGGCAGTCCCAATGTATAATGCATGAGTTATCTGTGTATAAAGACCACCTGCCTATAGTGACCACTTTTAGACAGTTCCAAGGTATAATGCATGAGTTACCAGTGTATAAAGACCATCTGCCCATGGTGATCACATGTAGGCAATTCCAAGGTATAATTCATGAGTTACCTGTGTATAAAGACCACCTGCCTATAATGACCACTTTTAGGCAGTTCCAAGGTATAATGCATAAGTTACTTGTGTATAAAAACCACCTGCCTATAATGACCACTTTCTAGGAGTTTCAAGGTATAATGCATGAGTTACCTGTGTATAAAGACTACCTGCCTATAGTGACCACTTTTAGGCAAGTCCAAAGTATAATGCATGAGCTATGTGTGTATGAAGACCACCTGCCTATAGTGACCACTTTCAAGCAGTCCCAATGTATAATGCATGAGTTACCTGTGTATAAAGATCACCTGCCTATAGTGACCTGTGTATAAAGACTACCTGCCTATAGTGACCACTTTTAGGCAGTTCCAAGGTAGTATAATGCATGAGTTACCTGTGTATAAAGACCACCTGCCTATGGTGACCACATGTAGGCAATTCCAAGGTATAATGCATGAGTTACCTGTGTATAAAGACTACCTGCCTATAGTGACCACTTTTAGGCAGTTCCAAGGTATAATGCATAATGCATGAGGTACCTGTGTATAAAAACCACCTGCCTATAGTGACCACTTTTAGGCAGTTCCAAGATATAATGCATGAGTTACCTGTGTATAAAGATCACCTGCCTATGGTGACCACTTTTGGGCAGTTCCAAGGTATAATGCATGAGTTACCTGTATATAAAGACCACCTGCATATAGTGACCACTTTTTGTCATTTCCAAGGCATAATGCATGAGTTACCTGTGTATAACGACCATCTACCTATAGTGACCACTTACAAGCAATTCCAAGGTATAATGCATGAGTTACCTGTGTATAAAGACCACCTGCCTATGGTGACCACTTTTAGGCAGTTCCAAGGTATAATGCATGAGTTACCTGTGTATCAAGACCATCTGCCAATAGTGACCACTTTTTGTCATTTCCAAGGCATAATGCATGAGTTACCTGCGTATAAAGACCATCTACCTATAGTGACCACTTACAAGCAACTCCAAGGTATAATGCATGAGTTACCTGTGTATAAAGACCACCTGCCTATGATGACCACTTTTAGGCAGTTCCAAGGTGCATGAGTTACCTGTGTATAAAGACCACCTGCCTATAGTAACCACTTTCTAGCAGTTTCATGGTATAATGCTTGAGCTACCTGTGTATAAAGACCACCTGCTTATATTGACCACTTTTAGGCAGTTCCAAGGTATAATGCATGAGCGATCTGTGTATGAAGACCACCTGTCTATAGTGACCACTTTTAGGCAGTTCCAAGGTATAATGCATGAGCGATCTGTGTATGAAGACCACCTGTCTATAGTGACCACTTTTAGGCAGTTCCAAGGTATAATGCATGAAGTACCTGTGTATAAAGACCACCTGCCTATGGTGACCACTTTTAGGCAGTTCCAAGGTATAATGCATGAGTTACCTGTGTATAAAGATCACCTGTGTATAAAGATCACCTGCCTATGGTGACCACTTTTACGCAGTTCCAAGGTATAATGCATGAGCGATCTGTGTATGAAGACCACCTGCCTATAGTGACCACTTTTAGGCAGTTCCAAGGTATAATTCATGAGGTACTTGTGTATAAAAACCACCTGCCTATAGTGACCACTTTCTAGGAGTTCCAAGGTATAATGCATGAGTTACCTGTGTATAAAGACTACCTGCCTATAGTGACCACTTTTAGGCAGTTCCAAGGTATAATGCATGAGCTATGTGTGTATGAAGACCACCTGCGTATAGTGACCACTTTTAGGCAGTCCCAATGTATAATGCATGAGTTATCTGTGTATAAAGACCACCTGCCTATAGTGACCACTTTTAGACAGTTCCAAGGTATAATGCATGAGTTACCAGTGTATAAAGACCATCTGCCCATGGTGATCACATGTAGGCAATTCCAAGGTATAATTCATGAGTTACCTGTGTATAAAGACCACCTGCCTATAATGACCACTTTTAGGCAGTTCCAAGGTATAATGCATAAGTTACTTGTGTATAAAAACCACCTGCCTATAATGACCACTTTCTAGGAGTTTCAAGGTATAATGCATGAGTTACCTGTGTATAAAGACTACCTGCCTATAGTGACCACTTTTAGGCAGGTCCAAAGTATAATGCATGAGCTATGTGTGTATGAAGACCACCTGCCTATAGTGACCACTTTCAAGCAGTCCCAATGTATAATGCATGAGTTACCTGTGTATAAAGATCACCTGCCTATAGTGACCTGTGTATAAAGACTACCTGCCTATAGTGACCACTTTTAGGCAGTTCCAAGGTAGTATAATGCATGAGTTACCTGTGTATAAAGACCACCTGCCTATGGTGACCACATGTAGGAAATTCCAAGGTATAATGCATGAGTTACCTGTGTATAAAGACTACCTGCCTATAGTGACCACTTTTAGGCAGTTCCAAGGTATAATGCATAATGCATGAGGTACCTGTGTATAAAAACCACCTGCCTATAGTGACCACTTTTAGGCAGTTCCAAGATATAATGCATGAGTTACCTGTGTATAAAGATCACCTGCCTATGGTGACCACTTTTGGGCAGTTCCAAGGTATAATGCATGAGTTACCTGTATATAAAGACCACCTGCATATAGTGACCACTTTTTGTCATTTCCAAGGCATAATGCATGAGTTACTTGTGTATAAAGACCATCTACCTATAGTGACCACTTACAAGCAATTCCAAGGTATAATGCATGAGTTACCTGTGTATAAAGACCACCTGCCTATGGTGACCACTTTTAGGCAGTTCCAAGGTATAATGCATAAGTTACTTGTGTATAAAGACCACCTGCATATAGTGACCACTTTTAGGCAGTTCCAAGGTATAATTCATGAGGTACTTGTGTATAAAAACCACCTGCCTATAGTGACCACTTTCTAGGAGTTCCAAGGTATAATGCATGAGTTACCTGTGTATAAAGACTACCTGCCTATAGTGACCACTTTTAGGCAGTTCCAAGGTATAATGCATGAGCTATGTGTGTATGAAGACCACCTGCGTATAGTGACCACTTTTAGGCAGTCCCAATGTATAATGCATGAGTTATCTGTGTATAAAGACCACCTGCCTATAGTGACCACTTTTAGACAGTTCCAAGGTATAATGCATGAGTTACCAGTGTATAAAGATCACCTGCCTATAGTGACCTGTGTATAAAGACCACCTGCCTATGGTGACCACTTTTAGGCAGTTCCAAGGTATAATGCATGAGTTACCTGTGTATCAAGACCATCTGCCAATAGTGACCACTTTTTGTCATTTCCAAGGCATAATGCATGAGTTACCTGCGTATAAAGACCATCTACCTATAGTGAATACTTACAAGCAACTCCAAGGTATAATGCATGAGTTACCTGTGTATAAAGACCACCTGCCTATGATGACCACTTTTAGGCAGTTCCAAGGTGCATGAGTTACCTGTGTATAAAGACCACCTGCCTATAGTAACCACTTTCTAGCAGTTTCATGGTATAATGCTTGAGCTACCTGTGTATAAAGACCACCTGCTTATATTGACCACTTTTAGGCAGTTCCAAGGTATAATGCATGAGCGATCTGTGTATGAAGACCACCTGTCTATAGTGACCACTTTTAGGCAGTTCCAAGGTATAATGCATGAGCGATCTGTGTATGAAGACCACCTGTCTATAGTGACCACTTTTAGGCAGTTCCAAGGTATAATGCATGAAGTACCTGTGTATAAAGACCACCTGCCTATGGTGACCACTTTTAGGCAGTTCCAAGGTATAATGCATGAGTTACCTGTGTATAAAGATCACCTGTGTATAAAGATCACCTGCCTATGGTGACCACTTTTACGCAGTTCCAAGGTATAATGCATGAGCGATCTGTGTATGAAGACCACCTGCCTATAGTGACCACTTTTAGGCAGTTCCAAGGTATAATTCATGAGGTACTTGTGTATAAAAACCACCTGCCTATAGTGACCACTTTCTAGGAGTTCCAAGGTATAATGCATGAGTTACCTGTGTATAAAGACTACCTGCCTATAGTGACCACTTTTAGGCAGTTCCAAGGTATAATGCATGAGCTATGTGTGTATGAAGACCACCTGCGTATAGTGACCACTTTTAGGCAGTCCCAATGTATAATGCATGAGTTATCTGTGTATAAAGACCACCTGCCTATAGTGACCACTTTTAGACAGTTCCAAGGTATAATGCATGAGTTACCAGTGTATAAAGACCATCTGCCCATGGTGATCACATGTAGGCAATTCCAAGGTATAATTCATGAGTTACCTGTGTATAAAGACCACCTGCCTATAATGACCACTTTTAGGCAGTTCCAAGGTATAATGCATAAGTTACTTGTGTATAAAAACCACCTGCCTATAATGACCACTTTCTAGGAGTTTCAAGGTATAATGCATGAGTTACCTGTGTATAAAGACTACCTGCCTATAGTGACCACTTTTAGGCAGGTCCAAAGTATAATGCATGAGCTATGTGTGTATGAAGACCACCTGCCTATAGTGACCACTTTCAAGCAGTCCCAATGTATAATGCATGAGTTACCTGTGTATAAAGATCACCTGCCTATAGTGACCTGTGTATAAAGACTACCTGCCTATAGTGACCACTTTTAGGCAGTTCCAAGGTAGTATAATGCATGAGTTACCTGTGTATAAAGACCACCTGCCTATGGTGACCACATGTAGGAAATTCCAAGGTATAATGCATGAGTTACCTGTGTATAAAGACTACCTGCCTATAGTGACCACTTTTAGGCAGTTCCAAGGTATAATGCATAATGCATGAGGTACCTGTGTATAAAAACCACCTGCCTATAGTGACCACTTTTAGGCAGTTCCAAGATATAATGCATGAGTTACCTGTGTATAAAGATCACCTGCCTATGGTGACCACTTTTGGGCAGTTCCAAGGTATAATGCATGAGTTACCTGTATATAAAGACCACCTGCATATAGTGACCACTTTTTGTCATTTCCAAGGCATAATGCATGAGTTACTTGTGTATAAAGACCATCTACCTATAGTGACCACTTACAAGCAATTCCAAGGTATAATGCATGAGTTACCTGTGTATAAAGACCACCTGCCTATGGTGACCACTTTTAGGCAGTTCCAAGGTATAATGCATAAGTTACTTGTGTATAAAGACCACCTGCATATAGTGACCACTTTTAGGCAGTTCCAAGGTATAATTCATGAGGTACTTGTGTATAAAAACCACCTGCCTATAGTGACCACTTTCTAGGAGTTCCAAGGTATAATGCATGAGTTACCTGTGTATAAAGACTACCTGCCTATAGTGACCACTTTTAGGCAGTTCCAAGGTATAATGCATGAGCTATGTGTGTATGAAGACCACCTGCGTATAGTGACCACTTTTAGGCAGTCCCAATGTATAATGCATGAGTTATCTGTGTATAAAGACCACCTGCCTATAGTGACCACTTTTAGACAGTTCCAAGGTATAATGCATGAGTTACCAGTGTATAAAGATCACCTGCCTATAGTGACCTGTGTATAAAGACTACCTGCCTATAGTGACCACTTTTAGGCAGTTCCAAGGTAGTATAATGCATGAGTTACCTGTGTATAAAGACCACCTGCCTATGGTGACCACATGTAGGCAATTCCAAGGTATAATGCATGAGTTACCTGTGTATAAAGACTACCTGCCTATAGTGACCACTTTTAGGCAGTTCCAAGGTATAATGCATAATGCATGAGGTACCTGTGTATAAAAACCACCTGCCTATAGTGACCACTTTTAGGCAGTTCCAAGATATAATGCATGAGTTACCTGTGTATAAAGATCACCTGCCTATGGTGACCACTTTTGGGCAGTTCCAAGGTATAATGCATGAGTTACCTGTATATAAAGACCACCTGCATATAGTGACCACTTTTTGTCATTTCCAAGGCATAATGCATGAGTTACCTGTGTATAACGACCATCTACCTATAGTGACCACTTACAAGCAATTCCAAGGTATAATGCATGAGTTACCTGTGTATAAAGACCACCTGCCTATGGTGACCACTTTTAGGCAGTTCCAAGGTATAATGCATGAGTTACCTGTGTATCAAGACCATCTGCCAATAGTGACCACTTTTTGTCATTTCCAAGGCATAATGCATGAGTTACCTGCGTATAAAGACCATCTACCTATAGTGACCACTTACAAGCAACTCCAAGGTATAATGCATGAGTTACCTGTGTATAAAGACCACCTGCCTATGATGACCACTTTTAGGCAGTTCCAAGGTGCATGAGTTACCTGTGTATAAAGACCACCTGCCTATAGTAACCACTTTCTAGCAGTTTCATGGTATAATGCTTGAGCTACCTGTGTATAAAGACCACCTGCTTATATTGACCACTTTTAGGCAGTTCCAAGGTATAATGCATGAGCGATCTGTGTATGAAGACCACCTGTCTATAGTGACCACTTTTAGGCAGTTCCAAGGTATAATGCATGAGCG
Organism: Saccoglossus kowalevskii; assembly: GCF_978046115.1. Lineage (NCBI taxonomy): Eukaryota > Metazoa > Hemichordata > Enteropneusta > Harrimaniidae > Saccoglossus > Saccoglossus kowalevskii. Next base: position 17,355,483 of record NC_140660.1, on the reverse strand, counting down.
ATCTGTGTATGAAGACCACCTGTCTATAGTGACCACTTTTAGGCAGTTCCAAGGTATAATGCATGAAGTACCTGTGTATAAAGACCACCTGCCTATGGTGACCACTTTTAGGCAGTTCCAAGGTATAATGCATGAGTTACCTGTGTATAAAGATCACCTGTGTATAAAGATCACCTGCCTATGGTGACCACTTTTACGCAGTTCCAAGGTATAATGCATGAGCGATCTGTGTATGAAGACCACCTGCCTATAGTGACCACTTTTAGGCAGTTCCAAGGTATAATTCATGAGGTACTTGTGTATAAAAACCACCTGCCTATAGTGACCACTTTCTAGGAGTTCCAAGGTATAATGCATGAGTTACCTGTGTATAAAGACTACCTGCCTATAGTGACCACTTTTAGGCAGTTCCAAGGTATAATGCATGAGCTATGTGTGTATGAAGACCACCTGCGTATAGTGACCACTTTTAGGCAGTCCCAATGTATAATGCATGAGTTATCTGTGTATAAAGACCACCTGCCTATAGTGACCACTTTTAGACAGTTCCAAGGTATAATGCATGAGTTACCAGTGTATAAAGACCATCTGCCCATGGTGATCACATGTAGGCAATTCCAAGGTATAATTCATGAGTTACCTGTGTATAAAGACCACCTGCCTATAATGACCACTTTTAGGCAGTTCCAAGGTATAATGCATAAGTTACTTGTGTATAAAAACCACCTGCCTATAATGACCACTTTCTAGGAGTTTCAAGGTATAATGCATGAGTTACCTGTGTATAAAGACTACCTGCCTATAGTGACCACTTTTAGGCAGGTCCAAAGTATAATGCATGAGCTATGTGTGTATGAAGACCACCTGCCTATAGTGACCACTTTCAAGCAGTCCCAATGTATAATGCATGAGTTACCTGTGTATAAAGATCACCTGCCTATAGTGACCTGTGTATAAAGACTACCTGCCTATAGTGACCACTTTTAGGCAGTTCCAAGGTAGTATAATGCATGAGTTACCTGTGTATAAAGACCACCTGCCTATGGTGACCACATGTAGGAAATTCCAAGGTATAATGCATGAGTTACCTGTGTATAAAGACTACCTGCCTATAGTGACCACTTTTAGGCAGTTCCAAGGTATAATGCATAATGCATGAGGTACCTGTGTATAAAAACCACCTGCCTATAGTGACCACTTTTAGGCAGTTCCAAGATATAATGCATGAGTTACCTGTGTATAAAGATCACCTGCCTATGGTGACCACTTTTGGGCAGTTCCAAGGTATAATGCATGAGTTACCTGTATATAAAGACCACCTGCATATAGTGACCACTTTTTGTCATTTCCAAGGCATAATGCATGAGTTACTTGTGTATAAAGACCATCTACCTATAGTGACCACTTACAAGCAATTCCAAGGTATAATGCATGAGTTACCTGTGTATAAAGACCACCTGCCTATGGTGACCACTTTTAGGCAGTTCCAAGGTATAATGCATAAGTTACTTGTGTATAAAGACCACCTGCATATAGTGACCACTTTTAGGCAGTTCCAAGGTATAATTCATGAGGTACTTGTGTATAAAAACCACCTGCCTATAGTGACCACTTTCTAGGAGTTCCAAGGTATAATGCATGAGTTACCTGTGTATAAAGACTACCTGCCTATAGTGACCACTTTTAGGCAGTTCCAAGGTATAATGCATGAGCTATGTGTGTATGAAGACCACCTGCGTATAGTGACCACTTTTAGGCAGTCCCAATGTATAATGCATGAGTTATCTGTGTATAAAGACCACCTGCCTATAGTGACCACTTTTAGACAGTTCCAAGGTATAATGCATGAGTTACCAGTGTATAAAGATCACCTGCCTATAGTGACCTGTGTATAAAGACTACCTGCCTATAGTGACCACTTTTAGGCAGTTCCAAGGTAGTATAATGCATGAGTTACCTGTGTATAAAGACCACCTGCCTATGGTGACCACATGTAGGCAATTCCAAGGTATAATGCATGAGTTACCTGTGTATAAAGACTACCTGCCTATAGTGACCACTTTTAGGCAGTTCCAAGGTATAATGCATTAGTTACTTGTGTATAAAGACCACCTGCATATAGTGACCACTTTTAGGCAGTTCCAAGGTATAATTCATGAGTTAAATGTGTATAAAGATCACCTGCCTATAGTGACCACTTTCGAGCAGTTCCAAGGTATAATGCATGAGCTACCTGTGTATAAAGATCACCTGCCTATAGTGACCACTTTTTGTCATTTCCAAGGCATAATGCATGAGTTACCTGTGTATAAAGACCATCTACCTATAGTGACCACTTACAAGCAATTCCAAGGTATAATTCATGAGTTACCTGTGTATAAAGACCACCTGCCCATAGTGACCACTTTCTAGCAGTTTCAAGATATAATGCTTGAGCTACCTGTGTATAAAGACCACCTGCCTATAGTGACCACTTTTAGGCAGTTCCAAGGTATAATGCATGAGCGATCTGAGTATGAAGACCACTTGCCTATAGTGACCACTTTTAGGCAGTTCCAAGATATAATGCATGAGGTACCTGTGTATAAAGACCACCTGCCTATAGTGACCACTTTTAGGCAGTTCCAAGGTATAATGCATGAGTTACCTGTGTATAAAGACCACCTGCCTGTAGTGACCACTTTTAGGCAGTTCCAAGGTATAATGCATGAGTTACCTGTGTATAAAGACCATCTACCTATAGTGACCACTTACAAGCAATTCCAAAGTATAATGCATGAGTTACCTGTGTATAAAGACCACCTGCCTATGATGACCACTTTTAGGCAGTTCCAAGGTGCATGAGTTACCTGTGTATAAAGACCACCTGCCTATAGTAACCACTTTCTAGCAGTTTCATGGTATAATGCTTGAGCTACCTGTGTATAAAGACCACCTGCTTATAGTGACCACTTTTAGGCAGTTCCAAGGTATAATGCATGAGCGATCTGTGTATGAAGACCACCTGTCTATAGTGACCACTTTTAGGCAGTTCCAAGGTATAATGCATAAGTTACTTGTGTATAAAGACCACCTGCGTATAGTGACCACTTTTAGGCAGTTCCAAGGTATAATTCATGAGGTACATGTGTATAAAAACCACCTGTCTATAGTGACCATTTTCTAGGAGTTCCAAGGTATAATGCATGAGTTACCTGTGCATAAAAACCACCTGCCTATAGTGACAACATTTAGGCAGTTCCAAGGTGCATGAGTTACCTGTGTATAAAGACCACCTGCGTATAGTGACCACATTTAGGCAGTTCCAAGGTATAATTCATGAGTTACCTGTGTATAAAGACCACCTGCCCATAGTGACCACTTTCTAGCAGTTTCAGGGTATAATGCTTGAGCTACCTATGTATAAAGACCACCTGCCTATAGTGACCACTTTTAGGCAGTTCCAAGGTATAATGCATGAGCGATCTGTGTATGAAGACCACTTGCCTATAGTGACCACTTTTAGGCAGTTCCTAGGTATAATGCATGAGGTACCTGTGTATAAAGACCACCTGCCTATAGTGACCACTTTTAGGCAGTTCCAAGGTATAATGCATGAGTTACCTGTGTATAAAGACCACCTGCCTGTAGTGACCACTTTTAGGCAGTTACAAGGTATAATGCATGAGTTACCTGTGTATAAAGACCATCTACCTATAGTGACCACTTACAAGCAATTCCAAGGTATAATGCATGAGTTACCTGTGTATAAAGACCACCTGCCTATGGTGACCACTTTTAGGCAGTTCCAAGGTGCATGAGTTACCTGTGTATAAAGACCACCTGCCTATAGTAACCACTTTCTAGCAGTTTCATGGTATATTGCTTGAGCTACCTGTGTATAACACCACCTGCTTATAGTGACCACTTTTAGGCAGTTCCAAGGTATAATGCATGAGCGATCTGTGTATGAAGACCACCTGTCTATAGTGACCACTTTTAGGCAGTTCCAAGCTATAATGCATGAGCGATATGTGTATGAAGACCACCTGTCTATAGTGACCACTTTTAGGCAGTTCCAAGGTATAATGCATGAAGTACCTGTGTATAAAGACCACCTGCCTATGGTGACCACTTTTAGGCAGTTCCAAGGTATAATGCATGAGTGTCCTGTGTATAAAGATCACCTGTGTATAAAGATCACCTGCCTATGGTGACCACTTTTACGCAGTTCCAAGGTATAATGCATGAGCGATCTGTGTATGAAGACCACCTGCCTTTAGTGACCACTTTTAGGCAGTTCTAAGGTATAATGCATGAGGTACCTGTGTATAAAGACCACCTGCCTATAGTGACCACTTTTAGGCAGTTCCAAGGTATAATGCATGAGCGATCTGTGTATGAAGACCACCTGCCTATAGTGACCACTTTTAGGCAGTTCTAAGGTATAATGCATGAGGTACCTGTGTATAAAAACCACCTGCCTATAGTGACCACTTTTAGGCAGTTCCAAGATATAATGCATGAGTTACCTGTGTATAAAGATCACCTGCCTATGGTGACCACTTTTGGGCAGTTCCAAGGTATAATGCATGAGTTACCTGTGTATAAAGACCACCTGCATATAGTGACCACTTTTTGTCATATCCAAGGCATAATGCATGAGTTACCTGAGTATAAAGACCATCTACCTATAGTGACCACTTACAAGCAATTCCAAGGTATAATGCATGAGTTACCTGTGTATAAAGACCACCTGCCTATGGTGACCACTTTTAGGCAGTTCCAAGGTATAATGCATGAGTTACCTGTGTATCAAGACCATCTGCCAATAGTGACCACTTTTTGTCATTTCCAAGGCATAATGCATGGGTTACCTGTGTATAAAGACAACCTGCCTATAGTGTCCACTTTTAGGCAGTTCCAAGGTATAATGCATGAGTTACCTGTGTATAAAGACCACCTGCCTATAGTGACCACTTTTAGGCAGTTCCAAGGTATAATGCATAAGTTACTTGTGTATAAAGACCACCTTCATATAGTGACCACTTTTAGGCAGTTCCAAGGTATAATTCATGAGGTACTTGTGTATAAAAACCACCTGCCTATAGTGACCACTTTCTAGGAGTTCCAAGGTATAATGCATGAGTTACCTGTGTATAAAGACTACCTGCCTATAGTGACCACTTTTAGGCAGTTCCAAGGTATAATGCATGAGCTATGTGTGTATGAAGACCACCTGCGTATAGTGACCACTTTCAGGCAGTCCCAATGTATAATGCATGAGTTATCTGTGTATAAAGACCACCTGCCTATAGTGACCACTTTTAGACAGTTCCAAGGTATAATGCATGAGTTACCAGTGTATAAAGACCATCTGCCCATGGTGATCACATGTAGGCAATTCCAAGGTATAATTCATGAGTTACCTGTGTATAAAGACCACCTGCCTATAATGACCACTTTTAGGCAGTTCCAAGGTATAATGCATAAGTTACTTGTGTATAAAAACCACCTGCCTATAGTGACCACTTTCTAGGAGTTTCAAGGTATAATGCATGAGTTACCTGTGTATAAAGACTACCTGCCTATAGTGACCACTTTTAGGCAGGTCCAAAGTATAATGCATGAGCTATGTGTGTATAAAGACCATCTGCCTATGGTGACCACATGTAGGCAATTCCAAGGTATAATGCATGAGTTACCTGTGTATAAAGACTACCTGCCTATAGTGACCACTTTTAGGCAGTTCCAAGGTATAATGCATAATGCATGAGGTACCTGTGTATAAAAACCACCTGCCTATAGTGACCACTTTTAGGCAGTTCCAAGATATAATGCATGAGTTACCTGTGTATAAAGATCACCTGCCTATGGTGACCACTTTTGGGCAGTTCCAAGGTATAATGCATGAGTTACATGTGTATAAAGACCACCTGCATATAGTGACCACTTTTTGTCATTTCCAAGGCATAATGCATGAGTTACCTGTGTATAAAGACCATCTACCTATAGTGACCACTTACAAGCAATTCCAAGGTATAATGCATGAGTTACCTGTGTATAAAGACCACCTGCCTATGGTGACCACTTTTAGGCAGTTCCAAGGTATAATGCATGAGTTACGTGTGTATCAAGACCATCTGCCAATAGTGACCACTTTTTGTCATTTCCAAGGCATAATGCATGGGTTACCTGTGTATAAAGTCAACCTGCCTATAGTGTCCACTTTTAGGCAGTTCCAAGGTATAATGCATGAGTTACCTGTGTATAAAGACCACCTGCCTATAGTGACCACTTTTAGGCAGTTCCAAGGTATAATGCATAAGTTACTTGTGTATAAAGACCACCTGCATATAGTGACCACTTTTAGGCAGTTCCAAGGTATAATTCATGAGGTACTTGTGTATAAAAACCACCTGCCTATAGTGACCACTTTCTAGGAGTTCCAAGGTATAATGCATGAGTTACCTGTGTATAAAGACTATCTGCCTATAGTGACCACTTTTAGGCAGTTCCAAGGTATAATGCATGAGCTATGTGTGTATGAAGACCACCTGCGTATAGTGACCACTTTCAGGCAGTCCCAATGTATAATGCATGAGTTATCTGTGTATAAAGACCACCTGCCTATAGTGACCACTTTTTAGACAGTTCCAAAGTATAATGCATGAGTTACCAGTGTATAAAGACCATCTGCCCATGGTGATCACATGTAGGCAATTCCAAGGTATAATTCATGAGTTACCTGTGTATAAAGACCACCTGCCTATAATGACCACTTTTAGGCAGTTCCAAGGTATAATGCATAAGTTACTTGTGTATAAAAACCACCTGCCTATAGTGACCACTTTCTAGGAGTTTCAAGGTATAATGCATGAGTTACCTGTGTATAAAGACTACCTGCCTATAGTGACCACTTTTAGGCAGGTCCAAAGTATAATGCATGAGCTATGTGTGTATGAAGACCACCTGCCTATAGTGACCACTTTCAGGCAGTCCCAATGTATAATGCATGAGTTACCTGTGTATAAAGACCACCTGCCTATAGTGACCACTTTTAGGCAGTTCCAAGGTATAATGCATGAGTTACCTGTGTATAAAGACCATCTGCCTATGGTGACCACATGTAGGCAATTCCAAGGTATAATGCATGAGTTACCTGTGTATAAAGACTACCTGCCTATAGTGACCACTTTTAGGCAGTTCCAAGGTATAATGCATAATGCATGAGGTACCTGTGTATAAAAACCACCTGCCTATAGTGACCACTTTTAGGCAGTTCCAAGATATAATGCATGAGTTACGTGTGTATCAAGACCATCTGCCAATAGTGACCACTTATAGGCAGTTCCAAGGTATAATGCATGAGTTACCTGTGTATAAAGACCACCTGCCTATAGTGACCACTTTCAGGCAGTCCCAATGTATAATGCATGAGTTACCTGTGTATAAAGACCACCTGCCTATAGTGACCACTTTTAGGCAGTTCCAAGGCATAATGCATGAGTTACCTGTGTATAAAGACCATCTACCTATAGTGACCACTTACAAGCAATTCCAAGGTATAATGCATGAGTTACCTGTGTATAAAGACCACCTGCCTATGGTGACCACTTTTAGGCAGTTCCAAGGTATAATGCATGAGTTACCTGTGTATCAAGACCATCTGCCAATAGTGACCACTTTTTGTCATTTCCAAGGCATAATGCATGGGTTACCTGTGTATAAAGACAACCTGCCTATAGTGTCCACTTTTAGGCAGTTCCAAGGTATAATGCATGAGTTACCTGTGTATAAAGACCACCTGCCTATAGTGACCACTTTTAGGCAGTTCCAAGGTATAATGCATAAGTTACTTGTGTATAAAGACCACCTTCATATAGTGACCACTTTTAGGCAGTTCCAAGGTATAATTCATGAGGTACTTGTGTATAAAAACCACCTGCCTATAGTGACCACTTTCTAGGAGTTCCAAGGTATAATGCATGAGTTACCTGTGTATAAAGACTACCTGCCTATAGTGACCACTTTTAGGCAGTTCCAAGGTATAATGCATGAGCTATGTGTGTATGAAGACCACCTGCGTATAGTGACCACTTTCAGGCAGTCCCAATGTATAATGCATGAGTTATCTGTGTATAAAGACCACCTGCCTATAGTGACCACTTTTAGACAGTTCCAAGGTATAATGCATGAGTTACCAGTGTATAAAGACCATCTGCCCATGGTGATCACATGTAGGCAATTCCAAGGTATAATTCATGAGTTACCTGTGTATAAAGACCACCTGCCTATAATGACCACTTTTAGGCAGTTCCAAGGTATAATGCATAAGTTACTTGTGTATAAAAACCACCTGCCTATAGTGACCACTTTCTAGGAGTTTCAAGGTATAATGCATGAGTTACCTGTGTATAAAGACTACCTGCCTATAGTGACCACTTTTAGGCAGGTCCAAAGTATAATGCATGAGCTATGTGTGTATGAAGACCATCTGCCTATAGTGACCACTTTCAGGCAGTCCCAATGTATAATGCATGAGTTACCTGTGTATAAAGACCACCTGCCTATAGTGACCACTTTTAGGCAGTTCCAAGGTATAATGCATGAGTTACCTGTGTATAAAGACCATCTGCCTATGGTGACCACATGTAGGCAATTCCAAGGTATAATGCATGAGTTACCTGTGTATAAAGACTACCTGCCTATAGTGACCACTTTTAGGCAGTTCCAAGGTATAATGCATAATGCATGAGGTACCTGTGTATAAAAACCACCTGCCTATAGTGACCACTTTTAGGCAGTTCCAAGATATAATGCATGAGTTACCTGTGTATAAAGATCACCTGCCTATGGTGACCACTTTTGGGCAGTTCCAAGGTATAATGCATGAGTTACATGTGTATAAAGACCACCTGCATATAGTGACCACTTTTTGTCATTTCCAAGGCATAATGCATGAGTTACCTGTGTATAAAGACCATCTACCTATAGTGACCACTTACAAGCAATTCCAAGGTATAATGCATGAGTTACCTGTGTATAAAGACCACCTGCCTATGGTGACCACTTTTAGGCAGTTCCAAGGTATAATGCATGAGTTACGTGTGTATCAAGACCATCTGCCAATAGTGACCACTTTTTGTCATTTCCAAGGCATAATGCATGGGTTACCTGTGTATAAAGTCAACCTGCCTATAGTGTCCACTTTTAGGCAGTTCCAAGGTATAATGCATGAGTTACCTGTGTATAAAGACCACCTGCCTATAGTGACCACTTTTAGGCAGTTCCAAGGTATAATGCATAAGTTACTTGTGTATAAAGACCACCTGCATATAGTGACCACTTTTAGGCAGTTCCAAGGTATAATTCATGAGGTACTTGTGTATAAAAACCACCTGCCTATAGTGACCACTTTCTAGGAGTTCCAAGGTATAATGCATGAGTTACCTGTGTATAAAGACTATCTGCCTATAGTGACCACTTTTAGGCAGTTCCAAGGTATAATGCATGAGCTATGTGTGTATGAAGACCACCTGCGTATAGTGACCACTTTCAGGCAGTCCCAATGTATAATGCATGAGTTATCTGTGTATAAAGACCACCTGCCTATAGTGACCACTTTTTAGACAGTTCCAAAGTATAATGCATGAGTTACCAGTGTATAAAGACCATCTGCCCATGGTGATCACATGTAGGCAATTCCAAGGTATAATTCATGAGTTACCTGTGTATAAAGACCACCTGCCTATAATGACCACTTTTAGGCAGTTCCAAGGTATAATGCATAAGTTACTTGTGTATAAAAACCACCTGCCTATAGTGACCACTTTCTAGGAGTTTCAAGGTATAATGCATGAGTTACCTGTGTATAAAGACTACCTGCCTATAGTGACCACTTTTAGGCAGGTCCAAAGTATAATGCATGAGCTATGTGTGTATGAAGACCACCTGCCTATAGTGACCACTTTCAGGCAGTCCCAATGTATAATGCATGAGTTACCTGTGTATAAAGACCACCTGCCTATAGTGACCACTTTTAGGCAGTTCCAAGGTATAATGCATGAGTTACCTGTGTATAAAGACCATCTGCCTATGGTGACCACATGTAGGCAATTCCAAGGTATAATGCATGAGTTACCTGTGTATAAAGACTACCTGCCTATAGTGACCACTTTTAGGCAGTTCCAAGGTATAATGCATAATGCATGAGGTACCTGTGTATAAAAACCACCTGCCTATAGTGACCACTTTTAGGCAGTTCCAAGATATAATGCATGAGTTACGTGTGTATCAAGACCATCTGCCAATAGTGACCACTTATAGGCAGTTCCAAGGTATAATGCATGAGTTACCTGTGTATAAAGACCACCTGCCTATAGTGACCACTTTCAGGCAGTCCCAATGTATAATGCATGAGTTACCTGTGTATAAAGACCACCTGCCTATAGTGACCACTTTTAGGCAGTTCCAAGGCATAATGCATGAGTTACCTGTGTATAAAGACCATCTACCTATAGTGACCACTTACAAGCAATTCCAAGGTATAATGCATGAGTTACCTGTGTATAAAGACCACCTGCCTATGGTGACCACTTTTAGGCAGTTCCAAGGTATAATGCATGAGTTACGTGTGTATCAAGACCATCTGCCAATAGTGACCACTTTTTGTCATTTCCAAGGCATAATGCATGGGTTACCTGTGTATAAAGTCAACCTGCCTATAGTGTCCACTTTTAGGCAGTTCCAAGGTATAATGCATGAGTTACCTGTGTATAAAGACCACCTTCCTATAGTGACCACTTTTAGGCAGTTCCAAGGTATAATGCATAAGTTACTTGTGTATAAAGACCACCTGCATATAGTGACCACTTTTAGGCAGTTCCAAGGTATAATTCATGAGGTACTTGTGTATAAAAACCACCTGCCTATAGTGACCACTTTCTAGGAGTTCCAAGGTATAATGCATGAGTTACCTGTGTATAAAGACTATCTGCCTATAGTGACCACTTTTAGGCAGTTCCAAGGTATAATGCATGAGCTATGTGTGTATGAAGACCACCTGCGTATAGTGACCACTTTCAGGCAGTCCCAATGTATAATGCATGAGTTATCTGTGTATAAAGACCACCTGCCTATAGTGACCACTTTTAGACAGTTCCAAAGTATAATGCATGAGTTACCAGTGTATAAAGACCATCTGCCCATGGTGATCACATGTAGGCAATTTCAAGGTATAATTCATGAGTTACCTGTGTATAAAGACCACCTGCCTATAATGACCACTTTTAGGCAGTTCCAAGGTATAATGCATAAGTTACTTGTGTATAAAAACCACCTGCCTATAGTGACCACTTTCTAGGAGTTTCAAGGTATAATGCATGAGTTACCTGTGTATAAAGACTACCTGCCTATAGTGACCACTTTTAGGCAGGTCCAAAGTATAATGCATGAGCTATGTGTGTATGAAGACCACCTGCCTATAGTGACCACTTTCAGGCAGTCCCAATGTATAATGCATGAGTTACCTGTGTATAAAGACCACCTGCCTATAGTGACCACTTTTAGGCAGTTCCAAGGTATAATGCATGAGTTACCTGTGTATAAAGACCATCTGCCTATGGTGACCACATGTAGGCAATTCCAAGGTATAATGCATGAGTTACCTGTGTATAAAGACTACCTGCCTATAGTGACCACTTTTAGGCAGTTCCAAGGTATAATGCATAATGCATGAGGTACCTGTGTATAAAAACCACCTGCCTATAGTGACCACTTTTAGGCAGTTCCAAGATATAATGCATGAGTTACCTGTGTATAAAGATCACCTGCCTATGGTGACCACTTTTGGGCAGTTCCAAGGTATAATGCATGAGTTACCTGTGTATAAAGACCACCTGCATATAGTGACCACTTTTTGTCATTTCCAAGGCATAATGCATGAGTTACCTGTGTATAAAGACCATCTACCTATAGTGACCACTTACAAGCAATTCCAAGGTATAATGCATGAGTTACCTGTGTATAAAGACCACCTGCCTATGGTGACCACTTTTAGGCAGTTCCAAGGTATAATGCATGAGTTACCTGTGTATAAAGACTACCTGCCTATAGTGACCACTTTTAGGCAGGTCCAAAGTATAATGCATGAGCTATGTGTGTATGAAGACCACCTGCCTATAGTGACCACTTTCAGGCAGTCCCAATGTATAATGCATGAGTTACCTGTGTATAAAGACCACCTGCCTATAGTGACCCCTTTTAGGCAGTTCCAAGGTATAATGCATGAGTTACCTGTGTATAAAGACCATCTGCCTATGGTGACCACATGTAGGCAATTCCAAGGTATAATGCATGAGTTACCTGTGTATAAAGACTACCTGCCTATAGTGACCACTTTTAGGCAGTTCCAAGGTATAATGCATAATGCATGAGGTACCTGTGTATAAAAACCACCTGCCTATAGTGACCACTTTTAGGCAGTTCCAAGATATAATGCATGAGTTACCTGTGTATAAAGATCACCTGCCTATGGTGACCACTTTTGGGCAGTTCCAAGGTATAATGCATGAGTTACCTGTGTATAAAGACCACCTGCATATAGTGACCACTTTTTGTCATTTCCAAGGCATAATGCATGAGTTACCTGTGTATAAAGACCATCTACCTATAGTGACCACTTACAAGCAATTCCAAGGTATAATGCATGAGTTACCTGTGTATAAAGACCACCTGCATATGGTGACCACTTTTAGGCAGTTCCAAGGTATAATGCATGAGTTACCTGTGTATAAAGACTACCTGCCTATAGTGACCACTTTTAGGCAGGTCCAAAGTATAATGCATGAGCTACATGTATGTGTGTATGAAGACCACCTGCCTATAGTGACCACTTTCAGGCAGTCCCAATGTATAATGCATGAGTTACCTGTGTATAAAGACCACCTGCCTATAGTGACCACTTTTAGGCAGTTCCAAGGTATAATGCATGAGTTACCTGTGTATAAAGACCATCTGCCTATGGTGACCACATGTAGGCAATTCCAAGGTATAATGCATGAGTTACCTGTGTATAAAGACTACCTGCCTATAGTGACCACTTTTAGGCAGTTCCAAGGTATAATGCATAATGCATGAGGTACCTGTGTATAAAAACCACCTGCCTATAGTGACCACTTTTAGGCAGTTCCAAGATATAATGCATGAGTTACCTGTGTATAAAGATCACCTGCCTATGGTGACCACTTTTGGGCAGTTCCAAGGTATAATGCATGAGTTACCTGTGTATAAAGACCACCTGCATATAGTGACCACTTTTTGTCATTTCCAAGGCATAATGCATGAGTTACCTGTGTATAAAGACCATCTACCTATAGTGACCACTTACAAGCAATTCCAAGGTATAATGCATGAGTTACCTGTGTATAAAGACCACCTGCCTATGGTGACCACTTTTAGGCAGTTCCAAGGTATAATGCATGAGTTACCTGTGTATCAAGACCATCTGCCAATAGTGACCACTTTTTGTCATTTCCAAGGCATAATGCATGGGTTACCTGTGTATAAAGACAACCTGCCTATAGTGTCCACTTTTAGGCAGTTCCAAGGTATAATGCATGAGTTACCTGTGTATAAAGACCACCTGCCTATAGTGACCACTTTTAGGCAGTTCCAAGGTATAATGCATTAGTTACTTGTGTATAAAGACCACCTGCATATAGTGACCACTTTTAGGCAGTTTCCAAGGTATAATTCATGAGGTACTTGTGTATAAAAACCACCTGCCTATAGTGACCACTTTCTAGGAGTTCCAAGGTATAATGCATGAGTTACCTGTGTATAAAGACTACCTGCCTATGGTGACCACTTTTAGGCAGTTCCAAGGTATAATGCATGAGCTATGTGTGTATGAAGACCACCTGCGTATAGTGACCACTGTCAGGCAGTCCCAATGTATAATGCATGAGTTATCTGTGTATAAAGACCACCTGCCTATAGTGACCACTTTTAGACAGTTCCAAGGTATAATGCATGAGTTACCAGTGTATAAAGACCATCTGCCCATGGTGATCACATGTAGGCAATTCCAAGGTATAATGCATGAGTTACCTGTGTATAAAGACCACCTGCCTATAATGACCACTTTTAGGCAGTTCCAAGGTATAATGCATAAGTTACTTGTGTATAAAAACCACCTGCCTATAGTGACCACTTTCTAGGAGTTTCAAGGTATAATGCATGAGTTACCTGTGTATAAAGACTACCTGCCTATAGTGACCACTTTTAGGCAGGTCCAAAGTATAATGCATGAGCTATGTGTGTATGAAGACCACCTGCCTATAGTGACCACTTTCAGGCAGTCCCAATGTATAATGCATGAGTTACCTGTGTATAAAGACCACCTGCCTATAGTGACCACTTTTAGGCAGTTCCAAGGTATAATGCATGAGTTACCTGTGTATAAAGACCATCTGCCTATGGTGACCACATGTAGGCAATTCCAAGGTATAATGCATGAGTTACCTGTGTATAAAGACTACCTGCCTATAGTGACCACTTTTAGGCAGTTCCAAGGTATAATGCATAATGCATGAGTTACCTGTGTATAAAGATCACCTGCCTATAGTGACCACTTTTTGCATTTCCAAGGCAAAATGCATGAGTTACCTGTGTATAAAGACCATCTACCTATAGTGACCACTTTCAAGCAATTCCAAGGGATAATGCATGAGTTACCTGTGTATAAAGACCACCTGCCTATAGTGACCACTTTCGAGCAGTTCCAAGGTATAATGCATGAGCTATCTGTGTATAAAAACCACCTGCCTATAGTGACCACATTTAGGCAGTCCCAATGTATAATTCATGAGTTACCTGTGTATTAAGACCACCTGCCTATAATGACCACTTTTAGGCAGTTCCAAGGTATAATGCATGAGCTATCTGTATGAAAACCACCTACCTATAGTGACCACTTTTAGGCAGTTCCAAGGTATAATGCATGAGCTACCTGTGTATAAAGACCATCTACCTATAGTGACCACTTTTAGGCAGTTCCAAGGTATAATGCATAAGTTACTTGTGTATAAAAACCACCTGCCTATAGTGACCACTTTCTAGGAGTTTCAAGGTATAATGCATGAGTTACCTGTGTATAAAGACCACCTGCCTATAGTAACCACTTTCTAGCAGTTTCATGGTATAATGCTTGAGCTACCTGTGTATAAAGACCACCTGCTTATAGTGACCACTTTTAGGCAGTTCCAAGGTATAATGCATGAGCGATCTGTGTATGAAGACCACCTGTCTATAGTGACCACTTTTAGGCAGTTCCAAGGTATAATGCATAAGTTACTTGTGTATAAAGACCACCTGCGTATAGTGACCACTTTTAGGCAGTTCCAAGGTATAATTCATGAGGTACATGTGTATAAAAACCACCTGTCTATAGTGACCATTTTCTAGGAGTTCCAAGGTATAATGCATGAGTTACCTGTGCATAAAAACCACCTGCCTATAGTGACAACATTTAGGCAGTTCCAAGGTGCATGAGTTACCTGTGTATAAAGACCACCTGCGTATAGTGACCACATTTAGGCAGTTCCAAGGTATAATTCATGAGTTACCTGTGTATAAAGACCACCTGCCCATAGTGACCACTTTCTAGCAGTTTCAGGGTATAATGCTTGAGCTACCTATGTATAAA